>NW_027182268.1:10855405-12055405 GCF_029961685.1 Aristolochia californica
AAGTGAAAACTCTAGTTTTAATTTAAAGAAAAAGTATACATCTAAAATGGAATCGCACAAATGAAAAGAGATATATTTCCAAAAAGGGTCAGTAACTTTTAGGGATTGTAAACTCTTTCTAGTTTTGATATATCAGGTTTTGCAATCACCAGGAAACAAAGGGGGAGGCGGGGGAATTTTTAGTTGAGTGTTGGCTCCCAATCCGTGAGTCATTTCTTACAAAAATGTAGCCCGTTACACATGATTGACCGATAAACCACTTTACAATCGTCTATGATTGTTAGGTCAGTTTTTTTGTAAACGGGAAAAGTAATGGCTTGTTTGTCTTTGGTAAATATCCCACCGCACCCAAACTTAAGAATTTAATGAGGTTTGGATCAGTAGGTCATCTGCATCTTTAACATGTTTTAAGCATGCATATCCACATTTATAACATGTGCAGGATCAATGAGAAATCTCTTTCTTATAAAATTCCAACGTATCGAGGTTGAACAAGTGGAATTTCCCAAACTTGGATATCAAAACTTTTGTGTTCATTTGTGGTGTGTGAATAAATTTTCTTTGCTTACATTTGTTGTTGTTCTAAATTTTTTGCATACATAAACTCTAAAATTTTCATTTTGTTGTGATCTGTTTGCCTTTTCTTTTTTGTTTATGAGAGAGATAAAGGGAAAAGTGAAAACTCGGGTTTTGATGTAAGGAAAATGTATACATCTAAAATGGAAATGCATAAATGTAGAAAGAGATAATTCCAAAAAGTATCTTTAAATTTTAGGGATTGTAAACTATTTCTAGTCTGTATATATCAAGTTTTGCAATCGTCGGGAAACAAAGGGGGATGTAGGGGAATTTTTAGTTGAGTGTTGACTCCCAATCCATAAGTCATTTCTTACAAAAATATAGCCCATTACGGATGATTGACCGATAAATCCCTTTACAATCATCTATGATTGTTACTTTAGCTTTTTTGTAAATAGGCAAAATAATGTCTTGTTTGGCTCGGGTAAATATCCCACCGCACCCAAACTTGAGAATTTAATGAGGTTTGGATTCGTAGGTCATCTGCATCTTTAACACGTTTCAAGCATGTATATCCATAGTTAAAACATGTGTAGGATCAATTAGAAATCTCTTTCTTATAAAATTCCAAGCTATCAGGGTTGAACTAGTGGACTTTCCCAAACTTGGATATCAAAACTTCTATGTTCATTTGTGATGTCTTAATAAATTTTCTTTGCTTACATTTGTAGTTGCTCTAAATTTTATGCATACATAAACTCTAAAATTTTCAATTTGTTGTGATCTTTTTGCCTTTTCTTTTTGTTTACGAGAGAAAAAGGGAAAAGTGAAATCTAAAGTTTTGATTTAAGGCAAAAGTATACATCTAAAATGGAAACGCACAAATGAAAAGAGAGATAATTCCAAAAAGTTTCTATAACATTTAGGGATTGTAAACTCTTTCTAGTTTTGATATATCAAGTTTTGCAATCGTCGAAAAACAAAGGGGGAGGCGGAGGAATTTTTAGTTGAGTTTTGACTTCCCATCCATAAGTCATTTATAACAAAAATGTTGCCCGATACGCCTGATTGACTAATAAACCACTTTACAATCATTTATGATTGTTAGGTCAACTTTTAATTAAAGGAGAAAAATAATGGCTTGTTTGGCTCGGATTAATATCCCACCGCACCCAAACTTGAGAATTTAATGAGGTTTGGATTTGTAGGTTGATGTAAAATTTAATTACATCGGCTTTTATACCTCGCAAGCGTACGAATCATTCATGTAATTTAGCGGGAAGCGAGGGTCATATCCACAGGGAGGACTGAATTTTGTGTATTCTTCAGTCAACTAGCCTAACCAAATATGATGAATTAATCTGAACTAAACACTAATTATATCCTAAATTATCAAGCAATCATCTGGTTAACTACTTGCACAACAAGAAAAGTCAACTCCGGATTTTACGGTGATACGTGCCTCTCTCGAGCGCCACGTAACTATGGATCCAATTTCTCAATCCTTGCGTCTAGTCCCTCTCGGGTGCATAGAGTGAAAGAAAGAAATCAGATTAAAATACCAAAATCCAACCTAAATTATAATCCTACCCTAACTAGCTAATTTAATCAAATATCCGGCGAATAAATATTCAATAAACATTAATTATCAAATCACATTTAATAAACATTCAAAACCTAAGTTCAAACTTTAGAAAAATTAAATTCCAAAATGACGAATTACTCCCCTTCTTCTTCCTCTCGCTCGGGCAACAAACTCATTCTCACGGGTGCTGCAATTTCCTGAAATTGATGGCTTCGGGTAGCAAGAGCGAGTGGCCGGAGGTAGAGACGACGTCGGTGAAGAAGGATAGAATCTGACGGACGGAGGTGACAACCGGAGAAGAACTAAACAGAGCTGAAGTCCTCTAAATGGCTCTCTCGAGTCTTGGTCGGAGTCGGAATAGCTCCGGGAATGGTCGAAATGCAGAATTGGCACCGGAGGGGCCCTCTCGGATCACCTCTCGGCCTGGCGAACAGAAACTGGCACTGTCAAACTTGCCGCGACGGAGACTCTCTCGAGCTCTCCTCGGGTCTGTTCTCGGTTTCCAGACAGCAGTGGACGACGGTGGCGTGGTGAACGATGGTGGCGCGGTGAACGACGGTGGCAAAATCCTCTCGGGTCTTCCCTTGTTTCGGTCCACAATGCTCTGTTTCGGTCGACGCTCCCTTCCTCTTCAGTCGACGCTCCCCCCTCCTTTTAATACGATTTTTCCTTTGTTTTAATACGATTTGCCCTAAAAAATCACCTCCATTTCACTAAGGGCATTTTGGTAAATATCTCCTTCTCCACCAAAATTCTCCTGAAATTCCATAATTGAATCCATAAAAAGCATTTCAGGAAGAAATAAACCCTAAAAGCAATGAAATATAATTCAGGAGAGAAAAATATGCAATATAGACAATGATTAATGCCAATTTCAATAAATGCACGTTTCATTTGAAAACCGATAAATAACCACCTCTAACACAATTATAAAGGTTATTCTATTATAATTAACCTAGTTCTCATGTCAGAATATGGCATCTATCACACCCCCAAACCTAAATATTTTCTAGTCCCTAGCAAAACAACAATCGAACCAAAATTCAGCCTAGGAAAATAAAATGCCATTTTCGTAGGGAGCACAATTGCATATAGCGCATGCAACAAGCCGTTAAACCCCTACTTTGCAGTATTGGACGAGTTATGTCTCGTGAGGGCTTGCATGGAATTTACCCACAAAATTCATCTAAATCAATAATATAAAAACAAAACTGAAGAAAATTTACTCCTCATTAGCATATGACTAACACTTAGTATCGTAAAATATCTGAAAATCATATGAGATCCTGCGCAATTTGAAAATCTGTGTAAAATATGGCATATTATCAATCCAAATACACATTGTTACTCCACCTAAACCAATGTGACCCATAAGCAATTACTTCAACAGAACAAAGAGACAAAAAATAACAATAAAATCCTGGTCACATCACAATTAAGAGAAAATAGTAGAGTAAGCCTGTTGTCTGACAATCTCACAAAAGAAATATACCAATTTCAATCTTGACCTGCAACTTCTTTCAAATTATAATTCATCATCAAAGTTAAGGAAACTCATTCTTCTAGATTTAAAACCATTTTACTCTATTTATTACCAGCGCACTTTTGCTATTACCAGCGTAATTTTTGTTTCACTGAATACTTTTGGTATTACCACCATTTTGTATTCGTTTTCACTGCACATGCACTTATTTTTAAGTAACCGACTGTTCCGGTGCATGTCCCTGGGTTTGCCTAGGCTGTTTCTGAAGTTATCTGTCTTTTGCAAGCAAGAGCATTTCCATTTGCATTCATACATTACAACAAGGAATTTCACTGAGGTATAAAAAGGAATGAGTTCAAACAGGCATACAAGACTATTCAGACTAACATAGATCAACACTAGATTTACATGTTCTCTGTTGCAACTAAGTTCCAAGTCTAATGCAATAGTAAGTTATCCCACTGAATTCTCATGGATCACAACAAATGAGATAATTTCTAATAGGCATATTACACAGTTTTACGAAAAATTTTGAAACACATTGGAGCAACTTATTTTAACTCTACTAACGTTGACCACATACTAAGAGGAGTAATTTGAAAACCACGAACATAAATCAAAAGAAAATTATTGTTAAGACATAAAAGAGTCGTTTCTCCCCCCAAACCTAAACCTGACATTGTCCTCAATGGGGAAAAGTTAAAACACCAGAACGACTACAAAAAGGAATAACAACTTAGCTAGTTATACTCCAACAGAGTAAGGGTTAAGCTCCCTCAGGGCTCCTAAATCCATAGGATGGACCATATGTGTTTGGTCATCAACAATAATACCGAAAAGTCAATAAAGACCCCCAGGAATGATACATAGTCTCCCTCGAAGAAGATTTACTCATATCAACCGTACCCGTAGGTAATCATCCGTAGATGAAACCGCTATCCCACATCACACTTTGAAGAAATCTCCGTGTGACTGGCCACTGAAGGCAGCAGGAATCACGCGTTGAACACAAGTCCTTAAGTTACTCACCATAAGGTTTTCATTCAATACTTCAAGATCGAACTGGTCAATCCCAAAACGGGTGTTTGAGTACAGACCTCTCAAACTAGGGACCAAAAGTCTGGTCATCGACTACCAGAACCATTTGTGCTCTCAGCCGGCAAGAGAGTACCCTGAGTCCATGATGGGGCCGGCATCCACGGGGGACCTCCAATCAATCTAGACCAGAGTACACCAAAGGTTATCCCAAATAAGAATGAATAAACCAAAAAATAAAATTGTAATGTACAAAGGGATAGAAACGTGGGCATTGCCCACAATGTGACGAATTCAAGATGAAATGACAGGTTCCTCCAAGAAAATCACCATCACCTCCTTCGGTGTGGGGACATTCTCAAGATACGGTTTGAGCCTCTGACCGTTAACTTTGAAGATCGACCCGTCTCCGTGATTGCGGATATCAATAGCGCCATGAGGAAACACCTGTGTAACTTCAAATGGACTGGACCACCTGGATCTTAGCTTCCTTGGAAACAAATGCAATCGTGAGTTATAAAGTAAGACATTCTGCCTAACAGTAAAAGACTTGCAAAAAGTAGATTTATCATGTAAAAGCTTTGTTCGCTCCTTATACAGTTTGGCATTCTCATAAGCATCATGACGTATCTCCTCCAACTCATTCAATTGCAATTTTCTCTCCTTACCCGCATGAGTCAAATCAAAACTCAAAGCCTTAATGGCCCAATAAGCTCTATGCTCAAGCTCAACAGGTAGATGACATGCTTTGCCGAACACTAGGCGAAATGGAGACATCCCAATAGGAGTCTTATAAGCGGTTTGATAGGCCCATAAAGCATCATCCAATCGAGTGGACCAATCTTTCCTATCAAAGCGAACCGACTTCTCCAAAATCCGGTTGATCTCCCTATTAGAGATTTCCACTGGACCACAAGTTTGCGGGTGGTACGGAGTGGACACCCAATGAGTGATGGAATATTTCTTCAATAAGGTCTCAAATGCTGTATTAAAAAAATGAGATCCCCCATCACTGATAATTGCTCTCGGGGTACCAAACCGATTAAAGATGTTTTCTTTAAAAACTTTACCACCACTTTGTGATCATTTGTCTTACATGCAATTGCTTCAATCCATCTAGAGACATATTCAACAACAACAAGGATGTATTGATAGCCGACGAGAAAGGAAAAGGACCCATGAAGTCAATACCCCACACATCAAACAATTCAACAATAAGAATGGGGTTAAGAGGCATCATGTTCTTCCTAGAAAAACAACCAGTCTCTTGGCATCTATCACACACATGACAAAACTCATGGGCATCTCTAAATAATGAAGGCCAATAGAAACAACATTGCAAGACTTTAGCCGCAGTCTTTCGAGCACCAAAATGTCCACCACATGCGTGGGAATGACAAAATTCAAGAATGTTGGTAAAGTCTTGCTCATGTACACAACGCCTAATGACTTGGTCAGGACACACCTTGAACAAATAAGGGTCATCCCAAAAAAAATGTTTGACTTGGGAAAAGAATTTCAACCGATCTTGTTTACTCCAATAATCAGGAATCTTATGAGTTACAAGATAGTTGACTATGTCAGCAAACCAAGGCAACTGGGATACTTGGAGAAGTTGTTCATCAGGGAAGGAATCATTTAAAGGAAGGAATCCTTCCTGAGGTCCTACACAGATCCTAGATAGATGATCAACAACAACATTCTCACAACCCTTCTTATCTCGAATCTCAAGGTCAAATTCTTGCAATTGCAAGATCCATCTAATCAAGCGAGGTTTAGTGTCCTTGATGGATAATAAGTATTTCAAAGCGGAATGATCAGTGAACACTATAACCTTTGACCCTAATAGATATGATCTGAATTTGTTCAAGGCAAACACAAAATCTAGCAACTCCTTCTCAGTGGTAGTGTAATTCAATTGAGCATCATGAAGAGTGCGGCTAGCATACTGAATGACACATGGAATTTTATCTGTCTTTTGCCCCCAAAACAGCCCCCAATGCATAATCAGAGGCATCACACATCAACTCAAAAGGAAAAGACCAAGTAGGGAGTTGGACAATGGGTGTAGTGGACAAACATTTCTTCAGTGTCTCAAAAGAATGAATACAGGCATCATCAAAGGCAAAAGCAACATCTTGAGCAAGCAAATTCGTCAAAGGACGAGAAATTTTGCTAAAGTCCTTAATGAAGTGCCTATAGAAACCAGCATGGCCAAGGAAAGAATGCACCCCCTTCACAGAAGTAGGTGGTGGCAGATTGGCAATTAGGTGAACCTTGACTTTGTCCACTTCTACACCCTGCTTAGACACTACATGTCCTAAAACAATTCCTTCTTTTACCATGAAGTGGCATTTCTCCCAATTCAAGACTAAATTGGACTTAATGCAATGGGACAATACGAGTGAAAGATTGTGCAGACATGTATCAAAACTAGAGCCAAACACAGAAAATTCATCCATAAAGACCTCTAAAAAGTCACCAATCATGTCAAAAAAGATACTCATCATGCACCATTGGAAAGTGGCGGGCGCAATGTGATAGATGCTATATTCTGACATGAGAACTAAGTTAATTATAATAGAATAACCTTTATAATTGTGTTATAGGTGGTTATTTATCGGTTTTCAAATGAAATGAGCATTTATTGAATTTGGCATTAATCACTGTCGATATTGCATATTTTTCTCTCCTGAATTATATTTCATTGTTTTTAAGGTTTATTTCTTCCTGAAATGCTTTTTATAGATTTAATTATGGAATTTAAGAAGAATTATGGTGGAGAAGGAGATATTTACCAAAATGCCCTTAGTGAAATGGAGATGATTTTTAGGTCAAATTGTTTTAAACTAAATAAGATGGTATTTAAAGCAAAAGGGGGGGCGTCGAAAGAGGAGGTCGAAAGGGGGCCCGAAAGGAGAGACCCAGGAGGGAAAACCCGAGAGGGAGACCCGAGAGGGGGAAGCGTGAAGAGAAAACAGAGGACTTTGACCGGAAATAGGGGAGGACCCGAGAGGAATTCCCCATCGTTGTTCGCCGGGCCAATACCTTCCTCCGCGCCACCGTCGTCCACCGCCGTCCACTGCCGTCCAACAACCGAGAACAAACCCGAGGAGAGCTCGAGAGAGTCTCCGTCGAGGTGAGTTCGACAGTCGTCGCTCGCCAGGCCGAGAAGTGATCCGAGAGGGCTTCTCCGGTGCCAATCCTGATTTTCGACCATCCTCCGGCGTCTATCACATATTCCTACCAGTCCCGGAGCGATTCCGACTCCGACCGAGACTCGAGAGAGCCGGTTAGAGAACTTCATCTCTGTTTCGTTCTTCGCCGGACATTACCTCCGTCCGTCGGCTTACAACCTTCATCGCCCGCGTCGTCTCTATCTCCGACCACTCACTCTTGCCAACCCGAAGCCATTGATTTTGGGAAATTGCAGAACCCGTGAGAACGAGTTGCTGCCCGAGCGAGAGGAGGAAGAAGGGGAGTAATTCGTCATTATTGAATTTAGTTTTTATATGGTTTGAACTTAGGTTTTGAATGTTAATTGAATCTGATTTGATAATTAATATTTATTTAAGATTTGTTTTCTGGATATTTGATTAAATTAGCTAATTAGGGTAGGAATATAATTGAGGTTGGATTTTGGTATTTTAATCCGACTCTATGCGCCCGAGAGGGGCTAGACGCAAGGATTGAGAAATCGGATTCGTGATTACGTGGCGCACGAGAGAGGCATGAATCACGGTAAAATCCAGAGTTGATAATTTTAGCATCATCACAATAGGAAATTGATTCTCTGCATTCTATTGTAATCCGCTCTTTGTCACTAACTCTAGGCGCCCGAGAGGGGCTAGACACAAGGATTGAGAATCCGGAGTCGTGGTTACGTGGCGCTCGAGAGAGGCACGAATCACGGTAAAATCCAGAGTTGACGTTTCTTGTTGTGCAAATAGTTAATTAGATTATTGCTTGATAATTTAGGATATAATTAGTATTTAGTTCAGATTAATTCATCATATTTGGTTAGGCTAGTTGACTGAAGAATACACAGAATTCAATCCTCCCTGTGGATATGACCCTCGCTTACTGCTAGGTTACATGAACGATTCGTACGCTTGCGAGGTATTAAAGCCGATGTAACTAAATTTTACATCAAGTTTTTGGCGCCGCTGCCTGGGAGGCACGTATTAAGTGTATTTCTTTGTTCTCCATGGTCTTAGGTTAGATTTATTTTTATTTTATTTTATTATTTTATTATTTTATTATTTTATAATTTTTATTTTTATTTTTATTTTTATTTTTATTTTTATTTTTTATTTTTTTTGCTTTCATAATTTTAGCATGGTGATTTTTTTTATGGAATTATTTTTATTTCTTCTAGTTAGTTCATATTTTTAGTAGTGAGTTTGTTAGCTTAATTTGATAGTTCGTTTTGTTTCTTTTTGTGTTTTTATGCACGGGCGCCGCTCCCTAGGTGGACCATTAGCTCCCTTTGTTGAAGAGGTAGAACAGATTTGTAGGAAAACACCCGAAGTCAAAGTAGGAGCTACCATGGCCGTTCAGGGTCAACCATTACAGTTACCTGCAGCAGGGAAGCTAAGATCCAGGTGGTCCGGTCCATTTTAGGTCACACAGGTGTTTCCTCATGGTGCTATTGAGATCCGCAATCACGGAGACGGGTCAGCCTTCAAAGTTAACGGTCAGAGGCTCAAATCGTATCTTGAGAATGTTCCCACACCGGAGGAGGTGATGGTGATTTTCCTGGAGAAACCTGTCCTTTCATCTTGACTGCGTCAGAGTCTTGCTTACGACTATAAACTTAGCACATTGTGGGCAATCCCCACGTTTCTATCCCTTTGTACATTACAGTTTAATTTATTATTTTATTTTTTGTTTATTCATTCTTATTTGTCGGCTGAGAGCATAAATGATTCCGGTAGTCGATGACCAAACTTTTGGTCCCTAGTTTGAGTGGTCTGTACTCAAACAACCGTTCTGGGATTGACCAGTTCGATCTTGAAGTATTGAATGAAAACCTTATGGTGAGTAACTTAACGACTTGTGTTCAGCGTGTGATTCCTGCTGCCTTCAGTGGCCAGTCACGTGGAGATTTTTTCAAAGTGTGATGTGGGATAGCGGTTTCATCTACGGATGATTACCTACGGGTACGGCTGATACGAGTAAACCTTCTTCGAGGGAGACTATGTATCATTCCTGGGGGTCTTTATTGACTCTTCGGTATTATTGTTGATGACCAAACACATATGGTCCCACCTATGGATTTAGGAGCCCAGAGGGAGCTTAACCCTTTCTTTTTGTAGTCGTTCTAGTGTTTTAACTTTTCCTCATTTAGGACAATGTCAGGTTTAGGTTTGGGGGGAGAAACAGCTCTTTTACATCTTAACAATGATTTTCTTTTGATTTTTTTTTTTTCGTGGTTTTCAAATTACTCCTCTTAGTATGTGGTTAACGTTAGTAGAGTTAAAATAAGTTGTTCAAATGTGTTTCAAAACTTTTTGTAAAACTGTGTAGAATATGCCTATTAGAAATCTGATATCATTTGTTGTGATCCATGAGAATTCAGTGGGATAACTTACTATTGCATTAGACTTGGAACTTAGTTGCAAAAGAGAACATGTAAATCTAGTGTTGATCTATGTTAGTCTGAATAGTCTTGTATGCCTGTTTGAACTCATTCCTTTTTATACCTCAGTGAAATTCCTTGTTGTAATGTATGAATGCAAATGGAAATGCTCTTGCTTGCAAAAGATAGATAACTTCAGAAACAGCCTGGGCAAACCCAGGGACATGCACCGGAATAGTCGGTTACTTAAAAATAAGTGTATATGCAGTGAAGACGAATACAAAATGGTGGTAATACCAAAAGTATTCAGTGAAACAAAAATTACGTTGGTAATAGCAAAAGTGCGCTGGTAATAGCGTAAAATGGTTTTAAATCTCGAAGCAATGAGTTTCCTTAAATTTGATGATGAATTGTAATTTGAAAGAAGTTGCAAGTCAAGATTGAAATTGGTATATTTCTTTTGGTGAGATTGTCAGACAACAGGTTTACTCTACTATTTTCTCTTAATTGTGATGTGACCAGGATTTTATTGTTATTTGTTGCCTCTTTGTTCTATTGAAGTAATAGCTTATGGGTCACATTGGTTCAGGTGGAGTAACAATGAGTGTATTTGGATTGATAATAGGCTATAATTTACACAGGTTTTCAAATTTCGTAAGATCTCATATGATTTTCAGATACTTTACGATACTAAGTGTTAGTCATATGCTAATGAGGACTAAATTTTGTTCAGTTTTTCCTTTTTATATTATTCATTTATATGAATTTTGTGGGTAAATTCCATGCAAACCCTCACAAGACATAACTCGTCCACTATTGCAGAGTAGGGGTTTAACGGCTTGTTGCATGCGCTAAAGGCAATCGTGCTCCCTACGAAAGTGGCATTTTGTTTTCCTAGGCTTAATTTTGGTTCGATTGTTGTTTTGCTAGGGACTAGCAAAGATTTAGGTTTGGGGGTGTGATAGATGCTATATTCTGACATGAGAACTAAGTTAATTATAATAGAATAACCTTTATAATTGTGTTATAGGTGGTTATTTATCGGTTTTCAAATGAAATGAGCATTTATTGAATTTGGCATTAATCACTGTCGATATTGCATATTTTTCTCTCCAGAATTATATTTCATTCTTTTTAAGGTTTATTTCTTCTTGAAAAGCTTTTTATAGATTTAATTATGGAATTTCAGGAGAATTATGGTGGAGAAGGAGATATTTACCAAAATGCCCTTAGTGAAATGGAGATGATTTTTAGGTCAAATCGTTTTAAAATAAATAAGATGGTATTTAAAGCAAAAGGGGGGCGTCGAAAGAGGAGGTCGAAAGGGGGCCCGAGAGGAGAGACCCGGGAGGGAAAACCCGAGAGGGGAGACCTGAGAGGGGGAAGCGTGAAGAGAAAACAAAGGACTTTGACTGGAAACAGGGGAAGACCCGAGAGGAGTTCCCCACCGTTGTTCGCCGGGCCAATACCTTCCGTCGCGCCACCGTCGTCCACCACCGTCCACTGCAGTCCAGCAACCGAGAACAAACCCGAGGAGAGCTCGAGAGAGTCTCCGTCGAGGTGAGTTCGACAGTCGTCGCTCGCCAGGCCGAGAAGTGATCCGAGAGGGCTTCTCCGGTGCCAATCCCGCTTTTCGACCATCCTCCGGCGTCTATCACATATTCCGACCGGTCCCGGAGCGATTCCGACTCTGACCGAGACTCGAGAGAGCCGGTTAGAGAACTTCATCTCTGTTTCATTCTTCGCCGGACGTTACCTCCGTCCGTCAGCTTCCAACCTTCGTCACCGGTGTCGTCTCTACCTCCGGCCACTCACTCTTACCAACCCGAAGCCATTGATTTCGGGAAACTGCAGCACCCGTGAGAACAAAATTTACTCCTCATTAGCATATGACTAACACTTAGTATCGTAAAATATCTGAAAATCATATGAGATCTTGCGAAATTTGAATACCTGTGTAAAATATAGCCTATTATCAATCCAAATACACTCATTGTTACTCCACCTGAACCAATGTGACCCATAACCTATTACTTCAATAGAACAAAGAGGCAACAAATAAGAATAAAATCCTGGTCACATCACAATTAAGAGAAAATAGTAGAGTAAACCTGTTGTCTGACAATCTCACCAAAAGAAATATACCAATTTCAATCTTGACTTGCAACTTCTTTCAAATTACAATTCATCATCAAAGTTAAGGAAACTCATTGCTTCCAGATTTAAAACCATTTTACACTATTACCAGCGCACTTTTGCTATTACCAGCGTAATTTTTGTTTCACTGAATACTTTTGGTATTACCACCATTTTGTATTCATCTTCACTACACATACACTTATTTTTAAGTAACCCACAGTTCTGGTGCATGTCCCTGGGTTTGCCCAGGCTGTTTCTGAAGTTATCTGTCTTTTGCAAGCAAGAGCATTTCCATTTGCATTCATACATTACAACAAGGAATTTCACTGAGGTATAAAAAGGAATGAGTTCAAATAGGCATACAAGACTATTCAGACTAACATAGATCACCACTAGATTTACATGTTCTCTTTTGCAGCTAAGTTCCAAGTCTAATGCAATAGTAAGTTATCCCACTGAATTCTCATGGATCACAACAAATGATATCAGATTTCTAATAGGCATATTCTACACAGTTTTACAAAAAGTTTTGAGACACATTTGAGAAACTTATTTTAACTCTACTAACGTTAACCACATACTAAGAGGACTAATATGAAAACCACAAAAAAAAAAAATCAAAAGAAAATCATTGTTAAGATGTAAAAGAGCTGTTTCTCCCCCCAAACCTAAGCCCGACATTGTCCTCAATGGGGAAAAGTTAAAACACTAGAACGACTACAAAAAGAAAGGGTTAAGCTCCCTCAGGGCTCCTAAATCCATAGGTGGGACCATATGTGTTTGGTCATCAACAATAATACCGAAGAGTCAATAAAGACCCCCAGGAATGATACATAGTCTCCCTCGAAGAAGGTTTACTTGTATCAGCCGTACCCATAGGTAATCATCCGTAGATGAAACCGCTATCCCACATCACACTTTGAAGAAATCTCCATGTGACTGGCCACTGAAGGCAGCAGGAATCACACGCTGAACACAAGTCCTTAAGTTACTCACCATAAGGTTTTCATTCAATACTTCAAGATCGAACTAGTCAATCCCAGAACGGTTGTTTGAGTACAGACCACTCAAACTAGGGACCAAAAGTTTGGTCATCGACTACCGGAATCATTTATGCTCTCAGCCGACAAATAAGAATGAATAAACAAAAAATAAAATAATAAATTAAACTGTAATGTACAAAGGGATAGAAACGTGGGGATTGCCCACAATGTGCTAAGTTTATAGTCGTAAGCAAGACTCTGACGCAGTCAAGATGAATGGATAGGTTCCTCGAGGAAAATCACCATCACCTCCTTCGGTGTGGGAACATTCTCAAGATACGGTTTGAGCCTCTGACCGTTAACTTTGAAGGCTGACCCATCTCCGTGATTGCGGATCTCAATAGCGCCATGAGGAAACACCTGTGTGACCTAAAATGGACCGGACCACCTGGATCTTAGCTTCCCCGTTGCAGGTAATTGTAATTGTTGACCCTGATTGGCCATGGTAGCTCCTACTTTGACTTCGGCTGTTTTCCTACAAATCTGTTCTACCTCTTCAACAAAGGGAGCTAATGGTCCACCTAGGGAGCGGCGCCTGTGCATAAAAACACAAAAAGAAACAAAACGAACTATCAAATTAAGCTAACAAACTCACTACTAAAAATATGAACTAACTAGAAGAAATAAAAATAATTCCATAAATAAAATCACCAAACTAAAATTATGAAAGTAAAAAAATTAAAAATAAAAATAAAAATAAAAGTAAAAATAATAAAATAATAATAAAATAATAAAATAATAAAATAATAAAATAATAAAATAATAAAATAAAATAAAAATAAATCTAACCTTAGACCATGGAGAACAAAGAAATACACTTAATACGTGCCTCCACGGCAGCGGCGCCAAAAACTTGATGTAAAATTTAGTTACATCGGCTTTAATACCTCGCAAGCGTACGAATCGTTCATGTAACCTAGCAGTAAGCGAGGGTCATATCCACAGGGAGGATTGAATTCTGTGTATTCTTCAGTCAACTAGCCTAACTAAATATGATGAATTAATCTGAACTAAACACTAATTATATCCTAAATTATCAAGCAATAATCTAATTAACTACGTGCATAACAGGAAACGTCAACTCTGGATTTTACCGTGATTCGTGCCTCTCTCGAGCGCCACGTAACCACGAATCCGGATTCTCAATCCTTGCGTCTAGCCCCTTTCGGGCACCTAGAGGTAATGAAAAAGAGCCGATTACAATAGAATGCAGAGAATCAATTTCCTATTGTGATGATGCTAAAATTATCAACTCTAGATTTTACCGTGATTCATGCCTCTCTCGGGCGCCACGTAATCACGAATCCGATTTCTCAATCCTTGCGTCTAGCCCCTCTCGGGCGCATAGAGTCAGATTAAAATACCAAAATCCAACCTCAATTATAATCCTACCCTAATTGGCTAATTTAATCAAATATCCAAAAAAAAAATCTTAAATAAATATTAATTATCAAATCAGATTCAATTAACATTCAAAACCTAAGTTCAAACCATATAAAAACTAAATTCAATAATGACGAATTACTCCCCTTCTTCCTCCTCTCGCTCGGGCAGCAACTCGTTCTCACGGGTGCTGCAATTTCCCGAAATCAATGGCTTCGGGTTGGCAAGAGTGAGTTGCCGGAGGTAGAGACGACGCCGGCGACGAAGGTTGGAAGCTGACGGACGGAGGTAACGTCCGGCGAAGAACGAAACAGAGATGAAGTTCTCTAACCGGCTCTCTCGAGTCTCGGTCGGAGTCGGAATCGCTCCGGGACTGGTCGGAATATGTGATGGACGCCGGAGGATGGTCGAAAAGCGGGATTGGCACCGGAGAAGCCCTCTCGGATCACTTCTCGTCCTGGCGAGCGACGACTGTCGAACTCACCTCGACGGAGACTCTCTCGAGCTCTCCTCGGGTTTGTTCTCGGTTGCTGGACGGCAGTGGACGGCGGTGGACGACGATGGCGCGGCGAAAGGTATTGGCCCGGCGAACGACGGTGGGGAACTCATCTCGGGTCCTCCCCTGTTTCCGGTCAAAGTCCTTTGTTTTCTCTTCACGCTTCCCCCTCTCGGGTCTCCCCTCTCGGGTTTTCCCTCCCGGGTCTCTCCTCTCGGGGCCCCTTTCGACCTCCTCTTTCGACGCCCCCCTTTTGCTTTAAATACCATCTTATTTATTTTAAAACGATTTGACCTAAAAATCATCTCCATTTCACTAAGGGCATTTTGGTAAATATCTCCTTCTCCACCATAATTCTCTTGAAATTCCATAATTAAATCTATAAAAAGTATTTCAGGAAGAAATAAACCTTAAAAACAATGAAATATAATTTAGGAGAGAAAAATATGCAATATCGACAGGGATTAATGCCAAATTCAATAAATGCTCATTTCATTTGAAAACCGATAAATAACCACCTATAACACAATTATAAAGGTTATTCTATTATAATTAACTTAGTTCTCATGTCAGAATATAGCATCTATCACACCCCCAAACCTAAATCTTTGCTAGTCCCTAGCAAAACAACAATCGAACCAAAATTAAGCCTAGGAAAACAAAATGCCACTTTCGTAGGGAGCATGATTGCATTTAGCGCATGCAACAAGCCGTTAAACCCCTACTCTGCAGTAGTGGACGAGTTATGTCTCGTGAGGGTTTGGATGGAATTTACCCACAAAATTCATATAAATCAATAATTTAAAAAGGAAAAACTGAACAAAATTTAGTCCTCATTAGCATATGACTAACACTTAGTATCGTAAAATATCTGAAAATCATATGAGATCTTGCGAAATTTGAAAACCTGTGTAAAATATAGCCTATTATCAATCCAAATACACTCATTGTTACTCCACCTGAACCAATGTGACCCATAACCTATTACTTCAATAGAACAAAGAGGCAACAAATAACAATAAAAACCTGGTCACATCACAATTAAGAGAAAATAGTAGAGTAAACCTGTTGTTTGAAAATCTCACCGAAAGAAATATACCAATTTCAATCTTGACTTGGAACTTCTTTCAAATGAGAATTCATCATCAAAGTTAAGGAAACTCATTGTTTCCAGATTTAAAACCATTTTACGCTATTACCAGCGCACTTTTGCTATTACCAGCGTAATTTTTGTTTCACTGAATTATTTTGGTATTACCACCATTTTGTATTCGTCTTCACTGCACATTCACTTATTTTTAAGTAATCGACTGTTCCAGTGCATGTCCCTGGGTTTGCCCAGGCTGTTTCTGAAGTTATCTGTCTTTTGCAAGCAAGAGCATTTCCATTTGCATTCATACATTACAACAAGGAATTTCACTGAGGTATAAAAAGGAATGAGTTCAAACAGGAATACAAGACTATTCAGACTAAGATAGATCAACACTAGATTAAAATGTTCTCTTTTGCAACTCAGTTCCAAGTCTAATGCAATAGTAAGTTATCCCACTGAATTCTCATGGATCACAACAAATGATATCAGATTTCTAATAGGCATATCCTACACAGTTTTAAAAAAAGTTTTGAAACACATTTGAGCAACTTATTTTAACTCTACTAACGTTAACCACATACTAAGATGAGTAATTTGAAAACCACGAAAAAAAAAATCAAAAGAAAATCATTGTTAAGATGTAAAGGAGTTGTTTCTCCCCCCAAACCAAAACCTGACATTGTCCTCAATGGGGAAAAGTTAAAACACTAGAACGACTACAAAAAGAAAGGGTTAAGCTCCCTCAGGGCTCCTAAATCCATAGGTGGGACCATATGTGTTTGGTCATCAACAATAATACCGAAGAGTCAATAAAGACCCCCAGGAATGATACATAGTCTCCCTCGAAGAAGGTTTACTCGTATCAGTCGTACCCGTAGGTAATCATCCGTAGATGAAACCGCTATCCCACATCACACTTTGAAGAAATCTCCATGTGACTGGCCACTGAAGGCAGCAGGAATCACACGCTGAACACAACTCCTTAAGTTACTCACCATAAGGTTTTCATTCAATACTTCAAGATCGGACTGGTCAATCCCAGAACGGTTGTTTGAGAACAAACCTCTCAAACTAGGGACCAAAAGTTTGGTCATCGACTACCGGAATCATTTATGCTCTCAGCCGACAAATAAGAATGAATAAACAAAAAATAAAATAATAAATTAAACTGTAATGTACAAAGGGATAGAAACGTGGGGATTGTCCACAATGTGCTAAGTTTATAGTCGTAAGCAAGACTCTGACGCAGTCAAGATGAATGGATAGGTTCCTCCAGGAAAATCACCATCACCTCCTTCAGTGTGGGAACATTTTCAAGATACGGTTTGAGCCTCTGACCGTTAACTTTGAAGGTTGACCCGTCTCCGTGATTGCTGATCTCAATAGCGCCATGAGGAAACACCTGTGTGACATAAAATGGACCGGACCACCTGGATCTTAGCTTCCCTGTTGCAGGTAACTGTAATGGTTGACCCTGATTGGCCATGGTAGCTCCTACTTTGACTTTGGGTGTTTTCCTACAAATTTGTTCTACCTCTTCAACAAAGGGAGCTAATGGTCCACCTAGGGAGCGGCGCCCGTGAATAAAAACACAAAAAGAAACAAAACGAACTATCAAATTAAGCTAACAAACTCACTACTAAAAATATGAACTAACTAGAAGAAATAAAAATAATTCCATAAAAAAAATCACCAAACTAAAATTATGAAAGTAAAAAAATTAAAAATAAAATAAAACTAAAAATAAAAATAAAATAATAAAATAATAAAATAATAAAATAATAAAATAATAAAATAAAATAAAAATAAATCTAACCTTAGACCATGGAGAACAAAGAAATACACTTAATACGTGCCTCCACGGCAGCGGCGCCAAAAACTTGATGTAAAATTTAGTTACATCGGCTTTAATACCTCGCAAGCGTACGAATCGTTCATGTAACCTAGCAGTAAGCGAGGGTCATATCCACAGGGATGATTGAATTCTGTGTATTCTTCAGTCAACTAGCCTAACTAAATATGATGAATTAATTTGAACTAAACACTAATTATATCCTAAATTATCAAGCAATAATCTAATTAACTACGTGCATAACAGGAAACATCAACTCTGGATTTTACCGTGATTTGTGCCTCTCTCGAGCGCCACGTAACCACGAATCCGGATTCTCAATCCTTGCGTCTAGCCCCTCTCGGGCACCTAGAGTTAATGAAAAAGAGCGGATTACAATAGAATGCAGAGAATCAATTTCCTATTGTGATGATGCTAAAATTATCAACTCTAGATTTTACCGTGATTCATGCCTCTCTCGGGCGCCACGTAATCACGAATCCGATTTCTCAATCATTGCGTCTAGCCCCTCTCGGGCACATAGAGTCGGATTAAAATACCAAAATCCAACCTCAATTATAATCCTACCCTAATTGGCTAATTTAATCAAATATCCAAAAAACAAATCTTAAATAAATATTAATTATCAAATCAGATTCAAATAACATTCAAAACCTAAGTTCAAACCATATAAAAACTAAATTCAATAATGACGAATTACTCCCCTTCTTCCTCCTCTCGCTTGGGCAGCAACTCGTTCTCACGGGTGCTGTAATTTCCCGAAATCAATGGCTTCGGGTTGGCAAGAGTGAGTTGCCGGAGGTAGAGACGACGCCGGCGACGAAGGTTGGAAGCTGACGGACGGAGGTAACGTCCGGCGAAGAACGAAACAGAGATGAAGTTCTCTAACCGGCTCTCTCGAGTCTCGGTCGGAGTCGGAATCGCTCCGGGACTAGTCGGAATATGTGATAGACGCCGGAGGATGGTCGAAAAGCGGGATTGGCACCGGAGAAGCCCTCTTGGATCACTTCTCGGCCTGGCGAGCGACGACTGTCGAACTCACCTCGACGGAGACTCTTTCGAGCTCTCCTCGGGTTTGTTCTCGGTTGCTGGACGGCAGTGGATGGCGGTGGACGACGGTGGCGCGGCGGAAGGTATTGGCCCAGCGAACGACGGTGGGGATCTCCGCTCGGGTCCTCCCCTGTTTCCGGTCAAAGTCCTTTGTTTTCTCTTCACGCTTCCCCCTCTCGGGTCTCCCCTCTCGGGTTTTCCCTCCCGGGTCTCTCCTCTCGGGGCCCCTTTCGACCTCCTCTTTCGACGCCCCCCTTTTGCTTTAAATACCATCTTATTTATTTTAAAACGATTTGACCTAAAAATCATCTCCATTTCACTAAGGGCATTTTGGTAAATATCTCCTTCTCCACCATAATTCTCTTGAAATTCCATAATTAAATCTATAAAAAGCATTTCAGGAAGAAATAAACCTTAAAAACAATGAAATATAATTTAGGAGAGAAAAATATGCAATATCGACAGGGATTAATGCCAAATTCAATAAATGCTCATTTCATTTGAAAACCGATAAATAACCACCTATAACACAATTATAAAGGTTATTCTATTATAATTAACTTAGTTCTCATGTCAGAATATAGCATCTATCACACCCCCAAACCTAAATCTTTGCTAGTCCCTAGCAAAACAACAATCGAACCAAAATTAAGCCTAGGAAAACAAAATGCCACTTTCGTAGGGAGCATGATTGCATTTAGCGCATGCAACAAGCCGTTAAACCCCTACTCTGCAGTAGTGGACGAGTTATGTCTCGTGAGGGTTTGGATGGAATTTACCCACAAAATTCATATAAATCAATAATATAAAAAGGAAAAACTGAACAAAATTTAGTCCTCATTAGCATATGACTAACACTTAGTATAGTAAAATATCTGAAAATCATATGAGATCTTGCGAAATTTGAAAACCTGTGTAAAATATAGCCTATTATCAATCCAAATACACTCATTGTTACTCCACCTGAACCAATGTGACCCATAAGCTATTACTTCAATAGAACAAAGAGGCAACAAATAAGAATAAAATCCTGGTCACATCACAATTAAGAGAAAATAGTAGAGTAAACTGTTGTTTGACAATCTCACCAAAAGAAATATACCAATTTCAATCTTGACTTGTAACTTCTTTCAAATTAGAATTCATCATCAAAGTTAAGGAAACTCATTGCTTCCAGATTTAAAACCATTTTACGCTATTACCAGCGCACTTTTGCTATTACCAGCGTAATTTTTGTTTCACTGAATAATTTTGGTATTACCACCATTTTGTATTCGTCTTCATTGCACATTCACTTATTTTTAAGTAACCGACTGTTCCAGTGCATGTCCCTGGGTTTGCCCAAGCTGTTTCTGAAGTTATCTGTCTTTTGCAAGCAAGAGCATTTCCATTTGCATTCATACATTACAACAAGGAATTTCACTGAGGTATAAAAAAGAATGAGTTCAAACAGGAATACAAGACTATTCAGACTAACATAGATCAACACTAGATTTAAATGTTCTCTTTTGCAACTAAGTTCCAAGTCTAATGCAATAGTAAGTTATCCCACTGAATTCTCATGGATCACTCCAAATGATATCAGATTTCTAATAGGCATATTCTACACAGTTTTACAAAAAGTTTTGAAACACATTTGAGCAACTTATTTTAACTCTACTAACGTTAACCACATACCAAGAGGAGTAATTTGAAAACCACGAAAAAAAAAAATCAAAAGAAAATCATTGTTAAGATGTTAAGGAGTTGTTTCTCCCCCCAAACCTAAACCTGACATTGTCCTCAATGGGGAAAAGTTAAAACACTAGAACGACTACAAAAAGAAAGGGTTAAGCTCCCTCAGGGCTCCTAAATCCATAGGTGGGACCATATGTGTTTGGTCATCAACAATAATACCAAAGAGTCAATAAAGACCCCCAGGAATGATACATAGTCTCGCTTGAAGAAGGTGTACTCGTATCAGCCGTACCCGTAGGTAATCATCCGTAGATGAAACCGCTATCCCACATCACACTTTGAAGAAATCTCCATGTGACTGGCCACTGAAGGCAGCAGGAATCACACGCTGAACACAAGTCCTTAAGTTACTCACCATAAGGTTTTCATTCAATACTTCAAGATCGGACTGGTCAATCCCAGAACGGTTGTTTGAGTACAGACCTCTCAAACTAGGGACGAAAAGTTTGGTCATCGACTACCGGAATCATTTATGCTCTCAGCCGACAAATAAGAATGAATAAACAAAAAATAAAATAATAAATTAAACTATAATGTACAAAGGGATAGAAACGTGGGGATTGCCCACAATGTGCTAAGTTTATTGTCGTAAGCAAGACTCTGACGCAGTCAAGATGAATGGATAGGTTCCTCCTGGAAAATCACCATCACCTCCTTCGGTGTGGGAACATTCTCAAGATACGGTTTGAGCCTCTGACCGTTAACTTTGAAGGCTGACCCGTCTCCGTGATTGCGGATCTCAATAGCGCCATGAGGAAACACCTGTGTGACCTAAAATGGACCGCACCACCTGGATCATAGCTTCCCTGTTGTAGGTAACTGTAATGGTTCACCTTGATTGGCCATGGTAGCTCCTACTTTGACTTTGGATGTTTTCCTACATATTTGTTCTACCTCTTCAACAAAGGGAGCTAATGGTCCACCTAGGGAGCGGCGCCCGTGCATAAAAACACAGAAAGAAACAAAACGAACTATCAAATTAAGCTAACAAACTCACTACTAAAAATATGAACTAACTAGAAGAAATAAAAATAATTCCATAAAAAAAATCACCAAGCTAAAATATTGAAATCAAAAAAAAAATAAAAAATAAAAATAAAAATAAAAAAATAATAAAATAATAAAATAATAAAATAATAAAATAAAATAAAAATAAATCTAACCTAAGACCATGGAGAACAAAGAAATATACTTAATACGTGCCTCCACGGCAGCGGCGCCAAAAACTTGATGTAAAATTTAGTTACATCGGCTTTAATACCTCGAAAGCGTACGAATCGTTCATGTAACCTAGCAGTAAGCGAGGGTCATATCCACAAGGAGGATTGAATTCTGTGTATTCTTCAGTCAACTAGCCTAACCAAATATGATGAATTAATCTGAACTAAACACTAATTATATCCTAAATTATCAAGCAATAATCTAATTAACTACTTGCACAACAGGAAACGTCAACTCTGGATTTTACCGTGATTTGTGCCTTTCTCAAGCGCCACGTAACCATGAATCCGGATTCTCAATCCTTGCGTCTAGCCCCTCTCGGGTGCCTAGAGTTAATGACAAAGAGCGGATTACAATAGAATGCAGAGAATCAATTTTCTATTGTGATGTTGCTAAAATTATCAACTCTGGATTTTACTGTGATTCATGCCTCTCTCGGGCGCCCCGTAATCACGAATCCGATTTCTCAATCCTTGCGTTTAGCCCCTCTCGGGCGCATAGAGTCGGATTAAAATACCAAAATCCAACCTCAATTATAATCCTACCCTAATTAGCTAATTTAATCAAATATCCAGAAAACAAATCTTAAATAAATATTAATTATCAAATAAGATTCAATTAACATTCAAAACCTAAGTTCAAACCATATAAAAACTAAATTCAATAATGATGAGTTACTCCCCTTCTTCCTCCTCTCGCTCGGGCAGCAACTCGTTCTCACGGGTGCTGCAATTTCCCGAAATCAATGGCTTCGGATTGGCAAGAGTGAGTGGCCGGAGGTAGAGACAACGCCGGCGACGAAGGTTGGAAGCCGACGGACGGAGGTAACATCCGACGAAGAATGAAACAAAGATGAAGTTCTCTAACCGGCTCTCTCGAGTCTCGGTCGGAGTCGGAATCGCTTCGGGACTGGTCGGAATATGTGATAGACGTCGGAGGATGGTCGAAAAGCGGGATTGGCACCGGAGAAGCCCTCTCGGATCACTTCTCGGCCTGGCGAGCGACGACTGTCGAACTCACCTCGGAGGAGACTCTCTCGAGCTCTCCTCAGGTTTGTTCTCGGTTGCTGGACGGCAGTGGACGGCGGTGGACGACAGTGGCGTGGCGGAAGGTATTGGCCCGACGAACGACGGTGGGGAACTCCTCTCGGGTCCTCCCCTGTTTTCGGTCAAAGTCCTCTATTTTCTCTTCACGCTTCCCCCTCTCGGGTCTCCCCTCTCGGGTCTCCCCTCTCGGGTTTTCCCTCCCGGGTCTCTCCTCTCGGGCCCCCTTTCGACCTCCTCTTTCGACGCCCCCCTTTTGCTTTAAATGCCATCTTATTTATTTTAAAACGATTTGACCTAAAAATCATCTCCATTTCACTAAGGGCATTTTGGTAAATATCTTCTTCTCCACCATAATTCTCCTGATATTCCATAATTAAATCTATAAAAAGCATTTCAGGAAGAAATAAACCTTAAAAACAATGAAATATAATTCAGGAAAGAAAAATATGCAATATCGACAGTGATTAATGCCAAATTCAATAAATGCTCATTTCATTTGAAAATTGATAAATAACCACCTATAACACAATTATAAAGGTTATTATATTATAATTAACTTAGTTCTCATGTCAGAATATAACATCTATCACAAATGCATAAACCAAAAGGCATGCGTCTGTAAGCATAGGTGCCAAACGAACACGTGAATGTGGTCTTTTCCTGGTCTTCTGGAGCAATGGGAATTTGATTGTAGCCGGAGTATCCATCTAAGAAGCAATAAAAATTGTGGTTGGCCAATCGCTCTAGCACCTGATCAATTAAAGGTAGTGGGAAGTGATCCTTCCTAGTGGTGGAATTAAATTTTTTATAGTCAATGCAGACACACCACTTGGTGGTAGTTCTTGTGGAAATAAATTCACCACTCTCATTTTTCATTATCGTTATCCCCCCTTTCTTAGGGACAACTTGAATTGGACTCACCCAGGTGCTATCGGAAATAGGGTAAATGATTCCTATCACAAGCAACCTGATGACTTCTTCTCTCACAACCTCCAGCATATAGGATTTAACCTACGTTGCATCTCACGTGAGGCTTTAGTCCCCTCCAAATGAATACGATGCATGCATATGGAGGGGCTAATCCCTTTTAAGGCATCAAGAGTCCACCCCAATGCCTCTCTGTGTGCTTATAAAACTTCAGTCAGTTGTTCCTCCTGCTCAGTACTCAAATCAGAGGAAATAATGACTGGCAATGAGTTCATGGGCCCCAAGAACGCATACTTCAACGTAGGAGGAAGTGGCTTAAGATCTAGCTTGGAATTTTCAAGAGGTTTTCCAAAGTCAAGATGAAGATCATGTGGATGATCAGTAGTGATAACCTCATAAGCTTCCTCCAACAGAGGTACAGAACTGAGTAAAGAGTCAACCTCTCGAAAATATGTTTCCTCATCAAAATAGTCCATATCTAAAGATGTTATGCAAGACTCAAAAGATTCAAGAGTGGATTTGTCATCAAGCATAACAGTCTCTATCTTAAATGCAGGACTCAGATCATCAGACTCAAGTGGGTGGTGCTCGGCATTAAATACATTCAATGAGACCTTAAAATTTCCAAAAGACAACTCCAACTCACCACTTTTACAATGAATGATAGCATTAGGTGTGGCTAAGTAGGGACGTCCTAGGATGACAGGAATTTGGTTGGTCACATTGACTATTGGTTCTGTATCAAGAACAATGAAATCAATCGGGAACAAAAATTTGTCCACTTTTATCAAAACATCTTCAACTATTCCTCGTGGTATCTTCACAGAATGGTCAGCTAGTTGAAGTGTGATGGGAGTATGCTTCAATTCCCCCAAACCTAATTGCTGGTACACAAAGAAAGGAAGCAAATTCACACTTGCCCCTAAGTCATGAAGAGCTCTCTGGATGGTGTGTTCACCAATGACACATGAAATTGTGGGACATCCAGGATCTTTAACTTTAGGAGGAGTGTTGTGCTTCAGAATTGAGCTTACATTCTCAGTAAGAAAGACCTTTTTGTTAACATGTTGTTTTCTCTTCTGTGTAAAAAGGTCTTTCAAAAATCGGGCATAGGCAGGGACTTGCCTAATAGCATCAAGAAGTGGAATGTTAATGTGAACCTTACTAAATAGTTCCAAAGTTTCATGGATGCTATCTCCTTTCCTAGGTGGGCCCGATAACCTCTGCGGATAAGGAGTTGGTGGGACTTGGTTAGGGATCTACTTGGCTGTTGGTGGAGAACTTGGAGGTTCTTCACTCAATGATGTGTCCCCATTGTCATCCTTTGACTCCTTAGACTTAGTGGTCCCTACCCCATTGTTCAACTCACGACCACTCCTAAGGGTGGTTATGGCTTTGGCTTGCTCATGGTGGGGTTTGGAACTCAACCCACTCTCATGTGTGCTTTTGGGGTTAGGAATGGTTTGACTAGGGAGTCTATTTTGTGCTTGTCCACTCATGTGGCTGGCCAACTGACTCACTTGCATTTCAAGTTTAGCAATGGAGGACTGTGTATTCTGCATGAATAATTGAAGTGTATCCTCAAGTGAAGGTTTTTGTGGAATCAATGGCTATTGAGTGAAGTGTGGGCACGAAGCTTGGGGTTGAGGAAACCCTGGAGGATCTCCTATCAACATTAAATGACAAACCCCATTGCTGAGATTGATCACTCAACGTTTCAAAGAAGTCCCACGCCTGACTAGCACTCTTACCCATCAAACTCCCACCACTCGTTGCATCTACCATGGATCTAACTTGGGGTGTAAGTCCTTGATAAAAGTATTGCACTAAATGCCATTTCTCAAACCCATGATGCGGACATCTACGGATCAAATCCTTCCATTTCTCCCAAGCCTCATAAAAGTGTTCACCCTCTTGCTGCATAAAGTTGGAGATTTCTCTTATGAGGGTTGTAGTTCTCTGAATGGGAAAGTACTTGGATAAAAATTTCGTGACTCATGTGTCCCATGAAGTAATGCTACCCACCTCTAAGGAATTAAGCCAAGACTTGGCCTTATCCTTAAGTGAAAATGGAAAAAGTCTTAACCGAATAGAGTCATCTGAGAAATTCTGAAATTTGAAAGTTGCAAAAATATCTAAGAATTCCTTGATGTGGTAATAAGGGTCCTCCTTCTCCAACCCATAGAATGTGTGGAGGAATTGGATCACACCCGATTTCAACTCATAACTGGCGGCAGTAGTGGGTGGCAATATAATGCAAGAAGGTGATGTGAAGTGGGATGGGATAGAATAATCCCTCAGGGCTCTACAGTCACCTGCTGCAGGTAACTGTAATGGTTCACCCTGATTGGCCATGGTAGCTCCTAACTTGACTTCGGGTGTTTTCCTACAAATATGTTCTACCTCTTCAACAAAGGGAGCTAATGGTCCTCCTAGGGAGCGGCGCCCGTGCATAAAAACACAAAAAGAAACAAAACGAACTATCAAATTAAGCTAACAGACTCACTACTAAAAATACAAACTAACTAGAAGAAATAAAAATAATTCCATACAAAATCACCAAGATAAATATATAAAAGCAAAAAAAAAAAAAAAAAAAATCTAATCTATGACCATGGAGAACAAAGAAATACACTTAATATGTGCCTCCCCAGCAATGGAGCCAAAAACATGATGTAAAATTTAATTACATCGGGTTTTATACCTCGCAAGCGTACGAATCGTTCATGTAATTTAGCGGGAAACGAGGGTCATATCCACAGGGATGACTGAATTTTGTGTATTCTTCAGTCAACTAGCCTAACCAAATATGATGAATTAATCTGAACTAAACACTAATTATATCCTAAATCATCAAGCAATCATCTGGTTAACTACTTGCACAATAGGAAACGTCAACTCTGGCTTTTACGGTGATTCGTGCCTCTCTCGAGCGCCACGTAACCACGGATCCGATTTCTCAATCCTTGCATCTAGCCCCTCTCAGGCACATAGAGTGAAAGACATAAATCAAATTAAAATACCAAAATCCAACCTAAATTATAATCCTACCCTAACTAGCTAATTTAACTAAATATCCGGAGAACAAATATTCAATAAACATTAATTATCAAATCACATTTAATAAAAATTCAAAACCTAAGTTCAAACTATAGAAAAATTAAATTCCAAACTGACGAATTACTCCCTTCTCCTTCCTCTCGCTCGGGCAGCAGACTCGCTCTCACGGGTGCTGCAATTTCCTGAAATTGATGGCTTCGGGTAGCAAGAGCGAGTGGCCGGAGGTAGAGACGCCGCCGGCGAAGAAGGATAGAAGCCGACGGACGTAGGTGACGACCGGCGAAGAACGAAACGGAGCTGAAGTCCTCTAAATGGATCTCTCGAGTCTCGGTCGGAGTCGGAATAGCTCCAGGAATGGTCAAAAATAGGTAATCGACACCGGAGGATGGTCGGAATGCGGTTGGCACCGGAGGAGCCCTCTCAGGTCACCTCTCGGCCTGGCGAACAGAAACTGGCACTGTTGAACTCACCGCGACGGAGACTATCTCGAGCTCTCCTCGGGTCTGTTCTCGATTGCCGGACGGCAGTGGACGACGGTGGCGCGGTGAACGACGGTGGCAAAATCCTCTTGGGTCTTCCCATGTTTTGGTCCACTGTGCTCTGTTTCGGTCGACGCTCCCTTTCTCTTCAGTCGACGCTCCCCCCTCCATTTAATACGATTTTTCCTTTGTTTTAATACGATTTTCCCTAAAAAATCACCTCCATTTCACAAAGGCCATTTTGGTAAATATCTCCTTCTCCACCAAAATTCTCTAGAAATTCCATAATTAGAAATCTCTTTCTTTTAAAACTCCAAGCTATCAAGGTTGAACTAGTGGAATTTCCCAAACTTGGATATCAAAACTTTTGTGTTCATTTGTGGTGTGTGAATAAATTTTCTTTGCTTACATTTATTGTTGTTCTAAATTTTTTGGAAACATAAACTCTAAAATTTTCATTTTGTTGTGATCTGTTTGCCTTTATCTTTTTTGTTTACCAGAGATAAATGGAAAAGTGAGAAATTAAGTTTTGATTTAAGGAAAAATTGTATATCTAAAATGGAAATGCACAAATGTAGAGAGAGATAATTCCAAAAAGTGTCTGTAACTTTTAGGGATTTTAAACTCTTTCTAGTTTTTATATATCTGGTTTTTCAATCGTCGGGAAACAAAGGGGGTGTCAACATGTTTTAAGCACGCATATCCACATTCAAAACATGTGCATGATCAATTAAAAATCTCTTTCTTATAAAATTCCATCCTATAATGGTTGAACAAGTGGAATTTCCCAAACTTGGATATGAAAACTTTTGTGGTCATTTGTGGTGTGTGAATAAATTTTCTTTGCTTACATTTGTTGTTGTTTCAAATTTTTTGCATACATAAACTCTAAAATTTTCATTTTGTTGTGATCTGTTTGTCATTATCTTTTTTGTTTACGAGAGATAAAGGGAAAAATGAAAACTTTTTTGTTTTAAGGAAAAAGTGTACATCTAAAATGGAAATGGACAAGTGTAGAGAGAGATAATTATAAAAAAGTGTCTGTAACTTTTAGGGATTGTAAACTCTTTCTAGTTTTTACATATTAGGGTTTGCAATTGTCGGTAAACAAAGGGGAGACGGAGGAACTTTAAGCTAAGTGTTGACTCCCAATCCGTAAGTCATTCCCTACAAAAATATAGCCCGTTTCACAAGATTGACCAATAAATCACTTTACAATCATCTATGATTGTTAGGTCAACTTTTATGTAAATGGGCAAAATAATGGCTTGTTTGGCTCAGGTAAATATCCCACCGCACCCACTTTTGTGTTCATTTGTGGTATGTGAATAAATTTTCTTTGCTTACATTTGTTATTTTTCTAAATTTTTTGCATACATAATTTGTAAAATTTTCATTTTTTTTGTTCTATTTGCCTTATCTTTTTTGTTTACGAGAAATAAAGGGAAAAAAGTGAAAACTCAATTTTTAATTAAGAAAAAAGTATACATCTAAAATGAAAATGCAATAATGTAGAGAGAGATAATTCCAAAAAATGTCTACAACTTTTAGGGATTGTAAACTCTTTCTAGTTTTTATATATCAGATTTTGCAATCGCCGGGAAACAAAGGGGGAGGCGGGGGAATTTTTATGTGAGTGTTGACTCCCAATCCATAAGTCATTGCTTACAAAAGTATAACCCGTTACGCATGATTGACCGATAAATCACTTTACAATCATCTATGATTGTTTGGTCAACATTTTTGTAACTGGGCAAAAAAATGGCATGGTTGGCTCGAGTAAATATCCCACCTCACCAAAACTTGAGAATTTAATGAGGTTTGGATCCATAGGTCATCTGCATCTTTAACATGTTTCAAGCATGCCTATCCAAATTGAAAACATGTGTAGTATCAATTAGAAATCACTTTCTTATAAAATTCCAAGCTATCAGGGTTGAACTAGTGGAATTTCCAAAACATGGATATCAAAACTTTTGTGTTCATATTTGGTGTGTGAATAAGGTTTCTTTGCTTACATTTGTTGATGTTCTAAATTTTTTGCATAGATAAATTCTAAAATTTTCATTTTTTTGTGATATGTCTGCCTTTCTCGTTTTTGTTTACGAGAGATAAAGGGAAAAGTGAGAACTCAAGTTTTGATTTAAGGAAAAAGTATTCATCTATAATGGAAATGTAATAGTGTAGAGAGAGATAATTTGAAAAACTGTTTGTAAATTTTAGGGATTGTAAACTCTTTCTAGTTTTTATATATCGGGTTTTGTAATCGTCGGGCAACAAAGAGGGAGAGGGCAAAACTTTTAGCTGAGTGTTGACTCTCAATCCATCAGTCATTTCTTAAAAGTATATAGCCCACTACGCATGATTGACATATAAATCATTTTACAATCATCTATGATTGTTAGGTCAACTTTTTTTGTAAATGGGCAAAATAATGGCTTGTTTGGCTCGGGTAAATAACCCACCACGCCCAAACTATAGAGTTTAATGAGGTTTGGAACCGTAGGTCATCTGCATCTTTAACATGTTTCTAGCATGCATATCCACAATTAAAACATGTGTAGGATCAATTAGAAATCTTTTTCATATAAACTTCCAAGCTATCAGGGTAGAACTAGTCGAATTTCCAAAAATTGGATATCAAAACTTTTGTGTTCAATTATAGTGTGTGAATAAATTTTCTTTTCTTACATTTGTTGTTGTTCAAATCTTTTTTCATACATAAACTCTAAAATTTTCAATTTGTTGCGATCTGTTTGCCATTATCTTTTATGTTTATGAGAGATAAGGGGAAAAGTAAAAACTCAAGTTTTGATTTCAGAAAAAAGTATACATCTAAAATGGAAATGCACCAGTGTAGAGAGAGATAATTTAAAAAATTGTCTGTAACTTTTAGGGATTGTAAACTCTTTTTAGTTTTTATATATAGAGTTTTGCAATCGTCGAGAAACAAAGGGGGAGGCGGTGAAATTTTTAGCTGAGTGTTGACTCCCAATCCAACAATCATTTCTGACAAAAATATAGACTATTATACATGATTGACCGATAAATCACTTTACAGTCATCTATGATTGTTAGGTCAGTTTTTTTGTAAATGGGAAAAATAATGGCTTGTTTGGCTCGGGTAAATATCCCACCACACCCAAACTCGAGAATTTAATAAGGTTTGGATCCGTAGGTCATCTGCATCTTTAACATGTTTGAGCACGCATATCCACAATTAAAACCTATGCAAGATCAATTAGAAATCTCTTTCTTATAAACTTCCAAGCTATCAGGGTCGAACTAGTGGAATATCCAATACTAGGATATCAAAACTTTTGCGTTCATTTGTGGTGTGTGAATAAATTTTCTTTTCTTAGATTTTGTTGATGTTCTAAATTTTTTGCATACATAAACTCTAAAATTTTCATTTTGTAGTGATCTATTTGCCTTTATCATTTTTGTTTACGAGAGATAAAGGGAAAAGTGAAAACTCAATTTTTATTTAAGGAAAAACTATACATCTAAAATGGAAATGCACAAATATAGAGAGAGATAATTGCAAAAAATGTCTGTAACTTTTATGGATTGTAAACTCCTTCTAGTTTTTATATATCATGTTTTGCAATCGTCGGGAAATAAAGGGGGAGGCGGGGAATTTTTAGCTAAGTGTTGACTCCCAATCCATAAGTCATTTCTTACAAAAAAATAGCCCGTTACACATGATTGACCAATAAATCACTTCACAATCATCTATGATTGTTAGGTCAGTTTTTGGTAAATTGGCAAAATAATGGCTTGTTTAGCTCGGGTAAATATCTCACTGCACCCAAACTTGAGAATTTAATGATTTTTGGATGCGCAGGTCATCTACATCTTTAACATGTTTCAACCATGCATATCCTCATTTAAAACATGTGCAAGATCAATTACAAATCTCTTTCTTATAAAATTCCAAGTTATCAGGGTTGAACTAGTGGGATTTCCCAAACTTGGATATAAGAACTTTTGTGTTCAATTGTGGTGTGTGAATAAATTTTCTTTGCTTATATTTTTTGTTGTTCTAAAGTTTTTGCATACATCAACTCTAAAATTTTTATTTTGTTGTGAACTGTTTGCCTTTATCTTTTTTGTTTACGAGAGTTAACGGGAAAAGTGAAAACTCAATTTTTGATTTAAGGAAAAAGTATACATCTAAAATAGAAATGCACGAATGTAGAGAGAGATAATTCCAAAAAGTGTCTGTAACTTTTAGGGATTGTAAACTCTTTCTAGTTTTTATATATCATGTTTTGCAATCGTCGGGAAATAAAGGGGGAGGCGGAGAATTTTTAGCTGAGTGTTGACTCCCAATCCATAAGTGATTTCTTACAAAAAAGTAGCCTATTACGCATGATTGACCGATAAATCACTTTGCAATCATCTATGATTGTTAGGTCAGTTTTTGGTAAATAGGCAAAATAATGGCTTGTTTACTTGGGTAAATATCTCACTGCATCCAAACTTGAGAATTTAATGATTTTTGGATCCGCAGGTCATCTGCATCTTTAAAATGTTTCAAGCATGCATATCCTCATTTAAAACATGAGCAGGATCAATTACAAATCTCTTTCTTATAAAATTCCATGTTACCAGGGTTGAACCAGTGGAATTTCCCTAACTTGGATATAAAAACTTTTGTGTTCAATTGTGGTGTGTGAATAAATTTTCTTTGCTTATATTTTTTGCTGTTCTAAAGTTTTTGCATACATCAACTCTAAAATTTTTATTTTGTAGTGAAATGTTTGCCTTTATCTTTTTTGTTTACGAGAGTTAATGGGAAAAGTGAAAACTCAAGTTTTGATTTAAGGAAAAAGTATACATCTAAAATGGAAACGCACAAATGTAGAGAGAGATAATTCCAAAAAATGTCTGTAACTTTTAGGTATAGTAAACTGTTTCAAGTTTTGATATATCAGGTTATGCAATCGTCAAGAAACAAAGGGGGAGGCGGGGGAATTTTTAGCTAAGTGTTGACTCCCAATCCATAAGTAATTTCTTACAAAAATATACCCCGTCATGCATGATTGACCGCTAAATCACTTTACAATCATCTATGATTGTTTGGACAGCTTTTTTGTAAATGGGCAAAATAATGGCTTGTTTGGCTCGGGTAAATATCCAACCGCACCCAAACTTGATAATTTCATGAATTTTGGATCCGTAGCTCATTTGCGTCTTTAACTTGTTTCAAGCATGCATATCTAAATTTAAAACATGTGCATGATCAATTAGAAATCTCTTTCTTATAAAATTCCAAGCTATTAGGGTTGAACAAGTGGAATTTCGAAAACTTGGATATCAAAACTTTTGTGCTCATTTGTGTTGTGTGAATAAATTTTCTTAGCTTACATTTGTTGTTGTTCTAAATTTTTTGCATACTTAAAGTCTAAAATTTTCATTTTGTTGTGATCTGTTTGCCTTATCTTTTTTGTTTACGAGAGATAAAGAGGGAAAAAACAAGAAACTCTAGTTTTGATTTAAGGAAAAAGTATACTTCTAAAATGGAAATGCACAAATGTAGAGAGAAATAATTTAGAAAAGTGTCTGTAACTTTTAGGGATTGTAAACTCTTTCTAGTTTTTATATATCATTTTTTACAATCGTCGGGAAACAAAGGGGGAGGCGGGGGAATTTTTAGCTGAGTGTTGACTCCCAATCCATCAGTCATTTCTTACAAAAATATAGCACGTTACACATGATTGACCGATAAGTCACTTTACAATCATCTATCATGTTAGGTCAGTTTTTTTTCAATTGGCAAAATAATGGCTTGTTTGCCTTTGGTAAATATCCCACCACCCCCAAACTTGTGAATTTAATGAGGTTTGGATCCGTAGGTCATCTGGATCTTTAACATGTTTCAAGCCTGCTTATCCGCATTTAAAACATGTGCAGGATCAATAGAAATTTCTTTCTTATAAAATTCCAAGCTATCAAGGTTGAACTATTGGAATTTTCCAAACATGGATATCAAAACTTTTGTGTTCATTTCTGGTGTGTGAATAAATTTTCTTAGCTTACATTTGTTGTTGTTCTAAATTTTTTGCATACATAAACTCTAATATTGTCATTTTGTTGTGATATGTTTGCCTTTATCTTTTATGTTTACGAGAGATAAAGGGAAAAGTGAAAACCGAAGTTTTGATTTAAGGAAAAAGTATACATCTAAAATGGAACTGCACAAGAGTAGAGAGAGATAATTCCAAAAAATTTCTATAACTTTTAAGGATTGTAAACTCTTTCTAGTTTTGCAACCATCGGGAAACAAAGGGGGAGGCAGCGGAATTTTTAGTTGAGTGTTGACTCCCAATCCAAAAGTCATTTTTGACAAAAATATAGCCCGTTACGCATGATTGACCGATAAATCAGTTTACAATCATATATGATTGTTAGGTCAACGTTTTTGTAAATGGGCAAAATATTGGCTTGTTTGGTTCGGGTAAATATCCTACTGCACCCAAATTAGAGAATTTAATGAGGTTTGGATCCGTAGGTCATCTGCATCTTTAACATGTTTCAAGCATGCATATCCACAAATAAAACATGTGCAGGATCAATTAGAAATCTCTTGCTTATAAACTTCCAAGCTATCAGGGTCGAACTAGTGGAATTTCCAAAACTAGGATATCAAAACTTTTGTGTTCATTTGTGGTGTGTGAATAAATTTTATTTTCTTACATTTGTTGTTGTTCTAAATTTTTTGCTTACATAAACTCTAAAATTTTCATTTTGTTGTGATTTGTTTGCCTTTATCTTTTTTGTTTACGTGAGATAACGGGAAAAGGGAAAACTCAATTTTGATTTTAAGGAAAAAGTATACATCTAAAATCGAAAGGCACAAGTGTAGAGAGAGATAATTCCAAAAAGTGTTTGTAACTTTTAGGGATAGTAAACTCTTTCTAGTTTTTATATATTGGGTTTTCCAATCGTCGGGTAACAAAGGGGGAGGCGGGGGATTTTTTAGCTAAGTGTCGACTCCGAATTCATAAGTCATTTCTTAAAAAAATAGAGCCCGTTACACATGATTGACCGATAAATCACTTTAAAGTCATCTATGATTATTAGGTAAGTTTTTTTGTAAATGGGCAAAATAATGGCTTGTTTGGCTCGGGCAAATATCCCACTGCACCCAAAGTTGAGAATTTAATGATGTTTGGATCCGTAGGTCATGTGCATCTTTAACATGTTTCAAGCTTGCATATCCACATTTAAAACATGTGCAGGATCAATTACGAATCTCGTTCTTATAAAATTCCATGCTATCTGGGTTGAACTAGTGGAATTTCTTAAACTTGGCTATCAAAAATTTTTTCTTCATTTGTTGTGGGTGAATAAATTTTTTTTGCTTTTATTTGATGTTGTTCTAAATTTTTTACATACATAATGTTAAGCACCTAGCCAATACTACCCAAAAGACCGGCCTGTTAGGAGTGGAAGACATAGGTACTCAACCCAGGACCATAACTGCCTAGCCCATACTAGGGTCGTGTTATGGGCCAGCCAATACCAGTCCATAACACCACACCCCCCATTGCGAGCCGACGACCACGGCGGCACACCGACACTAACCCGACCCAAGGATTACATGAGGACCTATCAGTATTCACACCTTTTTGTGATTAATCCAGCCTATGCGCCCACCGGGATTCGAACTCGCTATCGAGCGCTAGCTCTGATACCAAATGTTAAGCACCTAGCCAATACCACCCAAAAGACCGGCCTGTTAGGAGCGGAAGACATAGGTACTCAACCCAGGACAGTAATGGCCTAGCCCATACTAGGGTCGTGTTATGGGCCAGCCCATACCAGTCCATAACAGATAAACTCTAAAATTTTTTTTTGGTTGTGATCTGTTTGCCATTACCTTTTTTGTTTACATGAGATAAAGGGAAAAGTAAAAACTCAAGTTTTGATTTAAGAAAAAAATATACAATTAAAAAGAAGTTCACAAATGTAGAGAGAGATATTTCCAAAAAGTTTATGTAACTTTTAGGGATTGTAAACTCTTTCTAGTTTTTATATATCAGGTTTTGTAATCATCGGGAAACAAAGGGGGAGGCGGGGGAATTTTTAGCTGAGTGTTGACTCCTTATCCATAAGTAATGTCTTACAAAAATATAGCCCGTTACACATGATTGACCGATAAATCACTATACAATTATCTATGATTGTTAGGTCAACATTTTTGTAAATGGGCAAAATAATGGCTTGTTTGGCTTGAGTAAATATCCAACCGCATCCGAGCTTGAGAATTTAATGAGGTTTGGATCCGTAGGTCATCTGCATCTGTAACATGTTTCAAGCATGCATATCCACATTTAAAACATGTACATGATCAATCAAAAATATCTTTCTTATAAAATTCCAAGATATGTGGGTTGAACTAGTGGTATTTCCATAATCTGGATATCAAACCTTTTGTGTTCATTTGTGGTGTGTGAATAAATTTTCTTTGCTTACTTTTGTTGTTGTTGTAAATTTTTTGCACACATAAACTCTAAAATTTTCATTTTGTTGTGATCTATTTACCTTTATCATTTTTGTTTACGAGAGATAAGGGGCAAAGTCAAAATTGAAGTTTTGATTCGAGGAAAAAGTATACATCTAAAATGGAAATGAACAAATGTATAGAGAGATAATTCCAAAAAGTGTCTGTAACTTTTAAGGATTGTAAAATCTTTCTAGTTTTTATATATCTTGTTTGGCAATCGTCGGGAAACAAAGGGGGAGGCGGGGGAATTTTTAGGTGAGTGTTGACTCCCAATCCATAAGTCATTCTTATAAAAATATAGCCCGTTACGCATGATTGACTGATAAATCACTTTACAATCATCTATGATTGTTAGGTCAGCTTTTTAGTAAATGCACAAAATAATGCCTTGTTTGGCTCGAGTAAATATCCCACCGCACCCAAACTTGAGAATTTAATGGGGATTGGATCCGTAGGTCATCTGCATCTTTAACATGTTTCAAGAATGCGTATCCACATTTCAAACTTGTGCAAGATCAATTAGAATTATCTTTATTATCAAATTCCAATTTATCAGGGGTGAACTAGTGGAAATTCCCAAACTTGGATATCAAACCTTTTGTGTACTTTTGTGGTGTGTGAATAAATTTTTTTACTTAAATTTGTTACTGTTCTAAATTTTTTTCCACACATAAACTCTTAAATTTTCTTTTTGTTATGATGTGTTTGCCATTATCTGTTTTGTTTATGTGAGATAAAGGGAAAAATAAAAACTCAAGTTTTGATTTAAGGCAAAAATATACAATTAAAATTGAAAATCACAAATGTAGAGAGAGAAATTTCCAAATTTTTTTTGTAACTTTTAGGGATTGTAAACTCTTTCTAGTTTTTATATATAAGGTTTTACAATTGTCGGGAAACAAAGTGAGAGGTAGGGGAATTTTTAACTGAGTGTTGGCTCCCAATCCATAAGTAATTTCTTACAAAAATATAGCCCGTTACGCATGATTAACCGATAAATCACTTTAAAATCATCTATGATTGTAAGGTGAGATTTTTTTGTAATTGGGAAAATAATGGATTTTTTGGCTCGGTTAAATATCCCACCGTACCCAAACTTTACAATTTAATGAGGTTTGGATCCGTAGGTCATCTGCATCTGTAACATATTTCAAGCATGCATATCGACATTTAAAACATGTGTAGGATCAATCAAAAATCTCTTTCTTATAAAATTTCAAGCTATGAGGGTTGAACTTGTGGAATTTCCGAAACATGGATATCAAACCTTTTGTGTTCATTTGTGGTGTGTGAATAAATTTTCATTGCTTACCTTTGTTGTTGTTCTAAATTTTTTGCACACATAATCTTCAAAATTTTCATTTTGTTGTGATCTGTTTGCCTTTATCTTTTTTGTTTACGAGAGATAAAGGGAAAAGTGAAAACTCAAATTTTGATTTAAGTGAAAAGTATACATCTAAAATTGAAATGCACAAATGCAGAGAGAGATAATTCCAAAAAGTGTCTGTAACTTTGAGGGATACTAAACTCTTTCTAGTTTTTATATATTAGGTTTTGCAATCGTCAGGAAACAAAGGGGTAGGCGGGGGAATTTTTAGCTGAGTGTTGACTCCCAATCCTTACGTCATTTCATACAAAAATATTGGCCGTTACTCATGATTGACAGATAAATCACTCTACAATCTTCTATGAATGTTAGGTCAACTTTTTGGTAAATGGGCAAAATATTGGCTTGTTTGGCTCGGGTAAATTTCCCACCGCACCCAAACTTGGGAATATAATGAGGTTTGGATCCATAGGTCATCTGCATCTCTAACATGTTTCAAGCATGCATATCCACATTTAATATATGTGCAACATCAATTAGAAATTTCTTTCTTATAAAATTCCAAGCAATCAATGTTGAACTAGTAGAATTTCCCAAACATGGATTTCAAACCTTTTGTGTTCATGTGTGGTGTGTGAAAAAAAATTCTTTGCTTAAATTTGTTGTTATTCTAAATTTGTTGCACACAACAACTCTAAAATTTTATTTTTGTTCTGATTTGTTTGCCTTTATCTTTTTTGTTTACGCGAGATAAAGGGAGAAGTCAAAACACAGGTTTTGATTTAAGGAAAAAGTATACATCTAAAATGGAAACGCACAAATGTACTGAGAGATAATTCCAAAAAGTGTCTGTAACTTTTAGGGATTGTAAACTCTTTCTAGTTTTTATATATCTTGTTTTGCAATCGTCGGGAATTAAGGGGGAGGCGGGGGAATTTTTAGCTGAGAGTTGACTCCCAATCCGTAAGTCATATCTTACAAAAATATAGCCCATTTCGCATGATTGACTGATAAATCTGTTATGGACTCAATAAGACTGAGTCATCTACTTTACTTTTATTATTTATGTTGCTTTTAATTTCGAATTTTATTGATTTGTAATAAGACTTAAAGGTAGGGGTAGAATTGGGTTTTATAACCCTAACCTATGTTGATGTTAATTACCCTATTTAAGGGGTAAGGATGGAGAAATAAAGCAAGTTCGGAATTAGCATAATCTAGGGTAATTTAGGTTCCTTCTAGGCTCTCTATTCTAGGGTTCTTGGTGTGAACTCTCTTGGGGGTTTGCTGCATCCATTGGGGAGTCTTTGAGGAGATCTTGGAAGGAAAAGGAAGAGGAATTACCTTTCTCTTTCGAACTACAAGAGAGGTCATCTCTTTCATGAAAATTCTGGTTGCTGGATTGGTGTTGACGTCAAGAGGTATTTGGAGAAGGGTTGGCTTGAGCTAACCAGGAAGGAGGACGAATTCTGGTTGCTGGATTGGTGTTGATGTCAAGAGGTATCTGCTAATCTTATTCCAAGCATTAAGATTAGATTTATGTTTCTCTTTTACGTAAGGAACCAGTGCTGCATAAAATTGGAAACCCTACCTTGACGTGAGCCATAAGAAAGGGGGTTCCACGTTGGGGCCTCAAGGAGCTTCCTTGAATAGCTGGGTTCATTCATAATTAAGAAAAGGAAACTCCTTTTCAAGGGGAATGAATTCAGTAAAGGGAAAGGGGTTGTTCTTGAGTCATTACAGCAAGTAAAACCCTCTTGTCTTGAATCATAAAAGAGGAGTTTCATATCTGAGTGCTTAAACAGTCCTTTAACTTGCTTGTTGCATCTATAATTGAGAAAAGGAAAATCATTTTCAATCCTAACATGAAAGGAGAAGTATAAGAGAGTTCTTTTCACCAAAACGTGATAAGAAACCCTCAAACAGTGCTGGATTCATATTCAACTTGCCGAGTTACTAGATCCATGGCTAGGGACCGTAACAAAATCACTTTAAAATCATAGATGATTGTTAGGTCAGTTTTTTAGAAAATGCACAAAATAGTGCCTTGTTTGGCATGGGTAAATATCCCACCACACCCAAACTTGAGAATTTAATGAGGTTTGGATCCGTACGCCATCTACATCTTTAACATGTTTCAAGCATGCGTATCCACATTTCAAACATGTGCGTGATCAATTAGAAATATCTTTCTTATCAAATTCCAAGCAATCAAGGTTGAACTAGTGGATTTTCCCAAACATGGATATCAAACCTTTTGTGTTCATTTGTGGTGTGTGAATAAATTTTCTTTGCTTACATTTTTTGTTGTTCTAAATTTATTGCACACATAAACACTCAAATTTTATTTTTGTTGTGATATGCTTGCAAATATCTATTTTGTTTACGTGAGATAAAGGGAAAACTAAAAACTCATGTTTTAATTTAAGGAAAAAGTATACAATTGAAAAATAAATTCACAAATGTAGAGAGAGATATTTCCACAAAGTTTCTGTAAGTTTTTGGGATTGTAAACTCTTTATAGTTTTTATATATCAGGTTTTGCAATCATCAGGAAACAAAACGAGAGGTAGGGGAATTTTTAGCTGAGTGTTGGCTCCCAATCCATAAGTAATTTCTTACAAAAATATAGCCCGTTACGCATGACTGACCAATAAATCACTTTACTATCATCTATGATTGTACGGTCAATTTTTTTGTAAATGAGAAAATATTGGCTTGTTTGGCTCGGGTAAGTATCCCACCGCACCAAACTTGAGAATTTAATTAGGTTTGTATCCGTAGGTCATCTGCATCTGTAATATGTTTCAAGCATGCATATCCACATTTAAAACATGTACAGGGTGAATAAAAAATCTCTTTCTTATAAAATTCCAAGCTATGAGGGTTGAACTAGTGGAATTTCCCAAATATGGATATCAAACCTTTTGTGTTTATTTGTGGTGTGTGAATAAATTTTCTTTGCTTACATTTTTTGTTGTTCTAAATTTTTTACACACATAAAACTCTAAAATTTTCATTTTGTTGTGAGTTGTTTGCCTTTTTCTTTCTTGTTTATGAGAGATAAAGAGAAAAGTGAAAACTCAAGTTTTGATTTAGGTAAAAAGTACACATCTAAAATGGAAATTCACAAAAAGTGTCTGTAACTTTGAAGGATTGTAAACTCTTTCTAGTTTTTTTATATCAGGTTTTACAATCGTCGGGAAACAAAGGGGGTGGCGGTTGAATTTTTAGCTGAATTTGACTCCCAATCCTTAAGTCTTTCATCCAAAAATATAGCCCATTACGCATGATTGACTGACAAATCACTTTATAATCATCTATGATTGTTAGGTCAGTTTTTTTCTAAATGGGCAAAATAATGGCTTGTTTAGCTTGGATAAATTTTCCACTGCACCCAAACTTGAGAATTTAATGAGGTTTGGATCCGTAGGTCATCTGCATCTTTAACATGTTTCAAACATGCATATCCTCATATAAAATCCAAGCAATCAATGTTGAACTAGTGGAATTTCTCAAACTTGGATATCAAACCTTTTGTGTTTATTTGTGGTGTGTGAATAAATTTTCTTTGCTTACATTTGTTGTTATTCTATCTTTTTTGCACACAGAAACTCTAAAATTTTCATTTCGTGGATCTGTTTGCCTTTATCTTTTTTGTTTACGCGAGATAAAGGGAAAAGTATACATCTAAAATGGAAATGCACAAATGTATATAGAGATAATTCCAAAAAGTGTCTGTAACTTTTAGGGATTGTAAGATCTTTTTATTTTTTTTATATATTGTTTTGAAAATATCTAGAAACAAAGGGAGAGGAAGGTGAATTTTTTGCAGAGTGTTGGCTCCCAATCCATAAGTCATTTCTTACAAAAATATAGCCTTTTACGTATGATTGACCGATAAATCACTTTACAATCATCTATGATTGTTCGGTCAGGTAAATATCCCACTACACCCAAACTTGAAAATTTAATGAGGTTGGATCCGTACGTTATCTGCATCTCTAACATGTTTCAAGCATGCATATCCAAATTTCAAACATGTGCGGGATCAATTAGAAATATTTTTCTTATCAAATTCCAAGCTATCAGGGTTGAACTAGTGGAATTTCCCAATCTTGGTATCAAACGTTTTGTGTACATTTGTGGTGTGTGAAAAAATTTTCTTTGGTTACATTTTGTGTTGTTCTAAATTTTTTCCACTAACAAACTCTCAAATTTTCTTTTTGTTGTGATATGTATGCCATTATGTTTTTTGTTTACGTGAGATAAAGGGAAAAGTGAAAACTCAAGTTTTGATTTATGGAAAAGGTATACAATTAAAAAAGAAATTCACAAATGTAAAGAGAGATATTTCCAGAAAGTTTCTAAAACTTTTAGGGATTGTAAACTCTTTCTAGTTTTTATATATCTGGTTTTGCAATCGTTAGGAAACAATGCGAGAGGAAGGTGAATTTTTAGCTGAGTGTTGGCTCCCAATCCATCAGTAATTTCTTACAAAAATATAGCCCGTTACCAAACTTGGATATCAAACCTTTTGTGTTCCTTTGTGGTGTGTGAAAAAATTTTCTTTGCTTACATTTGTTGTTGTTCTAAATTTTTAGAACACAAAAACTCTAAAATTTTCATTTTGTGGTGATCTATTTGGCTTTTTCTTTTTTGCTTACGAGAGATAAAGGGAAAAGTGAAAACTCAAGTTTTTATTTAAGTAAAAAGTACACATCTAAAATGGAAATGCACAAATGTGGAGAGATATAATTCCAAAAAGTCTCTGTAACTTTGAAGGATTTTAAACTCTTTCTAGTTTTTATATATTAGGTTTTGCAATATTTGGGAAACAAGGGGGGAGGCAGAGGAATTTTTAGCTGAGTGTTGACTCCCAATCTTGAAGTCATTTCATACAAAAATGTAGCCCGTCATGTATAATTGACAGATAAATCACTTTACAATCATCTATAATTGTTAGGTTAGCTTTTTTGTAAATGGGCAAAATAATGGCTTGTTTGGCTCGGGTAAATTTCCCACCGCACCCAAACTTAAGAATTTAATGAGGTTTGGATCCATAGGTCATTTGCATCTTTAACATGTTGCAAGCATGCATATCCACATTTAAAAGGTGTGCATGATCAATTAGAAATCTCTTTCTTATAAAATTCCAAGCAATCATTGTTGAACTAGTGGAATTTCAAAAACTTGGATATCAAACCTTTTGTGTTCATTTGTGGTGTGTGAATAAATTTTCTTTGCTTACATTTGTTGTTATTCTATCTTTTTTGCACACATAAACTCTAAAATTTTCATTTTGTTATGATCTATTTGCCTTTATCTTTTTTGTTTACACGAGATAAAGGGAAAAGTCAAAACTCAAGTTTTGATTTAAGGAAAAAGTATACATCTAAAATGGAAAGGCACAATTGTATAGAGAGATAATTCCAAAAAGTGTTTGTAACTCTTTCTAGCTTTAATATATGTTGTTTTTCAATCGTTGGGAAACAAAGGGGAAGGCGGGGGAATTTTTAGCTGAGTGTTTACTCCCAATCAATTAGTCATTTCTTAAAAAAAAATAGCCCGATAAGCATGATTCACTAATAAATCACTTTACAATCATCTATGATTTATTAGGTCAGGTTTTCAGAAAATGCACAAAAAAATGGCATGGTTGGCTCGGGTAAATATCCCACCGCACCCAAACTTGAGAATTTAATGAGGTTTTGATCCGTAGGTCATCTGCATCTTTAACGTGTTTCAAGCATTCATATCCACATTTCAAACATGTGCGGGATCAATTAGATATCTCTTTCTTATTACATTCCAAGCTATCTGGGTTGAACTAGTGGAATTTCCCAAATTTGGATATCAAACCTTTTATGTACATTTGTGGTGTGTGAATAAATTTTCTTTGCTTACATTTTTTATTGTTCTAAATTTTTTGCACACATAAACTCTCAAATTTTATTTTTGTTATGATTTGTTTGCCATTATCTTTTTAGTTTACATGAGATAAAGGGAAAAGTAAAAATGAAGTTTTGATTTAAGGAAAAAGTATACAATTAAAAAAGAAATTCACAAATGTAGAGAGACATATTTCCAAAAAGTTTCTATAACTTTTAGCGATTGTAAACTCTTTCTAGTTTTTATATATCAGGTTTTGCAATCGTCGGGAAACAAAACGAGAGCTAGGGGAATTTTTAGCTGAGTGTTGACTCCCAATCCATAAGTAATTTCTTAAAAAAATATAGCCCATTACGTATGATTGACTGAAATAACTTTACAATCATCTATGATTGTTAAGTCAACTTTTTTTGTAAATGGGCAAAATAATGGCTTGTTTCGCTTGGGTAAATATCCCACCGCACACAAACTTGAGAACTTAATGAGGTTAGGATTCGTAGGTCACCTGCATCTATAACATGTTTCAAGCATGCTTATCCACATTTGAAACATGTGCAGGATCTATTAGAAATCTCTTTCTAATAAAATTCCAAGCTATGAGGGTTGAACTAGTGGAATTTCCCAAACTGGGATATCAAACCTTTTGTGTTCATTTGTGGTGTACGAATAAATTTTCTTTGCTTACATTTGTTGTTGTTCTAAATTTTTTGTACACATAAACACTAAAAGTTTCATTTGGTTGTGATCCGTTTGCCTTTATCTTTTTTGTTTATGAGAGATAAAGAGAAAAGTGAAAATCAAGTTTTTATTTAAGTAAAAAGTATACATCTAAAATGGAAATGCTCAAATGTAGAGAAAGATAATTTTAAAAAGTGTCTGTAACTTTGAGGGACTGTAATTTCTTTCTAGTTTTTATATATCAGGTTTTGCTATCTTCGGGAAACAAAGGGGGAGGCGAGGGAATTTTTAGCTGAGTGTTTACTTCCAATCCATATGTCATTTCTTAAAAAAATATAGCCCGTTAGGCCTGATTGACCGATAGATCACTTTACAATCATCTATGATAGTCAGACCAGCTTTTTTGTAAATGGGCAAATTAATGGCTAGTTGGCTAGGGTAAATATCCCACCACACTCAAACTTGAGAATTTAATGAGGTTTTGATTCATAGGTCATCTGCATCTTTAACATGTATCAAGCTTGCATATCCACATTTAAAACATGTGCACGATCAATTAGAAATCTCTTTCTAATAAAATTCCAAGCTATCAGGGTTGAACTAGTGGAATTTCCCAAACTCGGATATCAAAACTTTTGTGTTCATTTGTGGTGTGTCAATAAATTCTCTTTGCTTACATTCGTTGTTGTTCTAAATTTTTTACATACATAAACTCTAAAATATTCATTTTGTTGTCATCTGTTTGTCTTTATCTTTTTTGTTTACTAGAGATAAAGGGAAAAGTGAAAACTAGTGTTTAGATTTAAGGAAAAAGTATACATCTAAAAAGGATATCTACAAATGAAGAGAGAGATAATTCCAAAAAGTGTATGTAACTTTTAGGGAATGTAAACTCTTCCTAATTTTTATATATCATGTTTTGCAATCGTAAAGAAACAAAGGGGGAGGCGGGTATATTTTTAGCTTAGTGTTGACTCCCAAACAATAAGTGATTTCTTACAAAAATATAGCCCGTTATGCATGAATGAGTGATAAATCCCTTTACAATCATTTATGATTGTTAGGTCACTTTTTTTGTAAATGAGCAAAAAAAATGGCTTGTTTGGCTCAGGTAAAGAACCCGCCACACCCAAACTTGAGATTTTAATGAGGTTTGGATCCGTAGGTCATCTGCATCCTTAACATGTTTGTTTCGCTCGGGTAAATATCCCACCACACCCAAACTTATGGATTTCATGATGTTTGGATCCGTAGGTCATTTGCATCTTTAACAAGTTTCAAGCATGCTTAGCCACATTTAAAACATGTGCAGGATCAATCAAAAATCTCTTTCTTATAAAATTCCAAGCTATCAGGGTTGAACTAGTGGAATTTCCCAAACTTTGATATCAAAACTTTTGTGTTCATTTGGGGTGTGTGAATAAATTTTCTTTGCTTACATTTGTTGTTCTAAATTTTTGCATACATAAACTCTAAAATTTTCATTTTTGTTTTGGTCTGTTAGCCTTTATCCTTTTTGTTTACGAGAGATAAAGGGAAAAAGTGAAAACTCAAGTTTTGATTTAAGGAAAAAGTATACATCTAAAATGGAAATGTAAAAATGTAGAGAGAGATAATTCCAAAAAGTGTCTGTAAATTTTAGGGATTTTAAACTCTTTCTAGTGTTTATATATCAAGTTTTGCAATCATTGAGAAACAAAGGAGGGGGGGGGGGGGGGGGGGGGGTGGGAATTTTTAGCTGAGTGTTGACTCCCAATCCATAAGGCATTTCTTACAAAAATATAGCCCGTTATGCACAATTGACCGATAAATCACTTTACAATCATCTATGCTTGTTTGGTCAGCTTTTTTGTAAATAGGAAAAATAATGGCTTGGTTAGCTCTGGTAAATATCCCACCGCCCCCAAACTCGAGAATTTAATGAGGTTTGGATCCGTAGGTCATCTGTATCTTTAACATGTTTCAAGCATGAATATCCACATTTAGAAATCTCATTCTTTTAAAATTCCAAGATGTCAGGGTTGAACTAGTGGAATTTCCAAAAACTTGGATATTAAAACTTTTGTGTTCATTTGTGGTGGATGAATAAATTTTCTTAGCTTACATTTGTTGTTGTTTTAAATTTTTTACATACATAAACTCTAAAATTTTCATTTTGTTGTGATAAGTGTGCCTTTACCTTTTTTTGTTTACGAGAGATAAAGGGAAAAGTGAAAACTCAAGTTTTAATTTAAGGAAAATGTATACATCTAAAATGGAAATGCACAAGTGTAGAGAGAGATAATTCCAAAAACTGTTTGTAACGTTTAGGGATTGTAAACTCTTTCTAGTTTTTACATATCGGGTTTTGATATCATCAGGAAACAAAGGGGGAGGCAACGAAACTTTTAGCTAAGTGTTGACTCCCAATCCATTAGTCATTTCTTAAAAAAATATAGCCTGTTATGCATGATTGACATATAAATCACTTTACAATTATTTATGACTGTTAGGTCAACTTTTTTGTAAATGGGCAAAATAATTTCTTGTTTGGCTCGGGTAAATAACCCACCACACCCAAACTATAGAATTTAATGTGGTTTGGATACGTAGGTCATCTGCATCTTTAACATGTTTCAAGCCTGCATATCCACATTTAAAACATGTGCATGATCAATTAGAAATCTCCTTCTTATAAAATTCCAAGCAATCAGGGATGAACTAGTGGAATTTCCCAAACTTGAATATCAAAGCTTTTGTGATATTTTTGGTGTGTGAATAAATTTTCTTATGTTACATTTTTTTTTTTGTTCTAAATTTTTTGAATGCATAAACTAAAAAATTTTCATTTTGTTCTGATATGTTTGCCTTTATCTTTTATGTTTACGAGAGATAAAGGGAAAAGTAAAAACTCAAGTTTTGATTTAAGGACAAAGTATACATCTAAAATGTAAATGCACAAATGTTAAGAGAGATAATTAAAAAAAGTGTCTGTAACTTTTAGGGATTGTAAACTCTTTCAAATTTTTATAGATTAGGTTTTGCAATCGCCGAGAAACAAAGGGGGAAGCGGGGGAATTTTTAGGGGAAATATCCCACCGCACCCAAACTTGAGAGTTTAATAAGGTTGTGATCCATAGGTCATCTGCATCTTTAATAGGTTTCAAACATGCATATCCACATTTAAAAGATGTGTAGGATCAATAGAAATCTCTTTCTTATAAAATTCCAAGCTATCAGGGTTGAACTGGTGGAACTTCCCAAAACATGGATATCAAAACTTTTGTGTTCATTTGTGGTGTGTGAATAAATTTTCTTTGCTTACATTTGTTGTTGTTATAAATTTTTTGCATACATAAACTCTAAAATTTTCATTTTTTTGTGATATGTTTGCATTTAAATTTTTTGTTTACGAGAGATAAAGGGAAAACTGAAAATTCAATGTTTTGATTAAAGGAAAAAGTATACATCTAAAATGGAAATGCACAAGTGTAGAGAGTGATAATTCCAAAAACTTTCGCAAACTTTTAGGGATTGTAAACTTTTTTTAGTTTTTATATATCAGGTTTTGTAATCGTCGGCAAACAAAGAGGGAGGCGGGGGAATTTTTAGCTGAGTGTTGACTCCCAATCCTTAAGTCATTTCTTACAAAAATATATCCCGTTACGCATAATTGACCGATAAATAACTTTAAGATCATCAATGATTGTTAGGTCAGCGTTTTTTTAAAAGGGCAAAATAATGGATTGTTTGGCTTAAGAAAATATCCCACTGCACCCAAACTTGAGAATTTAATGAGGTTAGGATCCGAAGGTCATCTACATCTTTAACATGTTTCAAGCATGCATATCCACATTTAATACATGTGCAAGATCAATAAGAAATCTCTTTCCTAATCAAATTCCAAGCTATCAGGGTTGATCTAGGGGAATTTCCCAAACTTGGATATCAAAACTTTTGTGTTCATTTGTGGTGTGTCAATAAATTTTCTTTGCTTACATTCGTTGTTGTTCTAAATTTTTTGCATTCATAAACTCTAAAGTTTTCATTTTGTCGTCATCTGTTAACCTTTATATTTTTTGTTTACGACAGATAAAGGGAAAAGTGGAAACTAAATTTTTGATTTAAGGAAAAAGTATACATATAAAAAGGAAATGCACAAATGAAGAGAGAGATAATTCCAAAAAGTGTAGGTAACATTTAGGGATTGTAAACTCCTTCTAGTTTTTATATATTAGGTTTTGCAATTGTAAGGAAACAAAGGGGGAGGTGGGTGTATCTTTAGCTGAGTGTTGACTCCCAATCCATAAGTCATTTCTTACAAAAATATAACCCGTTACGCATGATTGACCGATAAATCCCTTTACAATCATTTATGATTGTTAGGTCAATTTTTTTTGTAAATAAGCAAAAAAATGGCTTGTTTGGCACAGGTAAATAACCCGCCACACCTAAACTTGAGATTTTAATGAGGTTTGGATCCGTAGGTCATCTGCATCTTTAACATGTTTCAAGCAAGCATATCCACACTTAAAACATGTGCAAGATCAATTAGAAAATCATTTTCTTATAAAATTCCAAGCTATCAGGGTTGAACTAGTGGAATTTCCCAAACTCGGATATCAAAACTTTTGTGTTCATTTGTGGTGTGTCAATAAATTTTCTTTGCTTACATTCGTTGTTGTTCTAAATTTTTTGCATACATAAACTCCAAATTTTCATTTTGTTGTGATTTATTTGCCTTTATCTTTTTTGTTTACGAGAGATAAAGGGAAAAGTTAAAACTCAAGTTTTAATTTATGCAAAAACTATACAAAAAAAATGGAAATGCACAAATGTAGAGAAAGATAATTGCAAAAAGTGTCTGTAACTTTTACGGTTTGTAAACTCTTTCTTGTTTTTATATATCAATTTTTGCAATCATCGGGAAACAAAGGGGGAGGCGGGGGAATTTTTAGTTGAGTGTTGAGTCCCAATCCTTAAGTCATTTCTTAAAAAAATATAGCCCGTTACGCATGATTGATCAATAAATCAATTTACAATCATCTATGATTATTAGGTCAGCTATTTTGTATATGGGCAAAATCATGTCTAGTTTGGCCCAGGTAAATATTCCTTCGCACCCAAACTTGAGAATTTACTGAGATTTGGATCCATAGGTTATTTGCATCTTTAAGATGTTACAAGCATGCATATCCATATCTAAAAGATGTGTAGGATCAATTAGAAATCTTTTTCTTATAAAATTCCAAGCTATCTGGGTTGAACTAGAGAAATTTCCCAAACTTGGATATCAAACCTTTTGTGTTCATTTTTGCTGTGTGAATAAATTTTCTTTGCTTACATTTGTTAATGTTCTAATTTTTTTCACACATAAACTCTAAAATTTTCATTTTTTTGTGATCTGTTTGCCTTTATCTTTTTTGTTTACGAGAGAAAAAGGGAAACGTGAAAACTCAAGTTTTGATTTAAGGAAAAAGTATACATCTAAAATGGAAAAGCACAAATGTACAGAGAGATAATTCCTAAAAATTTCTATAACTTTTATGGATTGTAAACTCTTTCTAGTTTTTATGTATCAGGTTTTACAATCAACGAGAAAAAAAAGAAGAGGCGGGGGAATTTTTTGATGAGTTTTGACTCCCAATCCATAAGTCATTTCTTAAAAAAATATAGTCCATTACACATGATTGACCGATAAATCACTTTACAATCATCTATAATTTCTAGGTCAGCGTTTTTGTAAATGGGCAAAATAATGGCTTGTGTTGTTCATGTAAATATCCCACCGCACCCAAACTTGACAATTTAATGAGGTTTGGATCCGTATGTCTTCTGCATCTTTAACATGTTTCTTGCATGCATATCCACATTTAAAACATGTGCAGGATCAACTAGAAATCTCTTTCTTATAAAATTCCAAGCTATCACGGTTGAACTAGTGGAATTTCCCAAACTTGGACATCAAAATTTTGTGTCCATTTGTGGTGTGTGAATAAATTTTCTTTGTTTACATTTGTTGTTGTTCAAAATTTTTTGCGTACATCAACTCTAAAATTTTCTTTTGGTTGTCATCTGTTTGCCTTTTTTTTTCTGTTGATGAGAGAGAAAGGGAAAAGTGAAAACTCAAGTTTTGATTTAAGGAAAAAGTATACATCTAAAATGGAAATGAACAAATGTATATTTCCAAAAAGTGTCTGTAACTTTTAGGGATTGTAAAATCTTTCGAGTTATAATATATCAGGTTTTGCAATCGTGGCAAACAAATGGGAAGGTGGGGGAATTTTTAGCTAAGTGTTGACTCCCAATCGATAAGTCATTTCTTAAAAAAATATAGCTCGTTATGCATGATTGATCGATAAATCACTGTACAATCATCTATGATTGTTTGGTTTGTTTTTTTGTAAATTGGCAAAATAATGACTTGTTTGGCTCTAGTAAATATCCCACCACATCCAAACTTGACAATTTCATGAGGTTAGGATCCGTAGGTCATATGGATCTTTAACATGTTTCAAGCATACATATCCACATTTAAAACATGTGCAGAATGAATTAGAAATCTCTTTCTTATAAAATTCCAAGCTATCAGGGTTAAACTGCAGGAATTTCCCAAACTAGGATATATGAACTTTTGTGTTCATTTGTGGTGTGTGAATAAATTTTTTTTTCTTACATTTTTTGTTGTTCTAAATTTTTTGCATACATTAACTCTAAAATTTTCATTTTTTTGTGATTTGTTTGCCTTTATCTTTTTGTTTGCTAGAGATGAAGGGAAAAGTAAAAACTCAAGTTTTGATTTAAGGAAAAAGTATACATCTAAAATGGAAATGTAAAAATGTAGAGAGAAATAATTCCTAAAAGTGTCTATATCTTTTAGGGATTGTAAAGTCTTTTTAGTTTTTATATATCAGGTTTTGCAATCGTCGGAAAACAAAGGGGGTGGCGAGGAAATTTTTAACTGAGTGTTGACTCCCAATCCATAGGTCTTTTCTAACAAAAATATAGCCCGTTATGCATGATTGACAGATAAATCACTTTACAATCATCTATGATTGTTAGGTCAGATTTTTGTATATATGGGCAAAATAATGCCTTGTTTTGCTCGGGTAAATATCCCACCGCACCCAAACTTGTGGATTTCATGATGTTTGGATCCGTAGGTCATCTGCATCTTTAACAAGTTTCAAGCATGCTTAGCCACATTTAAAACATGTGCAGGATCAATTAGAAATCTCTTTCTTATAAAATTCCAACCTATCAGGGTTGAACTAGTAAAATTTCCCAAACATGGATATCAAAACTATTGTGTTCATTTGAGGTGTGTGAATAAATTTTCTTTGCTTACATTTGTTGTTGTTCTAAATTTTTTGCATACATAAACTTTAAAATTTTCATTTTGTTGTGATAAGTTTGCCTTTACCTTTTTTGTTTACGAGAGATAAAGGAAAGAGTGAAAACTCAAATTTTAATTTAAGGAAAATGTATACATATAAAATGGAAATGCACAAGTGTAGAGAGAGATAATTCCAAAAACTGTTTGTAACTTTTAGGGATTGTAAACTCTTTCTAGTTTTTACATATCGGGTTTTGATATCATCGGGAAACAAAGAGGGAGGCAGCGGAACTTTTAGCAAAGTGTTAACTCCCAATCCATCAGTTATTTCTTAAAAAAATATAGCCCGTTACGCATGTTTGACAAATAAATCACTTTACATCTATGACTGTTAGGTCAGCTTTTTTGTAAATGGGCAAAATAATGGCTTGTTTGGCTCGGGTAAATAACCCACCACACCCAAACTACAGAATTTAATGAGGTTTGGATACGTAGGTCATCTGCATCTTTAACATGTTTCAAGCATACATATCCACATTTAAAACATGTGCAGGATCAATTAGACATCTATTTTTTATAAAATTTCAAGCAATCAGGGTTGAATTTCCCAAACTTGGATATCAAAGCATTTGTAATATTTGTGGTGTGTAAATAAATTTTCTTAGCTTACATTTGTTGTTGTTCTAAATTTTTTGCATACAAAAACTCAAAAATTTTCACATTGTTCTGATATGTTTGCCTTTATCTTTTATGTTTATGAGACATAAAGAGAAAAGTGAAAACTCAAGTTTTGATTTAAGGACAAAGTATACATCTAAAATGTAAATGCAAAAATTTTAAGAGAGATAATTACAAAAAGTGTCAGTAACTTTTAGGGATTGTAAACTCTTTCAAGTATTTATATATCAGGTTTTGCAATTGCCGGGAAACAAAGGGGGAAGCGGGGGAATTTTTAGGGTAAATATCCCACCACACCCAAACTTGAGAGTTTAATGAGGTTGTGATCCATAGGTCATCTGCATCTTTAACATGTTTCAAGCATGCATTTCCACATTTAAAAGATGTGCAGGATCAATTAGAAATCTCTTTCTTATAAAATTCCAAACTATCAAGATTGAACTGGTGGAACTTCCCAAAACTTGGATATCAAAACTTTTGTGTTCATTTGTGGTGTGTGAATAAATTTTCTTTGCTTACATTTTTTGTTGTTATAAATTTTTTGCCTACATTAACTCTAAAATTTTCATTTTGTTGTGATATGTTTGCATTTATCTTTTTTGTTTACGAGAGATAAAGGGAAAACTGAAAACTCAAAGTTTTGATTTAAGGAAAAAGTATACATCTAAAATGGAAATGCACGACTGTAGAGAGAGATAATTCCAAAAAATTTCTGTAACTTTTAGGGATTGTAAACTCTTTCTAGTTTTTAAATATCGGGTTTTGCAATCGTCGGGAAACAAAGGGGAATTTTTAGCTAAGTGTAAACTCCCAATCCAAAAGTGATTGCTTACAAAAATATAGCCTGTAACACATTATTGACCAATAAATCACTTTAGAATCATTTATGATTGCTAGGTCAGCTTTTTTTGTAAATGGGAAAAATAATCGCCTATTTGGCGTGGGTAAATATCCCACCGCACCCAAACTTCAGAATTTAATGAGGTTTTGATCCGCAGGATATCTGAATCTTGAACATGTTTCATGCATGCATATCCACATTTAAAACATGTGCAAGATCAATTAGAAATCTCTTTCTTATAAAGTTCCAATCTATTAGGGTTGAACAAGTAGAATTTCCCAATCTTGGATATCAAAACTTTTGTGTTCATTCGTGGTGTGTGAATAAATTTTCTTCACTTACATTTGTTTTTGTTATAAATTTTTTGCATTACATAAACTCTAAAACTTTCATTTTGTTGTGATCTATTAGCCTTTATCTTTTTGGTTTATGACAGATAAAGGAAAAAGTGAAAACTCACGTTTTGATTTAAGGAAAAAGTATACATCTAAAACGGAAATGCACAAATGTAGAGAGAGATAATTCCAAAAAGTGTCTGTAACTTTTAGGGATAGTGAACTCATTCTAGTTTTTATATATCAGGTTTTACAATCGTCGGGAAACACAGTGGGAAACGGGGGAATTTTTAGCTGAGCGTTGAATCCCAATCCTTAAGTCATTTCTTACAAAAATATAGCCCATTACGCATGATTGACCGATAAATCACTTTACAATCATCTATGATTTTTGGGTTAGTTTTTTTGTAAATGTGCAAAATAATGGCTTGTTTGGTTCGGGTAAATATCCCACCGCACCCAAACTTGAGAATTTAATGAGGTTTGGATCCGTAGGTCATCTGCATCTTTACCATGTTTCAAGCATGAATACCCACATTTAAAACTTGTGATGGATCAACTAGAAATTCCTTTCTTATAAAACTCCAAGCTATCAGGGTTAAACTAGTGGAATTTCCCAACTTGGATATCAAAACTTTTGTGTCCATCAGTGGTGTGTGAATAAATTTTATTTGCTAAAATTTGATATTGTTCTAAATTTTTTGCATATATAAACTCTAAAATTTTCATTTTGTTGTGATCTATTTGCCATTATCTTTTTTCTTACAAGAGAAAAAGGAAAAAATGAAAACTCACGTTTTGATTTAAGGAAAAATTATACGACTCAAATGGAAATGCACAAATGTAGAGAGATAATTCCAAAAAGTGTCTGTAACTTTTAGGGATTGTAAACTCTTTCTAGTTTTTATATATAAGGTTTTCCAATCGTTGGGAAACAAAGTGGAAGGCGGGGAATTTTTAGCTGAGTGTTGACTCCCAATCCATAAGTCATTTCTTACAAAAATATATCCAGTTACGCATGATTGACCGATAAATAACTTTAAGATCATCAATGATTATAAGGTCAACATTTTTTTAAAAGGGCAAAATATCCCACTGCACCCAAACTTGAGAATTTAATGAGGTTTGGATCTATAGGTCATGTGCATCTTTAAAATGTTTCAAGCATGCATAACCACATTTAAAACATGTGCAAGATCAATTAGAAATCTCTTTCTTCTAAAAATTCCAAGCTATCATGGTTCAACTAGTGGAATTTTCCAAACTTGGATATCAAAGCTTTTGTGTTCATTTGTGGTGTGTGAATAAATTTTCTTAGCTTACATTTGCTGTTGTTCAAAATGTTTTGCATACATAAACTCTAAAATTTTGATTTTGTTGTGATCTGCTTGCCTTTATCTTTTTTGTTTACAAGAGATAAAGGGAAAAATGAAAACTCAAGTTTTGATTTAAGGAAAAAGTATACATCTAAAATGGAAATGCACAAATGTTGAGAGAGATAATTCCAAAAAGTGCCTGTAACTTTTAGGGATAGTAAACTCTTTCTAGTTTTTATATATCAAGTTTTGCAATCGTCGAAAAAAAAGGGGGAGACGGGGGAATTTTTAGCTGAGTGTTGACTCCCATTCCGTAAGTCTTTTCTTACAAAAATATAGCCTGTTACGCAAGATTGTCCGATAAATCACTTTACAATCATCTATGATTGTTAGTAAAACGTTTTTGTAAATGGGCAAAATAATGGCTTGTTTGGCTGACGTAAATATCCAACCACTCCCTTACTTGACAATTTCAAGAGGTTAGGATCCGTAGGTCATATGCATCTTTAACATGTTTCAAGCATACATATCCACATTTAAAACATGTGCAGGATGAATTAGAAATCTCTTTCTTATAAAATTCCAAGCAATCAGGGTTAAACTTTTGGAATTTTCCAAACTAGGATATATAAAATTTTGTGTTCATTTGTGGCGTGTGAATAAATTTTCTTTGCTTAAATTTGTTGTTGTTCTAAATTTTTTGCATACATAAACTCTAAAAGTTTTATTTTGTTGTGACCTGTTTGCCTTTATATATTTTGTTTACCAGAGATAAAGGGAAAAGTGAAAACTCAAGTTTCGATTTAAGGAAATAGTATACATCTACAATGGAAATGCACAAATTTAGAGAGATATAATTCCAAAAAGTGTCTGTATCTTATAGGGATTGTAAAGTCTTTCTAGTTTTTATATTTCAGGTTTTGCAATTGTCGGGAAACAAAAGGGGTGGCGGGGGAATTTTTAACTGAGTGTTGACTCCCAATCCATAGGTCATTTCTAACAAAATTATAACCTATTATGTGTGCAAAAAAGTTAGAATAATAAAAAATGTAAGAAAAGAAATTTATTCACACACCACCAATGTACACAAAAGGTTTGATATCCAAGTTTGGGAAATTCCACTAGTTCAACATTGATTGCTTGGAATTTTATAAGAAAGAGATTTCTAATTGATCATGCACATGTTTTAAATGTGGGTATGCATGCTTGGAACATGTTAAAGATGCAGATGACCTACGGATCCAAACCTCATTAAATTCTCAAGTTTGGGTGCGGTGGGATATTTTCCCATGCCAAAATAGGCATTATTTTGCGCATTTTCTAAAAATCTGACCTAACAATCATAGATGATTTTAAATTGATTTATCAGTCAATCATGCGTAACGAGCTATATTTTTTTAAGAAATGACTTATGGATTGTGAGTCAACACTCGGCTAAAAATTCCCCAGCCTGCCCCTTTTTTTCTCGACGATTTAGAAACGTGATATATAAAAACTAGAAAGAGTTTACAATCCCTAAAAGTTATAGACACTTTTTGGAATTATCACTCTCTACATTTGTGCATTTCCATTTTAGATGTATACTTTTTCCATAAATCAAAACTTAACTTATCACTTTTCCCTTTATCTCTCGTAAACAAAAAAGATAAGGCAAACAGATAACAACAAAATGAAAATTTTAGAGTTTATGTATGCAAAAAATTTATATTAACAGCAAACATAATCAAAGAAAATTTATTCACACGCCACAAATGAACACAAAAGTTTTGATATCCAAGTTTGGGAAGTTCCACTAGTTCCACCCTGATAGTTTCGAATTTTATAAGAAAGAGATTTCTAATTCATCCTGCACATGTTTTAAATGTGGATATGCATGCTTGAAACATGTTAAAAATGCAGATGACCTATGGATCCAAACCTCATTAAATTCTCAAGTTTGGGTTCGGTGGGATATTTACCCTAGCCAAACAAGCCATTATTTTGCCCTTTCACAAAAAAGTTGACCTAACAATCATAGATGATTGTAAAGTGATTTATCGATCAATCATGCTTAACGGGCTGTATTTTTGTATGCAATTACTTATGGATTGGGAGCAACACTTAGCTAAAAATTCCCCTACCTCTCTCTTTGTTTCCCGACGATTGCAAAACCTGATATATAAAAACTAAAAAGAGTTTACAATCCCTAAAAGTTACAGAAACATTTTGGAAATATCTCTCTCTACATTTGTGAATTTCTTTTTTAATTGAACACTTTTTCATTAAATCAAAACTTGAGTTTTTATTTTTCCCTTTATCTCACGTAAACAAAAAAGATAATGGCAAACAGATCACAACAAAAAGAAAATTTAAGAGTTTATGTGTGCAAAAAATTTAGAACAACAACAAATGTAAGCAAAGAAAATTTATTCACACACCACAAATGTACACAAAAGGTTTGAAATCCAAGTTTGGGAAATTCCACTATTTCAACCCTGATAGCTTGGAATTTGATAAGAAAGATATTTCTAATTGATCCCGCACATGTTTGAAATGTGGATACGCATGCTTGAAACATGTTAAAGATGCAGATGACGTACGGATCCAAACCTCATTAAAATCTCAAGTTTGGGTGCGGTGGGATATTTACCCATGCCAAAATAGGCATTATTTTGTGCATTTTCTAAAAACCTGACCTAACAATCATAGATGATTTTAAATTGATTTATCAGTCAATCATGCGTAATGGGCTATATTTTTGTAAGAAATGACTTATGGATTGGGAGTCAACACTCAACTAAAAATTCTCCCGCCTCTCCCTTTGTTTCCCGACGATTGCAAAACAAGATATATAAAAAATAGAAAGAGTTTACAATCCCTAAAAGTTACAGACCCTTTTTGGAATTACCTCATTATATTTTCAAGTTTGGGTGCGGTGGGAAATTTACCTGAGCCAAACATGTCATTATTTTGTCAATTTACAAAAAAATTGACCTAACAATCATAGATGATTGTAAAGTGATTTATCTGTCAATCATACGTAATGGGCTATATTTTTGTATGAAATGACTTAAGGATTGGGAGTCAACGCTCAGCTAAAAATTCCCCCGCCTCCCCCTTTGTTTCCCGATGATTGCAAAACCTAATATATAAAAACTAGAAAGAGTTTACAATCCTTCAAAGTTATCTCTCTCTACATTTGTGCATTTCCATTTTAGATGTGTACTTTTTACTTAAATCAAAACTTGAGTTTTCACTTTTCCCTTTATCTCTCTTAAACAAAAAAGAAAAAGGCAAACAAATCACAACAAAATGAAAATTTTAGAGTTTTTTTGTGTGCAAAAAATTTAGAACAACAAGAAATGTAAGCAAAGAAAATTTATTCACACACCACAAATGAACACAAAAATTTTTATATCAATATTTGGGAAATTCCACTAGTTCAACCCTCATAGCTTGGAATTTTATAAGGACGAGATTTTTGATTGATCTTGCACATGTTTTAAATGTGGATATGCATGCTTGAAACATGTTACAGATGCATGATGAGCTACGGATCCAAACCTCATTAAATTCTCAAGTTCGGGTGTGGTGGGATATTTACACAAGCCAAACAAGCCAGTATTTTCCCTATTACAAAAAATCTGACCTTACAATCATAGATGATTGTAAAGTGATTCATCGGTCAATCATGCGTAACGGGCTATATTTTTGTAACAAATTACTTATGGATTGGGAACCAACACTCAGCTAAAAATTCCCCTAACTCTCGCTTTATTTCCCGACGATTGCAAAACCTGATGTATAAAAACCAGAAAGAGTTTACAATCCCTAAAGGTTACAGAAACATTTTGGAAATATCTCTCTCTACATTTGTGAATTTATCTTTTAATTGTATACTTTTTCCTTAAATCAAAACTTGAGTTTTTACTTTTTCCTTTATCTCACGTAAACAAAAAAGATAATGGCAAACCGATCACAACAAAAAGAAAATTTGAGAGTTTATGTGTGCAAAAAAATTAGAACAAAAAAAAATGTAAGCAAAGAAAATTTATTCACACACCACATATGTACATAAAAGGTCTGATATCCAAGTTTGGGAAATTCCCCTAGTTCAACACAAATAGCCTGGAATTTGATAAAAAAGAGGTTTCTAATTGATCTCACACATATTTTAAATATGGATTCACATGCTTGAAACATGTTCAAGATGCAGATGACGTACGGATCCAAACCTCATTAAATTCTCAAGTTTGGGTATGGTGGGATATTTACCTGAGCCAAACAAGGCATTATTTTGTGCATTTTCTAAAAAGCTGACCTAACAATCATAGATGATTGTAAAGTGATTTATCAGTCAATCATGAGTAACGGGCTATATTTTTGTAAGAAATGACTTATGGATTTGGACTCAACTCTCAGCTAAAAATTCCCCCGCCTCCCCCTTTGTTTCCAGACGATTGCAAAAAAAGATAAATAAAAACTAGAAAGAGTTTACAATCCCTAAAAGTTACAGACACTTTTTGGAATTATCTCTCTATACATTTTTGCATTTCCATTTTAGATGTATACTTTTTCCTTAAATTAAAACTTGAGTTTTGACTTTTCCCTTTATCTCACGTAAACAAAAAAGATAAAGGCAAATAGATCACAACAAAATGAAAATTTTTGAGTTGATGTGTGCAAAAAATTTAGAATAACAACAAATTTATTTACACACCACAAATGAACACAAAACGTTTGATATCCAAGTGTGGGAAATTCCACTAGTTCAACATTGATTGCTTGGAATTTTATAAGAAAGAGATTTCTAATCGATGTTGGACATGTATTAAATGTGGATATGCATGCTTGAAACATGTTAGAGATGCAAATGAACTACGGATCCAAACCTCATTAAATTCTCAAGTTTGGGTGCGGTGGGAAATTTACCTAAGCCAAACAAGCCAATATTTTGCCCATTTACAAAAAAACTGACCTAACAAGTTTGCCCATTTTAATTTTGTTGTGATGTATTTGCCTTTATCTTTTTTTTTTACACGAGATAAAGGGAAAAGTCAAAACTCAAGTTTTGATTTAAGGAAAAATTATACATCTAAAATGGAAATGCACAAATGTATAGAGAGATAATTCCAAAAAGTGTCTGTAACTTTTAGGGATTGTAAACTCTTTCTAGTTTTTATATATCTTGATTTGTAATCATCGGGAAACAAAGGGGAAGGCTGGGGAATTTTTAGCTTAGTGTTGACTCCCAATCCATTAGTCATTTATTAAAAAAACACAGCCCGTTACACATGATTGATTGATAAATCACTTTACAATCATCTATGATTGTTAGGTAAGTTTTTCAGAAAATGCACAAAATAATGCCTTGTTTGTCTCGGGTAAATATCCCACCGCACCTAAACTTGAGAATTTAATGAGGTTTTGATCCGTAGGTCATCTGCATGTTTAACATGTTTCAAGCATTCATATCCACATTTAAAACATGTGCGGGATCAATTAGATATCTCTTTCTTATCAAATTCCAAGCTATCTGGGTTGAACTAGTGGAATTTACCAAACTTGGATATCAAACCTTTTCTATACATTTGTGGTGTGTGAATAAATTTTTTTGTTTACATTTTTTGTTGTTCTAAATTTTTTACACACATAAACTCTCAAATTCACTTTTTGTTGTGATCTGTTTGCCATTATCTTTTTTGTTTACGTGAGGTAAAGGGAAAAGTAAAAATCAAGATTTGATTTAAGGAAAAAGTATACAATTAAAAAAGAAATTAACAAATGTAGAAAGACATATTTCCAAAAAGTTTCTATAAGTTTTAGGGATTGTAAACTCTTTCTTGTTTTTATATATCAGGTTTTGCAATCGTCGGGAAACAAAGCGCGAGGTAGGGGAATTTTTAGCTGAGTGTTGACTCCCAATCCATAAGTAATTTCTTACAAAAATATAGCCAATTACGCAAGATTGACTGATAAATAACTTTACAATCATCTGTGATATTTAAGTTAGTTTTTTTTTTAAATGGGAAAAATAATGACTTGTTTGGCTCGGGAAAATATCCCACCGCACTCAAACTTGAGAATTTAATGAGGATAGTTCAAGCATGCTTATCCAAATTTAAAACATGTGCAGGATAAATTAGAAATCTCTTTCTTATAAAATTCCAAGCTATCAGGTTGGAACTAGAGAAATTTCCCAAACTTGGATATCGAACCTTTTGTGTTCATTTTTGGTGTGTGAATAAATTTTCTTTACTGGCATTTGTTAATGTTCTACATAAACTCTAAAATTTTAATTTTTTTGTGATATGTTTGCCTTTATCTGTTTTGTTTACGAGAGATAAAGGGAAAAGTGAAAACTCAAGTTTTGATTTAAGGAAAAAGTATACATCTAAAATGGAAAAGCACAAATGTAGAGAGATAATTCTAAAAAATGTTTGTAACTTTTAGGGATTGTAAACTCTTTCTAGTTTTTAAGTATCAGGTTTTGCAATCGTTGAGAAGAAAAGGGGGTGGTTGGGGAATTTTTTGCTGAGTTTTGTCTCCCAAATCATAAATCATTTCTTACAAAAATATAGTCCGTTACACATGATTGACCGATAAATCACTTTTCAATCATCTATGATTGCTAGGTCAGATTTTTTGTAAATGGGCAAAATAATGTCTTGTTTTGCTCGAGTAAATATCCCGCCGCACCCAAAATTGACAATTTAATGAGGTTTGGATCCGTAGGTCTTTTGCATCTTTAACATGTTTCAAGCATGCATATCCACATTTAAAACATGTCCAGGAGCAATTAGAAATCTCTTATAAAATTTCTAGCTATTTGGGTTGAACTAGTGGAATTTCACAAAGTTGGATGTCAAACCTTTTGTGTTCATTTGTGGTGTGTGAATAAATTAACTTTTCTTACATTTGTAGTTGTTCTAATTTTTTTTTCACACATAAACTCTAAAATTTTCATTTTGTTGTAATCTGTTTGCCTTTATCTTTTTAGTTTACAAGAGATAAGGGAAAAGTGAAAACTAAAGTTTTTATTTAAGGAAAAAGTACACATCTCAAATTGAAATGCACAAATGCAGAGAGAAATAATTCCAAAAAGTGTTTGTAACTTTTAGGGATAGTAGACACTTTCTTTTTTTTATATATCAGGTTTTGCAAACGTCGGGAAACAAAGGGGGAATCGAGGGAATTTTAGCTGAGTGTTTACTCCCAATCCATATGTCATTTCTTTAAATAAATTAGCCCATTACGTATGATTGACCGATAGATCACTTTACAATCATCTATGATTGTTAGGTTAGCTTTTTTTAAAATGGGAAAATTAATGGCTTGTTGGCTCGGGTAATTATCCCACCACACCCAAACTTTACAATTTAATGAGGTTTGGATTCATAGGTCAACTACATCTTTAACATGTTTCAAGCATGCATATCCACATTTAAAACATGTGCAAGATCATTAGAAATCTTTTTCTTATAAAATTCCAAGCTATCAAGGTTGAACTAGTGGAATTTCCCAAACTTGGATATCAAACCTTTTGTGTTCATTTATGGTGTGTGAATAAATTTTCTTTGCTTACATTTGTCATTGTTCTCAATTTTTTGCACACATAAACTCTAATATTTTTATTTTGTTGTAATATGTTTGCCTTTATCTTTTTTTTTATTACGAGAGATAAGGGAAAAGTGAAAACTAAAGTTTTGATTTAAAGAAAAAGTACACATCTAAAATGGAAATACACAAATGTAGAGAGAGATAATTCCAAAAAGTGTTTGTAACTTTTAGGGATTGTAACCTCTTTCTTGTTTTTATATATCAGGTTTCGTAATCGTCGGGAAACAAAGGGGGAGGCGAGGGAATTTTTAGTTGAGTGTTGACTCCCAATGCATATGTCATTTCTTAGAAACATATAGCCCATTACACATGATTGATCGAGAAATCACTTTACAATCATCGATGATTGTTAGGTCAGCTTTTTTGTAAAAGTGGCAAAATAATGGCATGTTTGGCTCGGGTAAATATCCCACCGCAACCAAACTAGAGAATTTAATGAAGTTTGAATCCGTAGATCATCTGCATCTTTAACATGTTTCAAGCATGCATATCCACATTTTAAACATGTGCAAGATCAATTAGAAATCTCTTTCAAATAAAATTCCAAGCTATCAGGGTTGAACTAATGGAATTTCCCAAACTCGGATATCAAAAATTTTGTGTTCATTTGTGGTGTGTCAATAAATTTTCTTTGCTTACATTCATTGTTGTTCTAAATTTGTTGCATACATAAACTCTAAAATTTTCATTTTGTTGTGATCTGTTTGCCTTTATCTTTATTTGTTTATGAGAGATAAAGGGAAAAGTTAAAACTCAAGTTTTGATTTATGGAAAAACTATACATCAAAAATGGAAATGCACAAATGTAGAGAAAAATAATTGCAAAAAGTGTCTGTAACATTAAGGGTTTGTAAACCCTTTCTTTTTTTTATATATCAGGTTTTACAATCGTCAGGCAACAAAGGGGGAAGCGGGGGAATTTTTAGCTAAGTGTTGACTCCTAATCATAAGTCATTTATGATTGTTAGGTAAGCTTTTTTGTATATGGGTTAAATAATGTCTAGTTTGGCCCGGGTAAATATCCCACCGCACCCAAACTTGAGAATTTAATGAGGTTTGGATCTGTAGGTCATCTACATCATTAAGATGTTTCAAGCATGCATATCGTTATTTAAAACAAGTGCAGGATAAATTAGAAATCTCTTTCTTATAAAATTCCAAGCTATGAGGGTTTAACTAGAGAAATTTCTCAAACTTGGATATCAAACCTTTTGTGTTAATTTTTGGTGTGTGAATAAATTTTCTTTGCTTACATTTGTTAATGTTCTAAATGTTTTTCACACTTAAACTCTAAAATTTTCATTTTGTTGTGATCTGTTTGCCTTTATCTTTTTTGTTTACGAGAGATAAACGGAAAATGAAAACTCAAGTTTTGATTTAAGGAAAAAGTATACATCTAAAATGGAAAATCACAAATGTAGAGAGAGATAATTCCAAAAAATGTCTGTAACTTTTAGGAATTGTAAACTCTTTCTATTTTTTATGTATCGGGTTTTACAATCATTGAGAAACAAACGGGGAGGCGGGGGAATTTTTTCTGAGTTTTGACTCCCAATCCATAAGTCATTTCTTACAAAAATATAGTCCGTTACACATTATTGACCGATAAATTACTTTGCAATCATCTATGATTGCTAGGTCAGCTTTTTTGTAAATGGCCAAATTAATGGCTCTTTTTACTCGGGTAAATATCCCACCGCACCCAAACTTGACAATTTAACGAGGTTCGGATCCGTAGGTCTTCTGCATCTTTAACATCTTTCTAGCATGCATATCCACATTTAAAACATGTGCAGGATCAACTAAATATGTTTTTCTTATAAAATTCCAAGCTATAACGGTTGAACTAGTGAAATTTCCCATACATGGACATCAAAACTTTTGTGTCCATTTGTGGTGTGTGAATAAATTTTCTTTGCTTACATTTGTTGTTGTTCAAAATTTTTTGCATACATCAACTCTAAAATTTTCTTTTTGTTGTGATCTCTTTGCCTTTTTTTTTTTTTGACGAGAGATAAAGGGAAAAGTGAAAACTCAAGTTTAGATTTAAGGAAAAAGTATAAATCTAAAATGGAAATGAACGAATGTAGAGAGAGATAATTCCAAAAAGTGTTTGTAACTTTAAGGGATTGTAAAATATTTCGAGTTATTATATATTAGGTTTTGCAATCGTCGCGAAACAAATGGGAAGGTGGGGGAATTTTTAGCTGAGTGTTGACTCCCAATCGATAAGTCATTTCTTACAAATATATAGCCCGTTACGCGTGATTGACTGAAAAATCACTATACAATCATCTACGATTTTTTGGTTTGTTTTTTTGTAAATTGGTAAAATAATGGCTCGTTTGGCTCGTGTAAATATCCCACAACACCCAAACTAGAGAATTTAATGAGGTTTGTATCCGTAGGTCATATGCATCCTTAACATGTTTCAAGCATGCATATCCATATTTAAAACATTTGCAAGATCAATTAGAAATCTCTACCTATAAAATTCGAAGCTATTAGGTATGAACTAGTGGAATTTCCCTAACTTGGATATCAATCCATTTGTGTTCATTTATGGTGTGTGAATAAATTTTCTTTGCTTAAATTTGTTGTTGTTCTAAATTTTTTGCACACATCAACTCTAAAATTTTCATTTTGTTGTGATTTGTTTGCCTATATCTTTTTGATTTACGAGAAATAATGGGAAAAGTGAAAACTCAAGTTTCGATTTAAGGAAAAAGTATACATCTAAAATGGAAAAGCTTATATATAGAGAGAGATAATTCCAAAAAGTGTCTATAACTTTTGGGGATTGTAAACTCTTTCTAGTTTTTACATATCAGGTTTTGCAATCGTCGGGAAACAAAGGGGGAGGTTGGGGAATTTTTAACTGAGTGTTGACTCCAAATCCATAAGTCATTTCTTCCAAAAATATAACCCGTTGTGCATGATTGATCGATAAATCACATCACAATCATCGATGATTGTTACGTCAGCTTTTTTTTAAATGGGCAAAATAATGGCTTGTTTGACTCAGGTAAATATCCCACCGCACCCAAACTTGGGAATTTATAGAGGTTTGGATCCGTAGGTCATCTGCATCTTTAACATATTTCCAACATTCATGTCAAAATTTAAAACATGTGCAGGATCAATTAGAAATCTCTTTCTTATAAAATTTCAAGCTATCAAGGTTGAATTAATGGAATTTCAAAAACTTGGATATCAAACCTTTTGTGTTCATTTGTGGTGTGTGAATAAGTTTTCTTTGCTTACATTTGTTGTTAATCTAACCTTTTTGCACACATAAACTCTTAAATTTTCATTTTGTTGTGATCTGTTTGCCTTTATCTTTTTTGTTTACGAGAGATAAAGGGAAAACTGTAAACTCAAGTTTTAATTTAAGGAAAAGGTATACATCTAAAATGTAAATACAAAAATGTAGATAGAGATAATTCCAAAAAGTGTCTATAACTTTTAGGGATTGTAAACTCTTACTAGTTTTTATATCATGTTTTGCAATCGTCGGGAAACAAGGAGGAGCTGGGGAGTTTTCAACTGAGTGTTGCCTCCCAATCCATAAGTAATTTCATACAAAAATATAGCCTGTTACGCATGATTGATAGATAAATCACTTTACAATCATCTATGATTATTAGGTCACCTTTTTTGTAAAAGGGAAAAATAATGGCTTTTTTGGGTTGGTAAATTTCCCACCACACCCAAACTTGGGAATTCAATGAGGTTTGGATCCGTTGGTCATCTGCGTCTTTAACATGTTTTAAGCATTCATATCCACATTTAAAACATGAGCAAGATCAATTAGAAATCTCTTTCTGATAAAATTTCAAGCTATCAGGGTTGAACTAGTGGAATTTCCCAAAGTTGGATGTCAAACCTTTTGTGTTCATTTGTGGTTGTGAATAAATTATCTTTTCTTACATTTTTAGTTGTTCTAATTTTTTTTCACACATAACTCTAAAATATTCATTTTGTTGTGATTTGTTTGCCTTTATCCTTTTAGTTTACGAGAGATAAGGGAAAAGTGAAAACTAAAGTTTTGATTTAAGGAAAAAGTACACATCTAAAATGGAAATAAACAAATGTAGAGAGAGATAATTCCAAAAAGTGTTTGTAACTTTTAGGGATTGTAAACTCTTTCTTGTTTTTATATATCAGGTTTTGCAATCGTCGAGAAACAAAGGGGGAGGCGAGGGAATTTTTAGCTGAGTGTTGACACCCAATGCATATGTCATTTCTTAGAAACATATAGCCCATTACGCATGATTGACCGATAGATCACTTTACAATCATCTATGATTGTTAGGTCAGTTTTTTTGTAAAATGGCAAAATAATGGCTTGTTTGGCTCGGGTAAATATCCCACCGCAACCAAACTTGAGAATTTAATGAGGTTTGAATCCGTAGATCATCTGCATCTTTAACATGTTTCAAGCATACATATCCACATTTAAAATATGTGCATGATCAATTAAAAATCTCTTTCTAATAAAATTCCAAGCTATCAGGGTTGAACAAGTGGAATTTCCCAAACTCGGATATCAAAAATTTTGTGTTCATTTGGTGTGTCAATAAATTTTCTGTGCTTACATTCATTGTTGTTCTAAATTTTTTGTATACATAAACTCTAGAATTTCATTTTGTTGGCATCTATTTGCCTTTATCTTTTTTGCTTACGAGAGATAAAGGTAAAAGTGAAAACTAAAGTTTTGATTTAAGGAAAAACTATACATCTAAAAATGAACAAATGAAGAAAGAGATAATTCCAAAAAATGTTTGTAACTTTTAGGGAATGTAAACTCTTTCTAGTTTTTATATATCAGGTTTTCCAATCGTAAGGAAACAAAGTGGGAGGTGGGGCAATTTTTAGTTGAGTGTTGGCTCCCAATCCATAAGACATTTCATCCAAAAATATAGCACGCTATGCATGATTGACAGATAAATCACTTTAAAATCTTCTATGATTGTTAGGTCACTTTTTTTGTTAATGGGAAAAATAATTGCTTGTTTGGCTCGGGTAAATTTCCCACCGCACCCAAACTTGGAAATTCAATGAGGTTTGGATCCGTTGGTCATCTGCATCTTTGACATGTTTCAAGCATGCATATCCACATTTAAAACATGTGCCAGATCAATTAGAAATCTCTTTCTTATAAAATTTCTAGCTATTAGGGTTCAACTAGAGGAATTTCCCAAAGTTGGATCTCAAACCTTTTGTGTTCATTTGTGGGTGTGAATAAATTATCTTTTCTTACATTTGCAGTTGTTCTAATTTTTTTTCACACATAACTCTAAAATTTTCATTTTGTTGTGATTTGTTTGCCTTTATCTTTTTAGTTTACGAGAGATAAGGGAAAAGTGAAAAATAAAGTTTTGATTTAAGGAAAATGTACACATCTAAAATGGAAATACACAAATGTAGAGAGAGATAATTCCAAAAAGTGTTTGTATCTTTTAGGGATTGTAAACTCTTTCTTGTTTTTATATATCAGGTTTTGCAATCGTCGGGAAACAAAAAGGGAGGTGAGGAAATTTTTAGCTGAGTGTTGACTCTCAATCCGTATGTCATTTCTTAGAAACATATAGACCATTACGCATGATCGCCCGTTAGATCACTTTAAAATCATCTATGATTGTTAGGTCAACTTTTTTGTAAATGGGCAAATTAATGGCTTGTTGGCTCGGGTAAATATCCCACCGCACCCAAACTTGAGAATTTAATGATGTTTGGATTCATAGGTCAACAACATCTTTAACATGTTTCAAGCGTGCAATTCCAAATTTAAAACATGTGCAAGATCAATTAGAAATCTCTTTCTTATAAAATTCCAAGCTATCAGGTTTGAACTAGTGGAATTTACCAAACTTGGATATCAAACCTTTTGTGTTCATTTATGGTGTGTGAATAAATTTTATTTGCATTCATTTGTTTTTGTTCTCAATTTTTTCACACATAAACTCTAATATTTTCATTTTGTTATGATATGTTTGCCTTTATCTTTTTCTATTATGAGAGATAAAGGGAAAAGTGAAAACTCAAGTTTTGATTTAACGAAAAAGTAAACATCTAAAATGGAAATGCACAAATGTAGAGAGAGATAATTTGAAACAGTGTCTGTAACTTTTAGGGAATGTAAACTTTTTCTAGTTTTTATATATCAGGTTTTGCAATCGTTGGGAAACAAAGTGGGAGGCGGGGGAATTTTTAACTTAGTGTTGACTCCCAATCCAGACATCATTTCTTACAAAAATATAGACCATTACGCATGATTGATCGACAAATCACTTTACAATCATCTTTGATTGTTATATCAGTTTTTTTGTAAAATGGCAAAATAATGGCTTATTGTGCTCGGATAAATATCCCACCGCAATTAAACTTGAGAATTTAATGAGGTTTGAATCCATAGATCATCTGCATCTTTAACATGTTTCAAGCATGCATATCCACATGTAAAAAATGTGCAAGATCAATTAAAAATCTCTTTCGAATAAAATTCCAAGCAATCAGGGTTGAACTAGTGGAATTTCCCAAACTCGGATATCAAAACTTTTGTGTTCATTTATGGTGTGTCAATAAATTTTCTTTGCATACATTCAGTGTTGTTCTAAATTTTTCGCATACATAAACTCTAAAATTTTCATTTTTTTGTGATTTGTTTGTCTTTATCTTTTTAGTTTACGAGAGATAAGGGAAAAGTGAAAACTAAAGTTTTGATTAAAGGAAAAAGTACACCTAAAATGGAAATACACAAATGTAGAGAGAGATAATTCTAAAAAGTATTTGTAACTTTTAAGGATTGTAAACTCTTTCTTGTTTTTATTTATCAGGTTTTGCAATCGTCGGGAAACCAAGGGGGAGGCGAGGGAAATTTTAGCTGAGTGTTGACTCTCAATCCATATGTCATTTCTTAGAAACATATAGACCATTACGCATGATCGCCCGTTAGATCACTTTACAATCATCTATGATTGTTAGGTCAACTTGTTTGTAAATGGGCAAATTAATGGCTATTTGGCTAGGGTAAATATCCCACAACACCCAAACTTGAGAATTTAATGATGTTTGGATTCGTAGGTCCACGACATCTTTAACATGTTTCAAGCGTGCATATCCAAATTTAAAACATGTGCAAGATCAATTAGAAATCTCTTTCTTATAAAATTCCAAGCAATCAGGTTTGAACTAGTGGAATTTACCAAACTCTGATATCAAACCTTTTGTGTTCATTTATGGTGTGTCAATAAACTTTATTTGCATACATTTGTTGTTGTTCTCAATTTTTTTCACACATAAACTCTAATATTTTCATTTTGTTGTGATATGTTTGCCTTTTTCTTTTTCTATTACGAGAGATAAAGGGAAAAGTGAAAACTATAGTTTTGATTTAACAAAAAAGTAAACATCTAAAATGGAAATGCACAAATGTAGAGAGAGATAATTCGAAACAGTGTCTGTAACTTTAAGGGAATGTAAACTTTTTCTAGTTTATATATATTAGGTTTTGCAATCGTCGGGAAACAAAGTGGGAGGCGTGGAAATTTTTAACTGAGTGTTGACTCCCAATCCATAAGTCATTTCTTACAAAAATATAGACCATTATGCATGATTGATTGACAAATCACTTTACAATCAACTATGATTGTTAGGTCAGTTTTTTTGCAAAATGGCAAATTAATGGTTTGTTTGGCTCTGATAAATATTCCACTGCAACCAAACTTGAGAATTTAATGAGGTTTGAATCCGTAGATCATCTGCATCTTTAACATGCTTCAAGCATGCATATCCACATTTAAAATATGTGCAAGATCAATTAGAAATCTCTTTCGAACAAAATTCCAAGCAATCAGGGTTGAACTAGTGGAATTTAACAAACTCGGATATCAAAACTTTTGTGTTCATTTGTGGTGTGTCAATAAATTTTCTTTGCTTACATTCAATGTTGTCCTAAATTTTTTGCAATCATAAACTCTAAAATTTTCATTTTGTTGTCATCTGTTTGCCTTTATGTTTTTAGTTTACAAGAGATAAGGGAAAAGTGAAAACTAAAGTTTTGATTTAAGGAAAAATTACACATCTAAAATGGAAATAAACAAATGTAGAGAAAGATAATTCCAAAAAGTGTTTGTAACTTTTAGGGATTGTAACCTCTTTCTTGTTTTTATATATCAGGTTTCATAATCGTCGGGAAACAAAGGGGGAGGCGAGGGAATTTTTAGCTGAGTGTTGACTCCCAATGCATATGTCATTTCTTAGTAACATATAGCCCATTACGCATGATTGACCGATAGATCACTTTACAATCATCGATGATTGTTAGGTCAGCTTTTTTGTAAAATGACAAAATAATGGCTTGTTTGGCTCAAGTAAATAACCCACCGCAACCATACTAGAGAATTTAATAAGGTTTGAATCTGTAGATCATCTGCATCTTTAACATGTTTCAAGCATGCATATCCACATTTAAAACATGTGCAAGATCAATTAGAAATCACTTTCTAATAAATTCCAAGCTATCAGCGTTGAACTCGTGGAATTTCCCAAACTCGGATATCAAAAATTTTGTGTTCATTTGTGGTGTGTCAATAAATTTTCTTTGCTTACATTCATTGTTGTTCTAAATTTTTTGCATACATAAACTCTAAAATTTTCATTTTGTTGTGATCTGTTTGCCTTTATCTTTATTTGTTTACGAGAGATAAAGGGAAAAGTTAAAACTCAAGTTTTGATTTATGGAAAAACTATACATAAAAAATGGAAATGCACAAATGAAGAGAAAAATAATTTCAAAAAGTGTGTGTAACTTTTAGGGTTTGTAAACCCTTTTTTGTTTTTATATATCAGGTTTTACAATCGCCTGGGCCACAAAAGGGGTAGTGGGGGAATTTTTAGCTGAGTGTTGACTCCTAATCATAAGTCATTTAAGATTGTTAGGTAAGCTTTTTTATATATGGGTTAAATAATGTCTAGTTCGGCCCAGGTAAATATCCCACCGCACCCAAACTTGAGAATTTAATGAGGTTTTGATTTGTAGGTCATCTGCATCATTAAGATGTTTCAAGCATGCATATCGTTATTTAAAACATGTGTAGGATAAATTAGAAATCTCTTTCTTATAAAATTCCAAGCAATGAGGGTTGAACTAGAGAAATTTCTCAAACTTGGATATCAAACCTTTTGTGTTAATTTTTGGTGTGTGAATAAATTTTCTTTGCTTACATTTGTTAATGTTCTAAATGTTTTTCACACATAAACTCTAAAATTTTCATTTTGTTGTGATCTGTTTGCCTTTATCTTTTTTGTTTACGAGAGATAAAGGGAAAATGAAAACTCAAGTTTTGATTTAAGGAAAAAGTATACATCTAAAATGGAAAATCACAAATGTAGAGAGAGATAATTCCAAAAAATGTCTGTAACTTTTAGTAATTGTAAACTCTTTCTAGTTTTTATGTATCGGGGTTTTACAATCATCGAGAAACAAACGGGGAGGCAGGGGAATTTTTTCCGAGTTTTGACTCCCAATCCATAAGTCATTTCTTACAAAAATATAGTCTGTTACACATTATTGACCAATAAATCACTTTACAATCATCTATGATTGCTAGGTCAGCTTTTTCGTAAATGGCCAAATTAATGGCTCTTTTTACTCGGGTAAATATCCCACTGCACCCAAACTTGACAATTTAACGAGGTTCGGATCTGTAGGTCTTCTGCATCTTTAACATCTTTCTAGCATGCATATCCACATTTAAAACATGTGCAAGATCAACTAAATATGTTTTTCTTAAAAAATTCCAAGCTATCACGGTTGAACTAGTGGACGTGGACATCAAAACTTTTGTGTCCATTTGTGGTGTGTGAATAAATTTTCTTTGCTTACATTTGTTGTTGTTCAAAATTTTTTGCATACATCAACTCTAAAATTTTCTTTTTGTTGTGATCTCTTTGCCTTTTTTTTTTTTACGAGAGATAAAGGGAAAAGTGAAAACTAAAGTTTAGATTTAAGGAAAAAGTATACATGTAAAATGGAAATGAACGAATGTAGAGAGAGATAATTCCAAAAAGTGTCTGTAACTTTAAGGGATTGTAAAATATTTTGAGTTATTATTTATCAGGTTTTCCAATCGTCGCGAAACAAATGGGAAGGTGGGGGAATTTTTAGCTTAGTGTTGACTCCCAATCGATAAGTCATTTCTTACAAAAATATAGCCCGTTACGCATGATTGACTGAAAAATCACTGTACAATCATCTACGATTTTTTGGTTTATTTTTTTGTAAATTGGTAAAATAATGGCTCGTTTGGGTCGTGTAAATATCCCACATCACCCAAACTAGAAAATTTAATGAGGTTTGTATCCGTAGGTCATATGCAACCTTAACATGTTTCAAGCATGCATATCCATATTTAAAACATCTGCAAGATAAATTAGAAATCTCTACCTATAAAATTCGAAGCTATCAGGTATGAACAAGTGGAATTTCCCTAACTTGGATATCAATCCATTTGTGTTCATTTATGGTGTGTGAATAAATTTTATTTGGTTAAATTTGTTGTTGTTCTACATTTTTTTGCCAACATCAACTCTAAAATTTTCATTTTGTTGTGATTTGTTTGCCTTTATATTTTTGATTTACGAGAAATAATGGGAAAAGTGAAAACTCAAGTTTCGATTTAAGGAAAAAGTATACATCTAAAATGGAAAAGCATAAATATAGAGAGAGATAATTCCAAAAAGTGTCTATAACTTTTGGGGATTGTAAACTCTTTCTAGTTTTTACATATCAGGTTTTGCAATCGTCGGGAAACAAAGGGGGAGGTTGGGGAATTTTTAACTGAGTGTTGACTCCAAATCCATAAGTCATTTCTTCCAAAAATATAGCCCCTTGTGCATGATTGATCGATAAATCACATCACAATCATCGATGATTGTTACGTCAGCTTTTTTTTAAATGGGCAAAATAATGGCTTGTTTAGCTCATTTAAATATCCCACCGCACCCAAACTTGAGAATTTATAGAGGTTTGGATCCGTAGGTCATCTGCATCTTTAACATATTTCCAACATGGATGCCAAAATTTAAAACATGTGCAGGATCAATTAGAAATCTCTTTCTTATAAAATTTCAAGCTATCAAGGTTTAATTAATGGAATTTCAAAAACTTGGATATCAAACCTTTTGTGTTCATTTGTGGTGTGTGAATAAGTTTTCTTTGCTTACATTTGTTGTTAATCTAACCTTTTTGCACACATAAACTCTTAAATTTTCATTTTGTTGTGATCTATTTGCCTTTATCTTTTTTGTTTACGAGAGATAAAGGGAAAAGTGAAAACTCAAGTTTTAATTTACGGAAAAGGTATACATCTAAAATGTAAATGCAAAAATTTAGAGAGAGATAATTCCAAAAAGTGTCTATAACTTTTAGGGATTGTAAACTCTTACTAGTTTTTATATCATGTTTTGCAATCGTCGGAAAACAAGGAGGAGCTGGGAAATTTTCAGTTGAGTGCTGCCTCCTAATCCATAAGTAATTTCATACAAAAATATAGCCCGTTACGCATGATTGACAGATAAATCACTTTACAATCATCTATGATTATTAGGTCACCTTTTTGTAAATGGGAATAATAATGGCTTTTTTGGCTCGGGTAAATTTTCCACCGCACCCAAACTTGGGAATTAATTGAGGTTTGGATCTGTTGGTCATCTGCATCTTTAACATGTTTCAAGCATTCATATCCACATTTAAAACATGAGCAAGATCAATTAGAAATCTCTTTCTGATAAAATTTCTAGCTATCAGGGTTGAACTAGTGGAATTCCCAAAGTTGGATGTCAAACCTTTTGTGTTCATTTGTGGGTGTGAATAAATTATCTTTTCTTACATTTGTAGTTGTTCTAATTTTTTTTTCACATATAACTCTAAAATATTCATTTTGTTGTGATCTGTTTGCCTTTATCCTTTTAGTTTATGAGAGATAAGGGAAAAGTGAAAACTAAAGTTTTGATTTAAGGAAAAAGTACACATCTAAAATGGAAATACACAAATGTAGAGAGAGATAATTCCAAATAGTGTTTGTAACTTTTAGGGATTGTTAACTCTTTCTTGTTTTTATATATCAGGTTTTGTAACAGTCGGGAAACAAAGGGGGAGGCGAGGGAATTTTTAGCTGAGTGTTGACACCCAATGCATATGCCATTTCTTAGAAAAATATAGCCCATTACGCATGATTGACCGATAGATCACTTTATAATCATCTATGATTGTTAGGTGAGATTTTTTTTAAAATGGCAAAATAATGGCTTGTTTGGCTCGGGTAAATATCCCACTGCAACCAAACTTGAGAATTTAATGAGGTTTGAATCCATAGATCATCTGCATCTTTAACATGTTTCAAGCATGCATATCCACATTTAAAACATGTGCAAGATCAATTAGAAATCTCTTTCTAATAAAATTCCAAGCTATCAAGGTTGAACTAGTGGAATTTCCCAAGCTCGGATATCAAAAATTTTGTGTTCATTTGTGGTGTGTCAATAAATTTTCTTTGCTTAGATTCATTGTTGTTCTAAATTTTTGCATACATAAACTCTAAAATTTTCATTTTGTTGGCATCTATTTGCCTTTATCTTTTTTGTTTACGAGAGATAAAGGTAAAAGTGAAAACTAAAGTTTTGATTTAAGGAAAAAGTATGCATCTAAAAAGGAAATGCACAAATGAAGAGTGAGATAATTCCACAAAGTGTTTGTAACTTTTAGGGAATGTAAACTCTTTCTAGTTTTTATATATCAGGTTTTCCAATCGTAAGGTAACAAAGTGGGAGGTGGGGCAATTTTTAGTTGAGTGTTGGCTCCCAATCCATAAGACATTTCATCCAAAAATATAGCCCGTTATGCATGAATGATAGATAAATCACTTTACAATCATCTATGATTGTTAGGTCACCTTTTTTGTTAATGGGAAAAATAATTGCTTGTTTGGCTCAGGTAAATTTCCCACCGCACCCAAACTTGGAAATTTAATGAGGTTTGGATCCGTTGTTCATCTGCATCTTTGACATGTTTTAAGCATGCATATCCACATTTAAAACATGTGTGAGATCAATTAGAAATCTCTTTCTTATAAAATTTCTAGCTATTAGGGTTGAACTAGAGGAATTTCCCAAAGTTGGATGTCAAACCTTTTGTGTTCATTTGTGCGTGTGAATAAATTATCTTTTCTTACATTTGTAGTTGTTCTAATATTTTTCACACATAACTCTAAAATTTTCATTTTGTTGTGGTTTGTTTGCCTTTATCTTTTTAGTTTACGAGAGATAAGGGAAAAGTGAAAACTAAAGTTTTGATTTAAGGAAAAAGTACACATCTAAAATGGAAATACACAAATATAGAGAGAGATAATTCCAAAAAGTGTTTGTATCTTTTAGGGATTGTAAACTCTTTCTTGTTTTTATATATCAGGTTTTGCAATCGTCGGGAAACAAAAAGGGAGGCGAGGAAATTTTTAGCTGAGTGTTGACTCTCAATCCATATGTCATTTCTTAGAAACATATAGACCATTACGCATGATCGCCTGTTAGATCACTTTAAAATCATCTCTGATTGTTAGGTCAACTTTTTTGTAAATGGGCAAATTTATGACTTGTTGGCTCGGGTAAATATCCCACTGCACCCAAACTTGAGAATTTCATGAGATTTGGATTCGTAGGTCAACGACATCTTTAACATGTTTCAAGAGTGCATATCAAAATTTAAAACATGTGGAAGATCAATTAGAAATCTCTTTCTTATAAAATTCCAAGCTATCAGGTTTGAACTAGTGGAATTTACCAAAGTTGGATATCAAACCTTTTGTGTTCATTTATGGTGTGTGAATAAATTTTATTTGCTTACATTTGTTGTTTTTCTCAATTTTTTCACACATAAACTCTAATATTTTCATTTTGTTGTGATATGATTGCCTTTATCTTTTTCTATTACGAGAGATAAAGGGAAAAGTGAAAACTCAAGTTTTGATTTAACGAAAAAGTAAACATCTAAAATTGAAATGCACAAATGTAGAGAGAGATAATTTGAAACAGTGTCTGTAACTTTTAAGGAATGTAAATTTTTTCTAGTTTTTATATATCAGGTTTTGCAATCGTCGGGAAACAAGGGAATTTTCATAAGTCATTTCATACAAAAATATAGCCCGTTACGCATGACTGACAGATAAATCACTTTACAATCATCTATGATTATTAGGTCACATTTTTTTTAAATGGGAAAAATATTGGCTTGTTTGGCTCGAGTAAATTTCCCACCACACCCAAACTTGGGAATTTAATGAGGTTTGGATCCGTTGGTCATCTGCATGTTTAACATGTTTAACATGCATGTCCAAATTTAAAACATGTGCAAGATCAATTAGAAATCTCTTTCTTATAAAATTTCAAGCTATCAATGTTGAATTAGTGGAATTTCAAAAACTTGGATATCAAACCTTTTGTGTTCATTTCTGGTGTGTGAATAAGTTTTCTTTGCTTACATTTGTTGTTATTCTAAATTTTTTGCACACACAAACTCTTAAATTTTCTTCTTGTTGTGATCTGTTTGCCTTTATCTTTTTTGTTTACGAGAGATAAAGGCAAAAGTGAAAACTCAAGTTTTGATTTAAGAAAAAGGTATACATCTAAAATGTAAATGCAAAAATGTAGGGTGTGATAATTCCAAAAAGTGTCGGTAACTTTTACAGATTGTAAACTCTTACTAGTTTTTATATATCATGTTTTGCAATCGTCGGGAAACAAAGGGGGAGGTTGGGGAATTTTTAGTTGAGTGTTGACTCCCAATCCATAAGTTATTTCATAAGAAAATATAGCCCATTATCGTTACGCATGATTGACAGATAATCACTTTACAATCATCTATAATTGTTAGGTCACCTTTTTTGTAAATGGGAAAAATATTGGCTTGTTTGGCTCGAGTAAATTTCCCTCCGCACCAAAACTTGGGAATTTAATGAGGTTTGGATCCGTTGGTCATCTACATCTTTAACATGTTTCAAGCATGCATATCCACATTTAAAACATGTGTAGGATCAATTAGAAATCTCTTTCTTATTAAATTTCTAGCTATCAGAGTTGAACTAGTGGAATTTCCCAAAGTTGGATGTCAAACCTTATGTGTTCATTTGTCATGTGTGAATAAATTTTCTTTGCTTACATTTGTTGTTATTCTAAATTTTTTGCACACACAAACTCTTAAATTTTCTTTTTGTTGTGATCTGTTTGCCTTTATCTTTTTTGTTTACGAGATATAAAGGCAAAAGTGAAAACTCAAGTTTTGATTTAAGAAAAAGGTATACATCTAAAATGTAAATGCAAAATGTAGGTTGTGATAATTCCAAAAAGTGTCTGTAACTTTTACAGATTGTAAACTCTTACTAGTTTTTATACATCATGTTTTGCAATCGTCGGGAAACAAATGGGGAGGCTGGGGAATTTTTAGTTGAGTGTTGACTCCCAATCCATAAGTCATTTCATAAAAAAATATAGCCCGTTACCGTTATGCATGATTGACTGATAATCACTTTACAATCATCTATAATTGTTAGGTCACCTTTTTTGTAAATGGGAAAAATATTGGCTTGTTTGGCTCGAGTAAATTTCCCACCACACCAAAACTTGGGAATTTAATGAGGTTTGGATCCGTTGGTCATCTGCATCTTTAACATGTTTCAAGCATGCATATCCACATTTAAAACATGTGTAGGATCAATTAGAAATCTCTTTCTTATTAAATTTCTAGCTATCAGGGTTGAACTAGTGGAATTTCCCAAAGTTGGATGTCAAACCTTATGTGTTCATTTGTGGTGTGTGAATAAATTATCTTTTCTTACATTTGTAGTTGTTCTAATTTTTTTTTCACACATAAACTCTAAAAATTTCATTTTGTTGTGATAGGTTTGCCTTTATCTTTTTAGTTTACAAGAGATAAGGGAAAAGTGAAAACAAAAGTTTTGATTTAAGGAAAAAGTACACATCTAAAGTGGAAAAGCATAAATGTAGAGAGAGATAATTCCAAAAAGTGTTTATAACTTTTAGGGATTGTAAACTCTTTCTTGTTTTTATATATCAGATTTTGCAATCGTCGGGAAAGAAATGGGGAGGCGGGGGAATTTTTAGCTCAGTGTTGACTCCAAATCCATAAGTCATTTCTTCCAAAAATATGGCCCGTTGTGCATGATTGGCAGATAAATCACTTCACAATCATCGATGATTGTTAGGTCAGCTTTTTTTTTAAATGGGCAAAAGAATGGCTTGTTTGGCTCGGGTAAATATCCCATCGCACCCAAACTTGAGAATTTAATGAGGTTTGGATCCGTTGGTCATCTGCATGTTTAACATGTTTCAAGCATGCATGTCCAAATTTAAAACATATGCAGGATCAATTAGAAATCTCTTTGTTATAAAATTTCAAGCTATCAAGGTTGAATTAGTGGAATTTCAAAAACTTGGATATCAAACCTTTTGTGTTCATTTCTGGTGTGTGAATAAGTTTTCTTTGCTTACATTTGTTGTTATTCTAAATTTTTTGCACACACAAACTCTTAAATTTTCTTTTTGTTGTGATTTGTTTGCCTTTATCTTTATTATTTACGAGAGATAAAGGGAAAAGTGAAAACTCAAGTTTTGATTTAAGAAAAAGGTATACATCTAAAATGTAAACGGAAAAATGTAGGGTGTGATAATTCCAAAAAGTGTCTGTAACTTTTACGGATTGTAAACTCTTACTAGTTTATATAAATCATGTTTTGCAATCGTCGGGAAACAAAGGGGGAGGCTGGAGAATTTTTAGTTAAGTGTTGACTCCCAATCCATAAGTCATTTCATAAAAAAATATAGCCCGTTACCGTTGCGCATGATTGACAGATAATCACTTTACAATCATCTATAATTGTTAGGTCACCTTTTTTGTAAATAAGAAAAATATTGGCTTGTTTGGCTCGAGTAAATTTCCCACCGCACCAAAACTTGGGAATTTAATGAGGTTTGGATCCGTTGGTCATCTGCATCTTTAACATGTTTCAAGCATGCATATCCACATTTAAAACATGTGTAGGATCAATTAGAAATCTCTTTCTTATTAAATTTCTAGATATCAGGGTTGAACTAGTGGAATTTCCCAAAGTTGGATGTCAAAACTTATGTGTTCATTTGTGGTGTGTGAATAAATTATCTTTTCTTAGATTTGTAGTTGTTCTAATTTTTTTTCACACATAAACTCTAAAATTTTCATTTTGTTGTGATTGGTTTGCTTTTATCTTTTTAGTTTACAAGAGATAAGGGAAAAGTGAAAACTAAAGTTTTGATTTAAAGAAAAAGTACACATCTAAAATGGAAATGCTCAAATGTAGAGAGAGATAATTCAAAAAAGTATTTGTAACTTTTTGGGATTGTAAACTCTTTCTAGTTTTTATATATTAGGTTTTGGAATTTTAAGGAAAGAAAGGGGGACGCGGGTGTATTTTTAGCTGAGTGTTGACTCCCAATACATAAGTCATTTCTTACAAAAATATAGCCCGTTACGCATGATTGACCAATAAATCACTTTACAATCATTTATGATTGTTAGGTCAGATTTTTTGTAAATGGCGAAAAAGGGCTTGTTTTGCTCAGGTAAATAACCCGCCACAACCAAACTTGAGATTTTAATGAGGTTTGGATCCGTAGGTCATTTGCACCTTTAACATGTTTCATGCAAGCATATCCACATTTAAAACATGTGCACGATCAATTAGAAATCACTTTCTTATAAAATTCCAAGCTAATAGGGTTGAACTAGTGGAATTTCCCATACTCAGATATCTAAACTTTTGTGCGCATTTTTGGTGTGTCAATAAATTTTTGTTTACGAGAGATAGAGGGAAAAGTGAAAACTCAAGTTTTGATTTAAGGAAAAAGTATACATCTAAAATGGAAAAGCACAAATGTAGAGAGAGATAATTCCAAAAAATTTCTATAAATTTTAGGGATTGTAAACTCTTTCTAGTTGTTATGTATCAGGTTATGCAATCCTCGAGAAACAAAGGGGGAGGTGGGGGAATTTTTTGCTGAGTTTTGATTCCCAATCCATAAGTCATTTCTTACGAAAATATAGTCTGTTACACATGATTGACCGATAAATCACTTTAAAATCATCTATGATTGCTAGGTCAGTTTTTTTTTTAAATGGGCAAAATAATAGCTTGTTTTGCTGGGTAAATATCCCACCACACCCAAACTTGGCAATTTAATGAGGTTTGGATCCGTATGTCTTCTGCATCTTTAACATATTTCAAGCATGCATATCCACATTTAAAACATGTGAAGGATGAACTAGAAATCTCTTTCTTATAAAATTCCAAGCTATCACGGTTGAACTAGTGGAATTTCCCAAACTTGGACATCAAACATTTTGTGTCCATTTGTGACATGTAAATAAATCTTCTTTTCGTACGTTTGTTGCTGTTCAAAATTTTTTGCATACATGAACTCTAAAATTTTCTTTCTGTTGTGATCTGTTTGCCTTTCTTTTTTGTTGACGAGAGATAAAGGGAAAAGTGAAAACTCAAGTTTTGATTTAAGGAAAAAGTATACATCTAAAAAGGAAATGAACAAATGTAGAGAGAGATAATTCGAAAAAGTGTCTGTAACTTTTAGGGATTGTAAAATCTTTCGAGTTATTATATCAGGTTTTGCAATCGTTGCGAAACAAATGGGAAGGTGGGGGAATTTTTAGCTGAGTGTTGACTCCGAATCGATAAGTCATTTCTTATGAAAATATAGCCCGTTACGCATGATTGACCAATAAATCACTGTACAATCATCTATGATTTTTGGTTTTTTTTTTTGTAAATTGTGAAAATAATGGCTTGTTTGGCACGTGTAAATATCCCACAACACCCAAACTAGAGAATTTAATGAGGTTTGTATCCGTAGGTCATATGCATCTTTAACATGTTTCAAGCATGCATATCCATATTTAAAACATGTGCAAGATAAATTAGAAATCTCTTCCTATAAAATTCCTAGTTATCAAGTTTGAACTAGTGCAATTTCCCTAACTTTTATATCAATCCATTTGTGTTCATTTGTGGTGTGTGAATAAATTTTCTTTGCTTAAATTTTTTGCACACATTAACTCTAAAATTTTTATTTTGTTGTGATCTGTTTCCCTTTATCGTTTTGATTTTCGAGAGATAAATGGAAAAGTGAAAACTCAAGTTTTGATTTAAGGAAAAAAAGTACATCTAAAATGGAAAAGCATAAATGTAAAGAGAGATAATTCCAAAAAGTGTCTATAATTTTTTGTGATAGTAAACTCTTTCTAGTTTTTATATATCAGGTTTTCCAATCGTCGGGAAACAAAGGGAGAGGCATGAGGATTTTTAGTGGAGTCTTGACTCCAAATCCATAAGTCATTTCTTCAAAAAATATAGCCCGTTGTACATGATAGAACGATAAATCACTTTACAATCATCTATGATTGTTACGTCAGCTTTTTTTAAATGGCCAAAATAATGGCTTGTTTGGCTTGGGTAAATATCCCACCGCACCCAAACTTGAGAATTTAATGAGGTTTGGATCCGTAGGTCATCTGCATCTTTAACACCTTTCAAGCATGCTTTTCCACATTTAAAACATGTGCAGGATCTATTAGAAATCTGTTTCTTTTAAAATTCCAAGCTATCAGGGTTGAACTAGTGGAATTTCCCAAACTCGGATATCAAAACTTTTGTGTTCATTTGTGGTGTGTCAATAAGTTTTCTTTGCTTGCATTCGTTGTTGTTCTAAATTTTTTGCATACATAAACTCTAAAATTTTCATTTTGTTGTGATTTGTTTGCCTTTATCTTTTTTGTTGACGAGAGATAAAGGGAAAAGTGAAAACTCAAGTTTTGATTTAAGGAAAAAGTATACATCAAGAAAGGAAATGCACAAATGTAGAGAGAGATAATTCCAAAAAGTGTATGTAAGTTTTAGGGATTGTAAACTCTTTCTAGTTTTTATATATCACGTTTAGCAATCGTTGGGAAACAAAGGGGGAGGCAGGGGAATTTTTAGGTGAGTGTTGACTCCCAATCCATAAGTCATTTCTTACAAAAATATAGCCCATTATGCATGATAGACCAAAAATCAGTTTACAATCACCTATTATTATTTCGTCTGCACTTTTGAAAATGGGCATAGTAATGGCTTGTTTGGCTTGGGTAAATATCCCATCGCACCCAAACTTGAGAATTTAATGTGGTTTGGATCCGTAGGTCTTCTGCATCTTTAACATGTTTCTAGCATGCACATCCACATTTAAAACATGTGCCTGATCAACTAAAAATCTCGTTCTTATAAAATTCCAAGCTATCAGGTTTGAACTAGTGGAATTTCCCAAACTTGAACATCAAAACTTTTGTGTTCATTTGTTGTTTGTGAATAAATTTTTTTTGCTAACATTTGTTGTTTTTCTAAATTTTTTGCATACATAAACTCTAAAATTTTCATTTTGTTGTGATCAGTTTGCCTTTCTTTTTTGTTTTTGAGTGATAAAGGGAAAAATGAAAACTCAAGTTTTGATTTAAAGAAAAAATATACATATAAAACGGAAAAGAACAAAATGTTGAGAGAGATAATTCCAAAAAGTGTCTGTAACTTTTAGGGATTTTAAAATCTTACGAGTTTTTATAAATCAGGTTTTGCTATCGTCGGCAAACAAATGGAGAGTGGGGGAATTTTCAGCTGAGTGTTGACTCCCTATTGATAAGTCATTTCATATAAAAATATAGCCCATTACGTGTGATTGACCGATAAATTACTTTACAATCATCTATGATTGTTTGGTCTATTTTTTTGTAAATGGAAAAAATAATGGCTTGTTTGGCTCGTGTAAATATCCCACTACACCCATATTGGAGAATTTAAAGAGGTTTGTATCCATAGGTCATCTGCATCTTTAACATGTTTCAAGTATGCATATCCACATTTTAAACATGTGCAGGATCAACTAGAAATCTCTTTGTTATTAAATTCCAAGCTATTACGGTTGAACTAGTGGAATTTCCCAAACTTGGACATCAAAAGTTTTGTGTTCATTTATGGTGTGTGAATAAATTTTATTTGCTTACATTTGTTTTTGTTCAAAATGTTTTGGATACATAAACTCTAAAATTTTCATTTGGTTGTGATCTGTTTACCTTTCTTTTTTGTTGACGAGAGATAAAGGGAAAAGTGAAAACTCAAGTTTTGATTTAAGGAAAAAGTATACATAAAAATTGGAAATGAACGAAATTAGCGAGAGATAATTCTAAAAAGTGTCTGTAACTTTTAGAGATTGTAAAATATTTCAATTTTTTATATATCATGTTTTGCAATCGTCAGGAAACAAAGAGGGAGGGGGGGGGGGATTTTTAGCTGAGTGTTGACTCCCTATCCATAAGTCATTTCATACAAAAATATAGCCCCTTACTCATGATTGACAGATAAATAACTTTACAATCATCTATGATTGTTAGGTCAACTTTTTTTTAAATGGAAAAAGTAATGGCTTGTTTGGCTCGGGTAAATTTCCCACCGCACCCAAACTTGAGAATTTAATGAGGTTTGGATCCGTTGGTCATCTGCATCTTTAACATGTTTTGAGCATGCATATCCACATTTAAAACATGTGCAAGATCAATTAGAAATCTCTTTCTTATAAAATTCCTATCTATCTGGGTTGAACTAGTATAATTTCCCAAACTTTGATATCAAACCTTTTGTGTTCATTTGTGGTGTGTGAATAAATTTTCTTTTCTTACAATTGTAGTTGTTCTAATTTTTTTTTCACACATAAACTCTAAAATTTTCATTTTGTTGCAATCTATTTGCCTTTATCTTTTTTTGTTTACGAGAGATAGGGAAAAGTTAAATCTCAAGTTTTGATTTAAGGAAAAAGTATACATCTAAAATGGAAATGCACAAATGTAACGAGAGATAATTCAAAAAAGTGTTTGTAACTTTTAGGGATTGTAAAGTCTTTCTTGTTTTTATATATCAGGTTTTGCAACAGTCGGGAAACAAAGGGGGTGGCGAGGGAATTTGTAGCTGAGTGTTGGCTCCCAATCCATATGTCATTTCTTACAAAAATATAGCCCGTTACACATGATTGACCAATAGATCACTTTACAATCATATGATTGTTAGGTAAGCCTTTTTGTAAATGGGTAAAATAATGTCTTGTTGGCTCAGGTAAATATCCCACCGCACCCAAATATGAAAATTTAATGTGGTTTGGATCCGTAGCTCATCTGCATCTTTAACATGTTACAAGAATGCATATCCATATTTAAAACATGTGCAGGATCAGTAAGAAATCTCTTTTTTATAAAATTCCAAGCAAATAGGGTTGAACTAGTGGAATTTCCCAAACTTGTATATCAAACCTTAAGTGTTAATTTATGGTGTGTGATTAAATTTTCTTTGCTTAAATTTGTTGTTGTGCACAATTTTTTGCACGCATAAACTCTAAAATTTTCATTTTGTTGTGATCTGTTTACCTTTATCTTTTTTTTTATAAGAGATAATGAGAAAAGTGAAAACTCAATTTTTTATTTAAGGAAAAAGTATAATTTAATGACAGATAAATCACTTTACAATCATCTCTAATTGTTAGGTCAGCTTTTTTGTAAAAGGGCAAAATAATGGCTTGTTTGGCTCGGGGAAATATCCCACTACTCCCAAACTTGAGAATTTAATGAGGCTTGGATCCGTACGTTATCTGCATCTTCAACATGTTTGAACTATGCTTTTCCACATTTAAAACATGTGCAGGAAAAATTAGAAATCTCTTCTTATAAAATTCCAAGCTATTAGGTTTGAACAAGTGGAATTTCCCTAACTTGGATAAGAATCCATTTGTGTTCTTTTGTGGTGTGTGAATAAATTTTCTTTGCTTACATTTGTTGATGTTCTAAATTTTTCACACACATAAACTCTAAAATTTTCATTTTGTTGTCATCTGTTTGCCTTTATCTTTTTTGTTTACAAGAGATAAAGGGAAAAGTAAAAACTCAAGTTTTGATTTAAGGAATAATTATAAATCTAAAATGGAAAATCACAAACGTAGAGAGAGATAATTCCAAAAAGTGTCTATAACTTTTCGGGATTGTAAACTCTTTCTAGTTTTTTTATATCAGGTTTTGCAATCGTTGGGAAACAAAGGGGGAGGCGGGGTAATTTTCAGCTAAGTGTTGACTCTAAATCCATATGTTATTTCTTCCAAAAATATAGCCCGTTACGCATGATTGACTGATAAATCACTTTACAATCATCTATGATTGTTAGGTAAGCTTTTTTGTAAATGGCCAAAATAATGGCTTCTCTGCCTTGGGTAAATAACCCACCACACCCAAACTTGAGAATTTAATGAGGTTTGGATCTGTAGGTCATCTGTATCTTTAACATGTTTCAAGCATGCATATCCACATTTAAAACAAGTGCAGGATCAATTAGAAATCTCTTCCTTATAAAATTCAAAGCTATCAGGTTTGAACTAGTGGAATTTCCCGAACTCGGATATCAAAACATTTGTGTTAATTTGTTGTGTGTCAATTCATTTTCTTTGCTTACATTCGTTGTTGTTCTAATTTTTTTGCATACATAAACTCTAAAATTTTTATTTTGTTGTGTTCTTTTTGCCTTTATCTTTTTTGTTTACGAGAGATAAAGGGAAAATTGAAAACTCAAGTTTTGATTCAAGGAAAAAGTATACATCTAAAAAGGAAATGCAAAAATATAGAGAGAGATAATTACAAAATGTGTATGTAACTTTTAGGGATTGTAAACTCTTTCTAGTTTTTATATATCATGTTTTGCAATCGTAAGGAAACAAAGGGGGAGGCATGGGAATTTTTAGCTTAGTGTTGATTCCCAATCCATAAGTCATTTCTTACAGAAATATAGCCCGTTACGCATGATTGACCGATAAATCACTTTACAATCATCTATGATTGTAAGGTCCGCTTTTTTTTAAATGGGCAAAATAAAGGCTTGTTTGGCTCGGGTAAATTTTCCACAGCACCCAAACTTGAGAATTTAATGAGGTTTGGATTCGTAGGTCATTTGCATCATTAACATGTTACAAGCAGGCATATCCACATTTAAAACATATGCAGGATCAATTAGAAATCTCTTTCTTGTAAAATTCCAAGCTATCAGGGTTGAACTAGTGGAATTTCCAAAACTTGGATACCAAACCTTTTGTGTTCATTTGTGATGTGTGAATAAATTTTCTTTGCTTACATTTGTTGTTGTTCTAATTTTTTTGCATACATAAACTCTAAAATTTTCATTTTGTTGTGATTTTTTTGCCTTTATCTTTGTGTTTACGAGAGATAAAGGGAAGCGTGAAAACTCAAGTTTTGATTTAAGGAAAAAGTATACATCTAAAATGGAAATGCACAAATGTAGAGAGAGATAATTCCAAAAAGTGTCTGTAACTTTTAGGGATTGTAAACTCTTTCTAGTTTTTATATATCAGGTTTTACAATTGTTGGGAAACAAAGGGGGAGGCGGGAGAATTTTTAGCTGAGTGTTGACTCCCAATCCATAAGTCATTTCTTAAAAAAATATAGTCAGTTACACATGATCGACCGATAAATCACTTTACAATCATCTATGATTGTTTGGTCAGCTTTTTTGTAAATGGGCAAAATAAGGGCTTGTTTAGTTGAGGTAAGTAACCCTACGGATCCAAACTTGAGAATTTAATGAGGTTTGGATCCGTAGGTCATCTGTGTCTTTAACATGTTTCCTGCATGCATATCCACATTTAAAACAAGTGCAGGATCAATTAGAAATCTATTTCTAAGAAAATTCCAAGCCATGATGGTTAAACTAGTGGAATTTCCGAAACTTGGATCTCAAAACTTTTGAGTTCATTTGTGATGTGTGAATAAATTTTCTTTGCTAGCATTTGTTGTTGTTCTAAATTTTTGCATTCACAAACTTTAAAATTTTCATTTTGTTGTGATCTATTTGCCTTTATCTTTTTTGTTTACGAGAGATAAAGGGATTGTATTCATCTAAGATGAAAATGCAGAAATGTAGAGAGAGATAATTTCAAAAAGTGTTTGTAACTTTTGGAATTGTAAACTCTTTCTAGTTTTTATATATCAGGCTTTACAATCATCATGAAAAAGGAGGGGGGGGGGGGGGGGGGGTGTTAAATTGCTAGCTGAGAGTTGACTCCCAATCCATAAGTCATTTCTTACAAAAATATAGCCTGTTACACATGATTGACTGATAAATCACTTTGCAATCATCTATGATTGTTTGGTCAGCTTTTTTGTAAATGGGCAAAATAATGGCTTGTTTAGCTTGGGTAAATATCCCATCTTTAACATGTTTCAAGCATGCATATCCAAATTTAAAACATGTGTAGGATCAATTAGAAATCTATTTCTAACAAATATTCCAAGCTATCAGGGTTGAACTAGTGGGGTTTCCCAAACTTGAATATCAAAACTTTTGTGTTCATTTATGTTTGCCTTTATCTTTTTTGTTTACGAGAGATAAAGGGAAAAGTTAAAACTCAAGTTTTTATTTATGGCAGAAGTATACATCTAAAATGGAAATGCACAAATGTAGAGAGAGATAGTTGCAAAAAGTGTCTGTAACTTTTAAGCATTGTAAACTCTTTCTTGTTTTTATATATCAGGTTTTGCAATCGTCGGGAAACAAAGGGGGAGGCGGGGGTATTTTTAGCTGAGTGTTGACTCCCAATCCTTAAGTCATTTCTTACAAAAATATAGCCCGTTATACATGATTGATCGATAAATCAATTTACAATCATCTATGATTGTTAGGTCAGCTTTTATGTAAATGGGAAAAATAATGGCTAGTTTGGCCCGGGTAAATATCCCACCGCACCCAAAATTGATAATTTAATGATGTTTGGATCCGTAGGTCATCTGCATCTTTAACATGTTTCAAGCATGCATATCCACATTTAAAACATGTGCAAGATCAATTAGAAATCTCATTCTCATAAAATTCCAAGCTATCAAGGTTGAACTAATGAAATTTCCCAAACTTGGATATCAAACCTTTTCTGTTCATTTGTGGTGTGTGAAGAAATTTTGATTGCATACATTTGTTATTGTTTTAAATTTTTTTCACACATAAACTCTAAAATTTTCATTTTGTTGTGATCTGGTTGCCTTTATCTTTTTTTTTTTATGAGTGATAAAGGGAAAAGTGAAAACTCAAGTTTTGATTTAAGGAAAAAGTATACATCTAAAATGGAAAAGCATTCCAAAAGGTTTCATTAAATTTTAGGGAATGTAAACTCTTTCTAGTTTTTATATATCAGGTTTTGCAAACGTCGGGAAACAAAGGGGGAGGCGGGGGAATTTTTTGTTGAGTGTTGACCCCCAATCCATAAGTCATTTCTTACAAAAATAGAGTTTGTTATGCATGCTTGACCGATAAATCACTTTACAATCATCTAGGATTGCTAGGTCGGCTTTTTTGTAAATGGCCAAAATAATGGCTTCTTTTGCTCGGGTAAAATATCCCACCGCACCCAAACTTGACAATTTAATGAGGTTTGGATCCGTTGATCATCTGCATCTTTAACATGTTTGAAGCAGGCATATCCACATTTAAAACATGTGCTGGATCAATTAGAAATCTCTTTCTTTTTAAAATTCCAAGCTATCAGGATTGAATTAGTGGAATTTCTCAAACTTGGATATGAATCCTTTTTTGTTCATTTGTGGTATGTGAATAAATTTTATTTACTTACATTTGTTGTTGTTCTAAATTTTTTGAATACATAAACTCTAAAATTTTCATTTTGTTGGGATCTATCTGCCTTTTTCTTTTTTGTTTACGAGAGATAAAGTGAAAAGAGAAAGCTGATATTTTTTATTTAAGGAAAAAGTATACATCTAAAATGGAAATGCACCAATGTAGACAGAGATAATTCCAAAAAGTGTCTATAACTTTAAGGATTGTAAAGTCTTTGTAGTTTTTATATATCTGGTTTTGCAATCGTCGGGAAACAAAGGGGAGGCGAAGAAATTTTTAGCTGAGTATTGACTCCCAATCCATAAGTCATTTCTTACAAAAATATAGCCCATTACGCATGATTGAGAGATAAATCACTTTAAAATCATCTATGATTGTTAGGTGAGATTTTTTGTAAATGGGCAAAATAATGGCTTATTTGGCTCAGGTTAATATCCCACCACACCCAAACATGATAATTTAATGTGGTTTGGATCCATCAGTCATCTGCATCTTTAACATGTTTCAAGCATGTGTATCCACATTTAAAACATGTGCAAGATCGATTAGAAATCTCTTTCTTATAAAATTCCAACCTTTCAGGGTTGAACTAGTGGAATTTCCCAAACTTGGATATGAAAACTTTTGTGTTCATTTGTGGTGTGTGAATAACTTTCATTTTTCTTACATTTGTTGTTGTTCTAAATTTTTTGCATACATACTCTATAATTTTCATTTTGTTGTAATCTGTTTTGCCTTTATCTTTTTTGTTTACGAGTGATAAAGGGAAAAGTCAAAACTCTAGTGTTGATTTAAGGAAAAAGTATGCATCTAAAATGGAAACACACAAATGCAGAGAGAGATAGTTCCAAATAGTGTCTGTAACTTTTAGGGATTGTAAACTCTTTGTAGTTTTTATATATCCGGTTTGGCAATCGTCGGGAAACAAAGAGGGAGGCGGAGAAATGTTTTGCTGAGTGTTGACTCCCAATCCATAAGTCATTTCTTACAAAAATACAGCCCGTTACCCTTGATTGGCCAATAAATTAGTTTGCAATCATCTATGAATGTTAGGTCAGTTTTTTTGTAAATAGACAAAATAATGGCTTGTTTGGCTTGGGTAAATATCCCACCGCACCAATATCCCAAGCTATCAGGGTTGAACTAGTAGAATATTCCAAATTTGGACATCAAAACTTTTGTGTTCATTTGTGGTCTGTGAATAAATTTTCTTTGCTTACATTTGTTATTGTTCTAAATTTTTTGCAAACATAAACTCTAAAATTTACATTTTGTTGTGATCTGTTTGCCTTTCTTGCTTGTTTATTAGAGATTTAAGGAAAAAGTGAAAAATCAAGTTTGGATTTAAGGAAAAAGTATACATCTAAAATGGAAATGAACAAATGTAGAGAGAGATAATTCCTAAAAGTGTCTATAACTTTAAGGGATTGTAAAATCTTTTGAGTTTTTATATATCAGGTTTTGCAATCATCGGGAAACAAATGGGGAGGCGGAGGAATTTTTAGCGAAGTATTGACTCCCAATCGATAAGTCATTTCTTAATAAAATATAGCCCGTTACGTATGATTGACCGATAAATCACTTTATAATCATCGATGATTGTTTGGTCTGTTTTGTTGTAAATGGACAAAATATTGGCTTGTTTGGCTCGTGTAAATATCCCACCGCACCCAAACTGGAGAATTTAATGAGGTTTGTATCCGTAGGTCATCTGCATCTTTAACATGTTTCAAGCCTGCGTATCCACACTTAAAACATGTGCAGGATCAATTAGAATTGCTTGCTTATAAAATTCCAAGCTTTCAAATTTGAACTAGTGGAATTTCCCAAACGTGGATATCAAACCTTTTGTGTTCATTTGTGGTGTGTAAATAAATTTTCTTTGCTTATATTTTTTATTGTTCTAAATTTTTTTCTTACATAAACTCTTAAATTTTCATTTTGTTGAGATCTATTTTCCTTTATCTTTTTTGTTTATGAGATATAAAGGGAAAAATAAAACTCAATTTTTGATTTAAGGAAAAAGTACACAACTAAAATGGAAACGTACAAATGTAGAGAGAGATAATTCCAAAAAGTGATTGTAACTTCTAGGGATTGTAGACTCTTTCAAGTTTTTATATATCAGGTTTTGCAATCATCGAGAAACAAATGGGAGGCGGGGGAATTTTTAGCGAAGTATTGACTCCCAATCGATAAGTCATTCCTTAATAAAATATAGCCCATTACGTATGATTGATTGATAAATCACTTTACAATCATCTATGATTGTTTGGTCTGTTTTGTTGTAAATGGGAAAAATATTGGCTTGTTTGGCTCATGTAAATATCCCACCGCACCCAAACTGGAGAATTTAATGAGGTTTGTATCCGTAGGTCATCTGCCTCTTTAATATGTTTGAAGCATACATATTCACATTTAAAACATGTGTAGGATCAATTAGAAATCTCTTTCTTATAAAATTCCAAGGTATTAGGGTTCAACTAGTGGAGTTTCCCAAACTTGGATATCAAACATTTTCTGTTCATTTGTGGTGTGTGAATAAATTTTCTTTGCTTACATTTTTTGTTGTACTAAATTTTTTGCGTACATAAACTCTAAAATTTTCTTTTTGTTGTGATATGTTTGCCTTTATCTTTTTTGTTTATGAGAGATAAAGGGAAAAATAAAACTCAATTTTTGATTTAAGGAAAAAGTACACAACTAAAATGGAAACGCACAAATGTAGAGAGAGATAATTCCAAAAAGTGTTTGTAACTTCTAGGGATTGTAGACTCTTTCTAGTTTTTATATATCAGGTTTAGCAATCGTTGGGAAACAAAGGGGGAGGCAAAGGAATTTTTAGCTGAGTGTTGACTCCCAATCCATAAGTCATTTCTTACAAAAATATAGCCCATTGCTCATGATAGACCAATAACTCACTTTACAATCACCTATAATTGTTAGGTCTGGACTTTTGAAAATTAGATAAATAATGGCTTGTTTGGTTCGGGTAATATCCCACCGCACCCAAACTTGAGAATTTAATGAGGTTTGGATCCAAAGGTCTTCTACATCTTTAACATGTTTCTAGCATGCATATCCACATTTCAAACATGTGCAGGATCAACTTGAAATCTCTTTCTTATAAAATTCCAAGCTATCAGGGCTGTACTAGTGGAATTTCCAAAACTTGGACAACAAAACTTTTGTGTTCATTTGTGGTGTGTGAATAAATTTTCTTTGCTTACATTTGTTGGTGATCTAAATTTTTTGCATACATAAACTCTAAAATTTTCATTTTGTTGTGCTCTATTTACCTTTCTTTTTTGTTTAAGAGAGATAAAGGGAAAAGTGAAAACTCAAGTTTTGATTTAAGGAAAAATTATACATCTAAAATGGAAATGAACAAATGTAGAGAGAGATAAATCCAAAAAGTGTCTGTAACTTTTAGGGATTGTGAAATCTTTTGATATTTTAAATATCAGGTTTTGCAATCGTCGGGAAACAAATGGGGAGGCGCAAAAATTTTAGCACAGTGTTGACTCCCAATCAATAAGTCATTTCTTACAAAAATATAGCCCATTAATCATGATTGACCGATAAATCACTTTACAATCTTCTATCATTGTTTGGTCTGTTCATTTGTAAATGGGCAAAATAATGGCTTGTTTGGCTTGTGTAAATATCCCACCGCACCCAAACTGGAGGATTTAATGAGGTTTGTATCTGTAGGTCATCTATATCTTTAACATGTTTCATGCATGCAAATCCACATTTAAAACATATGCATGATGAATTAGAAAATGCTTTCTTATAAAATTCTAAGCTATCAAGGTTGAACTAGTGGAATTTCCCAAACGTGGATATCAAACCTTTTGTGTTCATTTGTGGGGTGTGAACAAATTTTCTTTGCTTACATTTGTTATTGTTCCAAATTTGTTGCTTACATCAACTCTAAAATTTTCATTTTGTTGTCATCTGTTTGCCTTTATCTGTTTTTTTTACGTAAGATAAAGGGAAAAGTGAAAACTCAAGTTTTGATTTAAGGAAAAAGTATACATCTTAAATGGAAACGCAGAAATGTAGAGAGAGCTAATTCCAAAAAGTGATTGTAACTTCTAGGGATTGTAAACTCTTTCAAGTTTTGATATATCAGGTTTAGCAATCATCGGGAAACAAAGGTTGAGGCGGGGGAATATTTAGCTGAGTGTTGACTCCAAATCCATAAGTCATTTCTTACAACAATATAGCCCGTTACGCATGATTGACCGATAAATCACTTTACAATCATCTATGATTGTTAGGTCAGCATTTTTGTAAATGGGAAAAATAATGGCTTGTTGATCTCAGGTAAATATCCCACAGCACCCTAACTTGACAATTTAATGAGTTTTGGATCCGTAGGTCATTTGCATCTTTAATATTTTTCTAGCATGCATATCCACATTTAAAACATGTGTAGGATTATTTAGAAATCTCTTTCTAATAGAATTGTAAGCTATTAGGGTTCAACTAGTGGAATTTCACAAACTTGGATATCAAACCTTTTGTGTTCTTTTGTGGTGTGTGAATAAATTTTCTTTGCTTGCATTTGTTGTTTTTCTAAATTTTTTGCATACATAAACTCTAAAATTTTCATTTTGTTGTGATCTGTTTGCCTTTATCTTTTTTGTTTATCAGAGATAAAGGGAAAAGTGAAAACTTAAGTTTTGGTTTAAGGAAAATGTATACATCTAAAATGGAAACGCACAAATATAGAGAGAGATAATTCCAATAATTGTCTGTAACTTCTAGGGATTGTAGACTCTTTATAGTTTTTATATATCAGGTTTAGCAATCGTTGGGAAACAAAGGGGGAGGTAGGGGAATTTTTAGCTGAGTGTTGACTCCCAATCCATAAGTCATTTCTTACAAAAATATAGCCCGTTATGCATGATAGACCAATAAATCACTTTACAATCACCTATGATTGTTAGGTCTGCACTTTTGAAAATGGGCAAAATAATGGCTTGTTTGGCTCGCGTAAATATCCAACTTCACCCAAACTTGAGAATTTAATGAGATTTGGATCCGTCGTTCATCTTTAACATGTTTCAAGAATGCATATCCACATTTAAAACATGTGCAGGATAAATTAGAAATCTCTTTCTTATAAAATTCCAAGCTGTCAGGGTTGAACTAGTGGAATTTCCCAAACTGGGATAATAAAAATTTGTGTTCATTTGAGGTGTGTGACTAAATTTTCTTTGCTTACATTTGTTGTTGTTCTATATTTTTTTCATATATGAACTCTAAAATTTTCATTTTGTTGTGATCTCTTTGCCTTATCTTTTTTGTTTACGAGAGATAAAGGGAAAAGTGAAAACTCAAGTTTTGATTTAAGGAAAAAGTATACATCTAAAATGGAAACACACAAATGTAGCGAGAAATAGTTCAAAAAAGTGTCTATAACTTTTTCGGATTCTAAACTCTCTCTAGTTTTTATATATCAGGTTTGGCAATAATCGGGAAACAAAGGGGGAGGCAGGGGAATTTTTAGTTGAGTGTTTAATCCCTTTCCATAAGTCATTTCTTACAAAAATATAGCCCATTACGCATGCTTGACAGATAAATCACTTTACCATTATCTATGAAATTTAGGTTAGTTATTTTGTAAATGGGCTAAATAATGACTTGTTTGGGTCGGGTAAATATCCCTCCTCACCCAAACTTTAGAATTTAATGAGGTTTGGATCCGTCAGTCATCTGCATCTTTAACATGTTTCAAGCATGCATATCCACATTTAAAACATGTGTAGGATCAATTAGAAATATCTTTCATATAAAATTCCAAGCTATTAGTGTTGAACTAGAATTTCCCAAACTTGGATATCAAAACATTTGTGTTCATTTGTGGTGTGTGACTAAATTTTCTTTCCTTGCATTTGTTGTTGGTCTAAATTTTTTGCGTACATAAACTCTAAAATTTTCATTTTGTTCTGATCTGTTTGCCTTATCTTTTTTGCTTACTAGAGATAAAGGGAAAAGTGAACACTCAAGTTTTGAATAAAGGAAAAGGTATACATCTAAAATGGAAACGCACAAATGTACAAAGAGATAATTCCAAAAAGTGTTTGTAACTTTTAGGGATTATAAACTCTTTCTAGTTTTTATATATCAGGTTTTGCAATCATCAGGAAACAAAGGAGGAGGCGAGGCGAATTTTAATCGAGTGTTGACTCCCAATCCATAAGTCCTTTCTTAAAAAAATATAGCCCATTCGCATGATTGACTGATAAATGAGTTTACAAACATGAATGATTGTTAGGTCAGCTTTTTTGTAAATGGGCAAAATAAGGGCTTGTTTGGCTCGTGTAAATATCCCACTGCTCCCAAACTTGAGAATTTAATGAGGTTTGGATACGTAGGTCATCTGCATCTTTAACATGTTTCAAGCATGCATATCCACATTTAAAACATGTACAGGATCAATTAGAAATCTCTTTCTTATAAAATTCCAACCTATGAGGGTTGAACTAGTGGAATTTCCCAAACATATCAAAACTTTTGTGTTCATTTGTAGTGTGTGAATAAATTTTCTTTGCTTACATTTGTTGTAGTTCAAAATTTTTACATACTAAACTCTAAAAATTTCAGTATATTGTGATCTGTTTGTTTTATCTTTTTTGTTTACGAGAGATAAAGTGAAAAGTGAAAACTCAAGTTTTTATATAAGGAAAAAATATACAACTAAAATTGAAACGCACAAATGTACAGAGAGATAATTGCAAGAAGTGTCTCTAACTTTTAGGGATTGTAAACTCTTACTTTTTTTCATATATCAGGTTTTGCAATTGTCGGGAAACAAAGGGGGAGGCGGTGGAATTTTTAGCTGAGTGTTGACTCCCAATCCAAAAGTAATTTCTTACAAAAATATAGCCCATTATGCATGATTGACCTATAAATCACTTTACAATCATCTATGATTGTTAGGTAAGCTTTTTTTTAAATGGGTAAAATAATGGCTTGTTTGGCTGGGGTAAATATCCTACCGCACTCAAACTTGAGAATTTAATGAGGTTTGGATCCATAGGTCATCTGCAACTATAACATTTTTCAGGCATGCACATCCACATTTAACACATGTGCAGGATCAACTAGAAATCTCTTTCTAATAAAATTCCAAGCTATCAGGGTTGAAGTAGTGAATTTTCTTAACTTGGATATCAAAACTTTTGTGTTCATTCGTGTGTGAAGAAATTTTCTTTGCTTACATTTGTTGTTGTTCTAAATTTTTAGCATACATAAACTCTAAAATTTTCATTTTGTTGTGATCTGTTTGCCTTTATCTTTTTTGTTTTGCTAGAGATAAAGGGAAAAGTGAAAAATCATGTTTTTATTTAGGGAAAAAGTATACATCTAAAATAGAAACGCATAAATGTAAAGAGAGATAATTCAAAAAAGTGTCTGTAACTTTTAGGGACTGTAAACTCTTTCTAAATTTTATATATTAGGTTTTGCAATCATCAGGAAAGACAGGGGGAGGTGGGGGAATTTTTAGCTGAGTGTTGACTCCCAATCGATAAGTCATTTTTTACAAAAATATAGCCCGTTACGCATGATTGATCGATGAATCACTTTACAATACTCTATGATTGTTAGGTCAATTTTTTTTGTAAATAGGCAAAATATTGGCTTGTATGGCTCGTGTAAATATCCCACCGCACCGAAACTGGAGATTTTAATGGGGTTTGGATCCGTAGGTCATCTGCATCTTTAACATGTTTTAAGCATGCATATCCACATTTAAAACATGTGCAGGATCAATTAAAAATCTCTTTCTTATAAAATTCCAAGCTCTCAGGGTTGAACTAGTGGAATTTCCCAAACATGGATATCAAAACTTTTGTATTCATTTGTGGTGTGTGAATAAATTTTATTTGCTTACATTTGTTGTTGTTCTAAATTTATTCCATACATAAACTCTAAAATTTTCATTTTGTTGTGATCTGTTTGCCTTTATCTTTTTTGTTTAAAAGTGATAAAGGGAAAAGTGAAACCTCAAGTTTTTATTTGAATCAAAATTATACATCTAAAATGGAAAAGCACAAAAGTAGAGAGAGATAATTCCAAAAAGTGTCAGTAACTTTTAGGGATTTTAAACTCTTTCGTTTTTTTATTTATCAGGTTTTGCAATCGTCGGGAAACAAAACGGGAGGCAGGGGAATTTTTTGCCGAGTGTTGACTCCCAATCGAGAAGTCATTTCTTACAAAAATATAGCTCATTACGCATGATTGACCGATAAATCACTTTACAATCATCCATGATTGTTAGGTAAGTTTTTATATAAATGGGCAAAATAATGGCTTGTTTGGCTTGGGTAAATATCCCACCGCACCCAAACTAGAAAATTTAATGAGGTTTGGATCCGTAGGTCATCTGCATCTTTAACACGTTTCTGGCATGCATATCCACATTTAAAACATGTGCAGGATCAACTAGAAATCTCTTTCTTATAAAATTCCAAGCTATCAGGGTTGAACTAGTGGAATTTCACAAACTTGGATTTCAAAACTTTTGTGCTCATTCGTGGTGTGTGAATAAATTATCTTTGCTTACATTTGTTGTTGTTCTAAATTTTTTGCATACATAAACTCTAAAATTTTCATTTTGTTGTGATATGTTTGCCTTATCTTTTTTGTTGACGAGAGATAAAGGGAAAAGGAAAACTCAAGTTTTGATTTTAGGAAAAAGTATACATCTAAAATGGAAACGCACAAATGTAAAGAGAAATAAGTCCAAAAAGTTTTTGTAGTTTTTAGGGATTTTAAACTCTTTCCAGTTTTTATATTCCAGGTTTTGCAATCGTCGGGAAACAAAGGGGCAGGCGTTGGAATTTTTAGCTGAGTGTTGACTCCCAATCCATAAGTCATTTCTTAATAAAATATAGCCCGTTACGCCTGATTGAAAAATAAATCACTTCACAATCACCTATGATTGTTAGGTCAATTTTTTTGTAAATGTGCAAACTAATGACTTGTTTGAGTCGGGTAAATATCCCTCCGCACCCAAACTTGAGAATTTAATAAGGTTTTGATCCGTAGGTCTTCTACATTTTTAACATGTTTCAAGCATGCATAACCACAATTAAAACATGTGCAAGATCAACTAGAAATCTCTTTCTTATTAATTTCCATGCTATCAGGGTTGAAATAGTGGAATTTCCCAAACTTTGAAATCAAAACTTTTGTGTTCATTTTTTGTGTGTGAATAATTTTTCTTTGCTTACATTTATTGTTGTTCTAAATTTTTTGCATATATAAACTCTCAAATTTTCATGTTGTTGTGATCTGTTTGCCATATCTTTTTTGCATACAAGAGAAAAAGGGAAAAGTGAAAACTCAAGTTTTGGTTTAAGGAAACTGTATACATCTAAAATGGAAATACACAAATGTAGAGAGAGATAATTCCAAAAAGTGTCTGTAACTTTTAGGGATTGTAAAATTTTTCTAGTTTTTATATATCGAGTTTGGCAATCGTCAGGAAACAAAGGGGGAGGCGGGGGAATTTTTTGCCGAGTGTTGAATCCCAATCGAGAAGTCATTTCTTACAAAAATATAGCTCATTACGCATAATTGACCGATAAATCACTTTACAATCATCTATGATTGTTAGGTAAGTTTTTATATAAATGGGCAAAATAATGGCTTGTTTGGCTTGGGTAAATATCCCACCGCACCCAAACTAGTAAATTTAATGAGGTTTGGATCCGTAGGTCATCTGCATCTTTAACACGTTTCTAGCATGCATATCCACATTTAAAACATGTGAAGGATCAACTAGAAATCTGTTTCTTATAAAATTCCAAGCTATCAGGGTTGAACTAGTGGAATTTCACAAACTTGGATTTCAAAACTTTTGTGTTCATTCGTGGTGTGTGAATAAATTATCTTTGCTTTACATTTGTTGTTCTTCTAAATATTTTGCATACATAAACTCTAAAATTTTTATTTTGTTGTGATATGTTTGCCTTTTCTTTTTTGTTGACGAGAGATAAAGGGGAAAGGGAAAACTCAAGTTTTGATTTTAGGAAAAAGTACACATCTAAAATGGAAATGCACAAATGTAAAGAGAGATAAGTCCAAAAAGCTTCTGTAGTTTTTAGGGATTGTAAAATCTTTCCAGTTTTTATATTCCAGGTTTTTCAATCGTCGGGAAACAAAGGGGCAGGCGTTGGAATTTTTAGCTGAGTGTTGACTCCCAATCCATAAGTCATTTCTTAATAAATATAGCCCGTTACGTATGATTGAAAAATAAATCACTTCACAATCACTTAAGATTGTTAGGTCAATTTTGTTGTAAATGTGCAAACTAATGACTTGTTTGGCTCGGGTAAATATCCCACCGCACCCAAAATTGAGAATTTAATAAGGTTTTGATCCGTAGGTCATCTACATTTTTAACATGTTTCAAGCATGCATAACCACATTTAAAACATGTGCAAGATCAACTAGAAATCTCTTTCTTATTAATTTCCATGCTATCAGGGTTAAACAAGTGGAATTTCCCAAACTTTGAAATCAAAACTATTGTGTTCATTTTTTGTGCGTGAATAATTTTTCTTTGCTTACATTTATTGTTGCTCTAAATTTTTTGCATACATAAACTCTCAAATTTTCATTTGGTTGTGATTTGTTTGCCATATCTTTTTTCCATACGAGAGATAAAGGGAAAAGTGAAAACTCAAGTTTTGGTTTAAGGAAAATGTATACATCTATAATGGAAATGCACAAATGTAGAGAGAGATAATTCCAAAAAGTGTCTATAACTTTTAGGGATTGTAAAATTTTTCTAGTTTTTACATATAGGGTTTTGCAATCGTCAGGAAACAAAGGGGCAGGCGGCAGAATTTTTTTCCGAGTGTTGACTTCCAATCGAGAAGTCATTTCTTAAAAAAATATAGCCCGTTAGCCATGATTGACCAAGAAATAATTTTACAATCATCTATAATTTTTAGGTCAGTTTTTTTGTATATGGGCTAAGTAATAGCTTGTTTGGCTCGTGTAAATCTCCCACTGCACCCAAACTAGAGAATTTAATGAGGTTTGGATCCGTAGGTCATCTGTATCTTTAACATGTTTTAAGCATGCATATCCACATTTAAAACATATGCAGGGTCAATTAGAAATCTCTTTCTTATAAAATTCCAACCTAACAAGGTGGAACAAGTGGAATTTCCCACACTTGGATATCAGAACTTTTGTGTTCCTTTGTGGTATGTGAATAAATTTTCTTTGCTTACATTTGTTGTTGTTCCAAATTTATTCGATACATAAACTCTAAAATTTTCATTTTGTTATGATCTGTTTGCCTTTATCTTTTTTATTTAAAAGAGATCAAGGGAAAAGTGAAAACTCAAGTTTTGATTTAAGGAAAAATTATACATCTAAAAAGGAAACGCAAAAATGTACAGAGAGTTTATTCCAAAAAGTGTCAGTAACTTTTAGGGATTGTAAACTCTTTCTATTTTTTATATATTAGGTTTTACAATCGGCTGGAAACAAAGGGGGAGGCGTTGCAATTTTTTGCCGAGTGTTGACTCCCAATCAAGAAGTCATTTCTTAAAAAAAATATAGACCGTTACGCATGATTGACCAATAAATCACTTTACAATCATGTATGATAGTTAGGTCAGTTTTTTTTTTTTGTAAATGGGCAAAAAATTGGCTTGTTTGGCTCGTGTATATATCCCACCGCACCCAAATTGGAGAATTTGATGAGGTTTGGATCCGTAGTTGATTTGCATCTTTAAGATGTTTTAAGCATGCATATTCACATTTAAAACATGTGCAGGATCAATTAGAAATCTCTTTCTTATAAAATTCCAAGTTATCAGGGTTGAACTAGTGGAATTTCCCAAACTTGGGTATATAAACTTTTGTGTTCATTTGTGGTGTGTGACTAAATTTTCTTTGCTTACATTTGTTGTTGTTCTAAATTTTTTCCATACCCAAACTCTACAATTTTCATTTTGTTGTGATTTGTTTGCCTTATCTTTTTTGTTTACGAGAGACAAAGGGAAGAGTGAAAACTCAAGTTTTTATTTAAGGAAAAAGTATACATCTAAAATGGAAACGCACAAATGTAGAAAGAGATAATTCCAAAAAGTGTATGTAACTTTTAGGGATTGTGAACTCTTTCTAGTTTTTATATATCAGGTTTTGCAATCGTCGGGAAACAAAGGGAGAGGCGGGGGAATTTTTAGCTAAGTGTTTACTCCCAATCCATAAATTATTTTTTGAAAAAATATAGCCCGTTATGCATGATTGACCGATAAATCACTTTACAATCATCTATGATTGTTCGGTCAGCTTTTTTGTAAATGGGCAAATAATGGCTTGTTTGGCTCGTGAAAATATCCCACCATACCCAAACTTGAGAATTTAATGAGGTTTGGATCCATAGGTCATTTGCATGTTTAACATATTTCAGGCATGCATATCCACATTTAAAACATGTGCAGGATCAACTAGAAATCTCTTTCTTATAAAATTCAGAGGTATTACGGTTGAACTAGTGAAATTTCCCAAACTTGGGTATCAAAACTTTTGTGTTCATTTGTGGTGTGTGAATAAATTATCTTTGCTAACATTTGTTATTGTTCTAAATTTTTTGCATACATAAACTCTAAAATTTTCATTTTGTTGTGATCTGTTTGCCTTGTCTTTTTTGTTTACGAAAGATAAAGGGAAAAGTGAAAAAGCAAGTTTTGATTTAAGGAAAAACTATATATCTAAAATTGAAACACACAAATATAGAGAGAGGTAATTCCAAAAAGTATCTGTAGCTTTTAGGGATTGTAAACTATTTCTAGTTTTTGTATATTAGGTTTTGCAATCGTTGGGAAATAATGGGGTAGGCGGGGGAATTTTTAGCTGAGTGGTGACTCCCAATCCATAAGATATTTCGTACTAAAATATAGCCCGTTACACATGATTGACAGATAAATCTCTTTATAATCACCTATGATTGTTAGGTCAGTTTTTTTGTAAATGGGCAAAATAATGGCTTGTCTGGCTCGGGTAAATATCCCACCGCACCCAAACTTGAGAATTTAATAAGGTTTGGAGCCGTAGGTATTTTGCATCTTTAACATGTTTCAAACATACATATCCACATTTAAAACATGTGTAGGATTGACTAGAAATCTCTTGCTTATAAAATTCCAAGTTATCAGGGTTGAACTAGTGGAATTTCCCAAACTTTGATATCAAAACTTTCGTGTTCATTTATGGTGTGTGAATAATTTTTTTTTGCGTACATTTGTTGTTGTTAAAAATTTTTTGCATACATAAACTCTCAAATTTTCATTTTGTTGTGATTTGTTTCCCTTATCTTTTTTGTTTACGAGAGATATAGGGAAAAGTGAAAACTCAAGTTTTGATTTAAGAAAAAAGTATATATCTAAAATGGAAAGGCCCAAATGTAGAGAGAGATAATTCCAAAAAGTGACTGTAACTTTTAGGGATTGTAAACTCTTTCTAGTTTTTATATATCAGGTTTTACATCATCGGGAAAGAAAGGGGGAGGCGGGGGAATTTTTAGCGGAGTGTTGATTCCCAATCGATAAGTCATTTCTTACAGAAATATAGTCCGTTACGCATGATGGACCGATAAATCAATTTTTTTGCAAATGGGCAAAATAATGGCTTTTTTGGCTAGTGTAAATATCCCACCAGACCCAAATTGGATAATTTAATGAGGTTTGGATCCGTAGGTCATCTGCATCTTTAATTTGTTTCAATCATGCATATCCACATTTAAAACATGTGCAGGTTCAATTAGAAATTTCTTTCTTATAAAACCCCAAGCTATCAGGGTTGAACTAGTGGAATTTCGTAAACTTGGTTATCAAAACTTTTGTGTTCATTTGTGGTGCGTCAATAAATTTTCATTGCTTACATTTGTTGTTGTTCTAAATTTTTTGCATACATAAACTCTAAAATTTTCATTTTGTTGTGATCTATTTGCCTTTTTTTTTTTTTTGTTTACGAGAGATAAAGGGAAAAGTGAAAACTCAAGTTTCGATTTAAGGAAAAAGTATACATCTAAACTGGAAAAGCACAAACGTAGAGAGAGATAATTCCAAAAATTTTCTGTAAGTTTTAGGGATTATAAACTCTTTCTAGTTTTTATATATCAGTTTTTGCAATCATCGGGAAAGAAGGGGAAGGCGGGGAAATTTTTAGCTGAGTGTTGACTCCAAATCCATAAGTCATTTCTTACAAAAATATAGCCCGTTACGCATGAATGACCGATAAATCACTTGACCATCATCTATCATTGTTAGGTCAGCTTTTTTTTTAAATACGCAAAATAATGGCTTGTTTAGCTCGAGTAAATATTCCATCGCACCCAAAGTTGAGAATTTAACGAGGTTTGGATCCGTAGGTCATCTGCACCTTTAACCTATTTCAGGCCAGCATACCACATTTAAAACATGTGCAAGATCAACTAGAAATCTCTTTCTCATAAAATTCCAAGCTATCGGGGTTGAACAAGTAGAATTTCCCAAACTTGGATATCAAAACTTTTAGGTTCATTTGTGGTGTGTGAATAAATTTTCTTTGCATACATTTGTTGTTGTTGTAAATTATTGCATATAAAATCTCTAAAATTTTCATTTTGTAGTGATTTGTTGGCCTTCTCTTTTTTGTTTACGAGAGTTAAAGGGCAAAGTGAAAAGGTAAGTTTTGATTTAGGAAAAAGTATACATCTTAAATGGAAACGCACAACTGTAGAGAGAGAAATTCCAAAAAGTGACTGTTGCTTTTAGGGATTGTAAACTCTTTCTAGTTTTTATATATCAGGTTTTGCAATCGTCCGGAAACAAAGAGGGAGGCAGGGGAATTTTTAGCTGAGTGTTGACTCCCAATCCATAATTCATTTCTTACAAAAATATAGCCCGTTACACATGATTGACAGATAAATCAATTTACAATCATCTATGATTGTTAGGTCAGCTTTTTTGTAAATGGGCAAAATACTAGCTTGTTTGGCTAGGGTAAATATCCCACCACACCCAAACTTGAGAATTTAATAAGGTTTTGTTCTGTTGGTCATCTGCATCTTTACCATGTTTCAAGCATGCATATCCACATTTAAAACATGTTCTGGATCAACAAGAAATATTTTTCTTATAAAATTACAAGCAATGAGGGTTGAACAAAGGGAATTTCCCAAACTTGGATATCAAAACTTTTGTGTACATTTGTGGTGTGTGAATAAGTTTTCCTTGCTAACATTTGTTGTTGTTCTAAATTTTTTGCATACATCAACTCTAAAATTTTCATTTTGTTGTGATTTGTTTGCCTTACCTTTTTTTGTTAATGAGAGATTAACGGAAAAGTGAAAAAAAAAATTGATTTGAGGAAAAAGTATACATCTAAAATGGAAACGCACAAATGTAGAGAGAGATAATTCCCAAAAGTGTTGTGAACTTTTAGGGATAGTGAACTCTTTCTAGTTTTAATTTATCAGGTTTTGCAATTGTCGGGAAAATAAGGGGGAAGCGGGGGAATTTTTAGCTCAGTGTAGACTCCCAATCCGTAAGTCATTTCTAACAAAAATATAGCATGTTACGCATGATTGACTGATAAATCACTTTAAAATCATCTATGATTGTTAGGTGAACTTTTTTGTAGCTGGGCAAAATAACGGCTTGTTTGGCTCGGGTAAATATCCCACCGCACCCAAACTTGAAAATTTAATGAGGATTGGATCCGAAGGCCATCTCGTCTTTAACATGTTTCAAGCATGCATATCCACATTTAAAACATGTGCAGGATCAACCAGAAATCTCTTTATTATAAAATTCCAAGCTATCAGGGTTGAACTAGTGGAATTTCCCAAACATGAAAATCAAAACTTTTGTGTTCATTTGTGGTGTGTGAATAAATTTTCTTTGTTTACATTGGTTGTTGTTCTAATTTTTTTGCATACATAAACTCTAAAATTTTCATTTTTTTGTGATCTGTTTGACTTATATATTTTGTTTACAAGAGATAAAGGGAAAAGTGAAAACTCAAGTTTTCCTTTAAGGAAAAAGTATACATCTAAAATGGAAATGCAAAAATGTAGAGAGAGATAATTCCAAAAAGTGTCTATAACTTTTAGGGATTTTAAACTCTTTCTAGTTTTTATATATCAGGTTTTGCAATCGTCGCGAAACAAAGGGGTAGGCGTGGAAATTTTTATATGAGTGTTGAATCCCATTACATAAGTCATTTCTTACAAATATATTGCTCGTTACGCTTGAGTGACCGAAAAATCACTTTACAATCATCTATGATTGTTAGGTTAGCGTTTTTGTAAATAGGCAAAATAATGGCTTGTTTGGCTCGGGTAAATATCCCACAACACCAAAACTTGAGAATTTAATGAGGTTTGGATCCATAGGTCATCTGCATCTTTAACATATTTCTAGAATGCATATCCACATTTAAAACATGTGAAGGATCAACTACAAATCTCTTTCTTATAAAATTCCAAGCTATGAGGGTTGAACTAGTGGAATTCCCCAAACTTGGATATCAAAACTTTTGGGTTCATTTGTGGTGTGTGAATAAATTTTATTTTCTTACATTTGTTGTTGTTCTAAATGTTTTGCATACATAAACTCTAAAATTTTCATTTTTTTGTGATTTGTTTGCCTTATCTATTTTGTTTACGAGAGATAAAGGGAAAGTGTAAACTCAAAGTTTGATTTAAGGAAAAAGTATACATTTAAACTAGAAATGTAAAAATGTAGAGAACGATAATTCCAAAAAGTGTGAGTAAGTTTTAGGGATTGCAAACTCTTTCTAGTTTTTATATATCAGGTTTTGCAAACATCAGGAAACAAATGTTGAGGCGGGGGAATTTTTAGCTGAGTGTTGACTCCCAATCCATTACTCATTTCTAACAAAAATAAAACCCGTTACGCATGATTGATCGATAAATCACTTTACAATCATCTATGATTGTTAGGTTAGCATTTTTGTAAATGGGCAAAATAATTGTTTGGCTAGGGTAAATATCCTGCCGCACCCAAACTTTAGAATTTAATGATGTTTGAATCCGTAGGTCATTTGCATCTTTAACATGTTTAGAGCATGCACATCCATTTTTAAAACATGAGTAGGATCAACTAGAAATCTCTTTCTTATAAAATTCGAAGCTATCAGGGTTGAACTAGTGGAATTTCCAAAACTTGGATATCAAAATGTTTGTGTTCGTTTGTGGTGTGTGAATAAATTTTCTTTGCTTACATTGGTTGTTGTTCTACTTTTTTTGCATACATAAACTCTAAAATTTTGTTTTTGTTGTGATCTGTTTGCCTTTTCTTTTTTGTTTACGAGAGATTAAGGGAAAAATGAAAACTGAAGTTTTGATTTAAGGAAAAAGTATATATCTTAAATGGAAAGACACAAATGTTGAAAGAGATAATTCCAAAAAGTGACTGTAACTTTTAGGGATTGTAAACTCTTTCTAATTTTTATATATCAGGTTTTGTAATCGTCGAGAAATAATGGGGGTGGCGGGGAAATTTTTGGTTGAGTGTTGACTCCCAATACATAAGTCATTTCTTACAAAAATATAGCCCATTACGCTTGATTGACCGATAAATCACTTTACAATCAGCTATGATTGTTTGGTTTACATTTTTGTAAATAGGCAAAATAATGGCTTGTTCGGCTCAAGCAAATGTCCAACCGCACCCAAACTTGAGAATTTAATGAGGTTTGGATCCATAGGTCATCTGCATCTTTAACATGTTTCTGGCATGCTACCCACATTTAATACATGTGCAGGACCAACTAGAAATCTCTTTCCAATAAAATTCCTTGCTATCAGGTTAGAAGTAGTGGAATTTCCCAAACTTGGATATCAAAACTTTTGTGTTCATTTGTGGTGTGTGAATAAATTTTCTTTGCTTACATTTGTTGTTGTTCTAAATGTTTTGCAGACATAAAGTTTAAAATTTTTATTTTGGTTTGATCTGTTTGCCTTATCTTTTTGTTTAGGAGAGATAAAGGGGAAAGTGAAAACTCAAGTTTTGATTTAAGGAAAAAGTATACATCTGAACTGGAAACGTACAAATGTGGAGAGTGTTAATTCCAAAAAGTGTCTATAACTTTTAGGGATTGTAAACTCTTTCTAGTTTTTATATATCAAGTTTTGCACTCGTCGGGAAACAAAGGGGGAGGCGGGAGAATTATTAGCTGAGTGTGGACTCCCATTCCATAGGTCATTTTTTACAAAAATATAACCTGTTACGCATGATTGACCGATAAATCACTTTACAATCATCTATGATTGTTAGGTCAGCCTTTTTGTAAATAGGCAAAATAATACCTTGTTTGGCTCGGTAAAATATCCCACTGCACCCAAACTTTAGAATTTAATGTGGGTTGGATTTGTAGGTCATGTTCATCTTTAACATGTTTCAAGCATGCATATCCACATATAAAACATGTGCAGGCTCAACTAGAAATCTCTTTCTTATAAAATTCCAAGCTATCAGGGTTGAACTAGTGTAATTTCCCAAATATGGAAATCAAAACTTTTGTCTTCATTTGTGGTGTGTGAATAAATTTTCTTTGCTTACATTGGTTGTTGTTATAAATGTTTTGCATACTTAAACTCAAAAATTTTCATTTTGTAGAGATCTGTTTGTCATATCTTTTTTGTTTAGTAGAGATAAAGGTCAACGTGAAAATTCAAGTTTTGATTTAAGGAAAAAGTACACATCTAAAATTGAAATTCACAAATGTAAAGAGAGTTGATTCCAAAATTTTTTTGTAACTTTTAGGGATTTTAAACTCTTTCTATTTTTTATATATCAGGTTTTGCTATCGTCGAGAAATAGCGGGGGAGGTGGGGGATTTTTTAGCTGAGTGTTGACTCCCAATCCATAAGTGATACTTACAAAAATATAGCCCGTTATGCTTGATTGACCGATATATCACTTTACAATCATCTACTATTGTCAGGTCAACGTTTTTGTAAATGGGCAAAATAATGGCTTGATTGGCTCAGGTAAATGTCCCACTGCACCCAAACTTGAGAATTTAATGAGGTTTGGATTTGTAGGTCATCTGCTTCTTTAAAATGTTTCAAGCATGCACATCCACATTGAAAACATGTGCAGGATCAACAAGAAATCTCTTTCATATTAAATTCCTAGATATCAGGGTTGAACTTGTGGAATTTCCCAAACTTGGATATCAAAACTTTTGTGTTCATTTGTTGTGTGTGAATAAATTTTCTTTGCTTACTTGTGTTGTTGTTCTAAATTGTTTGCATACATAAACTCTAAAATTTTATTTTGTTGTGATTTGTATGCCTAATCTATTTTGTTTACAAGAGATAAAGGGAGAAGTGAAAAATCAAGTTTTGATTTGACGAAAATGTATACATCTAAAATGGAATTGCACAAATATAGAGAGAGATAATTCGAAAAAATGTGTAAATTTTAGGTATTTTAAACTCTTTCTCTTTTTTATACATTTGGTTTTGCAATCGTGAGGAAACAAAGGGGGAGGCGGGGGAATTATTAGCTGAGTGTTGACTCCCAATCCATAAGTCATTTCTTACAAAAATATAGCCTATTACGCATGATTGACCGATAAATCACTTTGCAATCATCTATGATTATTAGATCAGCTTTTCTGTAAATGTGCAAAATAATGGCTTGTTTGGCTCGGGTAAATATCCCAACGCACCCAAACTTGAGAATTTAATGAGGTTTGGATCCGTAGGTCTTATGCATCTATAACATGTTTCAAGCATGCATATCCAAATTTAAAATATGTGTAGGATCCACTAGAAATCTCTTTCTTATTAAATTCCAAGCTATCAGGGTTGAACTAGTGGAATTCCCCAAACTTGGATATCAAAACTTTTGTGTTCATTTGTGGTGTGTGAATAAATTTTCTTTGCTTACAATGGTTGTTGTTCTAAATTTTTTGCCTACATCAAATCTAAAATTTTCATTTTGTTGTGATTTGTTTGCCTTATCTTTTTTGTTTACGAGAGATAAGGGAAAAAGTGAAAATTCAAGTTTTTATTTAAGGAAAAAGTATACATCTAAAATAGAAATGCACAAATGTAGAGAGAGATAATTCGAAAAAGTGTGTAAATTTTAGGGATTGTAAACTCTTTCTTGTTTTTATATATTTGGTTTTGCAATCGTGAGGAAACAAAGGGGGAGGCTGGGGAGTTTTTAACTGAATGTTGACTCTCAATCCATAAGTCATTTCTTACAAAAATATAGCCTGTTACGCATGATTGACTGATAAATCAATTTACAATCATCTATGATTGTTAGGTCAGCTTTTCTATAAATGTGCAAAATAATGGCTTGTTTGGCTCGGGTAAATATCCCAACGCACCCAAACTTGAGAATTTAATGAGGTTTAGATCCATAGGTCATATGCATCTAGAACATGTTTCAAGCATGCCTATCCAAATTTAAAATATGTGTAGGATGAACTAGAAATCTCTTTCTTATAAAATTCCAAGCTATCAGGGTTGAACTAGTGGAATTTCCCAAACTTGGATATAAAAACCTTTGTGTACATTTGTGGTGTGTGAATAAATTTTCTTTGCTTACATTGGTTGTTGTTCTAAATTTTTTGCCTACACCAAATCTAAAATTTTCATTTTGTTGTGATTTTTTTGCCTTATCTTTTTTGTTTACCAGAGATAAGGGGAAAAGTGAAAACTCAAGTCTTTATTTAAGGAAAAAGTATACATCTAAAATGGAAATGCACAAATGTAGAGAGAGATAGTTCCAAAAAGTATCTGTAACTTTTAGGGATTGTAAACTCTTTCTAGTTTTTATATATCAGGATTAGCAATCGTTGAGAAAGAAGGAGGGAGGCGGGGGAATTTTTAGCTGAGTGTTGACTCCCAATCCATAAGTCATTTCTTTCAAAAAAACAGCTCGTTATGCATGATTGACCGATAAATTACTATACAATCATCTATGATTGTTACGCCAGCTTTTTTGTAAATGGGCAAAATAATGGCTTGTTTGGCTCAGGTAAAATCCCACTGCACCCGAACTAGAGAATTTAATGAGGTTTGGATCTGTAGGTCATCTGAATCTTTAGCATGTTCCAAGCATGCATATCCACATTTAAAACTATTGCAGGGTCAACTAGAAATCTATTTCTTAACATGTTTTAGGCTCCCACCGCACCCAAACTTGAGAAATTAATGAGGTTAGGAACCTTAGGTCATCTGCATCTTTAACATGTTTTAGGCATGCATATCCACATTTAAAACATGTGCAAGATCAACTAGAAATCTCTTTCACATAAAATTCGAAGCTATAAGGGTTGAACTAGTGGAATTTCCAAAACTGGGATATCAAAACTTTTGTTTTCATTTGTGGTGAGTGAATAAATTTTTTTTGCTTACATTTGTTGTTGTTCTAAATTTTTTGCATACATAAACTCTTAAATTTTCATTTTGTTGTGATCTCTTTGCCTTATCTTTTTTGTTTACGAGAGATAAAGGGAAAAGTGAAAACTCAAGTTTCGATTTAAGGAAAAATTATACATGTAAAATGGAAGCACACAAATGTAGAGAGAGATAATTCCAAAAAGTGACTGTAATTGTTAGGGATTGTAAACTCTTTCTAGTTGTTATATATCAGGTTTTGCAATCATCGGGAAAAAAAGGGGAGGCGGGGGAATTTTTAGCTAAGTGTTGACTCCCAATCCATCAGTCATTTCTTACAAAAAATAGCCCGTTACGCATGATTTATAGATAAATCACTTTACAATCATATATGATTGTTAGGTCTGTATTTTTGTTAATCGGCAAATTAATGGTTTGTTTGGCTCAGGTAAATATCCCACCGCACCCAAACTTGAGAATTTAATGATGTTTGGATCCGTAGGTCATCTGCATCTTTAACATGTTTCAAGCATCCATATCCACATGTAAAACATGTACAGGATCAACTAGAAATCTCTTTCTTATAAAATTCCAAGCTATTAGGGTTGAACTAGCTGAAATTCTCAAACTTGGATATCTAAACTTTTGTGTTCATTTGTGGTGTGTGAATAAATTTTCTTTGCTTACATTTGTAGTTGTTCTAAATTTTTTGCTTACGTAATCTCTAAAATTTTTATTTTCTTGTGATCTATTAGCCTTATCTTTTTTGTTTACGAGAGATAAAGAAAAATGTGAAAACTAAAGTTTCGATTTAAGAAAAGAGTATACATCTAAAATGGAAACACACGAATGTAGTGAGAGATAATTTCAAAAAGTATCTGTAGCTTTTAGGGATTGTTAAATCTTTCTAGTTTTTATAGATCAGGTTTTGCAATCGTTGGGAAACAAAGGCGAAGGCGGGGGAATTTTTAGCTGAGTGTAGACTCCCAATCCTTCAGTCATTTCTTACACAATATAGCCCATTACGCATGATTGACAGATAAATCACTTTACAATCATCTATAATTGTTAGGTCAGTTTTTTTGTAAATGGACAAAATAATGGCTTGTGTAAATATCCTGCCACACCCAAACAAGAGAAGTTAATGAGGTTTGGATCCGTATGTCATCTGCATCTTTAACTTGTTTCAAGTATGCATATCCACTTTTAAAACATGTGCAAGATAACCTAGCAATCCCTTATAAAATTCCAAGCTATTAGGGTTGAACTAGTCGATTTTCCCAAACTTGGATATCAAAACTTTTGTGTTCATTTGTGGTGTGTGAATAAATTTTCTTCGCTTACATTTGTTGTTGTTCTAAATTTTTTGAATACATCAACTCTAAAATTTCCATTTTGTTGTGATATGTTTGCCTTATCTTTTTTGTTTACGAGAGATTAAGGGAAAAATGAAAAGTTTTGATTTTAGGAAAAATTATACATCTAAAATGGAAACGCACAAATGTAGAGAGAGATGATTCCAAAGAGTGTATGAACTTTTTAAGATAGTAAACTCTTTCTAGTTTTTATATATCAGGTTATGCAATCGTCGAGAAACAAAGGGGGAGGCGGGGGAATTTTTAGCTGAGTATTGACTCCCAATCCATAAGTCATTTCAAACAAATATATAGCCCGTTACACATGATTGACCAAAAAATCACTTTACAGTCACCTATGATTGTTAGGTAAGCTTTTTTGTAAATGGCAAATAATGGCTTGTTTGGCTCGGGTAAATATCCCACCACACCCAAACTTGAGAAGTTAATGCAGTTTTGATCCGTAGGTCATCTGCATATTTAAAATGTTTCAAGCATGCATATACACTTTTAAAACATGTGCAGGATAAATTAGAAATCCCTTTCTTATAAAATTCCAAGCCATCAGGGTTGAACTAGTGGAATTTCCTAAACTTTGATATCAAAAATTTTGTGTTCATTTGTGGTGTGTGAATAAATTTTCTTTGCTTACATTTTTTGTTGTTGTAAAGTTTTTGCAAAAATAAACTCTAAAATTTTCATTTTGTTGTGATCTGTTTGCCATATCTTTTTTTTTTGTACGACAGATAAATGGAAAAGTGAAAACTCAAGTATTGATTTATAGAGAAAGTGGACATCTAAAATGAAAACACACAAATATTGAGAGAGATAATAAAAAAAAGTGTCTGCAACTTTTAGGAAATATAAACTCTTTCTAGTTTTTATTTATCAAGTTTTGCAAATGTCGGGAAACAAAGGGGGTGGCGGGGGAATTTTTAGCTGAGTGTTGACTCCCAATCCATAAGTCATTTCTTATAAAAATATAGCCCGTTACTCGTGATAGCCCGATAAATCACTTTACAATAATCTATGATTGTTAGGTCAGTGTTTTTTTAAATAGGCAAAATTATGGCTTGTTTGGCTCGTGTAAATAACACACCAAGCTATCAGGGTTAAACTAGTGGAATTTCACAAATTTGGATATCCAAACTTTTGTGTTCATTTGTGGTGTGTGAATCAATTTTCTTTGCTTACATTTGTTTTTGTTCTAAATGTTTTGCATACATAAACTCTAAAATTTTCATTTTGTTGTGATCTATTTGCCTTCTCTTTTTTTTATTATGAGAGATAAAAGGAAATATGAAAACTCAAGTTTATATTTAAGGAAAAAGTATACATCTAAAATGGAAACGCAAAAATGTCGAGAGAGATAATTCAAAAAAGTGTCTATAACTTTTAGGGATTGTAAACTCTTTCTAGTTGTTATATATCAGGTTTTGCAATCGTCGGGAAACAAAGGTGGACCGGGCGAATTTTGAGCTCAGAGTTGACTCCCAATCCATAAGTCATTTCTTACAAAAATATAGCCCGTTACACATGGTTGATCGATAAATCACTTTACAATCATCTAAGATTGTTAGGTCAGCTTTTTTGTAAATGGGCAAAATTAGGCTTGTTTGGCTCAGGTAAATATCCCACCGCACCCATACTTGAGACTTTAATGAGGTTTGGATCCGTAGGTCATCTGAATCTTTAACAAGTTTCAAGCAAGCATATTCACATTTAAAACATGTGCAGGATCAACTAGAAATCTTTTTCTTATAAAATTCCAAGCAATCAGGGTTGAACAAGTGGAATTTCCCAAACTTGGATATACAAACTTTTGTGTTCATTTGTGGTGTGTGAATAAATTTTCTTTGCTTACATTTGTTGTTGTTCTAAATTTTTTGCATACATAAACTCTAAAATTTTGCATTTTGTAGTGATCTGTTTCCCTTATCTTTTTAGGTAACGTGAGATAAAGGGAAATATGAAAACCCAAGTTTTGATTTAAGAAAAAAGTAAACATATGGAAAATCACAAATGTAGAGAAAGATAATTCCAAAAAGTGTCAGTAACTTTTAGGGATTGTAAACTCTTTCTAGTTGTTATATTTCCGATTTTGCAATCGTCGGGAAACAAAGGCGGAGGCAGCGGAATTTTTAGCTGAGTGTTGACTCCCAATCCAAAAGTCATTTCTTACATAAATATAGCCCGTTATTGACCGATAAATCACTTCAAAATGATATATGATTGTTAGGTCTATTTTTTTGTAAATGGGCAAAATAATGGTTTCTTTGGCTCAGGTAAATATCCCACTGCACCCAAACTTGAGAATTTAATGAGGTTTGGATCCGTAGGTCATCTACATCTTTAACATGTTTCAAGCAAGCATATCCACATTTAAAACATGTAAAGGATCAACTAGAAATCTCTTTCTTATAAAATTCCAAGCTATCAGGGTTGAACTAGTGGAATTTCCCAAACTTGGATATCAAAACTTTTGTGTTCATTTGTGGTGTGTGAATTAATTTTTTTTGCTTAAATTTTTAGTTGTTCTAAATTTTTTGCATACATAATCTCTAAAATTTCCATTTTGTTGTGATCTGTTAGCCTTAATTTTTTTTTTACGAGAGATAAAGGGAAAAGTGAAAACTCAAGTTTTGATTTATGGAAAAATTATACATCTAAAATGGAAATAGAAAAATGTAGAGAGAGATAATTCCAAAAAATGTCTGTAGCTTTTAGGGATTGTAAACTATTTCTAGTTTTTTATATATGTTAGGTTTTGCGATCGTCGAGAAATAAAGGGGTAGGCGGGAGAATTTTTTGCTGAGTATTGACTCCCAATCCATAAGTCATTTCTAAAAAAATATAGGTCATTACACATGATTGACAGATAAATCACTTTACAATCATCTATAATTGTTAGGTAAGATTTTTTTAAAATGGTCAATATAATGGCTTGTTTGGCTCGGGTCAATATCCCACCACTCCCAAACTTGAGAATTTAATGATGTTTGGATCTTTAGGTCATCTTCATCTTTAACACGTTTCAAGCATGCATATCCACATTTAAAACCTGTGCAGGATCAACTAGAAATCTATTTCTTGTAAAATTTCATGCTATTTGGGTTGAACTAGTGGAATATGCCAAACTGGGATATCAAAACTTTTGTGTTCATTTGTGGTGTGTGAATAAATTTTCTTCGCTTAAATTTGTTATTGTTCTAAATTTTTTGGATACATAAACTCTAAAATATTCTTTTTGTTGTGATTTGTATGCCTTATCTTTTTTGTTTATGGGAGAAAAAGCGAAAAGTGAAAACTCAGGTTTTGATTTAAAGAAAAAGTATATATCTAAAATGGAAACACACAAATGTGGAGATAAATAATTCCAAAAGTTTTCACTAACTTTTAGGGATATTAAACTCTTTCGAGTTTTTACAGATCAGGTTTTGCAATCGTCTCGAAACAAAGGGGGTGGTGGAGGAATTTTTAGCTGAGTGTTGACTCCTAATCCATAAGCCAACTCATTAAAAAATGTAGCCCGTTATGCATGATTGACCGATAAATCACTTTACAATCATCTATGATTGTTAGGTCTGCTTTTTTAAAAATGGACAAAATAAGGGTTTGTTTGGCCCGGGTAAATATCCCACTGCACCCAAACTTGAAAATTTAATGAGATTTGAATCTGTTGGTCATCTACATCTTTAACATGTTTCAAGCATGCATATCCACTTTTAAAACATGTGCAGGATCAAGTAAAAATCTCTTTCTTAAAAAATTCCAAGCAATTAGGGTTGAACTAATGGAATTTCCCAAACTTGGATATCAAAACTTTTGAGTTGATTTGTGGTGTGTGAAAAAATTTCATTTCTTTGGTCGTTATTATAAATTTTTTGCATACAAAAACTCTAAAATTTTCATTTTCTTTTGATCTGTTTGCGTTATCTTTTTTTTTTTAGGAGAGATAAAGGGAAAAGTGAAAAATCAAGGTTTGATTTAAGGAAAAATTATACTTCTAAACTGGAAATGCACAATTGTAGAGAGAGATAATTTGATAAAGTGTCTATAACTTTTAGGAATTGTAAACTCTTTATAGTTTTTATATATCAGGTTTTGCAATCGTGAGGAAACAAAGGCAGGGGCAGGGAAATTTTTAGTTGTGTTGACTCCCAATCCACAAGTTATTTCTTACAAAAATATAACCCATTACGCATGATTGACCGATAAATCAGCTTACAATCATCTATGATTGCTAGGTCAACTTTTTTGTAAATGGGCAAAATAATGGCTTGTCAGGCACAGGTAAATATCCCACCGCACCCAAACTTGAGAATTTAATGAGGTTTGGATCCGTAAGTCTCATCATCTTTAACATGTTTCAAGCATGTGTATCCACATTTAAAACATGTGCAAGATCAACTAGAAATCTCTTTCTTATAAAATTCCAAACTACCAGGGTTTCACAAGTGGAATTAGCCAAACTTGGATATCAAAACTTTTGGGTTCATTTGTGGTGTGTGAATAAATTTTCTTTGCTTACATTTGTTGTTGTTCTAAATTTTTTGCATACTTAAACTCAAAAATTTTCATTTTGTTGTGATATGTTTGTTGTATCTTTTTTGTTTACGAGATATAATGGGAAAAATGAAAAGTCAAGTTTTGATTAAAGGAAAAAATATACATAAAAACAAGAAACGCACAAATGTAGAGAGAGATAATTAGAAAATGTGTCTGTAGCTTTTAGGGATTGTAAACTCATTCTAGTTTTTATAAATCACGTTTTGCAATCATTGGGAAACAAAGGGGGAGGCGGGGGAATTTTTAGTTAAGTGTTGACTCCAAATCCATAAGTCATTTTTTAAGAAAATATAGCCTGTTACGCATGATTGACCAATAAATCACTTTACAATCATCTATGATTGTTTGGGCAGCTTTTTTTGTAAATGGGCAAAATAATGGCTTGTTTGGTACAGGAAAATATCCCACTGCACCCAAAATTGAGAATTTAATGGGGTTTGGATCCGTAGGTCATCTGCATCATTAACTTGTTTCAAGCATGCATATGCACATTTAAAACATGTGCAGGATCAACTAGAAACCTCTTTCATATAAAATTCCAAGCAATCAGGGTTGAACTAAAGGAATTTCCCAAACTTGAATACCAAAACTTTTGTGTTCATTTGTGGAGTATGAATAAATTTTCTTTGCTTACAGTTTTTGTTTTTCTAAATTTTTTTCATATATAAACTCTAAAATTTTCATTTTTTTGTGATTTGTTTGCCTTTTCTTTTTGGTTTACGAGAGATTAAGGGAAAAGTGAAGGCTCAAGTTTTGATTTACGGAAAAAGTTTACATCTAAAATGGAAACACACAAAGGTAGAGAGAGATAATTCCAAAAAGAGTCTGTAACTTTTAGCGATTGTAAACTCTTTCTAGTTTTTATATATCAGGTTTTAGAATCGTCGGGAAACAAAGGGGGAGGCGGGGGAATTTCTAGCTGAGTGTTGAATCCCAATCAATAATGCATTTCTTACAAAAATATAGCCCATTACGTACGGTTGACCAATAAATCACTTTACAATCATCTATGATTGTTGGGTCAACGTTTTTGTAAATAGGCAAAATAATGACTTGTTTGGCTCGTGTAAATATCCCACCAGACCCAAACTTGAGAATTTAATGTGGTTTGGATCATAGGTCATTTGCATCTTTAACATGTTTCAAGCATGCATATCCACATTTAAAACAAGTGCAGGATCAACTAGAAGTCTCTTTCTTATAAAATTCCAAGCTATCAGGGTTGAACTAGTGGAAGTTCCCAAACTTGGATATCTAAAATTTTGTGTTCATTTGTCTTATGAATAAATTTTCTTTGCGTACATTTGTATTTGTTCTAAATTTTTTTCATACATAAACTCTAAAATTTTCATTTTGTTGTAATGTGTTTTCCTTATCTTTTTTTTTAGGAGAGATAAAAGGACAAGTGAAAAATCAAGTTTTTATTTAAGGAAAAAGTATACATCTAAAATGGAAATGGACAAATGTAGAGAGAGATAATTCCAAATAGTGTCTGTAACATTCAGGGATTGTAAACTCTTTCTAGTTTTTATAAATCAGGTTTTGCAATCGTCAGGAAACCAAGGGGGGAGGCAGGGGAATTTTTAGCTGAGTGTTGACTCCCAATCCATAAGTCATTTCTTACAAAAATATAGCCCATTACGTAAGATTAAACTATAAATCACTTTACAATCATTTATGATTGTTATGTCAGCGTTTTTGTAATTGGGCAAAATAATGGCTTGTTTGGCCCGGGTAAATATCCCACTGCACCCAAACTTGAGAATATAATGAGGTTTGGATCCGTAGATCATTTGCATCTTTAACATGTTTCAAGCATGCATATCTACATTTAAAACATGTTCAGGATAAACTACAAAACTTTTTCCTATAAAATTCCAAGCTATCATGGTTGAACTAGTTGAATTTCCCAAACTTGGATATCAAAAATTTTGTATTCATTTGTGGTGTGTGAATAAATTTTATTTTCTTAGATTTTTTGTTGTTCTAAATTTTTTGCATATATAAAATCTAAAATTTTCATTTTGTTGTGATCTCTTTGCCTTATCTTATTTGTTTACGAGAGATAAAGGGAAAAGCGAAAACTCAAGTTTGGATTTAGGGAAAAAGAATACATCTAAAATGGAAATGCACAAATGTAGAGAGAGATAATTCCAAAATGTGACTGTAACTTTTAGGCATTGTAAACTCTTTCTACTTTTTATATATCAGGTTTTGTAATCGTCGGGAGACAAAGGGGGAGGCCGGGGAATTATTAGCTGAGTGTTGACTCCCAATCCATATGTCATTTCTTACAAAAATATAGCCAGTTACGCATGATTGACTGATAAATCACTTTACAATCATCTATGATTGTTAGATCAGCTTTTTGGTTAATGGGCAAAATAATGGCTTGTTTGGCTCAAGTAAATATCCCACCGCACCCAAACTTGAGAATTTAATGAGGTTTGGATCCGTAGGCCATTTGCAACTATAACATGTTTCAAGTATGCATATCCACATTTAAAATATGTACAACATCAACTAGAAATCTCTTTCTTACAAAATTCCAAGGTATCAGGGTTGAACTAATGGAATTTCCCTAACTTGGATATCAAAACTTTTGTGTTCATTTGAGCTATGTGAATAAATTTTCGTTGCTTACATTTTTTATTCTTCTAAATATTTTGTAAACATAATTTCTAAAAATTTCTTTTTCTTGTGATCTATTTGCCTTATATTTTTTGTTTACGAGAGAAAAAGGGAAAAGTGAAAACTCAAGTTTTGATTTAAGGAAAGAGTATACATCTAAAATTGAAACGCACAAATGTAGTGAGAGATAATTCCAAAAAGTGTCTATAACTTTTAGGGATTATAAACTATTTCCAGTTTTTATATATCAGGTGTTGCAATCGTCGGGAAACAAAGAGGGAGGCGAGGGATTTTTTAGTTGAGTGTTGACTCCCAATCCATAAGTCATTTCTTACAAAAATATAGCCCGTACGCATCATTGAACGATAAATAACTTTACAATCATCTATGATTGTTAGTTCAGCTCTTTTGTAAATGGGCAAAATAATGGCTTTTTTGGCTCGGGTAAATATCCCATCGCACCCAAACTTGAGAATTGAATGTGGTTTGGATACTAGGTCATCTGCATCTTTAACATGTTTCTAGAATGAATATCCACTTTTAAAACATGTGTATGATCAACTAGAAATCTCTTTCTTACAAAATTCCAAGCTATAAGGGTTGAACAAGTGGAATTTCCCAAACTTGGATATCAAAACTTTTGTGTTCATTTGTGGTGTGTGAATAAATTTTCTTTCCTTACATTTGATGTTGTTCTAAATTTTTTGCATACATCAACTTTAAAATTTTATTTTATTGTGATTTGTTTGCCTTTTCTTTTTTGTTTACGTGAGATAAAGGGAAAAGTGAAAACTCAAGTTGATATTGAAGGAAAAAGTATACATCTAAAATGGAAACGCACAAATGTAGAGAGAGATAATTCCAAAAAGTGTCTGTCATTTTTAGGGATTGTAAACTCTCTCTAATTTGTATATATCATGTTTTGCAATTGTCGGAGAAACAAAGGGGGAGGCGGGGGAATTTTTATCTGAGTGTTGACTCCCAATCTATAAGTAATTTCCTACAAAAATATTGCCCATTACATATGATTGACCGATAAATAAATTTACAATCATCTATGATTTTTAGGTTAGCGTTTTGGTAAATGGGCAAAATAATGGCGTGTTTGGCTCGGATAAATATCCCACCGGCCCCAATCTTGAGAATTTATTGAGGTTGGGATCCGTACGTCATCTGCATCTTTAACATGTTTCAAGAATGCATATCCACATTTAAAACATGTGCAGATCAACTAGAAATCTATTTCTTATAAATTTCCAATCTATCGGGGTTGAACTAGTGGAATTTCCCAAACTTGGATACATAAAGTTTTGTGATCATTTGTGGTGTGTGAATAAATTTTCTTTGCATACATTTGTTGTTGTTCTAAATTTTTTGCATACATAAACTCTGAAATTTTTATTTTGTTGTGATCTGTTTGCCTTATCTTTTTTGTTTACTAGAGATAAAGGGTGAAGTGAATACTCAAGTTTTGATTTAAGGAAAAAGTGTACATCTAAAAATAAAAATGCATGAATGTAGAGATAGATAATTCCAAAAAGTGTCTATAACTTTTATGGATTGTAAACTCTTTCTAGTCTTTATATATCAAGTTTTGCAATCATCGGGAAACAAAGGGAGAGGCAAGGGAATTTTTAGCTGAGTGTTGACTACGAATTCATAAATCAGTTCTTACAAAAAAATAGCCCGTGACACATGATTGACCGTTAAATCACTTTACTATCATCTATGATTGTTAGTTCAGCTCTTTTGTAAATGGGCAAAATATTGGCTTGTTTGGCTCGGTTATATATCCCACCCCACCTAAACATGAGAATTTAATGAGGTTTGAATCAGTAGGTCATCTGCATCTTTAACAGGTTTCAAGCATGCATATCCACATTTAAAACATGTGCAAGATCAACTAGAAAAGTCTTTCTTATAATATTCCAAGATATCAGGGTTGAACTAGTGGAATTTCCCAAACTTGGATATCAAATTTTTTGTGTTTATTTGTGGCGTGTTAATAACTTTCATTACTTACATGTGTTGTTGTTTTTATTTTTTTGCATACTTAAATTCTAAAATTTTCATTTATCCATTTGCCTTATCTTTTTTGTTTACGAGATATAAAGGGAGAAGTGAATACTCATGTTTAGATTTAAGGAAAAAGTATACATCTAAAATGGATACGCACATATGTAGAGAGAGATAATTCCAAAAAGTGTTTGTAACTTTTAGGGATTGTAAAATCTTTCTAGTTTTTATATATATTAGGTTTTGCAATTGTCGGGAAACAAAGGGGGAGGCGAGGAAATATTTACCGTAGTGTTGACTCCCAATCTATAAGTCATTTCTTACAAAGCTATAGCCCGTTACGCATGATTGACCGATAAATCACTTTACAATCATCTATGATTGTTAGGTCTTTTTTTTGTAAATGGGCAAAAAAATGGCTTGTTTGCCTTGGGTAAATATCCCACAACACCCAAACATGAGAATTTAATGAGGTTTGGATCCGTAGGTCATCTGTATCTTTAACATGTTTCAAGCATGCATATCCACATTAAAAACATGTGCAAGATCAACTCGAAATCTCTTTCTTAAAAAATTCCAAGCTATTAGGGTTGAACTAGTGGAATTTCCCAACCTTGGATATCAAAACTTTTGTGTCATTTTTGGTGCATGAATAAATTTTCTTTGCTTACATTTCTTGTTGTTCTAAATTTTTTGCGTACATAAACTCAAAATTTTTCATTTTGTTGTGATCTGTTTGCCTTATCTTTTTTGTTTACGAGATATAAAGGGAAAAGTTAAAACTCAAATTTTGATTCAAGGAAAAAGTATACATATAAAATGGAAATGCACAAAGGTAGAGAGATATAATTCCAAAAAGTGTCTATAAATTTTAGGGATTGTAAACTCTTTCTAGTTTTTATATATTAGGTTTTGCAATCGTCAGGAAACAAAAGGGAAGACGAGGGAATTTTTAGTTGAGTGTTGACTCCCAATTCATAAATCATTTCTTTCGAGGATATAGCCTGTTACACATGATTGACTGATAAATCACTTTACAATCATCTATGATTCTAAGTTCAGCTCTTTTTAAAATTGGAAAAATAATGGCTTGTTTGGCTCGCGTAAATATTCCACCACACCCAAACTTGAGAATTTAATGAGGTTTGGATCCGTAGGTCATCTGCAACTTTAACATTTTTAAAGCATGTATATCCAGTTTTAAAACATGTGCAGGATCAACTAGAAATCTCTTTCTTATAAAATTCCTAGCTATCAGGGTTGAACTAGTGGAATTTCCCAAACTTGGATACAGAAAGTTTTGTGTTCATTTGTGGTATGTGAATAAATTTTCTTTGGTTACATTTGTTGTTGTTCTAAATTTTTTGCATACATAAACTCTGAGATTTTCATTTTATTGTGATCTGTTTGCCTTATCTTTTTTGTTTAACGAGAGATAAAGGGTGAAGTGAATACTAAAGTTTTGATTTAAGGAAAAAATATACATCTAAAATAGAAATGCACCAAAGTAGAGAAAGATAATTCCAAAAAGTGTCTGTAATTTTTAGGTATTGTAAACTCTTTCTAGTCTTTATATATCAGATTTTGCAATCGTCGGGAAACAAAGGGAGAGGCGAGGGACTTTTTAGCTGAGTGTTGACAACCAATTCATAAATCATTTCTTACAAAAAAATAGCTCGTTACACATGATTGACCGTTAAATCACTTTACTATCATCTATGATTGTTAGTTCAGCTCTTTTGTAAATGGGCAAAATAATAGCTTGTTTGGCTCGGGTATATATCCCGCCGCACCTAAACATGAGAATTTAACGAGGTTTGGATCCGTAGGTCATCTACATCTTTAACATGTTTCAAGCATGCATATCCACATTTAAAACATGTAAAAGATCAATTAGAAAAATCTTTCTTATAAAATTACAAGCTATCAGGGTTGAACTAGTGGAATTTCCCAAACTTATATATCAAAACTTTTGTGTTCATTTGTGGTGTGTTAATAAATTTTCATTGTTTACATGTGTTGATGTCCTAAATTTTTTGCATACTTAAATTCTAAGATTTTCATTTTGTTGTGAACCTTTTGCCTTATCTTTTTAGTCTACGAGAGATAAAGGGAGAAGTGAATAATTTAGATTTAAGGAAAAAGTATACATCTAAAATGGAAACACACAAATGTAAAGAGAGATAATTCCAAAAAGTTTCAATAACTTTGTGGGATTGTAAACTCTTTCTTGTTTTCATTAATATAAGGTTTTGCAATTGCCGGGAAACAAAGAGGGAGGCGAGGGAATTTTTAGTTGAGTTTTGACTCCCAATCCATAAGTCATTTCTTACAAAACTATAGCCTGTTACGCATGAGTGACCGATAAATCACTTTAAAATCATCTATGATTGTTAAGTCAGCTTTTTTTAAAATGGGCAAAATAATGGATTGTTTGGCTAGGTAAATATCCCACTGCACCCAAACATGAGAATTTAATGAGGTTTGGATCCATAAGTCATCTGTATCTTTAACATGTTTCAAACATGCATATCCATATTAAAAACATGTGCAGGATCAACTAGAAATCTCTTTCTTATAAAATTCCAAGCTATTAGGGTTGAACTAGTGGAATTTCCCAACCTTGGATATCAAAACTTTTGTGTTCATTTGTGGTGCATGAATAAATGTTTTTTGCTAACCTTTGTTGTTGTTCTAAATTTTTTGCATACATAAACTCAAAATTTTTCATTATGTTGTGATCTATTTGCCATATCTTTTTCGTTTACGAGAGATAAAGGGAAAAGTGAAAACTCAAGTTTTGATTTAAGGAAAACGTATACATCTAAAAAGGAAACGCAAAAGGTAGAGAGAGATAATTCCAAAAAGTGTATGTAACTTTTAGGGATTTTAAAATCTTTCTAGTTTTTATTTATTAGGTTTTGCAATCGTCGGGAAACAAAACGGGAGGCGAGGGAATTTTTAGCTGAGTGTTGACTCCCAATTCATAAATCATTTCTTACGAAAATATAGCCCGTTACTCATGATTGACTGATAAATCACTTTACAATCATCTATGATTCTAAGTTCAGCTTTTTTGTAAATTGGCAAAATAATGGCTTGTTTGGATCGCGTAAATATCTCACCACACCCCAACTTGAGAATTTAATGAGGTTTTGATCCGTAGGACATCTGCATCTTTAACATGTTTAAAGCATGCATATCCACTTTTAAAACATGTGCAGGATCAACTAGAAATCTCTTTCTTATAAAATACCAAGCTATCAGGGTTGAACTAGTGGAATTTCCCAAACTTGGATATCAAAACTTTTGAGTTCATTTGTGGTGTATGAATAAATTTTATTTGGTTACATTTGTTGTTTTTCTAAATTTTTTTCTTACATAAACTCTAAAATTTTCATTTTGTTGTGATCAGTTTGCTTTATATTTTTTGTTTACGAGAGATAAAAGGAAAATTGAAATCTCAAGTTTTGATTTAAGGAAGAAGTATATATCTAACATGGAAATGGAAAAATGTAGAGAGATATAATTCCAAAAAGTGTCAGTAAATTTTAGGGATTGTAAACTCATTCTAGTTTTTATATATCAGGTTTTGGAATCCTCTGGAAACAAAGGGGGAAGTGGGGGAATTTTTAGCTGAGTGTTGACTCCCAATCCATAAGTCATTTCTTACAAAAATATAGCCTGTTATGCATGATTGACCGATAAATCACATTACAATCATCTATTATTGTTAAGTCACCTTTTTTGTAAATGGGCAAAATAATAGCTTGTTTGGCTCGGGTAAATATCCCACCGCACCCAAACTAGAGAATTTAATGTGGTTTGGATCCAAAGGTCATCTGCATCTTTAACATGTTTCATGCATGCATATCAACATTTAAAACATGTGCAGGATCAACTAGAAATCTCTTTCTATTAAAATTTCAAGCTATCAAGGTTGAACTAGTGAAATTTCTCAAACTTGGATATCAAAACTTTCTTGGTAATTTTTGGTGTGTGAATAAATTTTCTTTCCTTACATTTGTTGTTGTTCAAAATTTTTTGCATACATTAACTCTAAAATTTTCATTTTGTTGTAAAATGTTTGCCTTTTCTTTTTTGTTTACGAGGGATAAAGGGAAAAATGAAATCTCAAGTTTTGATTTAAGGAAAAAGTATACATCTAAAATGGCAACACACAAATGTAGAGAGAGAAAATTCCAAAAAGTATCTGTAACTTTTTGGGAGTGTAAACTCTTTCTAGTTTTTACATAACAGGTTTTGGAATCGTTAGGAAACAAAGGGGGAATTTTTAGCTGAGTGTTGACACCCTATCCATAAGTCATTTCTTACAAAAATATAGCCCGGTATGCATGATTGGCCGATAAATCACTTTTAAATCATCTATGAGTTTTAGGTCAGGTTTTTTGTAAATGGGCAAAATAATTGCTTGTTTGGCTCAGTTAAATATCCCACCGCACCCAAACTTGAGAATTTAATGAGGTTTGGATCCATAGGTCATCTGCATCTACAACATGTGTCAAGCATGCTTATCCACATTTAAATCATGTTCAGGACCAACAAGAAATCTCATTCTTATAAAATTCCGTGTTATCAAGGTTGAACTAGTGGAATTTCCCAAACTAGGGTATTAAAACTTTGGTGTTCATTTGTAGTGTGTGAATAAATTTTCTTTGCAAACATTGTTGTTAATCTAATTTTTTTGCATACATAAACACTAAAATTTTCATTTTGTTGTGATCTGTTTGCTTTATCTTTTTTGTTTAAGAGAGATAAAGGGAAAAGTGAAAACGCAAGTTTTGAATTAAGGAAAAAGTATGCATATAAAATGGAAACGCACAAATGTAGAGAGAGATAATTCCAAAAAATGTCTGTAACTTTTATGGACAGTAAACTCTTTCTAGTTTTTATATATTAGGTTTTGAAATCATCAGGAAACAAAGGGGGAGGCGGGGGAATTTTTAGTTGAGTGTTGACTCCCAATTCATAAATTATTTCTTACAAAAATATAGCCTATTATGCATTATTCATCGATAATTCACTTTAAAATCATCTATGATTGTTAAGTCACCTTTTTTGTAAAAGGGCAAAATAATGGCTTGTTTGGCTCTGATAAATATCCCACCGCACCCAAACTTGCAAATTTAATGAGGTTTGGATCTGTAGGTCATCTGCATCTTTAACATGTTTCAAGCATGCATATCCACATTTAAAACATGTGTAGGACAAACTAGAAATCTCATTCTTATAAAATTCCAATTTATCAAAGCTGAACAAATGGAATTTCCCAAACTTGGATATCAAAACTTTGGTGTTCATTTGTGGTGTGTGAATAAATTTTCTTTGTTTACATTTTTTGTTGTTCTACATTTTTTGCATACATAAACACTAAAATTTTCATTTTGTTATGATCTGTTTGCATTATCTTTTTTGTTTACGAGAGATAAAGGGAAAAGTGAAAAGTCAAGTTTTGATTCAAGGAAAAAGTATACATATAAAATGGAAATGCACAAATGTAGAGAGAGATAATTCCAAAAACTGTCTGTAACTTTTAGGGACTGTAAACTCTTTCTAGTTTTTATATATTAGGTTTTGAAATTGTTGGGAAACATAGGGGAAGGCGGGGGAATTTTGAGCAGAGTGTTAACTCCCAATTCATAAATCATTTTTTACAAAAATATAGCCCGTTACGCATTATTGACTGATAAATCACTTTAAAATCATCAATGATTTTTAAGTCACCTTTTTTGTAAAAGGGCAAAATAATGGCTTCTTTGGCTTTGTTAAATATCCCACCGCACCCAAACTTGAGAATTTAATGAGGTTTGGATCTGTAGGTCATTTGCATCTTTAACATGTTTCAAGCATGCATATCCACATTTAAAACATGTGCAGGACCAACTAGAAATCTCATTCTTATAAAATTCCAAGTTATCAAAGTTGAACAAATGGAATTTCCCAAACTTGGATATCAAAACTTTGGTGTTCATTTGTGGTGTGTGAATAAATTTTCTTTGCTTAAATTTGTTGTTGTTCTACATTTTTTGCATACATAAACACTGAAAGTTTCATTTTGTTGTGACCTATTTGCATTATCTTTTTTGTTTACGAGAGATAAACGGAAAAGTGAAAAATCAAGTTTTGATTTAAGAAAAAAGTATACATATAAAATGGAAACAAACAAATGTAGAGAGATAATTCCAAAAATTTTCTATAACCTTTAGGGACTGTAGATTCTTTCTAGTTTTTATATACTAGGTTTTGAAATCGTCGGGAAACTTAGGGGGAGGTGGGGGAATTTTAGAAGAGTGTTGACTCCCAATTCATAAATCATTTCTGACAAAAATATAGCCCGTTACGCATTATTGACTAATAAATCACTTTAAAATCATCTATAATTGTTAAGTCACCTTTTTTTGTAAAAGGGCAAAATAATGGCTTGTTTGGCTCTGTTAAATATCCCACCGCACTCAAACTTGAGAATTTAATGAGGTTTGGATCTGTAGGTCATCTGTATCTTTAACATGTTTCAAGCATGCATATCCACATTTAAAACATGTGCAAGACCAACTAGAATTTTCATTCTTATAAAATTACAAGTTATCAAAGCTAAACAAAGGGAATGTCCCAAACTTGGATATCAAAACTTTGGTGTTCATTTGTGGTGTGTGAATAAATTTTCTTTACTTATATTTGTTGTTGTTCTACATTTTTTGCATACATAAACACTAAAATTTTCATTTTGTTGTGATTTGTTTGCATTATCTTTTTTGTTTACGAGAGATAAAGGGAAAAGGGAAAAGTCAAGTTTTGATTTAAGGAAAAAGTATACATCTAAAATGGAAACAACAAAATGTAGAGAGAGATATTCCAAACAGTGTCTGTAACTTTTAGGGACTGTAAACTCTTTCTAGTTTTTATATATTTGGTTTTGAATTCATCATGAAACATAGGGGGAGGCTGGGAAATTTTTAGCTGATTGTTGACTCCCAATTCATAAATCATTTCTTACAAAAATATAGCCTTTTATGCAAGATTGACTGATAAATCACTTTAAAATCATCTATGATTGTTAGGTCACCTTTTTAGTAAATGGACAAAATAATGGCTTGTTTGGCTCAGGTAAATATCCCTCCGCACCCAAACTTGAGAATTTAAAGAGGTTTGGATCTGTAGGTCATCTGCATCTTTAACATGTTTCAAACATGCATATCCACATTTAAAACATGTGCAAGACCATCTAGAAATCTCATTCTTATAAAATTCCAAGTTATTAAGGTTGAACTAGTGGAATTTCCTAAACTTGGATATTAAAACTTTGGCGTTCATTTATGGCATGTGAATAAATTTTCTTTGCTTTCATTTATTGTTGTTCTAAATTTCTTTCATACATAAACTCTAAAATTTTTATATTGTTGTGATCTATTTGCATTATCTTTTTTGTTTATGAGAGATAAAGGGAAAAGTGAAAATTCAAGTTTTGATTTAAGGAAAAAGTGTACATCAAAAATGGAAATGCACAAATGTAGAGAGACATAAATCAAAAATATTTCTATAACACTTAGGGACTGTAAACTCTTTCTAGTTTTTATATATCCGGTTTTGCAATCGTCGGGAAACAAAGGGCGAGGCGGGGGAATTTTTAGCTAAGTCTTGATTCCCAATCCATAAGTCATTTCTCAAAAAAATATAGCCCGTTACTCATGATTGACTGATAAATTACTTTACAATTACCTATGATTGTTAGGTCAGCTTTTTTGTAAATGGGCAAAATAATGGCTTGTTTGGCTCTGGTAAATATCCCACCGCACCCAAACTTCAAAATTTAATAAGGTTTGGATCCATACGTCATCTCCATCTTTAACATGTTTCAAACATGCATATCCACATTTAAAACATGTGCAGGATCAACTAGAAATGTCGTTCTTATAAAATTCCAAGTAATCAGGGTTGAACTAGTGGAATTTGCCAAACTTGGATATCAAAACTTTTGTGTTCATTTGTGGTGTGTGAATAAATTTTCTTTGCTTACATTTGTTGTTGTTCTAAATGCTTTTCAAACAAAAACTCTAAAATTTTCATTTTGTTGTGATCTGCTTGCCTTATCTTTTTTGTTTATGAGTGATAATGGGGAAAAGTGAAAACTCAAGTTTTGATTTAAGGAAAAAGTATACATCTAAAGAGGAAATTCTCAAATGTAGAGAGAGATAATTCCAAAAAGTGTATGTAACTTTAAAAGATTGTAAACTCTTTCTAGTTTTTATTTATCAGGTTTTGCAATCGACGGGAAACAAAGGGGGAGGCGGGGGAATTTTTATCTGAGTGTTGACTACCAATCCTTAAGTCATTTCTTACAAAAATATAGGTTATTACTCATGATTGACCAATAAATCACTTTAAATTCATCTATGATTATTAGGTCAATTTTTTTTGCAAATGGGCAAAATAATGGCTTGTTTGGCTCGGGTAAATATCCCACCGCACCCAAACTTGAGAATTTAATGAGGTTTGGAACCATAGGTCATTTGCATCCTTAACTTGTTTGAAGCATGCATTTCCACATTTAAAACATGTGCAGGATCAACTAGAAATCTCATTCTTATAAAATTCCAAGCTATAGGGGTTGAACTAGTGAAATTTCCCAAACTTGGATATAAAAACTTTTGTGCTCATTTGTGGTGTGTGAATAAATTTTCTTTCCTTACATTCATCGTTGTTCTAAATTTTTTGCAGACATCAACTCTAAAATTTTCATTTTGTTATGATTTGTTTACCTTTTCTTTTTTGTTTACTAGAGATAAAGGAAAATTTGAAAACTCAAGTTTATATTGAAGGAAATGTAGAGAGAGATAATTTCAAAAGTGTTTGTAACTTTTAGGGATTCTAAACTCTCTCTAGTAACTTTTAGGGATTGTAAACTCTCTCTAGTTTTATATATCAGGTTTTGCAATCGTAGGGAAACAAAGGGGGAGGTGGGGGAATTTTTAGTTGAGTGTTGACTCCCAATCTATAAGTCATTTCATACAAAAATATAGCCCATTACGTACGATTGACCGATAAATAACTTTACAATCATCTATGATTTTTAGGTCAGCTTTTTTGTAAATGGGAAAATAATGGCTTGTTTGACTTGGGTAAATATCCCACCGGCCCCAATCTTGAGAATTTAATGAGGTTTGGATCTGTAGGTCATCTGCATCTTTAACATGTTTCAAGCATACATATCCACATTTAAAACATGTGCAGGATCAACTAGAAATCTATTTCTTATAAATTTCCAATCTATCGGGGTTGAACTAGTGGAATTTCCCAAACTTGGATATCAAAACTTTTGTGTTCATTTGTGGTGTGTGAATAAATTTTCTTTCCTTATATTTGGTGATGTTCTAAATTTTGTGCATACATCAACTCTAAAATTTTCATTTTGTTGTGATTTTTTTGCCTTTTCTTTTTTGTTTACGAGAGATAAAGGGAAAAGTAAAAACTCAAGTTTATATTGAAGGAAAAAGTATACATCTAAAATGGAATGAAAAAATGTAGAGAGAGATAATTCCAAAGAGTGATTGTAAATTTTAGGAATTGTAAACTCTCTCTTATTTTTATATATTAGGTTTTGCAATCATCGGGAAACAAAGGGGGATGCGGGGGAATTTTTAGCTAAGTGTTGACTCCACATCTATAAGTCATTTCTTATAAAATACAGCCCATTACGTATGATTGACCGATAAGTAACTTTACAATAATCTATGATTGATAGGTCATCTTTTTTGTAAATGGGCAAAACAATGGCTTGTTTGTGCGGGTAAATATCCCACCGTCCCCAATCTTGAGAATTTAATGAGGTTTGGATCCGTAGGTCATCTGAATCTTTAAGATGTTTGAAGCATGCATATACACATTTAAAACATGTGTAGGATCAACTAGAATTCTCTTTCTTATAAAATTCCAAACTATCAGGGTTGAACTAGTGGAATTTCCCTAACTTGGATATCAAAACTTTTGTGTTCATTTGTGGTGTGTGAATAAATTTTCTTTGCTTACATTTGTTGTTCTTCTAAATTTTTTTCAAACATAAACTAGAAAATTTTCATTTTGATGTGATTTGTTTGCCTTATCTTTTTTGTTTTCGAGAGATAAATGGAAAAGTGAAAACTCAATTTGATTTAAAGAAAAAGTATAAATCTAAAATGGAAACGCACAAATGTAGAGAGAGAAAATTTCAAAAAGTGTCGGTAACTTTTAGGGAGTATAAAGTCTCTCTACTTTTTATATATCAGGTTTTGTAATCGTCGGGAAACAAAGGGAGAGGCGGGGGAATTTTTAGCTGTGTGGATGCTCCAGATCCATAAGTCATTTCTAACAAAAATATAGCCCGTTACGCATGATTGACCAAAAAATCACTAAATAATCATCTATGATTCTTACGTCAGCTTTTTTTTTAAATGGGCAAAATAATAGCTTGTTTGGCTCTGGTAAGTATCCCACCGCACCCAAACTTTGGAATTTCATGAGGTTTGGATCCATAGGTCATCTGCATCTTTAACATGTTTCAAGCATACACATCACATTTAAAACATGTGCAGGATCAACAAGAAATGTCTTTCTTATAAAATTCCAAGCAATCAGGGTTGAACTAGTCGAATTTGCCAAACTTGGATATCAAAACTTTTGTGTTCATTTGTGGTGTGTTAATAAATTTCCTTTTCACACATTTTTCGTTGTTCTAAATGTTTTTCATACAAAAACTCTAAAATTTTCATTTTGTTGTGATCTGCTTGCCTTATCTTTTTTGTTTATGAGTGATAAAGTTAAAAGTGAATACTCAAGTTTTGATTTAAGGAAAAAGTATACATCTAAAGTTGAAATGCCCAAATGTAGAGAGAGATAATTCTAAAAACTGTATGTAACTTTTAGGGATAGTAAACTCTTTCTAGTTTTTATTTATCAGGTTTTGCAATCGACGGAAAACAAAGGACGAGGTGGGGGAATTTGTAGCTGAGTGTTGACTCCCAATTCTTAAGTGATTTCTTACAAAAATATAGGCCGTTAGGCATGATTGACCTAAAAATCACTTTAAATTAATCTTTGATTATTAGGTAAGAGTTTTTGTAAATGGGTAAAATAATGGCTTGTTTGGCTCGGGTTAATATCCCACCGCACCCAAACTTGAGAATTTAATGAGGTTTGGATCCGTAGGTCATCTGCATCTTTAACATGTTTCAAGCATGCATATCCACTTTTAAAACATGTGCAGGATCAACAAGAAATCTCTTTCTTATAAAATTCCAAGCTATCAGGGTTGAACTAGTGGAATTTCCCAAACTATGATATTAAAAATTTTGTGTTTATTTGTGGTGTGTGAATAAATTTTCTTTCCTTATATTTGTTGTTGTTCTAAATTTTTTTGCATACATCAATTCTAAAATTTTCATTTTGTTGTGATTTGTTTGCCTTTTCTTTTTTGTTTAGGAGAGATATAGGGAAAAGTGAAAACTCAAGTTTATATTGAAGGAAAAAGTATACATCTAAAATGGAAACGCACAAATGTAGAGAGAGATAATTCCAAAAAGTGTATGTTACTTTTAGGGATTGTAAACTCTCTCTAGTTTTTATATATCAGGTTTTGCAATCGTCGGGAAACAAAGGGGGAGGCGGGGGAATTTTTAGCTGAGTGTTGACTCCCAATCTATAAGTCATTTCTTACAAAAATATAGCCCATTACGTATGATTGACCGATAAATAACTTTACAATCATCTATGATTGTTAGGTCAGCGTTTTTGTAAATGGGCAAAATAATGGCTTGTTTGGCTCGGGTAAATATCCCACTGGCCCCAATCTTGAGAATTTAATGAGGTATGGATCCGTAGGTCATCTGCATCTTTAACATGTTTCAAGCATGCATATCCACATTTAAAACATGTGCAGATCAACTAGAAATCTCTTTCTTATAAATTTTCTAGCTATCAGGGTTGAACTAGTGGAATTTAATGTTATGGTCCTGGGTTAAGTACCTATGTCTTCCGCTCCTAACAGGCTGGTCTTTTGTGTAGTATTGGCTTGGTGCTTAACATTTGGTATCAGAGCTAGCTCCTTCGTCGCACATTCGAATCCTGGAGGGGGCGACTGTGAAGGGGGCGACTGTGAAGGGGGCGACCTTGACAAAGTAGGCCACCACACGTGCGGAGGGGGCGACCTTGGCGGAGTGGGCCGTCGCTAGAGTGGGGAATCTCAAGTGGGCCGCCGTGGACTTTGGCCCGCGAAGGAGGGGTGTAATGTTTATGTCCTAGGTTATGTACCTATGTCTTCCGCTCCTAACAGGTCAGTCTTTTGGGTAGTATTGCTTAGGTGCTTAACATTTCCCAAACTTGGATATCAAAACTTTTGTGCTCATTTGTGGTGTGTGAATAAATTTTCTTTCCTTACATTTGTTGTTGTTCTAAATTTTTCCATACCTAAACTCTAAAATTTTCATTTTGTTGTGATTTATTTGCCTTTTCTTGTTTGTTTACGAGAGATAAAGGGAAAAGTGAAAACTCAAGTTTATATTGAAGGAAAAAGTATACATCTAAAATGGAACGCAGAAATGTAGAGAGAGATAATTCCAAAAAGTGTCAGTAACTTTTATGGATTGTAAACTCTCTCTAGTTTTTTATAAATCAAGATTTGGAATCGTCGGGAAACAAAGGGAGAGGCGGGGGAGTTTTTAGTTGAGTGTTGACACCCAATCTATAAGTCATTTCTTACAAAAATATAGCTCATTACGTATGATTGATTGATAAATAACTTTACAATCATCTATGATTGTTAGGTCAACTTTTTTGTAAATGGGCAAAATAATGGCTTGTTTGGCTCAAGTAAATATCCCACCGCCCCCAATCTAGAGAATTTAATGAGGTTTGGATCCGTAGGTCATCTGAATCTTTAACATGTTTCAAACATGCATATCCACATTTAAAACAAGTGCAGGATCAACTAGAAATCTCTTTCTTCTAAATTTCCAAGCTATCAGGGTTGAACTAATGGAATGTCCCAAACTTGGATCTCAAAACTTTTGGGTTCAATTGTGGTGTGCGAATAAATTTTCTTTGCTTACTTTTGTTGTTCTTCTAAATTTTTTTAAAACATAAACTATAAATTTTTCATTTTGTTGTGATTTGTTTGCCTTATCTTTTTTGTTTACGAGAGATAAAGGGAAAAGTGAAAACTAAAGTTTTGATTTAAAGAAAAAGTATAAATCTTAAATGGAAATGCACAAATGTAGAGAGAGATAATTCCAAAAAATGACTGTAACTTTTAGGGAGTGTAAAGTCTTTGAAGTTTTTATATATCTGATTATTTAATCATTGGGAAACAAAGGGGGAGGCAGGGGAGTTTTTAGGTGAGTGTTGGCTCCCAATCCATAAGTCATTTTTGAAAAAAATATAGCCCATTACGCGTGATTGACCGATAAATCACGATAAAATCATCTATGATTGTTAGGTCAGTTTTTTTGTAAATAAGCAAAATAATGGCTTGTTTGGCTCTAGTAAATATCCCACCATACCCAAACTTAAGAATTTAATGAGGTTTGGAACCGTAGCTCATTTGCATCTTTAACATGTTTCAAGCATGCATATCCACATTTAAAACATGTGCAGGATCAACTAGAAATCTCTTTCTTCAAAAATTCTAAGCTATTAGGGTTGAACTAGTGGTATTTCCCAAACTTGAATATCAAAACTTTTGTGTACATTTGTCGAGTGTTAGTAAATTTTCTTTGCTTACATTAATTGTTGTTCTAAGTAAACTCTAAAATTTTTTCTTTTTTTAGTGATTTGTTTGCCATTTCTTTTTTGTTTACGAGGGTTAATGGGAAAAGTGAAAACTCAAGTTTTGATTTAAGGAAAAGGTATACATCTAAAATGAAACGCACTAATGTAGAAAGAGATAATTCCAAAAAGTGTCTGTAACTTTTAGGGATTGTAAACTATTTTTAGTTTTTATATATACGGTTTTGCAATCGTCGAGAAATAAAGGGGGAGGCGGGGGAATTTTTAGATGAGTGTTGACTCCCAATCCATAAGTCATTTCTTACAAAAATATAGCCCGTTATGCATGATTGACCGACAAATCACTTTACAATCATCTAAAATTGTTAGGTCTCCTTTTTTGTAAATGGCAAAAATAATGGCTTGTTTGGCACGGGAAATATCCCAACACACCCAAACTTGAGAATTTAATAAGGTTTGGATCCATAGGTCTTCTGCATCTTTAACATGTTTCAAGCATGCTATCCACATTTAAAACATGTGCAAGATCAACTAGAAATCTCTTTCTTATAAAATTCCAATCTATCAGGGTTGAACTAGTGGAATTTCCCAAACTTCAATATAAAAACTTTATTGTTCATTCGTGGTGTGTGAATAAATTTTCTTTGCTTACATTTGTTGTCGTTCTAAATTTTTTGCAAACATAAACTCTAAAATTTTCATTTTTTTGTGATCAGTTTGCCTTATCTTTTTTGTGTACGAGAGACGAAGGGAAAAGTGAAAACTCAAGTTTTGATTAAAGGAAAAAGTTTACGTCTAAAATGGAACAAATGTAGAGAGAGATAATTCCAAAAAGTGTCAGTAACTTTAAGGGATTGAAAACTCTTTCAAGTTTTTATATATTAGGTTTTGCAATCGTTGAGAAAGAAATGGTGAGACGGGGGATTTTTAAGCTGAGTGTTGACTCCATATCCATAAGTCTTTTCTTACAAAAATATAGCCCGTTGCGCATGATTGACCGATCAATCACATTAAAATCATCTATGATTATTAGGTCAGCTCATGTTGGAAATGGAAAAAATAATGGCTTGTTTGGCTCGCATAAATATCCCACCGCACCCAAACTTGAGAATTTAATGAGGTTTGGATCCGTAGGTCATCTACATCTTTAACATGCTTCAAGCATGCATATCCACATTTAAAACATGTGCATGATCAACTAGAAATTTCTTTCTCATAAAATTCCAAAGTATCAGGGTTTAACTGGTTGAATTTCCCAAACTTGGATATGAAAACTTTTGTGTTCATTTGTGGTGTGTGAATAAACTTTCATTTCTTTCATTTGTTGTTGTTCTAAATTTTTAGCATACATAAACTGTAAAATTTTCATTTTGTTCTGATCTGTTTGCCTTATAAATTTTTTTTACGAGAGATAAAGGACTCAAGTTTTTATTTATGGAAAAAGTATACATCTAAAATGGAAACGCACAAAGTGCCTGTAACTTTTAGGTATTGTAAACTCTTTCTAGTTTTTGTATATCAGGTTTTGCAATCGTCGAGAAACACAGGGGGAGGCGGGGGAATTTTCAGCTAAGTGTTGACTCCAATCCATAAATCATTTTTCACAAAAATATAGCACGTTACGCATAATTGATAGATAAATTCATTTACAATCATATATGATTGTTAGGTTAGCATTTTTGTAAATAGGAAAAATAATGGTTTGTTTGGCTCAGGTAAATATCCGACCGCACCCAAACTGGAGAATTTAATGAGGTTTGGATCTGTAGGTTATCTGCATCTTTAACATGTTTCAAACATGCATATCCACATTTAAAACATGTGCAAGATCAACTAGAAATCTCTTTCTTATAAAATTCCAAGCTATCAGGGTTGAACTAGTGGAATTTCCCAAACTTGGATATCAAAACTTTTGTGTTCATTTGTGGTGTGTGAATAAATTTTCTTTGCTTACATTTGTTGTTGTTCTAAATAATTTGCAACCATAAAACTATAAAAATTTCATTTTGTTGTGATCTGTTTGCCTTATCTTTTTTGTTTACGAGAGAAAAAAATGAAAAGTGAAAACTCAAGTTTTGATTTAAGGAAAAAGTATACATCTAAAATGGAAATGCATAAATGTAGAGAGAGATAATTCCAAAAATTGTCTGTAACTTTTAGGGATAGTAAACACTTTCTAGTTTTTATATTTCAGGTTTTCCAACGTCGGGAAACAAATGGGGAGGAGAAGGAATTTTTAGCTGAGTGTTGACTCCAAATCCATCAGTTATTTCTTACAAAAATATAGCCTGATGCGCATGATTGACCAAAAAATCACTTTAGAATCATCTTTGATTGTTAGGCTAGCTGTATTGTAAATGGGCAAAATAATGGCTTGTTCGGCTCCGGTAAATATCCCATCGCACCCAAACTTGAGAATTTCATACGGTTTGGATCCATAGGTCATCTGCATCTGGAACATGTTTCAAGCATGCATATCCTTGTTTAAAACATGTGCAGGATCAACTAGAAATCTCTTTCTTATAAAATTCCAAGCTATTAGGGTTGAACTAGTGGAGTTTCCCAAACTTGGATGTCAAAACTTTTGTGTTCATTTGTGGTATGTGAATAAATTTTCTTTGCTTAAATTTGTTGTTTTTCTAAATTTTTTGCATACATAAACTCTAAAATTTTCAATTTATTGTGATATGTTTGCCTTATCTTTTTTTTTACGAGAGATAAAGGGAAATGTGAAAACTCAAGTTTTGATTTAAGGAAAAGGTATACATCTAAAACGGAAAGGCACAAATGTAGAGAGAGATAATTCCAAAAAGTGTCTGTAACTTTTAGGGATTATAAACTCTTTCTAGTTTTTATGAATCTGGTTTTGCTTTCTTTGAGAAACAGAGGGGGAGGTGGGGGAGTTTTTAGATGAGTGCTTTCTCCCAATCCATAAGTCATTTCTTACAAAAATATAGCCCGTTACGTATGATTGACCGTTAAATGACTTTACAGTCATCTATGATGGTTATGTCAGCTTTTTTGTAAATGAGCAAAATACTGGCTTCTTTGGCTCGGGTAAATATCCCACCGCAAACAAACGTGAGAATTTAATGAGGTTTGAATCCATAGGTCATTTCCATCTTTAACATGTTTCAAGGATGCATATCCACATTTAAAACTTGTGCAGGATCAATAAGAAATCTCTATCTTATAAAATTCCAAGCTATCTGGGTTGAATCAGAGGAATTTTCCAAACTCGGATCTCAAAGTTTTGTGTCATTTGTGTTGTGTGAATAAATTTTCTTTGTAGGACCAACTAGAAATCTCTTTCTTATAAAATTCCAAGCTATCTGGGTTGAACTGGTGGAATTTCCCTAACTTGGATATAAAACATTTAGTGTTCATTTGTGGTGTATGAATAAATTTTCTTTGCTTACATTTGTTGTTGTTCTAAATTTTTTGCTTACATAAACTCTAAAATTTTCATTTTGTTGTGATCTGTTTGCCTTATCTTTTTTGATTACGAGAGATAGAAGGAAAAGTAAAAACACAAGTTTTGAATTAAGGAAAAAGTATACATTAAAAATGGAAACGCACAAATGTTGAGAGAGATAATTCCAAAATGTATCTGTAACTTTTTGGGATAATAAACTTTTCTAGTTTTTATATATCAGGTTTTGCAATTGTCGGGAAACAAAGGGGGAGGTGGGGGAATTTTTAGTTGAGTGTTGACAACCAATCCATAGTAATTTCTTAAAAAAATATAGACCGTTACGCATGATGGACCGATCAATCACTATACAATCATCTACGATTGTTAGGTCAGCTTTTTTGTAAATGCGCAAAATTATGGCTTGTTTGGCTTGGGTAAATATCCCACCACACCCAAACTTGAGAATATAATGAGGTTTGGATCCGTAGGTCATCTGCATCTTTAACATGTTTCAAGCATGCATATCGACATTTAAAACATGTGCAGGATCAACTAGAAAACTTTTTCTTATAAAATTCCAAGCTATCAGGGTTGTAGTAGTGCAATTTCCAAAACTTGGATATCAAAACTTTTGTGTTCATTTGTGGTGTGTGGATAAATTTTTTTTGCTTTTATTATTGTTCAAAATTTTTTGGATACATAAACTGTAAATATTTCATTTTGTTGTAATATGTTTTCCTTATCATTTTTGTTTTACGAGAGATAAAGGGAAAAGTGAAAACTCTAGTTTTGATTTAAAAAAAAAAGTATACATCTAAAATGGAAACATAAAAATGTAGAGACAGATGATTCCAAAAAGTGACTGTAACTTTTAGGAATTGTAAACTCTTTCTAGTTTTTATTTATTAGGTTTTGCAATCGTCGGGAAAAAAGGGGGAGGCGGGGGGATTTTTAGTTGAGTGTTGACTCCCAGTCCTAAGTAATTTCTTACTAAAATATAGCCTGTTACACATGATTGATGGATAAATCACTTTACAATCATTTATGATTGTTAGATCAGTTTTTTTGTAAATGGGCAAAATAATGGCTTGTTTGGCTCGGATAAATATCCCACCACACCCAAATTTGAGAATTTAATGAGGTTTGGATCCGTAGGTCATCTACATCTTGAACATGTTTCAAGCATGCATACCCACATTTAAAACATGTTCAGGTTCAACTAGAAATCTCTTTCTTACAAAATTCCATGCTATCAGGGTTGAACTAGTGGAATTTCCCAAACTTGGATACCAAAACTTTTGTGTTCACTTATAGTGCATGAATAAATTTTCTTTGCTTAAGTTTGTTGTTGTTCTAAATTTTTTGCAAATATAAAATCTAAAATTTTCATTTTGTTGTGATCTGTTTGCCTTATCGTTTTTGTTTACGAGAGATAAAGGGAAAAGTGAAAACTCAAGTTTTGATTTAAGGAAAAAGTGTACATATAAAATGGAAATGCACAAATGTAGAGAGGGATAATTCCAAAAAGTGTCTATAACTTTTAGGGATTGTAAACTCTTTCTAGTTTATTTATATTAGGTTTTGCAATCGTCAGGAAACTAAGGGGGAGGCGGGGGAATTTTTAGCTGAATGTTGATTCCCAATCCATAAGTCATTTCTTAAAAAATATAGCCCGTTATGCATGATTGACCGATAAATCACTTTACAATCATCTATGATTATTAGGTCATATTTTTTGTAAATGGGCAAAATAATGGCATGTTTGGCTCGGGTTAATATCCCATCGCACCCAAACTTGAGAATTTAATGAGGTTTGGATCCATAGGTCATCTACATCTTTAACATGTTTCAATCATCCATATCCACTTTTAAAACATGTGCAGGATCAACTAGAAATCTCTTTCTTATAAAATTCCAAGCTATTAGGGTTGAACAAGTGGAATTTCCCAAACTTGGATATCAAAACTTTTTCTGTTCAATTGTGGTGGATGAATAAATTTTCTTTGCTTACATTTGTTGTTGTTTGAAATTTTTTGCATAAATTTTCATTTTGTTGTGATTTGTTTGCCTTATCTTTTTGTTGACGAGAGAGAAAGGGAAAATTGAAAACTCAAGTTTTTATTGGAGGAAAAAGTATACTTCCAAAATGGAAACGCAAAAATGTATGGAGTGATAATTCCAAAAAGTTACTATATCTTTTAGGGAGTGTAAAGTCTTTCTAGTTTTTATATATCAGGTTTTGTAATTGTCGGGAAACAAAGGGGGAGGTGGAGGAATTTTTAGCTGAGTGTTGGCTCCCAATCCATAAGTCATTTCCTACAAAAATATAGCCCGTTACGCATGATTGATCGATAAATCACTTTAAAATCATCTATGATTGTTAGGTCAACTTTTTGTAAATGGGCAAAATAATGGCTTGTTTGGCTCTAGTAAATATCCTACCGCACCCAAACTTAAGAATTTAATGTGGTTTGGATCCATAGGTCATCTGCATCTCGAAACATGTTAAAGATGCAGATGACCTACGAATCCAAACCTCATTAAATTCTCCAGTTTGGGTGTGGTGGGAAATTTACCCGAGCCAAACAAATCATTATTTTGCCCATTTACAAAAAAGCTGACCAAAGAATCATAGAAGATTGTAAAGTGATTTATTGATCAATCACGCATAACGGGCTATATTTTTGTAAGAAATTACTTATTTATTGGGAGTCAACACTCAGCTAAAAATCCCCCCGCCTCCCCCTTTTTTTCCCAATGATTGCAAAACCTGATATATAAAAATGAGAAAGAGTTTACTATCCCTAGATGTTACAAACACTTTTTGGAATTTTCTCTCTCCACATTTGTGCATTTCCATTGTAGATGTATACTTTTCCTTAAATCAAAACTTGAGTTTTCACTTATCCCTTTATATCTCGTAAACAAAAAAGATAAGGCAAACAAATCACAACAAAATGAAAATTTTAGAGTCTATGTATGCAAAAAATTTAGAACAACAACAAATGTAAGCAAAGAAAAATTATTCTTACACTACAAGTGAACACAAAAGTTTTGATATCCAAGTTTGGGAAATTCCACTAGTTCAACCCTAATAGCTTGGAATTTTATAAGAAAGAGATTTCTAGTTGATCCTACACATGTTTTAAATGTGTATATGCATGCTTGAAACATGTTAAAGATTCAGATAACCTACGGATCCAAACCTCACTAAATTCCCAAGTTTGGGTGTGGTGGGATATTTACCCGAGTAAAACAAGGCATTATTTTGCCCATTTACAAAATAGGTGACCTATCAATCATAGATGATTGTAAAGTGATTTATCGGTCAATTATGCGTAATGGGCTATATTATTGTAAGAAATGACTTATGGATTGGGAGTCAACATAGCTAAAAATTCCCCCACCTCCCCCTTTGTCTCCCGACGCTTGCAAAATCTGATATATAAAAACTACAAAAAGTTTACAATACCTAAAAGTTATAGACACTTTTTGGATTTATTTCTCTCTACATTTGTGCATTTCCATTTTAATGTATACTTTTTCCTTAAATCAAATCTTGAGTTTTCGCTTTTCCCTTTATCATTCGTAAACAAAAAAGATAAGGCAAATAGATCACAACAAAATGAAAATTTTAGAGTTTATATACGTAATAAATTTAGAACAACAACAAATGTAAGCAAAGAAAATATATTCACACACCAAAAATTAACACAAAAGTTTCGATATCGAAGTTTGGGAAATTCCACTTGTTCATTCTTGATAGATTGGAATTTTATAAGAAAGATATTTCTAGTTGATCCTGCACATGTTTTAAATGTGGATATGCATGCTGGAAATAGGTTCAAGATGCAGATGACCTATGGATCCAAACCTCATTAAATTCTCAAGTTTGGGTGCGGTGGGATATTTACCCCAGCCAAACAAGCCATTTTTTTGACTGTGTACAAAAAAGCTGACCTAATAATCATAGATGATTGTAAACTAATTTATCAATCAATCACGCGTAACAGGCTATATTTTTGTAAGAAATGACTTATGGATTGGGAGTCAACACTCAGCTAAAAATTCCCCCACCTCCCCCTTTGTTCCCCGACGTTTCCAAGACTTGATATATGAAAACTACAAAGAGTTTACAATCCCTAAAAGTTACAAACATTTTTTGGAATTATCTCTCTCTACACTTGTGCATTTCCATTTTAGTTGTATACTTTTTTATTAAATCGAAAGTTGAGTTTCACTTTTCCCTTTATCTCTCGTAACCAAAAAAGAAAAGGCAAACAGATCACAACAAAATGAAAATTTTAAAGTTTATGTATGCAAAAAATTTAGAACAACAACAAATGTAAGGAAATAAATGTATTCACACACCACAAATGAACACAAAATTTTTGATACCCAAGTTTGGGAAATTGCACAAGTTCAACCCTTATAGCTCGGAATTATATAAAAAAGGTATTTCTAGTTGGTTCTGCACATGTTTTAAATGTGGATATGCATGCTTTAAACATGTTAAAGATGCAGATGACCTACGGATCCAAACCTCATTAAATTTTCAAGTTTGGGTGCGGTGGGATATTTACCCGAGCCTAACAAGCCATTATTTTGCCCATTTACAAAAATGTTGACCTAACAATCATAGATGATTGTAAAGTGATTTATCGGCCAATCATGCGTAACGGGCTATATTTTTATAAGAAGTGATTTATGGATTGGGAGTAAACCCTCAGCTAAAAATTCCCATGCCTCTGCCTTTGTTTCCCGACGATTGCAAAACCTGATATATAAGAACTAGAAAGAGTTTACAATCCCCAAAAGTTACAAACACTTTTTGGAATTATCTCGTTCTTCATTTGTGCGTTACCATTTTAGATGTATACTTTTTCCTTAAATCAAAATTTGAGTTTTCACTTTTGCGTTTATCTCTCGTAAACAAAAATTAAAAGGCAAACATAACCCAACAAAATGAAAATTTTTGAGTTTATGTATGCAAAAAATTTAGAACAACAACAAATGTAAACAAAGAAAATTTATCAAATGAACACAAAATTTTTGATATCCAAGTTTGGAAAATTCCACTAATTGAACCTTGATAGGTTGGAATTTTATAAGAAAGAGATATCTAGTTGATCCTGCACATGTTCTAAATGTGGATAAGAATGTTTGAAACATGTTAAAGATGTAGATGACCTACGGATCCAAACCTCATTAAATTCTCAAGTTTGGGTGCGGTGTGATATTTACCCAAGCCAAACAAGCTATATTTTGCCTATTTACAGTAAAAGCTAACCTAACAATCGTAGATGATTGTAAAGTGATTTCTCAGTTAACACTTAGCAAAAAATTCCCTCGCCTCCCTCTTTACCGATGATTGCAAAACCTGATATATAAAAACTTGAAAGAGTTTACACTCCCTCAAAGTTACAGACACTTTTTGGAATTATCACTCTCTACTTTTGTGCCTTTTAAGTTTAGATGTATACTTTTTCCTTAAATCAAAACTTTAGTTTTCACTTTTCCCTTTATACCTCGTAAAAAAAACGTTAAGCCAAACATATCACAACAAAATGAAAATTTTAGAGTTTATGCGTGAAAAAATTTAGAACAACGACAAATGTAAGAAAATAAATTTATTCACAGAACACAAATGAACACAAAATTTTCGATATCCATGTTTTGGAAATTCCACTAGTTCAACCTTGATAGCTCAGAATTTTATAAGAAAGAGATTTCTAGTTGGTCTTGCACATGTTTTAAATGTGGATATGCATGCTAGAAACATGTTAATGATGCAGATGACCTATGGATCCAAACCTCATTAAATTCTCAACTTTGGGTGTCGTGGGATATTTACCCGAGCAAAACAGGCTAATATTTTGCCCATTTATGAAAACGCTGACCTAACAATCTTAGATGATTGTAAAGTGATTTATCGGTCAATCATGTGTAACATGCTATATGTTTTTAAGAAATTACTTATGGATTGGGTGTCACCCCTCAGCTAAAAATTCCTCGCCTCCCCCATTGTTTCCCGACGATTGCAAAACCTGATATAAAAAACCTAGAAAGAGTTTACAATCCCTAAAAGTTTCAGACACTTTTTGGAATTATCTCTCTCTACATTTGTGCATTTCAATTTTAGATGTATACTTTTTCCTTAAATCAAAACTTGAGTTTTCACTTTTCCCTTTATCTCTCGTAAACAAATGAAATAATGCAAACAGGTCACGACAAAATGAAAATTTTAGAGTTTATATATGCAATAAATTTATAACAACAACAAATGTAAGCAAAGAAAATTTATTCACACACCAAAAATAAACACAAAATTTTTTATATCCAAGTTTGGGAAATTCCATAAGTTCATTCCTGATAGCTTGGAATTTTATAAGAAATAGATTTTTAGTTAATCCTGGACAAGAATTAAATGTGGAAATGCTTGCTTGAAACATGTTAAAGATGCAGATGACCTACGGATCCAAACCTCATTAAATTCCCAAGTTTGGGTGCAGTGGGATATTTACCCAAGCCAAACAAGCCATTATTTTTCCCATTTACAAAAAAAGCTGACCTAACAATCATAGATGATTCTAAAGTGATTTATTGATCAATCAAGTGTAACGGGCTATATTTTCGTAAGAAAGGACTTATGGATTGGGTGTCAACACTCAGCTTAAAATTCCCCCGCCTCCCCTTTTTTTTCCCGATGATTGAAAAACCTGATATATATATAAACTAGAAAGAGTTTACAATCCCTAAAAGTTACAGACACTTTTTGGAATTATCTCACTCTTCATTTGTGCGTCACCATTTTAGATGTATACTTTTACCTTAAATCAAAATATGAGTTTTCACTTTTCCATTTATCTCTCATAAACAAAAAATATAAGGCCAACAAATCACAACAAAATGAAAATTTTAGAGTTTATGAATGTCAAAAATTTAGAACAACAAAAAATGTAAGCAAAGAAAATTTATTCGCACACCACAAATGAACTCAAAAGTTTTGATATCCAAGTTTGTGAAATTCCACAAGTTCAACCCTAATAGCTTGGAATTTTATAAGAGAGAGATTTTTAGTTGGTCCTGCACATTTTTTAATTGTGGATATGCATTCTTAAAACATGTTAAAGTGGCAGATGACCTTCAGATCAAAGCCTCTTTAAATTCTCAAGTTTGTGTGCAGTGGGATATCTACCCGAGCCAAACAAGTCATTATTTTGCTCATTTACAAAAAAGCTGACCTAACAATCATAGAAGATGTTAATGTGATTTTTTGGTCAATCATGCGTAACATGCTTTATTTTTGTAAGAAATGACTTATGGATAGGGAGACAAAACTTTGCTAAAAATTCCCCCGCCTTGCCCTTTTTTTCCTGACGATTCCAAAACCTGATATATAAAAACTTGAAAGAGTTTACAATCCCTAAAAGTTACAGACACTTTTTGGAATTATCCCTCTCTACATTTGTGAATTTCCAATATAAATGTATATGTTTTCCTTAAATAAAAACTTGAGTTTTCACTTTTCTCTTTTTTCTCTCGTAAACAAAAAAGAAAAGGCAAACAGATCACAACAAAACAAAAAATTTAAAGTTTATGTGTGAAAAAATTTAGAACAACAAAAAATGTAAGCATAGAAAATTTTTCACACACCACAAATGAACATGAAAGTGTTGATATCCAAGTTTGGGAAATTCCACAAGTTCAACCATGATAGCTCGGAATTATATAAGAAAGAGATTTCTAGTTGGTCCTGCATATGTTTTAAATGTGGATATGCATGCTTGAAACATGTTAAAGATGCAGACGACCTACGGATCCGAACCTCATTAAATTCTCTAGTTTGGGTGCGATGGGATATTTACCCAAGTCTAACAAGACATTATTTTGCCCATTTCCAAAAAATCTGACCAAACAATCATAGATGATTGTATAGTGATTAATCGGTCAATCATTTGTAACGGGCAATACTTTTTTAAGAAATGACTTATGGATTGGGAGTCAACACTTAGCTAAAAATTCCCCCGCCTCCCCCTTTCTTTCCCGACGATTGCAAAAACTGATATATAAAAACTAGAAATAGTTTACAATCCCAAAAGTTACCTACACTTTTTGGAATTATCTCACTCTACATTTCTGCATTTCCATTTTAGATGTATACTTTTTCCTTAAATCAAAATTTGAGTTTTCACTTTGCCCTTTATCTCTCGTAAACAAAAAATTAAAGGCAAACAAATCACAACAAACTGAAAATTTTAGAGTTAAAGTATGCAAAAAATTTAGAACAAGAACAAATGTAAGGAAATAAAATTTATTCACACACCACAAATGAACACAAAAGTTTTGATATCCAAATTTGGGAAATTCCACAGGTTCAACCCTTATAGCTCGGAATTTTATAAGAAAGAGATTTCTAGTTGGTTCTGCACATGTTTTAAATGTGGATATGCATGCTTGAAACATGTTAAAGATGCAGATGATTTATGGATCCAAACCTCATTAAATTCTCAAGTTTGGGTGCAGTGGGATATTTACCCGAGCCTAACAAGCCATTATTTTGCCCATTTACAAAAATGTTGACCTAACAATCATAGATGATTGTGAAGTGATTTATCGGCCAATCATGCGTAACGGGCTATATTTTTGTAAGAAATGATTTAAGGATTTGGAGTCAACACTTGGCTAAAAATTCCCCTGCCTCCACCTTTGTTTCCTGATAATTGCAAAACCTGATATATAAAAACATGAAAGAGTTTACAATCCCTAAAAATTACAAACACTTTTTGGAATTATCTCGCTCTTCATTTGTGCGTTACCATTTTAGATTTATACTTTTTCCTTAAATTAAAATTTGAGTTTTCACTTTTGCCATTATCTGTCGTAAACAAAAAACAAAAGGAAAATAGAACACAACAAAATGAATATTTTAGAGTTTATGAATGCAAAAAATTTAGAACAACAAAAAATGTAAGCAAAGAAAATTTATTCACACACCAGAAATGAACACAAAAGTTTTGATACCCAAGTTTGGGAAATTCCACTAGTTCAAGCAAGATAGCTCGAATTTTATAAGAAAGAGATTTCTAGTTGGTCCTGCACATGTTCTAAATGTGGATATGCTTGCTTGGAACATGTTAAAAATGCAGATGACCTACGGAACCAAACCTCATTAAATTCTCAAGTTTGGGTGAGGTGGGATATTTACCTGAGCCAAACAAGCTTTTATTTTGCCCATTTACAAAAAAACTGACCTAACAATCATAGATGATTTTAAAGTGATTTATTGGCCAATCATGCGTAACGGGCTATATTTTTGTAAGAAATGATTTATGGATTTGGAGTCAACACATAGCTAAAAATTCCTCTGCCTCCACCTTTGTTTCCTGATAATTGCAAAACCTGATATATAAAAACTAGAAAGAGTGTACAATCCCTAAAAGTTACAAACACTTTTTGGAATTATCTCGCTCTTCATTTGTGCGTTACCATTTTAGATTTATACTTTTTCCTTAAATCAAAATTTGAGTTTTCACTTTTGCCATTATCTGTCGTAAACAAAAAATAAAAGGAAAACAAATCACAACAAAATGAAAATTTTAGAGTTTATGAATGCAAAAAATTTAGAACGACAAAAAATGTAAGCAAAGAAAATTTATTCACACACCAGAAATGAACACAAAAGTTTTGATATCGAAGTTTGGGAAATTCCACTAGTTTGAGCATGATAGCTCGAATTTTATAAGAAAGAGATTTCTAGTTGGTCCTACACATGTTTTAAATGTGGATATGCATACTTGGAACATGTTAAAGATGCAGATGACCTACGGAACCAAACCTCATTAAATTCTCAAGTTTGGGTGAGGTGGGATATTTACCCGAGCCAAACAAGCTTTTATTTTGCCCATTTACTAAAAATCTGACCTAACAATCATAGATGATTGTCAAGTGATTTATCAGTCAATCATGCGTAACATGCTATATGTTTTTAAGAAATTACTTATGGATTGAGTGTCACCACTTAGCTAAAAATTCTTCGCCTCCCCCATTGTTTATCGACGATTGCAAAACCTGATATAAAAAAACTAGAAAGAGTTTACAATCCCTAAAATTTACAGACACTTTTTGGAATTATCTCTCTCTACATTTGTGCATTTCCATTTTAGATGTATACTTTTTCCTTAAATCAAAACATGAGTTTTCACTTTTCCCTTTATCTCTCGTAAACAAAAAAGATAAGGCAAACAGAACACAACAAAACGAAAATTTTAGAGTTTATGTGTGCAAAAAATTTAGAACAACAATAAATGTACGGAAAGAAAATTTATTCACACACTACAAATGAACACAAAATTTTTGATATCCCAGTTTTGATAATTCCACTAGTTCAACCCTGTTAGCTCGGAATTTTATAAGAAAGAGAGTTCTAGTTGGTCCTACACATGTTTTAAATGTGGATATGCATGCCACAAACATATTAAAGATTTAGATGACCTTCGGATCCAAACTTCATTAAATTCTCAAGTTTAGGTGCAGTGGGATATTTATCCGAGCCAAACAAGCCATTATTTTGCCCATTTACAAAAATGGGAACTTACAATCATAGATAATTGTGAAGAGATTTATCGGTCAATCATGCGTAATGGGCTATATGTTTTTAAGAAATGACTTATGGATTCGAGTCAACACTCAGCTTAAAATTCCCCCGCCTCTCCTTTTGTTTGCCGACAATATTAAAACTTGATATATATAAAAACTAAAAAGAGTTTACAATCCTTAAAAGTTCTAGACACTTTTTGGAATTATGTCTCTCTACATATGTACATTTCTATTTTAGATGTATACATTTTCCTTCAATCAAAACTTGAGTTTTCACTTTTCCCTTTATCTCTCGTAAACAAAAAAGATAAGACAAACAAATCAGAACAAAATGAAAATTTTAGAGTTTATGTGTGCAAAAAATTTAGAGCAACAACAAATGTAAGCAAAGAAAATTTATTGACACACCACAAATGAACTCAAAATTTTTGATATCCAAGTCTTGGAAATTCCACTAGTTCAACCCTGATAGCTTGGAATTTTATAAGAAAGAGATTTTTAGTTGGTTCTACACATGGTTTAAATGTGGATATACATGCTTGAAACATTTTAAAGATGCAGATGACCTACGGATCCAAACCTCATTAAATTCTCAAGTTTGGGTGCGGTGGGATATTTACCCGAGCCAAACAAGCCATTATTTCACGTATCTAAAAAAAAGATGACCAAACAATCATAGATGATTGTAAAGTGATTTATCGGTAACTCATGCGTAACGGGCTATATTTTTGTAAGAAATGACCTATGGATTGGGAATCAACACTCAGCTAAAAAATCTCCTGCCTCCCCCTTTGTTTCCCGACGATTGCAAATCCTGATAGATAAAAACTAGAAAGAGTTTACAATCCCTAAAAGTTATAGATACTTGTTAGAATTATCTCTCTTTAAATTTGTGCATTTCCATTTTATGTGTATACTTTTTCCTCAAATGAAAACTTGAGTTTTCATTTTCTCTTTACCTCCCGTAAATGAAAAAGAAAAGGCAAACAGATCACAACAAAATAAAAATTTTAGAGTTTAGGTATGCAAGAATTTTTTATCAACAACAAATGTAAGCAAAGAAAATTTATTCACACACCACAAATGAACACAAAAGTTTTGATATCCAAGTTTTGGAAATTCCATTAGTTCAACCCTTATAGCTTGGAATTTTATAAGAAAGAGATTTATAGTTGGTCATGCACATGTTTTTAATGTGGATATGCATGCTTGAAACATGTTAAAGATGCATATGACCTACGGATCCAAACGTCATTAAATTCTCAAGTTTGGGTGCGGTAGGATATTTACTCGAGCCAAACATGCCATTATTTTGCCCATCAATAAAAAAGCTGACCAAACAATCTTAGATGATTGTAAAGTGATTTATCGGTCAATCATGTGGTATGGGCTATATTTTTGTAAGAAATGACTAATGGATAGGAGTCAACACTCAACTAAAAATTCCTCTACCTCCGCCTTGGGTTCCCGATGATTGCAAAACCTGATAGATAAAATCTAGAAAGAGTTTACAATCCCTAAAAGTTATAGACACTTTGTGGAATTATCTCTCTCTACATTTGTGCATTTCCATTTTAGATGTATACTTTTTCCCTAAATGAAAACTTGAGTTTTCACTTTTCCTTTTATCTCTCGTAAACAAAAAAGATAAGGCAAACAGATCACAACAAAAAGAAAATTTTAGAGTTTATGTAAGCATAACATTAAAACAACAAAAAATGTAATCAAAGAAAATTTATTGACACACCTCAAATGAACACAAAAGTTTTGATATCCAAGTTTAGGAAATTTCTCTAGCTCAACCCTGATAGCTTGGAATTTTATAAAATTGAGATTTCTAGTTGGTCCTGCACATGTTTCAAATGTGGATATGCATGCTTGAAACATGTTAAAGATGCAGATTACCTACGGATCCAAACTTCCTTAAATTCTCAAGTTTGGGTGTGGTTGGATATTTACCCGAGCTAAAGAAGCCATTATTTTTCCCATCTACAAAAAAGTTGACCAAACAATCTTAGATTATTGTAAAGTGATTTATCGGTCAATCATACATAGTGGGCTATATTTTTGTAAGAAATAACTTATGGATTGGGAGTCAACACTCAGCAAAAAATTCCCCCCCCTCCGCCTTTGTTTCCTGATGATTGCAAAACACAATAGATAGAAACTTGAAAGAGTTTACAATACCTAAAAGTTACAGACATTTTTTGGAATTATCTCTCTCTACATTTGTATATTTCCATTTTAGATGAATACTTTTTCCTTAAATCAAAACTTGAGTTTTCACATTTCCCATTATCTCTCGTAAACAAAAAAGGTAAGGTGAACAGATCACAACAAAAGGAAAATTTTAGAGTTTTTGTATGAAAAAAAATTAGAACAACAAAAAATGTAAGCAAAGAAAATTTATTCACACACCACAAATGAACACAAAAGTTTTGATATCCAAGTTTTGGAAATTCCACTCTTTCAACCCTTTTTAGCTTGGAATTTTATAAGAAAGAGATTTCTAGTTGGTCCTGCACTTGTTTTAAATGTGGATATGCATGCTTGAAACATGTTAAAGATGCAGATGACCTTTGGATCCAAAACTCATTAAATTCTCAAGTTTGGATGCATTGGGATATTTTCCCGAGCCAAACAAGCCTTTAATTTTCCCATTTACAAACACACTGACCTAACAATCATAGATGATTGTAAAGTGATTTATCGGTCAATCATACGTAACAGGCTATATTTTTGTAAGAAATGACTTCTAGATTGGGAGTCAACATTCTGCTAAAAATTCCACCACCTCACCCTTTGTTTCCGGACGATTGCAAAACTTGATATTGAAAAACTAGTAAGAGTTTATATTCCCTAAAAGTTACAAACACTTTTTGGAATTATCTCTCTCTACATTTTTGCATTTCCATTTTAGATGTATACTTTTTGCTTAAATAAAAACTTGAGTTTTCACTTTTCCCTTTTTCTCTCGTACACAAAAAAGATAAGGCAAACAGATCACAACAAAATGAAAATTTTAGAGTTTATGAATGCAAAACATTTTCAAGAACAACAGATGTAAGATGAATATAAAGTGATTTATTGGTCAATCATACGTAACGGGCTATATTTTTTATGAAATGACTTATAGATTGGGAATCAACACTCAGCTAAAAATTCCCCAGCCTCCCCCTATGTTTGCCGACGATTGCAAAACCTGATATATAAAAACTAGAAAGAGTTTACAATCCAAAAAAGTTAAAGACACTTTTTGGAATTATCTCTCTCTACATTTGTGCGTTTCCATTTTAGATGTATACTTTTTCCTTAAATCAAAACTAGAGTTTTCACTTTTCCCTATATCTCTTGTAAAAAAAAAAGATAAGGCAAACAGATCATAACAAAATGAAAATTTTAGAGTTTATGTATGTAAAAAATTTACAAAAATAACAAATGTTAGCAAAGAAAATTTATTCACACACCACAAATGAACACAAAAGTGTAGATATCCAAGTTATGGAAATTTCACTAGTTCAACCCAGATAGCTTTGAATTTTATTAGAAAGAGATTTCTAATTGATCATGCACATGTTTTAAATGTGGATATGCATGTTTGAAACATGTTAAAGATGGGAATGACCTACGGATCCAAACCTCATTAAATTCTCAAGTTTGGGTGTGGTGGGAAATTTACCCGAACCCAACAAGCCATTATTTTTCCCATTTACAAAAAATCTAACCTAACAATCATAGAAGATTGTAAAGTGATTTATCGGTCAATCATGTGTAATGGGCTATATTTTTGTAAGAAATGACATATGGATTGAGAGTCATAACTCAGCTAAAAATTCCCCCACCTCCCCCCTTGTTTCCTGACGAGTGCAAAAATTGATATATAAAAACTAGGAGTTTACAACCCCTAAAAGTTACAGACACTTTTTGGAATTATCTCTCTCTACATTTGTGCATTTCCATTTTAGATGGTTACTTTTTCCTTAAATCAAAACTTGAGTTTTCACTTTTCTTTTTATCTCTCGTAAACAAAAAAGATAAGGCAAACAAATCACAAGAAAATGAAAAATTTAGAATTTATGTATGCAGAAATTTTAGAACAACAAAAAATGTAAGTAAAGAAAATTTATACACACACCATAAATGAACACAAAATTTTTGATATCCTAGTGTGGAAAATTTCACCAGTTCAACCCTGATAGCTTTGGAATTTTATAAGAAAGAGATTTCTAGTTGATTTTGCACATGTTTTAAATGTGGATATGCATGCTTGAAACATTTTAAAGATACATATGACCTACGGATCCAAACCTCTTTAAATTCTCAAGTTTGGGAGAGGTGGGATATTTACCCGAGCCAAAAGCGCCATTATTTTTCCCATTTACAAAAAAGCTGACGTAACAATCATAGATGATTGTAAAGTTCTTTATCGGTCAATCATGCATAACTAGCTATATTTTTTTAAGAAATGACTTATGGATTGGGAGTCAACACTCAGCTAAAAATTCGCCCGCCCCTCTTTCTGTCCCGAAGATTGCAAAACCTGATATTTAAAAACTAGAAAGAGTTTACAATTCCTAAAAGTTACACACACTTTTTGGAATTTTCTCTCTCTATATTTGTGTGTTTCCATTTTAGATGTATACTTTTTCCTTAAATTAAAACTTGAGTTTTCACTTTTCCCTTTATCTCTCGTAAACAAAAAAGATAAGGCAAACAGATCATAACAAAATGAAAATATTAGACTTCAAGTATGCAAGAAATTTAAAACAAAAACAAATGTAAGAAAATAAAATTTATTCATACACCATAAATGAACCAAAATGTTTTGATACCCAAGTTAAGGAAATTCCACTAGTTCAACCCTGATAGCTTGGAATTTTATAAGAAAGCAATTTCTAGTTTGTCCTGCTCATATTTTAAATGTGGATATGCATGCTTTAAACATGTTAAATATGAAGATGACCTATGTATCCAAACCTCATTAAATTCTCAAGTTTGAGTGTTGTGGGATGTTTTCCCGAGCGAAACAAGCCATTATTTTGCCTTTTAACAAAAAATCTGACCTGACAATCATAGATGATTGTAAAGTGATTAATCGGTAAATCATGCGTAACGGGTTATATTTTTGAAAGAAATGACTTATGGATTGGGAGTCAATACTAAGCTAAAAATTCCCCCGCCTCCCCTTTGTTTCCCGACATTTGCAAAACCTAATATATAAAAACAAGAAACAGTTTACAATCCCTAAAAGTTACAGACACTTTTTGGAATTATCTCTCTCTACATTTGTACATTACCATTTTAGATGTATACTTTTCCTTAAATCAAAACATGGGTTTTCACTTTTCTCTTTTTCTCTCGTAAACAAAAAAGATAAGGCAAACAGATCACAATAAAATGATAATTTTAGAGCTTATGTTTGCTAAAAATATAAAAAACAATAAATGTAAGCAAAGAAAATCTATTCACACACCACAAAAGATCACAAAAGTTTTAATATCCAAGTTTGGGAAATTCCACTAGTTCAACCCTGATTGCTTGGAATTTTATAAGAAAGAGATTTCTAGTTGATCCTGCGGAAGTTTAAAATGTGCATATGCATGCTTGAAACATGTTAAAGATGCAGATGACCTATGGATCCAAACCTTATTAAATTCTCAAGTTTGGGTGCGGTGGGATATTTACCCGAGCCAAACAAGCTATTATTTTTTCCATTTTCAAAAAAGCTGACCTAACAGTCTTAGATGGTTGTAAAGTGATTTATAGGTCAATCATGCGTATCCAGCTATACTTTTGAAAGAAATGACTTATGGATTGGGAGTCAAAACTCAGCTTAAAATTCTCCGCCTTCCCTTTGTTTCTCGACGATTGCAAAACCTTATATATAAAAACTAGAAAGAGTTTACAATCCCAAAACGTTACAGACACTTTTTGGAATTATCTCTCTCTACATTTGTGCATTTCCATTTTAGATGTATACTTTTTCCTTAAATCAAACTTGAGTTTTCACTTTTCCCTTTATCTCCCGTAAACAAAAAAGATAAGGCAAACAAATCACAACAAAATGAAAATTTTAGAGTTTATGTATGCAAAAAATTTTAAACTACAACAAATGTAAGCAAAGAAAATTTATTCACACACCACAAAAGAACACAAAAGTTTTGATATCCAACTTTTGGAAATTTCTCTAGTTCAACCCTCATAGCTGGAATTTTATATGAAAAAGATTTCTAGTTGATTCTGCGCATGTTTTAAGTGTGGGTATGCGTGCTTGAAACATGTTAAAGACGTAGATGACCTATGGATGCAAAACTCATTAAATTCTCAAATTTGGGTGCGGTAGGATATTTACCCGAATCAAACAAGCCATTATTTTGCCCATTTACAAAAAGGCTGACCAAAAGATCATAGATGATTGTAAAGTGATTTAAAGGTCAATAGTGTTTAACGGGCTATATTTTTGTAAGAAAAGGATTTTGGATTGGGAGTCAACACTCAGCTATAAATTCCCCTGCCTCCCTCTTTGTTTCCCGACGATTGCACAACCTGATATATAAAAACTAGAAAGAGTTTACAATCCCTAAATGTTGCAGACACTTTTTGGAATTATTTCTATTTATAATTGTGCATTTTCATTTTAAATGTATACTTTTTCCTTAAATCAAAACTTGAGTTTTCACTTTTCCCTTTATCACTCATAAACAAAAAACATAAGGCAAAGTGATCACAACAAAAGGAAAATTTTAGAGTTTATGTATGCAAAAAAATTAGAACAACAACAAATGAAAGCTAAGAAAATTTATTCACATACGACAAATGAACACAAAAATTTGATATCCACGTTTGGGTAATTCCACTATTTCAACCCTGATAGCTTGGAATTTAATAAGAAAGAGATTTCTAGTTGGTCCTACTCATGTTTTAAATGTGGATATGCATGCTTGAAACATGTTAAAGATGCAGATGATATTCGGATCCAAACCACAATAAATTCTCAAGTTTGGGTGCGGTGGGATATTTACCCAAGCCAAACAAGCCATTATTTTGCTCATTTACAAAAACGCAGACCTAACAATCATCGAGGATTGTAATGTGATTTATGAGGCAATCATGTGTAACAGGCCATATTTTTTTAAGAAAAAAACTTATGGATTGGGAGTGAAGACTCTGCTAAAAATTCCCCCGCCTCCCACTTTGTTTCCCAACGATTACAAAACCTGATATATAAAAACTAGAACGAGTTTACAATCCCTAAAAGTTACAGACACTTTTTGGAATTATTTCTCTCTATGTCTGTGCATTTCCATTTTAGATATATACTTTTTCCTTAAATCAAAACTTGAGTTTTCACTTTTCCCTTTATCTCTCATAAAAAAAATGATAAGGCAAACAGATCAAAACAAAATGAAAATTTAAGAGTTTAGTATACAAAATATTTAGAACAACAACAAATGTAAGCAAAGAAAATTTATTCACACACCTCAAATGAATACAAAAGTTTTGATATCCATGTTTGGGAAATTCCACTTGTTCATCACCGATAGCTTGGAATTTCATAAGAATGAGATTTCTAGTTGGTCTTGCATATGTTTTAAATGTGGGTATGCATGCGGTGGGGTATTTACACGAGTCAAACAAGCAATTATTTTGCCCATTTACAAAAAGGCTAACCTAACAATCATAGATGATTGTAAAGTTATTTAAAGGTAATCATGCGTAACGGGCTATATTTTTGAAAGAAATGACTTATGGATTTGGAGTCAACACTCAGATAAAACTTCCCCCACCTCCCCCTTTGTTTCCCGTCGATTGCAAATCCTAATATATAAAAACAAGAAAGTGTTTACAATCCTTAAAAGTTGTAGACACTTTTTGGAATTATCTCACTCTTTATTTGTGCATTTCCATTTTAGATGTATAATTTTTCCTTAAATCAAAACTTGAGTTTTCACTTTTTCCTTTTTCTCTCGTAAACAAAAAAGATAAGGCACACAAATCACAAAAAAATGAAAATTGTAGAGTTTATGTCTGCAAAAATTTTAAAACAACAACAAATGTAAGCAAAGAAAATTTATTCACACACCACAAACGAACACAAAAGTTATGATATCCAAGTTTGGGAAATTTCACTAGTTCAACCCAGATAGCTTGGAATTTAATAAGAAACAGATTTCTAGTTGGTCCTACACATATTTTAAATGTGGATATGCATGCTTGAAATATGTTAATGATGCAGATGACCTACGGATCCAAACCTCATTGAATTCTCAAGTTTGGGAGCGATGGGATATTTACCCGAGCCAAAAAAGCCATTATTTTGTCCATCTACAAAAAAGCTGACCAAACAATCATGAATGATTGTGAAGTGATTTATCGGTCAATAATACATAACGGGCTATATTTTTGTAAGAAATGACTTATGGATTGGGAGTCAAAACTCAGCTAAAAATTCCCCTGCCTGCCCCTTTGTTTCCCGACGATTGCAAAACATGATAGATAAAAACTAGAAAGAGTTTACAATCCCTAAAAGCTATAGAAACTTTTTTGAATTATCTCTCTCTACATTTTTGCGTTTCCATCTTCGATATATACTTTTTCCTTAAATATAAACTTGAGTCTTCACTTTTCCTTTTATCTCTCATAAACAACAAAGATAAGGCAAACATATCACAATAAAAAGAATATTTTAGAGTTTATATATGCAAAATTTTTTGAAAAACAACAAATGTAAAGTGATTTAAAGGTCAATCATGCGTAACGGGCTATATTTTTGTAAGAAAGGACTTATGGATTAGGAGTCAACACTCTGCTAAAAATTCCCTGCCTCCCCCTTTGTTTCCCGATGATCGCAAAGCCTGATATATAAATACTAGAAAGAGTTTACAATCCCTAAAAGTTACAGACACTTTTTGGAATTATCTCTCTCTACATTTGTGCATTTCCATTTTTCACACACCACAAATGAACACAATTTTTGATATCCAAGTTTGTGAAATTCCACTAGTTCTACCCTGATAGCTTGGAATTTTGTAAGAAAGAGATTTTTAGTTGGTCCTGCACATGTTTTAAATGTGGATATGCATGCTTGAAACATGTTAAAGATGCAGATGACCTACAGATCCAAACCTCATTAAATTCTCAAGTTTGGGTGCTGTGGAATATTTACCCAAGCCAAACATGCCATTATTTTGCCCATTTACAAAAAAGCTTACCTAACAATCATAGATGGTTGTAAAGAGATTAATCGGTCAATCAAGTGTAACAGGTAATAATTTTGTAAGAAATGACTTTATAGATTGGGAGTCAACACTCAGCTAAAAATTCCCTCGCCTCCCCCCTTTGTTTCCCGACGACTGTAAAACCTGATATAAAAAAAACTAGAAAAAGTTTACAATCCCTAAACGTTACAGACACTTTTTAGAATTATCTCTCTCTAGATTTGTGATTTTCCATTTTAGAAGTATACTTTTTCCTAAAATCAAAACTTGGGTTTTCACTTTTCCTTTTATCTCTCGTAAACAAAAAAACAGAAGGCAAACAGATCACATCAAAATGAAAATTTAAGAGTTTTGTATGCAAAAAATTTAGAACAACAACAAATGTCAGCAATGAAAATTTATTCACACACCTCAAATGAACACAAAAGTTTTCATATCCAAGTTTGGGAATTCCACTTGTTCAACATTGATAGCTTGGAATTTTATAAGAATGAGATTTCTAGTTGGTCTTGCACATGTTTCAAATGTGGATATGCATGCTTAAAACATGTTCAAGATGCAGATAACCTATGGATCCAAACCTCATTAACTTCTCAAGTTTTGGGTGCGGTGGGATATTTACATGAGCCAAACTAGCCATTATTTTGTCCATTTAAAAAAAGACTGATCTACCAATCATAGATGATTGTAAAAAAATTTTAAGGTCAATCACGCATAATAAGCTATATTTTTGTAAGAAATGACTTATGGATTTGAGTCAACACTCAGCTAAAAATTCCCCTGTCTCCCCCTTTGTTTTCCGACGATTGTAAAACCTGATATATAAAAATTAGAAAGAGTTTACAATCCCTAAAAGTTATAGACACTTTTTGGAATTATCTCTCTCTATATTTGTGCATTTCGATTTTAGATGTATAATTTTTCCTTAAATCAAAACTTGAGATTTCACTTTTCCCTTTCTATCTCGTAAACAAAAAAGATAAGGCGAACTAATCTGAACAAAATGAAAATTTTAGAGTTTATGTATGTAAAAAATTTAGAACAACAACAAATGTAAGCATAGAAAATTTATTAACACACAACAAATGAACACAAATGTTTGGATATCCAAGTTTGGGAAATTCATCTAGTTCAACCCTGATAGCTTGAAATTTTGTAAGAAAGAGATTTCTAGTTGGTCCGGCACATGTTATAAATGTCGATATGTATGCTTGAAATATGTTAATGATTCAGATGACCTACGGATCCAAACCTCATAAAATTCTCAAGTTTGGGTGCGGTGGGATATTTACCCGAGCAAAACAAGCCATTATTTTGCCCATCTACAAAAAGTTGACTTAACAATCATAGATGATTGTAAAGTGATTTAACGGTCAATATTGTGTAAGGGGCTATATTTTTGTAAGAAATGACTTATGATTGGTAATCAACACTCAGCTAAAAATTCCCCCGCCTCCCCCTTTGTTTCCCGACGATTGGAAAGCCTGATATATAAAAACTAGAAAGAGTTTTGTTATGCACAAATACATTATTATTTTAGTGTTTTATTTAATTTACTTTATTTTGTTTCAGTTTTAGGTCATAGGGGTATTTTTGGAATATTTTATTTATAGGGGTATTTTTGGAATATTTTATTTATTGGGGTATTTTTGGAATATTTTATTTATAGGGGTATTTTTGGAATATTTTATTTATAGGGGTATTTTTAGAATATTTTATTGTAAACCCTAACCGGGTGAACCCTATTTAAGGGGTAAGACTAATGAGAAATACAAGCATTGAAGTATTAAGAATTAGGTTAAATCTAGCGTAGAGAGGCTAAGAGTTCTCCTCAACGAGCTCTAGGGTTTTCAAGCTTCCCTTTGGCTTGATCTTCGTTTTCGTCTTTCCCATGTCTTCCTACTACCCCTATGGTAATGCACGGTTAGATGCTTCCATTGAACGTTATGGAAGGGAGAAACTTGTTGTTGCAGCAAAACAGGTCATACGACCTCAATTCTCTATCTCGGACGGGCAGAACGGCCCATGGCCGAAAAAATCAAAAAATTCGTCTCGAGAGGCAGACGCAGAAAATCAACAGAAATCAGTACCTAACACCTGCTCACGGCAAAGGGCCAATGGGGAAAATTTCCGTTCCGAACGGGAGGGGGAAAATTTCCGTTCCGCACGGGAGGGGAAAAATTTCTCTGACATTCCCACCGGGAAATATTTCCGAGAGTCTGTCTCGGCAAAATTCCAATTGGCGAAACCTCCAAGGGCTTCTAGTCACCGCAGGAGCAGCATGAGACTCCGTCGGCGACAATTCCGCCTTGTTCGGCGACATTCCAACAACAGAATCGTCAACATTCCGGCAAAAGATCGTCGGAGATATTTTCGCAAAAGACCGTCGGCGACAATTCAGTAGAAGACCCATCGGCGACATTCCAGCAGAACCATCGGCGATATTCCGAGATCCCTCTGTCTCAGCAACTCTCCCATCGGCGAAGCGAAGCCCCAATGGGCTGCTCTTCATCACCGAAAAATCAGGCGATTCCGTCGGTGCCGGGAGAGAGGAAGAAGAAGCCAATTGCCGGACTTCGTCGGTGCCGTGAGGAATGGAACTGCCGGCCGCAGAGTTCGGGAGCCACCGAAGGAAGACGACGACTCCCGATTAAATTTTCCTAACTTAGGAAAATTTAATCGGTCTGGTCCGCTGAGTCGCAAGCCGGACCGGGTTCCTGAACCGGGTCAACCCAGGTTAACTCGGACCCCCCCCCCCCCCCAAAAAAAAAAAAAGGAAGCGGGCAAACAGAGGGGGCGTCATAGCTTTCGCGGATGCTACTTCAGCACCGGTGAAGACGTCGGCATACAGACACTACTTCCGAGCTTGAGGACAAGCTCATTTTCCAAGGGGGGTGTAATGTTATGCACACACAATAACATTATTATTTTAGTGTTTTCTTTAATTTACTTTATTTTATTTCAGTTTTAGGTCATAGGAGTATTTTTGGAATATTTTATTTATAGGGGTATTGCACGCGTTTTAAATGTGGATATGCATGATTGAAACATGTTAATGATGCAGATGACCTACGGATCCAAACCTCATTAAATTTTCAAGTTTGTGTTTTGTGGGATATTTACCCTAGCCATTATTTTGCCCATCTACAAAAAAGCTGACCAAACAATCATGGCTGATTGTAAAGTGATTTATCGGTCAATCATGCGTAACGAGCAATATTTTTGTAAGAAATGACTTATGGATTGGGAGTCAACACTCAGCAAAAAATTCCCATGCCTTCCCCTTTGTTTCCTGACGATGTCAAAACTTGTGAGATAAAAACTAGAAAGAGTTTACAATCCCTAAAAGTTACAGACAATTTTTGGAATTATCTCTCTCTACATTTGTGCATTTCAATTTTAGATGTATACTTTTTCCTTATATCAAAACTTGTGTATTCCCTTTTCCTTTTATCACCCCTAAACAAAAAAGATAAGCCAAATAGATCACAATCAAAAGAAAAATTTAGAGTTTATGTATGAAAACAAATATAAGCAATGAAAATTTATTCACACACCTCAAATGAACACAAAAGTTTTAATATCCATGTTTGGAAAATTTCCACTAGTTCAACCCTGATATCTAGGAATTTTATAAGAAAGAGATTTCTTGTTGGTCCTAAACATGTTTTAAATGTGGATATGCATGCTTGTAACATGTTAAAGATGCAGATGACCTACGGATCCAAACCTCATTAAATTCTCAAGTTTGGGTGCGGTGGGATATTTACCCGAGCCAAACAAGCCATTATTTTGCCCATTTACAAAAAGGCTGACCAAACAATCATAGATGATTGTAAAGTGATTGATTGGTCAATCATACGTAATGGACTATATTTTTGTAAGAATTGACTTATGGATTGGGAGTCAACATTTAGCTAAAAATTCCCTCGCCTCCCATTTTGTTTCCCGATGATTGAAAAACCTGATATATAAAAACTAGAAAGAGTTTCCAATCCCTAAAAGTTACACACAATTTTTTGAATTATCTCTCTCTACATTTGTACGTTTCCTTTTTAGATATATACTTTTTCCTTAAATCAAAATTTGAGTTTTCACTTTTCTCTTTATCTCTCGTAAACAAAAAATATAAGGCAAACATATCACAACAAAATGAAAATTTTAGACTTTTAGTATGCAAAAAATTTAGAGCAACAACAAATGTGAGCAAAGAAAATTGATTCACACAACAAAAATTAACACAAAAGTTTTGATATCCTAGTTTGGGAAATTCCACTAGTTCAACCCTGATAGCTTGGAATTTTATAAGAAAGAGATTTGTAGTTGATCTTGCGCTTGTTTTAAATGTGGATATGTATGCTTGAAACATGTTAAAGATGCAGATGACCTATGGGTCCAAACCTCTTTAAATTCTCAAGTTAGGGTGTGGTGAGATATTTACCCGAGCCAAACAAGCTATTATTTTGCCCATTTACAAAAAACCTGACCTAAAAGTCATAGATGATTGTAAAGTGATTTATAGGTCAATCATGTGTAACCGGCTATATTTGTGAAAGAAATGACTTATGCATTGGTATTCAACACTCAGCTAAAAATTCCCCCGCTTCCCCTTTTGTTCCTCGACGATTGCAAAACCTGATATATAAAAACTAGAAAGAGTTTACAATCCCTAAAAGTTATAGACACTTTTTGGAATTATCACTCTCTGCATTTGTGCATTTCCATTTTAGATGTATACTTTTTCCTTAAATCAAAATTTGAGTTTTCACTTTTGCCTTTATCTCTCGTAAACAAAAAAGATAAGACAATCAGATCATAACAAAATGAAAAATTCAGAGTTTATGTAAGCTAAAAATTTAGAACAGCAGCAAAAGTAAGCAAAGAAAATTTATTCACACAGCACAAATGAACACAAAAGTTTAGATATTCATGTGTGGAAAATTCCACTAGTTCAACCCTGATAGCTTGGAATTTTATAAGAAAGAGATTTCTAGTTGATCCTGCAAATGTTTTAAATCTGGATATGCATGCTTGAAACATGTTAAAGATGCAGATGACCTACGGATCCAAAACTCATTAAATTCTAAAGTTTGGGTGAGGTGGGATATTTACCCGAGCCGAACAAGCCATTATTTTGCCAATTTACAAAAAGGCTGATTGATCAATCATAGCTGATTGTAAAAAGATTTAAAGGTCAATCATGCATAACGGGCTTTATTTTTGTCAGAAATAACTTATGGATTTGAAGTCAACACTCTGCTAAAAATTCCCCCACCTCCTCCCCCTTTGTTTCCCGATGATTTAAAAAACATATATATAAAAACTAGAAAGAGTTTACAATCCCTAAAAGTTACACAAACTTTTTGGAATTATCTCTCTCTACATTTGTGTGTTTGCATTTTAGATGTATACTTTTTCCTTAAATCAAAACTTGAGTTTTAAATTTTCCCATTATCTCTCATAAACAAAAACGATAAGGCAAACAGATCAGAACAAAATGAAAATTTTAGACTTTAAATATGCAAAAAATTTAGAACCACAACAAATGTAAGCAAAGAAAATTTATTCACACACCACAAATGAACAGAAAAGTTTTGATTTCCAAGTTTGGGAAATTCGACTTGTTCAACCCTGGTAGTTTGGAATTTTATATGAAAAAGATTTCTAGTTGGTCCTGCGTATGTTTTACATGTGGATATGCATGCTTGAAACAAGTTAAAGATGTAGATGACCTACGAATCCAAACCTCATTAAATTCTAATAGTAATAGATGATTGTAAAGTGATTTATCGGTCAATCATGCTTAACCGGCTCTAATTTTGAAAGAAATGACTTATGGATTGGGAGTCAACACTCAGCCAAAAATTCTCTGCCTCCTCCCCCTTTATTTCCTGACGTTTGCAAAACCTGATATATAAAAACTAGAAGGAGTTTACAATCTCTAAAATTTACAGACACTTTTGGGAATTATATCTCTCTACATTTGTGCATTTCCATTTTAGATGTAAACTTTTTCTTTTAAACAAAACATGAGTTTTTACTTTTCCCTTTATCTCTGGTAAACAAAAAAGATAAGACAACCAGATTACAACAAAATGAAAATTTTAGAGTTTATGTATGCTAAAAATTTAAAACATCAACAAATGTAAGCAAAGAAAATATATTCACACACCACTAAAGAACACAAAAGTTTTCATATCCAAGTTTGGGAAATTCCACTAGTTCAACCCTTACAGCTTGAAATTTAAAAAAAAAAGAGATTTCTAGTTGGTCCTGCACCTGTTTTAAATGTGGATATTCATGTGTGAGATATGTTAAAGATGCAGATGACCTACTGATCTAATCCTCATTAAATTCTCAAGTTTGGGTGCGGTGGAATATTTACCTGAGCCAACAAGCCATTATTTTGCCCTTTAAAAAAAAACTGACGTAACAATCATACATGATTGTAAAGTGTTTTATCGGTCAATCATGTGTAACGGGCTATATATTTTTAAAAAATGACTTCTGGATTGGGAGTCAACACTCGGCAAAAAAATTCCCCTGCCTCCCCCTTTTTTCCTGACGATTGCAAAACATGATATATAAAAACAGGAAAGAGTTTACAATCCCTGAAAGTTACAGACACTTTCTTGTAAACAAAAAAGATAAGGTAAACAGATTACAGCAAAATGAAAATTTTAGAGTTTATGTTTGCAAAAAATTCAGAACAATAACAAACGTAAGCAAAGAAAATTTATTCACACACCACAAATGAACACAAAAGTTTTGATATCCAAGTTTTGGAAATTCCACTAGTTCAACGCTCATAGCTTGGAATTTTATAAGAAAGAGATTTCTTGTTGATCCTGCGCATGTTTTAAATGTGGAAATGCATGCTTGAAACTAGTTAAAGATGCAAATGACCTACGGATCCAAACCTCATTAAATTCTAAAGTTTGGGTGCGGTGGGATATTTACTCGAGCCAAACAAGCCATTATTTTTTCCCATTTACAAAAAGCTGACCTTACTGTCATATATGATTGTAAAGTGATTTATCGGTCAATCATGCATAACCGGCTATAATTTTTAAAGAAATGATTTATGGATTGGGAGTTAACACTCAGATAAAAATTCTCTGCCTCCCCCTTTATTTCCCGACGATTGCAAAACCTGATATATTAAAACTAGAAAGAGTTTAAAATCCCTAAAAGTTACAGAAACTTTTTGGAATTATCTCTCTCTACATTTATGCATTTCCATTTTAGATATAAACTTTTTCTTTAAATCACAACTTGAGTTTTCACTTTTCTCTTCTTCTCTCGTATACAAAAAAAGATAAGGCAAACAGATCACAAAAAAAAGAAAATTTTAGAGTTTTTAATCCAAAAAATTTAGAACTACAACAAATGTAAGCAAAGAAAATTTATTCACACACCTCAAATGAACACAAAAGTTTTGATATCCAAGTTTGGGAAATTCCACTAGTTCAACATTAATAGCTTGGAATTTTTATGAGAAAGGGGTTTCTAGTTGGTCCCGCACATATTTTAAATGTGGATACGCATGCTTAAAACATGTTATAGATGCAAATGATCTTCATCTCAAAACCTCATTTAATTCTCAAGTTTGGGTGCGGTGGGATATTTACCTGAGCCAAACAAGCCTTTATTTTGCCCATTTACAAAAAAGCTGATCTAACAATCATAGATGATTTTAATGTGATTTATCGGTCAATCATGCGTAATGGGCTATATTTTTGAAAGAAATGAGTTATGGATTGGGAGTCAAGACTCTACTAAAAATTCCCCCGCCTCCCCCTTTGTTTCTCGAAAATTGTAAAACCAAATATATAAAAACTAGAAAAAGCTTAAAATCCCTAAAAGTTACATACACTTTTTGGAATTATCTCTCTCTACATTTGTGCATTTCCATTTTAGATGTATACATTTTCCTTAAATCAAAACTATAGTTTTCACTTTTCCCCTTTTCTCTCGTAAACAAAAAAGATAAGGCAAACAGATCACAACAAAATGAAAATTTTAGAGTTTTGTAAGCAAAAAATTTAAAACAACATCAAATGTAAGCAAAGAAAATTTATTCACACACCTCAAACGAACACAAAAGTTTTGATATCAAAGTTTGTGAAATTCCTCTAGTTCAACACTGATTTCTTGGAATTTTATAAGAAGGAGATTTCTAGTTGGTTTAACACATGTTTTAAAAGTGGATATGCATGCTTAAAACATGCTAAAGATGCAGATGACCTATGGATCCAAACATCATTTAATTCTCAAGTTTGGGTGCGGTGGGATATTTACCCAAGTCAAACAAGCCATTATTTTGCCAATTTACAAAAAGGCTGACCTAATAATCAAAGATGACTGTAATGTGATTTATCAGTCAATCATACGTTACGGGCTATATTTTTGAAAGAAATGACATATGGATTGTCAGTCAACAATCAGTTAAAAATTCCCCCGCCTCCCCCTTTGTTTCCCGACGATTCCAAAACCTGATAGATAAAAACAAGAAAGAGTTTACAATCCGTAAATGTTACAATAACTTTTTGCAATTATATCTCTCTCCATTTGTACGTTTCCATTTTAGAGGTATACTTTTTCCTTAAATCAAAACTTAAGTTTTCACTTTTCCCTTTATCTCTCGTAAACAAAAAAGATAATGCAAATAGATCACAACAAAAGGAAAATTTTAGAGTTTATGTATGCAAAAAAATTAGAACAACAACAAATGTAAGCAAAAAAAATTTATTCACACACCACAAATGAACAGAAAAGTTTTGATATCCAAGTTTGGGAAATTCCACTATTTCAACCTTGATAGCTTAGAATTTTATAAGAAAGAAATTTCTAATTGGTCTGGCACATGTTTTAAATGGGGATATGCATGCTTGAAACATGTTAAAGATGCAGATGACCTTCGGATCCAAACCTCATTAAATTATCAAGTTTTGGTGCAGTAGGAAATTTACCTGACCCAAACAAGTCATTATTTTCCCCATTTAAAAAAAAGTTGACCTAACAATCATATATGATTCTAATGTGATTTATCGGTCAATCATGTGTAATAGGTAATATTTTTGTAAGAAATGACTTATGGATTGGGATTCAAAACTCTGGTAAAAATTCCCCCACTGCCCCCTTTGTTTCCCGACGATTGAAAGACTAGATATATAAAAACTCGAAAGAGTTTAGAATCCCTAAATGTTACAGACAATTTTTGGAATTATCTCTCTCTACATTTGCGCATTTCCATTTTAGATGTATACTTTTTCCTTCAATCAAAACTTGAGTTTTCTCTTTTCCCTTTATCTCTCATAACCAAAAAAGACAAGGCAAACATATCACAACAAATTGAAAATTTTAGAGTTTTTTATGCAAAAAATTTGAACAACCAAAAATGTAAGCAAAGAAAAAGAAAATTTATTCACACACCTCAAATGAACACAAGATTTTATAAATCCATGTTTGGGTAATTCCACTAGTTCAACACTGATAGCTTGGAATTTAATAAGAAAGAGATTTCTAGTTGGTTCTGCACAAGTTTTAAATGTGGATATGCATGCTTAAAACATGTTAAAGATGCAGATGACCTACAGATCCAAACCTCATTAAATTCTCAAGTTTGGGTGCGGTGGGATATTTACCGGAGCCAAACAAGCACTTATTTTTCCCATTTACAAAAAGGCTAACCTAATAATCATAGATGATTTTAAAAAGATTTAAAGGTCAATCATGCATGACGGGCTATATTTTTTTAAAGAAATGACTAATGGATAGGGGGTCAACACTCAACGAAAAATTTATCTGCATCCCCCTTTGTTTCCCGACGATTGCAAAACCTGATATATAAAAACTAGAAAGAGTTTACAATCCCTAAAAGTTACAGACACTTTTTGGAATTATCTCTCTCTACATTTGTGCATTTCCATTTTAGATCTATACTTTTTCCATAAATCAAAACTTGATTTTTCACTTTTCCCTTTATCTCTCGTAAACAAAAAAGATAAGGCAAACAGATCACTACAAAATGAAAATTTTAGAGTTTATTTATGCAAAAAATTTAAAACAACAACAAATAGAAGCAAAGAAAATCTATTGACACACCACAAAGGACCACAAAACGTTTTATATCAATGTTTTTGAAATTCCACTAGTTCAACCCTGATAGCTTGAAATTTTATAGTAAAGAGATTTCTAGTCGATCCTACACTTGTTTTAAATGTGGAGTAGTGTGCTTGAAACATGTTAATGGTGCATTGGGATATTTACCCGAGCCAAACAAGCCATTATTTTGACCATTTAAAAAAAAGCTGACCTAACAATCATAGATGATTGTAAAGTGATTTATCAACCAATCATGCGTAATGCTATATTTTTGTAAGAAATGACTTATGGATTGGGAGTCAACACTCAGCAAAAAATTCCCCCACCTCCCCCTTTGTTTCTCGATAACTGTACAACCTGATATATAAAAACTAAAAAGAGTTTACAATCCCTAAAAATTAAAAACACTCTCTACATTTGTGCATTTCCATTTTAGATATATACTTTTTGCATAAATCAAAACTTGAGTTTTCCCTTTTCCCATTATCTCTCGTAAACAAAATAGATAAGGCAAACAGATCACGAAAAAATGAAAATTATAGAGTTTATGTTTGCAAAAAATTTAGAACAATAAAAATAGAAGCAAATAAAATTTATTCACACACCACAAATGACCACAAAACTTTTTATATCAATATTTGAGAAATTCCACTTGTTCAACCCTGATAGCTTGGAATTTTATAGTAAAGAGATATCTAGTCGATCTTGCACATGTTTTAAATGTGGATATGCATGCTTGAAACATGTTAGAGATGCAGATGACCTACAGATCCAAACCTCATTAAATTCTCAAGTTTGGGTGCGGAGGGATATTTACTAGAGCCAAAAAGTCCATTATTTTGCCCATTAACAAAAAACCTGACCTCACAATCATGTATGATTTTAAAGTGATTTATCGGTCAATCATGCATAATGGGCTATATTTTTTTAAAAAATGACTTATGGATTGGGAGTCAACACTCCTCTAAAACTTCCCCCACCTCCCCCTTTGTTTCCCGAAGATTGCAAAACCTGATATATAAAAACTAGAAAGAGTTTACTATCCCTAAAAGTTACAGACACTTTTTGGAAATATCTCTCTCTACACTTGTGCATTTCCATTTTAGTTGTATACGTTTTCCTTAAATCCATACTTGAGTTTTCACTTTTCCCTTTCTCTCGTAAACAAAAAAGGTAAGGCAAACAGATCACTACAAAATGAAAATTTTACGGTTTATGTATGCAAAAAATTTAGAACCACAACAAATGTAACCAAAGAATATTTATTCACACACCAGAAATGAACCCAAAAGTTTTGATATCCAAGTTTGGGAAATTCCACTAGTTCAACCCTGATAGCTTGGAATTTTATAATAAAGAGATTTCTAGTTGACCCTACACATGTTTTAAATGTGGATATGCATGCTTGAAACATGTTAAAGATGCAGATGACCTACGGATATAAAGCTCATTATATTCTCAAGTTTGGGTGCGGAGAGATATTTACCCGAGCCAAACAAGTCATTATTTTGCCCATTAACAAAAAAGCTGACCTAACAATGACAGATGATTGTAAAGTGATTTATCAGTCAATCATGGGCAATGGACTATATTTTTGTAAGAAATGACTTATGGATTGGGAGTCAACACTCACCTAAAAATTTCCTTGCCTCCCCCTCTGTTTCCCGACGATTGCAAAACCTGATATATAAAAACTCGTAATAGTTTACAATCCCTAGAAGTTACATACACTTTTTGGAATTATTTCTCTCTACATTTGTGCATTTCCATTTTAGATCTATACTTTTTCCATAAATCAAAACTTAAGTTTTCACTTTTCCCTTTATCTCTCGTAAACAAAAAAGATAAGGCAAACAGATCACAACAAATGAAAATTTTAGAGTTGATGTATGCAAAATATTTAGAACAACAACAAATGAAAGCAAAGAAAATTTATTCACACACCACAAATGAACATAAAAGTTTTGATATCCATGTTTGGAAATTCCACTAGTTCAATCCTGATAGCTTGGAATGTTATAAGAAAGAGATTTCTTGCTGATCCTACACATGTAAAATGTGGATATGCATACATGAAACATGTTAAAGATGCAGATGACCTACGAATCCAAACCTCATTAAATTCTCAAGTTTGGGTGCTGTAGGATATTTACCTGAGACAAACAAGCCAGTATTTTGCCCATTTAGAAAAAAGTTGGCCTTACAATCATAGATGAATGTGAAGTTATTTATCTATCCATCATCCGTAACGGGCTTTATTTTTTTAAGAAATGACTTATGCATTGGGAGTCAACATTGAGCTAAAAATTCCCACCCCTCCCCTTTAGTTTCTTGACGATTGGAAAACCAGATATATAAAAACTAGAAAGAGTTTACAATCCCTAAAAGTTAATGACACTTTTTTGGAATTATCTCTGTCTACATTTGTGCATTTCCATTTTAGTTGTATACTTTTTCCTTAAATAAAAACTTGAGTTTCCACTTTTCCCTTTTTCTCTCGTAAACAAAAAAGATTAGGCAAAAAGATCACAACAAAATGAAAAATTTAGAGTTTATGTTCGCAAAAAATTTAGAACAACAAAATATGTAAGCAAAGAAAATATATTCACACACCACAAATGAACACAATAGTTTTGATAACGAAGTTTGGGAAATTCCACTAGTTCAACCCTAATGATTGGAATTATATCAAAAAGAGATTTCTAGTTGGTCCTGCACATGTTTTAAATGTGGATATGCATGCTTGAAACATGTTAAAGATGCAGATGATCTATGGTTCCAAACCTCATTAAATTCTCAAGTTTGGGTGTAGTGGGATATTTACCCGAGCCAAACAAGCCATTATTTCGCTCATCTACAAAAATGCTGACCAAACAATCATAAATGATTGTAAAGTGATTCATCGGTCAATCATGCGTAACAGGCTATATTTTTGTAAGAAATGACTTATGGATTGGGATTCAACACTCACCTAAAAATTCCCTTGCCTCCCCCATTCTTTCCCGACGATTGTAAAACCTGATATATAATAACTAGAAAGAGCTTACAATCCCTAAAAGTTATAGAAACTTTTTGGAATTATCTCTCTACATTTGTGCATTTCAATTTTAGTTCTATACTTCTTCCATAAATCAAAACTTTTGTTTTAACTTTTCCCTTTATCTCTCGTAAACAAAAAAGATAAGACAAATAGATCACATCAAAATGAAAATTTTAGAGTTGATGTATGCAAAAAATTTAGAATAACAACAAATGTAAGCAAAGAAAATTTATTCACGCACTACAAATGAACATAAAATTTTTGCTATCCAAGTTTGGAAAATTCCAATAGTTCAACCCTAATAGCTTGGAATTTTATAAGAAAGAGATTTCTAGTTGATCATGCACAAGTTTTAAATGTGGATATGCAATCTTGAAAGATGTTAAAGATGCAGATGACCTATGAATCCAAACCACATGATATTCTCAAGTTCTGGTGCGAAGGAATATGTACCCGAGCCAAACAAACCATTATTTTGTCCATTTACAAAAAAGCTGACCTAACAATCATAGATGATTGTAAAGTGATTTATCGGTCAATCATGCGTAACGGGCTATATTGTTGTAAGAAATGACTAATGGATTGGGAGTCAACAATCAGCTAAAATTTCCCATGCCTCCACTTTTGTTTCCCGACGATTGCAAAACCTTATATATAAAAACTAGAAAGAGTTTACTATCCCTAAAAGTTACAGACACTCTTTGGAATTATCTCTCTCTACATTTGTGCATTTCCATTTTAGATCAATACTTTTTCCATAAATAAAAACTAGAGTTTTCACTTTCCCTTTATCTCTCGTAAACAAATAAAATAAGGCAAATAGATCACAAAAAAATAAAAATTTTGGTGTTTATGTATGCAAAAAATTTAGAACAACAACAAATATAAGCAAAAAAAATTTATTCACACACCACAAATGACTACAAACTTTTGATATCCAAGTTTGGAAAATTCCACTAGTTTAACCCTGATAGCTTCGAATTTTATAGTAAAGAGATTTCTAGTCGACCCTGCACATGTTTTAAAAGTGGATATGCAAGCTTGAAATATGTTAATGATGGAGATGACCTACGGATCGAAACCTCATTAAATTCTCAAGTTTGGGTGCGATGGGATATTTACCCGAGTCAACAAACCATTATTTTCCCCATTTACAAAAAGCTGACCTAACAATCATAGATGATTGTCAAATGATTTATCATTCAATCATGTGTAACTGGCTATATTTTTGTAAGAAATGACTTATGGATTGGGAGTCAACACTCAGCTGAAAATTGCCCCGCTTCCCCCATTATTTCCCAACGATTGCAAAATTTGATATATAAAAATTTAAAAGAGTTTACAATACCTAAAAGTTACAAACATTTTTTGGAATTATCTCTCTCTACATTTGTGCATTTACATTTTAGATGAATACTTTTTCCTTAAATCAAAACTTGAGTTTTTAGTTTTCCCTTTATCTCGCGTAAACAAAAAAGATAAGGCAAACAGATTACAGCAAAATGAAAATTTTAGAGTTTATGTATGCAAAAAATTTAGACAAACAACAAATGTAAGCAAATAAAATTTATTCACACACCAAAAATGAACACAAAAGTATTGAAATACAAGTTTGGAAAATTCCACTAGTTCAACCGTGATAGCTTGGAATTTTATAGCAAAGAGATTTCAAGTTGATCCTACGCAGGTTTTAAAAGTGGATATGCATGCTTGAAACAAGTTAAAGATGCAGATGACCTACGGATCCAAACCACATTAAATTCTCAAGTTTGGTTGTGGTGGGATATTTACCCGAGCCAAACAAGCCATTATTTTGCCCATTTACAAAAAAACTGACCTAACAATCATAGATGATTGTAAAGTGATTTATCGGTCAATCATGTGTAACGGGCTTTATTTTTTGAAGTAATGACTTAACCATTGGGAGTCAACACTCAGCTAAAAATTCCCCCACCTCCCCCTTAGTTTTTCAACGATTGCTAAACCTGATATATTAAAACTAGAAAGAGTTCACAATCCCTAAAAGTTAGAGACACTTTTTGGAATTATCTCTCTCTACATTTGTGTGTTTAAATTTTAGATCTATACTTTTTCCATAAATCAAAACTTGTGTTTTCACTTTTCCCTTTATCTCTCGTAAACAAAAAAGGTAAGGCAAACAAATCACAACAAAATGAAAATTTTAGAGTTTATGTATGCAAAAAATTTAGAACAACAACAAATGTTAGAAAAGAAAATTTATTCACACACCACAAATGAACACAAAACTTTTGATATCAGAATTTGGGAAATTCCTCTAGTTTAAACCTGATAGCTTGGAATTTTATAAGAAAGAGATTTCTAGTCCATCCTGCACATGTTTTAAATGTGGATATGCATGTTTGAAACATGTTAAAGATGTAGATGACATATGGATCGAAACCACATGATATTCTCAAGTTCTGGTGTGGAGGGATATTTACCATACCCAAACAAGCTATTATTTTGCCCATTTAGAAAACCTGACCGAAAATGATAGATGATTTTTAAGTGATTTATAGGTCAATCATGCACAATGGGCTATAGTTTTGTAAGAAATGACTTATGGATTGGGAGTCAACACATAGCTAAAAATTCCCCTTCCACCCTTTTTTTTTCCCGATGATTGCAAAACGTGATATAAAAAAACTAGAAAGAGTTTACAATCCCTAAAAGTTACAGACACTTATTGGAATTATCTCTATCTGCATTTGTGCATTTCCATTTTAGATCAATACTTTTTCCATAAATAAAAACGTGAGTTTTCACTTTTCCATTATCTCTCGTAAACAAAAAAAGATAAGGCAAACAGATCACAACAAAAAGAAAATTTTAGAGTTTATGTAGGCAAAAAAATTAGAAAAACAACTAACACAAGCACATAAAATTTATTCACACACCACAAATGACCACAAAAATTTTGATACCCAAGTTTGGGAAATTCCACTAGTTCAACCCAGACTGCTTGGATTTCTATAAGAAAGACATTTGTAGTTGGTCTAGCACATGTTTTAAATATGGATATGCATGCTTGAAACATGTTAATGATGCAGATGACATGCGGATCCAAACCTCATTAAATTCTCAAGTTTGGGTGCGGTGGGATATTTACCCGAGCCATACAAGCCATTATTTTGCCCATTTACAAAAAAACTGACCTAACAATCATAGATGATTTTAAAGTGATTTATCATTCAATCATGCGTAACAGGCTATATTTTTGTAAGAAATGGCTTATTGATTGGGAGTCTACACTCAGCTAAAAATTCCCCACCTCCCCCTTTGTTTCTCGACGATTGCAAAACCAGATATACAAAAAACTAGAAAGAGTTTACAATCCCTAAAAGTTCCAAACACTTTTTTGAATTATCTCTCTGGACATTTGTGCGTTTCCATTATAGATGTAGACTTTTTCCTTAAATAAAAACTTGAGTTTTCACTTTTCCCTTTATCTCTCATAAACAAAAATGATAAGGCAAATAGATCGCAACAAAATGAAAATTTTAGAGTTTATGTATGCAAAAAATTTAGAATAACAACAAATGTAAGCAAAGAAAATTTATTCACACACCACAAATGAACACAAAAGTTTCAAAATCCAAGTTTGGTAAATTCGACTAGTTCAACCCAGATAGCTTGGAATTTTATATTAAAGAGATTTCTAGTCGAACATGGTCATGTTTTAAATGTGGATATGCATGCTTGAAACATGTTAAAGATGTAGATAACCTACGGATCCAAACCTCACTAAATTCTCAAGTTTGGGTGCAGTGAGATATTTACCCGAGCGAAACAAGCCATTATTTTGCCCATTTACAAAAAAGCTGACCTAATAATCACAGATGATTGTAAAGTGATTTATCGTTAAATCATGCATAACGGGCTATATTTTTTTAAGAAATAACTTCTGGATTGGGAGTCAACACTCAGCTAAAAATTCCCCTGCCTCCCCCTTTGTTTCCTGCCGATTGCAAAACCTAATATATAAAAACTAGAAAGAGTTTACAATCCCTAAAAGTTACATACATTTTTTGGAATTATCTCTCTCTACATTTGTACATTTCCATTTTAGATGTATACTTTTTCCTTAAATCAAGACTTGAGTTCTCATTCCCTTTATCTCTCGTAAAAAAAAAAAGATAAGGCAAATACTTCACAACAAAAAGAAAATTTTAGAGTTTATGTATGAAAAAAATTTAGAACAACAACAAATGTAAGCAGAGAAAATTTATTGACACACCACAAATGAACAAAAAAGATTTGATATCCAAGTTTGGGAAATTCCACTAGTACAACCCTGATAGCTTGAATTTTATAAGAAAGAGATTTCTAGTTAATCTTGTACAAGTTTTAGTGGATACGCATGCTTGAAACATGTTAAAGTTGGTGTTGAGCTATGGATACAAACCTCATTAAATTCTCAAGTTTGGGGGCGATGAGATAATTACCTGACCCAAATAAGCCATTATTTTGCCCATTTACAAAAAAGTTGACCTAACAATCATAGATGATAGTAAATTGATTTATCGGTCAATCATGCGTAACGGGCTATATTTCTATAAGAAATGACTTATGGATTGGGAGTCAACACTCTGCTAAAAATTCCCCCGCCTCCTCCTTTATTTCCCGACGATTGCAAAACCTGATATATAAAAACTAGAAAGAGTTTACAATCCCCAAAAGTTACAGGAACTTTTGGAATTATCTCTCTCTACATTTGTGCATTTCCATTTTAGATGTATAATTTTTCCTTAAATCAAAAATTGAGTTTTCACTTTTTTCCCTTTATCTCTCGTAAACAAAAAAGATAAGGCAAACAGATCTCAACAAAATGAAAATTTTAGGGTTTATGTATGCAAAAAATTTAGAACAACAACAAATGTGAGCAAGGAAAATTTATTCACACACCACAAATGAACACAAAAGTTTTGATATCCAAGTTTTGGAAATTCCACTAGTTCAATCATGATAGCTTGGAATTTTATAATAAAGAGGTTTCTAGTCGATCCTGCACATGTTTTAAATGTGGATATGCATACTTGAAACATGTTAAAAATGCAGATGACCTACTGATCTAAGCCTCATTAAATTCTCAAGTTTGGGTGTTGTGGGATATTTACCTGAGCCAAACAAGTCATTATTTTACCCTTTTATAAAAAAGCTGACCTTACAATCATAGATGATTGTAAACTGATTTGTTGTTCAATCATGCGTAACGGACTATTTTTTTTATGAAATGACTTATGGATTGGTTGTCAACACTCAGCTAAAAATTCCCCTGCTCCCCCTTTGTTTCCCAACGATTGCAATACCTAGTATATAAAATCTAGATAGAGTTTACCATCTCTAAAAGTTACAGGCACTTTTTGGAATTATCTCTCTCTACATTTGTGCGTTTCCATTTTAGATGTATACTTTTTCCGTATATCAAAAACTTGAGTCTTCACTTTTCTCTTTATCTCTCGTAAACAAAAAAGATAAGACAAACAGATCACAACAAAATCAAAAGTTTAAAGTTTATGTATGCAAAAAATTAAGAACAACAACAAATGTAAGTAAAGAAAATTTATTCACACACCACAAATGAACACAAAAGTTCCAATATCCAAGTTTGGGAAATTCCACTTGTTCAACCCATATAGCTTGGAATTTTAGAAGAAAGAGATTTCTAGTTGATCCTCCACATGTTTTAAATGTAGATATGCATGCTAGAAACATGTTAAAAATGCAAATGACCTACGGATCCAAACCTCATTAAATTCTCAAGTTTGGGTGCAGTGGGATATTTACCCGAGCCAAACAAGCCATTATTTTTCCCACTTACAAAAAAGCTGACCTAACAATCATGGATGATTGTAAAGTGATTTATCAGTCAATCATGCGTAACGGGCTATATTTTTTAAAGAAATAACTTATAGATTGGGAGTCAACACTCAGTAAAAAATTCCCCCTCATCACTCTTTGTTTCCAGACGATTGTAAAACCTGATATATAAAAACTTAAAAGAGTTTACAATCCCTAAAAGTTATAGACACCTTTTGGAATTATCTCTCTCTACAATTGTGCATTTCCATTTATTATGTATACTTTTTCCTTAAATCAAAACATGAGTTTTCACTCTTCCCATTATCTCTCGTAAATAAAAAACGTAAAGCAAATAGATCACAACAAAATGAAAATTTTAGAGTTTATGTATACAAAACATTTAGGACAACAAAAAATGTAAGCAAAGAAAATTTATTCACACACCACAAATGAACACAAAAGTTTTGATATCCAAGTTTGCAATATTCCACAAGTTCAACCCTAATAGCTTTGAATTTTATGAGAAAGAGATTTCTAGTTGCTCCTGCGCTTGTTTTAAATGTGGATATGCAAGCTTGAAACATGTTAAAGATGTAGATGATCTACGGATCCAAACCTCATTAAATTCTCAAGTTTGGGTGTGGTGGTATATTTACCCGATCCAAAAAAGCCATTATTTTTTCCATTTACAAAAAAGCTTACCTAACGATCATAGATGATTGTAAAGTAATTTATCGGTCAATCATGTGTAACGGGCTATAGTTTTGTAAGAAATGACTTATGGATAGGGAGTCAACACTTAGCTAAAAATTCCCCCGCCTCCCCCTTTGTTTCCTAACGATTGCAAAACCTGATATATAAAAACTAGAAAGAGTTTACAATCCCTAAAAGTTACAGACACTTTTTAGAATTATCTCTCTCTACATTTGTGCGTTTACATTTTTTATGTATACTTTTTCCTTAAATCAAATCTTTAGTTTTCATAATTCCTTTTATCTCTTGTAAACAAAAAAGATAAGGCAAACAGATCATAACAATATGAAAATTTTAGAGTTTAAGTATGCAAAAAAATTAGAAAAACAACAAATGTAAGCAAAGAAAATTTATTCACACACCACAAATGAACACAAAAGTTTTGATATCCAAGTTTGGGAAATTCTACTAGTTCAACCCTGATAGCTTGGAATTTTTTAAGAATGAGATTTCTAGTTGGTATTGCTCATGTTTTAAGTGTGGATATGCATGCTTGAAACATGTTAAAGATGCAGATGACCTACGGATCCAAACCTCATTAAATTCTCAAGTTTGGGTGGGGTGGGATATTTACCCGATCCAAACAAGCCATTATTTTTTCTATTTACAAAAAAGTTGACCCAACAATCATATATGATTGTAAAGTCATTTATTGGTCAATTATACGAAATGGGCTATAATTTTTTAAGAAATGGCTTATGGATTGGGAGTCAACACTCAGCTAAAAATCCCCTGCCTCACCCTTTGTTTCCATACGATTGCAAAACCTGATATATAAAAACTAGAAAGAGTTTACTATCACTAAAAGTTATAGACACTTTTTGGAATTATCACCTTCTACATTTGTGCGTTTCCATTTTAAATGTATACTTTTTCCTTAAATCAAAACTTGAGTTTTCACTTTTCCCTTTATCTCTCCTAAACAAAAAAGATATGGCAAATAGATCACAACAAAATCAAAATTTTAAAGTTTATGCATGCAAAAAATTTTGAACAACAACAAATGTAAGTGAAGAAAATTTATTCACACAACACAAATGAACACAAAAGTTTTTATTTCAAAATTTGGGAAATTCCACTAGTTCAATTATGATAGTTTGGAATTTTATAAGAAAGAGATTTCTAGTCGAACCTGCACATGCTTTACATGTGGATTTGCATGCTTGAACAATGTTAAAGATGCAGATGACCTACGGATCCAAACCAGATTAAATTTTCAAGTTTGGGTGAGGTGGGATATTGACCCGAGCCAAACAAGCAATTATTTTGCCCATTTACAAAAATGCTGACCTAACAATCACAGATCATTGTAACGTGATTTATCAGTAAATCATGTGTTACTGGCTATATTTTTGAAAGAAATGACTGATGGATTGGGAGTCAACACTCATTTAATTCTCAAGTTTGGGTGCGGTGGGATATTTATCCGAGCCAAACAAGCCATTATTTTGCCCATTTACAAAAAAATTTGTTCAAAGATGATTGTAAAGTTATTTATCAGTCAATAACGTGTAACGAGCTATTTTTTTGTAAGAAATGACTTATGGATTTGGAGTCAACACTCTGCTAAAAATTCCCTCGCCTCCCCCTTTGTTTCTCAACGATTGCAAAATCTTACATACAAAAACTAGAAAGCGTTTACAATCCATAAAAGTTACAGACACTTTCTCTCTCAACATTTGTGCATTTCCATTTGAGATATATACTTTTTCTTTAAATCAAAACTTGAGTTTCACTTTTCCCTTTATCTTTCGTAAACAAAAAAGATAAGGCAAATAGATCATAGCAAAAAGAAAATTTTAGAGTTTATTTATGCAAAAAATTTAGAACAACAACAAATGTTAGCAAAGAAAATTTATTCACACACCACAAATGAACACAAAATTTTTGATATCCAAGTTTGCGAAATTCCACTAGTTCAACCCAGATAGCTAGGAATTTTATAAGAAAGAGATTTCTAGTTGATCCTTCACATGTTTTAAATGTTTATATGCATGCTTGAAACACGTTAAAGATGCAGATAACCAACGAATCCAAACCTCATTAAATTCTCAAGTGTGGGTGCGGTGGGATAATTACCCAACCAAATAAGCCATTATTTTTCCCATTTACAAAAAAGCTGACCTAACGATCATAGATGATTTTGATGTGATTTAACGATCAATCATGCGTAATGGGCTATAGTTTTGTAAGAAATGACTTATGCATTGGGAGTCAAAACTCTGCTAAAAATTCCCTCGCCTCCCCCTTTGTTTCCCGACGATGCAAAACCTGATATATAAAAACTAGAAAGAGTTTACAATCCTAAACAGTTATAGACACTTTTTAGAATTATCTTTCTCTACATTTGTGCATTTCCATTTTAGATGTATATTTTTTCCTTAAATCAAAACTTGAGTTTTCACTTTTCCCTATATCTCTCGTAAACAAAAAAGATAAGCCAAAAAGATTACAACAAAATGAAAATTAATGAGTTTATTAATGCAAAAAATTTAGAACAACAACAAATATAAGCAAAGAAAATTTATTCACACACCATCAAATAACACAAAAAATTTTATATCCAAGTTTGGGAAATTCCACTAGTTCAACCCTGATTGCTTGGAATTTTATAAGAAGGAGATTTCTGGTCGTTCCTGCACATGTATTAAATGTGGATATGTATGTTTGAAACATGTTAAAGATACAGATGACCAACAGAACCAAACCACATTAAATTCTCAAGTTTGGGTGCGGTGGGATATTTACCCAAGACAGACAAGCCATTATTTTGCCCATTTACAAAAATGCTGACCTAACAATCACAAATGATTGTAAAGTGATTTATCGGTAAATCATGCGTTATGGGCTATATTTATGTAAGAAATGACTGATGGATTGGGAGTCAACACTCAGGTAAAAATTCCCCCGCCTCCCCCTTTGTTTCCCGGAGATTACAAAACCTTATATATAAAAACTAGAAAGAGTTTACAATCCCAAAAAGTTACAGACACTTTTTGAAATTATCTCTCTCTATATTTGGGCATTTCCATTTTACATGTATACTTTTTCCTTAAATCAAAACTTGAGTTTTCAGTTTTCCCTTCATCTCTCGTAAACAAAAAAGATAAGGCAAACAGATCACAAGAAAATGAAAATTTTAGAGTTTATATTTGCAAAAAATTTAGAACAACAAAAAATGTATGCAAAGAAAATTTATTCACTTACCACATATGAACACAAAAGTTTTGATATCCAAGTTTGGGAAATTCCACTAAGTCAACCCTGATAGCTTGAAATTTTGTAAGAAAGAGATTTCTTATTGATCCTACACATGTTTTAAATGTGGATATGCATGCTTGAAGCACGTTAAAGATGCAGATGACCTACGAATCCAAACATCATTAAATTCTGAAGTTTGGGTATAGTGGGATAATTACCCGAGCCAAACAATGCCTTATTTTGCCCATTTACAAAAATGCCTGACCTAACAATCATAGATGATTGTAAAGTGATTTATCGATCAATCATACTTAATGGGCTATATTTTTGTAAGAAATGACTTATGGATTGGGAGTCAACACTCAACAAAAAATTCCCCTGCCTCCCCCTTTGTTACCCAACGATTGCAAAACCTGATATATAAAAACTAGAAAGAGTTTACAAACCCTAAAAGTTACAGACACTTTTTGGAATTATCTCTCTACATTTGTGCGTTTCCATTTTAGATGTATACTTTTTCCTTTAAATAAAAACTTGAGTTTTCACTTTTCCCTTAATCTCTTGTACATAAAAAAGATAATTCAAACAGATCACAACAAAATCAAAATTTTAGAGTTTATGTATGCAAACAATTTAGAACACAACAAATGTTAACGAAGAAAATTTACTCACATACCACGAATGAACACAATAGTTTTGATATCCAAGTTTGGGAAATTCCACTTGTTCAAACCAGATAGCTTGGAATTTTATAAGAAAGAGATTTCTAGTCGATCCTGCACAAGTTTTAAATACTGATATGCATGCTTGAAACATGTTAAAGATGCAGATGAACTAGAGATCCAAGCCTCATTAAATTCTCAAGTTTGGGTACGGTGGGATATTTACCCGAGCTAAACAAGCCATTATTTTGTCCAGTTACAAAAAAGTTGACCTAACAATCATAGATGATAGTAATGTCATTTATCGGTCAATCATGTGTAATGGACTATATTTTTGTAAGAAATGACTGATGGATTGGGAGTCAACACTCAGCTAAAAATTCCCCTGCCTCCCCTTTTGTTTCCCGACGGTTGCAAAACCTTATATATAAAAACTAGAAAGAGTTTACAATCCCTAAAAGTTATAGACACTTTTTTGAATTATCTCTCTCTGTTGTTGTGTGTTTCTATTTTAGATGTGTACTTTTTCCAGAAATATAAACTTGAGTTATTAGTTTTCACTTAATCTCTTGTAAATAAAAAAGATAATTCAAACAGATCACAACAAAATGAAAATTTTAGAGTTTATGTCTGCAAAAAATTTAAAACAACAAAAAATGTTAGCAAACAAAATTTATTCACACATCAAAAATGAACACAAAAGTTTTGATATCCAAGTTTGGGCAATTCAACTAGTTCAACCATGAATGCTTGGAATTTTATAAGAAAGAGATTTCTAGTCGATCCTGCACATGTTTTAAATGTGGTATGCATGCTTGACACATGTTAAAGATGCAGATGACCTACGGATCCAAACCTCATTAAATTCTCAAGTTTGGGTGGGGTGGGATATTTACCCGAGCCAAACAAGCCATTATTTTGCCCATTTACAAACAAGCTAACCTAACAATCATAGATGATTGCAAAGTGATTTATCGCTCAATCATGCGTAATGGGCTATTTTTCTGTAAGAAATGACTTATGGATTGGGAGTCAACACTCAACTAAAAATTCCACCGCCTCCCCTTTGTGTCCCGACGATTGCAAAACCTTACATATAAAAACTAAAAAGAGTTTACAATACCTAAAAGTGATAGACACTTTTTGGAATTATCTCTCAATACATTTGTGCTTTTCCACTTTAGATGTATACTTTTTCCATAAATCAAAACTTGAGTTTTCACTTTTCCTTTTATCTCTTGTAAACAAAAAAGACAAGGCAACAGAGCACAAAAAAATGAAAATTTTAGAGTTTATGTATGCAAAAAATTTAGAACTACAACAAATGTAAGCAAAGAAAATTTATTCACACTCCACAACTGAACACAAAAGTTTAGATATTCAACTTTTGGAAATTCCACTAGTTCAACCCTAATAGCTTGTAATTTTATAAGAAAGAGATTTCTACTCGATCCTGCACATGTTTTAAAAGTGGATATGCAAGCTTGAAACATGTTAAAGATGCAGATGACCTACGGATCCAAAACTCATTAAAATCTCAAGTTTGCGTGCAGTGTGATATTTTCCCTAGCCAAATTTTCCATTATTTTGCCCATTTATAAAAATTTTAACCTAACAATCATACAAGATTTTAAAATCATTTATCGGTCAAGCATGCGTAACGGGCTATATTTTTGGAAGAAATGACTTATGGATTTGGAGTCAACACTCAACTAAAAATTCCCCCGCCTCCCCCTTTGTTTCCCGACGATTGCAAAACCTGATATATAAAAACTAGAAAGAGTTTACAAACCCTAAAAGTTACAGAAATTTTTTTTCAAATTATCTCTCTGTTTTTTTGTGCATTTCCATTTTAGATGTATACTTTTTCCTTAAATAAAAACTTGAGTTCTCACTTTTCCCTTTATCTCTCGAAAACAAAAAAGATAAGGCAATCATATCATAACAAAATGAAAATTTTAGAGTTTATGTATGTAAAAAATTTAGTACAACAACAAATGTAAGCAAAGAAAATTTATTCACACAACACAAATTAACACAAAAGTTTTGATATCCAAGTTTGGGAAATTCCAGTAGTTCAACCCTGATTGCTTGAAATTTTATATGAATGAGATTTTTTGTCGATCCAGCACATGTTTTAAATGTGGATATTCATGCTTGAAACATGTTAAAGATGCAGATGGCCTACGGATCCAAACCTCATTAAATTCTCAAGTTTGGGTGCGGTGGGATATTTACCCGAGCCAAACTAGCCATTATTTTGCTCATTTACAAAAATACTGACCTAACAATCATAGATGATTGTAAAGTTATTTATAGGTCAATCATGTGTAACGGGCTATATTTTTGTATGAAATTACTTATGGATTTGGAGTCAACACTCAGCTAAAAATTCCCCCGCTTCCCCTTTGTTTCCCGACGATTGCAAAACCTGATAAATAAATACTAGAAAGAGTTTACTATCCCTAAAAGTTATAGACACTTTTGGAATTATCTCTCTCTACATTTGTACGTTTCCATTTTAGATGTATAATTTTTCCTTAAATCAAAACTTGAGTTTTCACTTTTCCTTTTATCTCTCATAAACAAAAAAGATATGGCAAACAGATTACAACAAAATTAAAATTTTAGATTTTTTGTATGCAAAAAGTTTTGAAAAAAAATGTAAGCAAAGAAAATTTATTCACACACCACCACAAATGAATAGAAATTTTTTGATATCCAAGTTTGGGGAATTCTACTAGTTCAACCGTTATGCTTGGAATTTTATAAGAAAGAGATTTCTAGTCGATCATGCACATGTTTTAAGTGTGGATATGCATGCTCTAAACATGGTAAAGATGTAGATGACCTACAGATCCAAACCTCATTAAATTTTCATGTTTGGGTATAGTGGGAAATTTACCCGAGCCAAACGTGCCATTATTTTGCCCATTTATAAAAAAAGTTGACCTTACAATCATAGATGATTGTAAAGTGTTTTATCGGTCAACACTCAGCTAAAAATTACACCGCCTCCCCTTTCTGTCCCGACGATTGCAAAACCTTATATGTAAAAACTAAAAAGAGTTTACAATACCTAAAAGTTACAGACACTTTTTGGAATTATCTCTCTATACATTTGTGCTTTTCCACTTTAGATGTATACTTTTTCCATAAATCAAAACTTGAGTTTTCACTTTTCCCTTTATCTCTCATAAACAAATAAGATAAGCCAAACAAATCAGAACAAAATGAAAATTTTAGAGTTTATGCAAAAAATATAGAACAACAAAAAATGTAAGGAAAGAAAATTTATTCACACACCTCAATTGAACATAAAAGTTGTGATATCCAAGTTTGGGAAATTCCACTAGATTAACACTGATAGCTTGGAATTTTATAAGAAAGAGATTTTTAGTCTATCCTACACATGTTTTAAATGCGGATATGCATGCTTGAAACAACTTAAAGATGCAAATGGCCTACGGATCGAAACCTCATTAAATTCTCAAGTTTGGGTGCGGTGGGATATTTATTCGAGAAAAACTAGCCAATATTTTGCCCTTTTAGAAAAAACCTGACCTAACAATCATAGATGATTGTAAAGTTATTTATCAGTCAATCATGCGTGACGGGCTTTATTTTTGTAAGAAATGACTTATGGATTGGGAGTCAACACTTAGCTAAAAATCCCCCGCCTCCCCCTTTGTTTCCCGATGATTGCAATACCTGATATTTAAAAACTAGAAAGAGTTTACAGACCCTAAAAGTTACAGACACTTTCTAGAATTATCTCTCTCTACATTTGTGCGTTTCCATTTTAGATATATACTTTTTTCCTTAAATTAAAACTTAATTTTTCACTTTTCCTTTTATCTCTCGTAAACAAAAAAGAAAAGACAAACAAATGACAACAAAATGTAAATTTTTGATTTTTTGTATGCAAAAAATATAGAACAACAACAAATGTAAGGAAAGAAAATTCCGCAAGTTCAACCATGATACTTGGAATTTTATAAGAAAGAGATTACAAGTTAATCCTGCACATGTTTTAAATGTGGATATGCATGCTTGAAACATGTTAAAGATGCAGATGACCCACGCATCCAAACCTCATTAAATTCTCAAGTTTGGGTGCGGTGGAATATTTACCCGACCCAAACAAGTCATTATTTTGCCCATTTACTAAAAAGCTGACCTAACAATCATAGATGATTGTAAAGTGATTTATCGGTCAATCATGCGTAACGGGCTATATTTTTGTATGAAATGACTTAGGGATTGGGAGTCAACTCTCAGCTAAAAATTCCCCCGACTCCCCCTTTGTTTTCCGACAATGGGAAAATGGGATATATAAAAACTAGAAAGAGTTTACAATCCCTAAAAGTAACAGACACTTTTTGGAATTATCTCTCTCTACATTTGTGTGTTTCCATTTTAGATGTATACTTTTTCCTTAAATAAAAACTTGATTTTTGACTTTTCCCTTTATCTCTCGTAAACAAAGATAAGGTAAACAAATCACAAAAATTGAAAATTTTAGAGTTTATGTATGCAAAAAATTTAGAACAACAACAAATGTAAGCGAAGAAAATTTATGCACACACCACAAATGAACACAAATGTTTAGATATCCAAGTTTGGGAAATTCCACTAGTTCAACCCTAATAGCTCGGAATTTATAAGAAAGTGATTTCTAGTCGATCCGGCACATGTTTTAAATGTGGATATGTAAGCTTAAAATATGTTGAAGATGCAGATGACCTACGTCTCCAAACCTCATTAAATTCTCAAGTTTGGGTCCACTAGGATATATATCGGAGCCAAACAAGCCATTATTTCGTCCATTTATAAAAAATCTGACCTAACAATCATAGATGATAGTAATGTGATTTATCAGTCAATCATGTGTAACGGGCTATATTTTTGTATGAAATGACTTATGGATTGGGAGTCAACACACAGCTAAAAATTCCCCTGCCTCCCTCTTTGTTTACCGACGATTGTAAAACCTTATATATAAAAACTAGAAAGAGTTTACAATCCCTAAAAGTTATAGACACTTTTTGGAATTATCCCTCTCTACATTTGTGCATTTCCAGTTTAGATGTATACTTTTTCCTTAAATCAAAACTTGAGTTTCACTTTTCCCTTTATCTCTCTTAAACAAAAAAGATAAGGCAAACATATCAGAAGAAAATGAAAAGTTTAGAGTTTATGTATGGAAAAAATTTAGAACAATAAAAAATGTAAGCAAAGAAAATTTATTCATACACCACAAATGAACACAAAAGTTTTGATATCCAAGTATGGGAAATTCCACTAGTTTAACCTTGATAGCTTGGAATTTTATAAGAAAGAGATTTCTAGTCGATCCTGCACATGTTTTAAATGCGGATATGCATGCTTTAAACATGTTAAAGATGCAGATGGCCTACGGATCCAAACCTCATTAAATTCTCAAGTTTGGCTATGGTGGGATATTTACCCGAGCCAAACTCGCCATTATTTTGCCCATTTACAAAAACGCTGACCTAAGAATCATAGATGATTGTAAAATTTTTTATCAGTTATTCATATGTAACGCAGTATATTTTTGTAAGAAATGACTTATGGATTGGGAATCAACACTAAACTAAAAATTTCCCCACCTTCCCCTTTGTTTCCAAGACGATTGCCAAACCTGATATATAAAAATTAGAAATAGTTTACAATCCCTAAAATTAACAGACACTTTTCAGAATTATCTCTCTCTACATTTGTACGTTTCCATTTTAGATGTATACTTTTTCCTTAAATCAAAATTTGAGTTTTCACTTTTCCTTTTATTTCTTGTAAACAAAAAAGATTAGGCAAAGAGATCACAACAAAATAAAAATTTTAGATTTTATGTATACAAAAAATTTCGAAAAACAACAAATGTTAGCAATGAAAATTTATTTACACACCACAAATGAACACAAAATTTTTGTTATCCAAGTTTGGGAAATTCCACTAGTTCAACCTTGATAATTGGAAATTTAAAAGAAAGAGGTTTCAAGTTGATCCGGAACATGTTTTATATGTGGACAAGCATTCTAGAAACATGTTTAAGATGCAGATGACCAACGGATCCAAACCTCATTAAATTCTCAAGTTTGGGTGCGGTGGGATATTTATTCAACCCAAACAAGTCAATATTTTTCCCATTTACTAAAATGCTGACCTAACAATCATAGATGATTGTAAAGTGATTTATCGGTCAATCATGTTTAACGGGGTATATTTTGTAAGAAATGACTTATAGATTAGGAGTCCGCACTCACCTAAAAATTTCCCCACCTCCCCCTTTCCTTTCGAACGATTGGAAAACCTGATATATAAAAATTAGAAAGAGTTTAAAATCCCTAAAAGTAACAGACACTTTTTGGAATTATCTCTCTCTACATTTGTGCGTTTCCATTTTAGATGTATACTTTTTCCTAAAATTAAAACTTGATTTTTCACTTTTCCCTTTATCTCTCGTAAACAAAATAGATAAGGTAAACAGATCACAAAAAATTGAAAATATTAGAGTTTATTAATGCAAAATATTTAGAACAACAACAAATGTAAGCAAAGAAAATTTATGCACAAACCACAAATGAACACAAAAGTTTAGATATCCAAGGTTGGGAAATTCCACTAGTTCAACCCTAATAGCTCAGAATTTTATAAGAAAGAGATTTCTAGTCGATCCGACACATGTTTTAAATGTGGATATGCAAGCTTGAAACATCTTAAAGATGTAGATGACCTACAGCTCCAAATCTCATTAAATTCTCAAGTTTGGGTGCACTGGGATATTTATCGGAGCCAAACAAGCCATTATTTTGCCCATTTATAAAAAAGCTGAACTAACAATCATAGATGATAGTAATGTGATTTATCGGTCAATCATGCGTAATGGGCTATATTTTTGTAAGAAATGATTTATGGATTGGGAGTCAACACTCAGCTAAAAATTCCCCTGCCTCCCTCTTTGTTTACCAACGATTGCAAAACCTTATATATAAAAACAAGAAAGAGTTTACAATCCCTAAAAGTTACAGACACTTTTTGGAATTATCCCTCTCTACATTTGTGAGTTTCCAGTTTAGATTTATACTTTTTCCTTAAATCAAAACTTGAGTTTCACCCTTTATCTCTCTTAAACAAAAAAGATAAGGCAAACAGATCACAAGAAAATGAAAATTTTAGAGTTTATGTATGCAAAAAATTTAGAATAAAAAAAAATGTAAGCAGAGAAAATTTATTCACACACCACAAATGAACACAAAAGTTTTGATATCCAAGTTTGGGAAATTCCACTAGTTTAACCTTGATAGCTTGGAATTTTATAAGAAAGAGATTTCTAGTCGATCCTATGCATGTTTTAAATGGGGATATGCATGCTTGAAACATGTTAAAGATGCAGATGGCCTACAGATCCAAACGTCATTAAATTATCAAGTATGGGTGCGGTGGGATATCTACCCGGGCCAAACTAGCCATTATGCCCATTTACAAAAACGCTGACCTAACAATCATAGATGATTGGAAAGTAATTTATCAGTCAATCATTCGTGACGGGGTATATTTTTGTAAGAAATGACTTGAGGGGGAGGCGGGGAAATTTTTAGATGAGTGTTGACTCCCAACCCATAAGTCATTTCTTACAAAAATATACCCGGTTACGCATGATATGACCGATAAATCACTTTACAATCATCTATGATTGTTAGGTCAGCTTCTTTGTAAATAGGCAAAATAATGGCTTTTTTGGCTCGGGTAAATATCCCACCGCACCCAAACTTGAGAATTTAATGAGGATTGGATACGTTGGTTATCTGCATCTTTAAGATGTTTCAAGCATGCATTTCCATACTCAAAACATGTGCAAGATCAACTAGAAATCTCTTTGTTATAAATTCCAAGCTATGAGGGTTGAACTAGTGGAATTTCCCAAACAAGGATATCAAAACTTATGTATTCATTTGTGTTGTGTTAATAAATTTTCTTTGCTTACATTTGTCGTTGGTCTAAATTTTTTGCATACATAAACTCTAAAATTTTAATTTTGTTGTGATCTCTTCGCCTTATCTTTTTTGTTTACAAGAGATAAAGGGAAAAGTGAAAACTCAAGTTTTGATTTATGGAAAAAGTATACATCTAAAATGGAAATGCACAAATATAGAGAGAGATAATTCCAAAAAGTGTCCGTAATTTTTAGGGATTTTAAACTCTTTCTAGTTTATATTTATCAGGTTTTCCAATCGTCAAGAAACAAAGGGGGTGGCGGGGGAATTTTTAGCTGAGTATTGACTCTCAATCCATTAGTCATTTGTTAAAAAAATATAGCCCGTTACACATGATTGACCGATAAATCACTTTACAATTATCTAAGATTCTTAGGTCAGCTTTTTTGTAAATGAGCAAAATAATGGCTTATTTGGCTCGGGTCAATATCCCACCGCACCCAAACTTGAGAATTTAATGAGGTTTGGATCCGTAGGTCATCTACATCTTGAACAAGTTTCAACCATGCATATCCACTTTTAAAACATGTGCATGATCAACTAGAAATCTCTTTCTTATAAAATTCCAAGCTATCAGGGTTGAATTAGTGGAATTTCCAAAACTTGGATGTCAAAACTTTTGTGTTCATTTGTGGTGTGTGAATAAATTTTCTTAGCTTAAATTTTGTTGTTGTTCTCAATTTTTTCCATACATAAACTCTAAAATTTTCATTTTGTTGGGATTTGTTTGCCTAATCTTTTTTGTTTATGAGAGATAAAGGGAAAAGTGAAAACTCAAGTTTTGATTTAAGGAAAAAGTTTACATCTAAAATGGAAACGCACAAATGTAGAGAGAGATAATTCCAAAAAGTGTTTGAAACTTTTTGGGATTGTAAACTCTTTCTAGTTTTTATATATCAGGTTTTGCAATCGTCAGGAAACAATGGGGGAGGCTGGGAAAAGTTTAGTTGAATGTTGACTCCCAATCCAGAAGTCTTTTCTGACAAAAATATAGCCCGTTACGCATGATTGACCGATAAATCACTTTAAATCATCTATGATTGTTAGGTTAGCTTTTTTGTAAATGGGCAAAATAATGGCTTGTTTGGCTCGGCTAAATATCCCAACGCACCCAAACTTGAGAATTTAATGAGTTTTGGATCCGTAGGTCATCTGTATCTTTAACGTGTTTCAAGCATGCATTTCCACATTGAAAACATGTGCAGGATCAACTAGAAATCTCTTTCTTCTAAAATTCCATGCGATCAGGGTTGAACTAGTGGAATTTACCAAAAACAGAAGTCAAAACTTTTGTGGTCATTTGTAATGTGTAAATAAATTTCTTACATTTGTTGTTGTTCTAAATTTTTTTCATACATAAAATCTAAAATTTTCATTTTGTTGTGATCTATTTTCCTTACCTTTTTTGTTTTCGAGAGATAAAGGGAAAAGTGAAAAGTCAAGTTTTGATTTAAGGAAAAAGTATACATCTAAAATGGAAATGCACAAATGTAGAGAGAGATTATTCCAAAATATTTTTTGTAACTTTTAGGGATTGTAAACTCTTTCTAATTTTTATATATCAGGTTTTGTAATGGTCAGGAAACAATGGGGGTGGCAGGGGAACTTTTAGTTGAGTGTTGACTCCCAATCCGTAAGTCATTTTTTACAAAAATATAGCCCGTTACACATGATTGACCGATAAATCACTTTACAATCATCTATGATTGTTAGGTCTGCATTTTTGTAAATGGGCAAAATAATGGCTGGTTTGGCTCGGGTAAATATCCCACCGCACCCAAACTCTAGAATTTAATGAGATTTGGATTCGTTGGTAATCTGCATCTTTATCATGTTTCAAGCATGCATATCCACATTTAAAACATGTGGAGGATCAACTAGAAATCTCTTTCTTATAAAATTCCAAGCTATCAAGGTTGAACTAGTGGAATTTCCCAAACTTGGATATCTAAACTTTTGTGTTCATTTGTAGTGTGTGAATAAATTTTATTTGCTTACATTTGTGGTTGCTCTAAATTTTTTGCATACATAAACTCTAAAATTTTCATTTTGTTGTGATCTATTTGCCTTATCTTTTTTGTTTACGAGAGATAAGGTGAAAAGTGAAAACTCAAGTGTTGATTTAATAAAAATGCTACATCTAAAATGAAATGTCGGGAAACTAAAGGGGAGGTGGGGGAATTTTTAGCTGAGTGTTGATTCCCAATCCATAAGTCAATTGTTACAAAAATATAGCCTGTTATGCTTGATTGACCGATAAATCACTTTACAATCACCTATGATTGTTAGGTTAGTTTTTTTATAAATGGGGAAAATAATGGCTTGTTTGGCTCGGGTAAATATCCCACCGCACCCAAACTTGAGAATTTATTGAGTTTTGGGTCCGTAGGTCATTTGCATCTTTAACATGTTTCAAGCATGCATATCCACATTTAAAACATGTGCAGGATTAACTAGAAGTCTCTTTCTCATAAAATTCCAAGCTATGAAGGTTGAACTAGTGGAATTTCCAGAACTTGGATATCAAAACTTTTGTTTTCATTTGTGGTGTGTGAATAAATTTTCTTTGCTTACATTTGTTGCTGTTCTAAAGTTTTTACAATCATCAACTCTAAAATTTTCTTTTTGTTCTGATATGTTTGCCTTATCTTTTTTGTTTACGAGAGGTAATGGGAAATGTGAAAACAAAAGTTTTGATTTAAGGAAAAAGTATACATCTAAAATGGAAATTCTCAAATGTAGAGAGAGATAATTGCAAAAAGTGTCTATAAATTTTAGGCATTGTAAACTCTTTCTAGTTTTTATATATCAGGTTTCGCAATCGTCGGGAAACAAAGGGGTTGGTGGGGGAATTTTTAGCTGAGTGTTGACTTCAAATCCATCAGTCAGTTCTTACAAAAATATTACCCTTTACGCACATTTGACAGACAAAATCAATTTACAATCATCTATGATTTTTGGGTCAACTTTTTTATAAATGGGAAACATAATGGATTGTTTGGCTCGGGTAAAAATCCCACCGTGCCCAAACTTGAAAATTTAATGAGGTTTGGATCCATAGGTCATCTGCATCTTTAAAATGTGTCAAGCATGCATACCACATTTAAAACATGTGTAGGATCAACTAGAAATCTCTTTCTTCTAAAATTCCAAGGTATCAGGGTTGAACTAGTGGAAGTTCCCAAACTTGGATATCAAAACTTTTGTTTTCATTTGTGGTGTGTGAATAAATTTTCTTTGCTTACATTTGTTGTTGTTCTAAATTTTTTGCATACATAAATTCTAAATTTTTCATTTTGTTGTGATCTGTTTGCTTTATCATTTTTGTTTACGAGAGATAAAGGAAAAAGTGAAAACTCGAGTTTTGATTTAAGCAAAATGTATACATATAAAATGGAAACACACAAAATTAGATAGAGATAATTCCAAAAAAGTGTCTGTAACATTTATGGATTGTAAACACTTTCTAGTTTTTATATATCAGGTTTTGCAATCGTCGCGAAACAAACGGGGAGGCGTGGGAATTTTTAGTTGCGTGTTGATTATCAATCCATATGTCATTTGTGAGTGTTACGCATGATTGATTGATAAATCACTTTACAATCATCTATGATTGTTAGGTCAGCATTTTTGTAAATTGGGAAAATAATGGCTTGTTTGGCGTGGGTAAATATCGAACCACAACTAAACTTGAGAATTTAATGAGGTTTGGATCTGTAGGTCATCTGAATCTTTAACATGTTTCAAGCATGCATATCCACATTTAAGACATGTGCAAGATCAACTAGAAATATCTTTCTTATAAAATTCCAAGTTATCAAGGTTGAACTAGTGGAATCTTCCAAACTTGGATATCAAATCTTTTGTGTTCATTTGTGGTGTCTAAATAAATTTTCTTTTCCTACATCTGTTGTTGTTTTAAATATTTTGTATACATAAACTCTAAAATTTTCATTTTGTTGTGATCTGTTTGCCTTATCTTTTTTGTTTACGAGAGATAAAGGTAAAAGTGAAAACTCAAGTTTTGATTTAAGGAAAATGTATACTTCTAAAATAGAAACACACAAATGTAGACAGAGATAATTCCAAAATATGTCTCTAACTTTTAGGGATTGTCAACTCTTTCCAGTTTTTATATATCAGGTTTTGCAATCATTGCGAAAAAATAGGGGGAGGTGGGGGGATTTTTTGTTGAGTGTTGACTTCGAATCCATAAGTCATTTCTTATAAAAAATATAGGCCGTTAGCATGATTGACCGATAAATCACTTTACATTCATCTATGATTTTTGGGTCAACTTTTTGTAAATGGGCAAAATATTGGTGTGTTTGGTTCGGGTAAATACCCACCGCTCCCAAACTTGAAAATTTAATAATGTTTGGATCCGTAGGTCATCTACATCTTTAACATGTTTCAAGCATGCATATCCACATTTAAAAAAGTTGCTGTAACTTTTAGGTATTGTAAACTCTTTCTCGTTTTTATATATCAGGCTGGGGAATTTTTAGCGGAGTGTTGACTCCCAATCCATAAGTCATTTCTTATAAAAATATAGCCCGTTACGCATGATTGACCGATAAATCACTTTAAAATAATCTATGATTGTTAGGTTAGCTTTTTCTTAAAAGGACAAAATAATGGCTTGTTTGGCTCTGGTAAATATCCCACTGCACCCAAAATTGAAAATTTAATGAGGTTTGGATCCATAGGTCATTTGCATCTTTAAAATGTTTCAAGCAGGTATATCCACATTTAAAACATGTGCAGGATCAACTAGAAGTCTCTTTCTTATAAATTCCAAGCTATCAGGGTTGAACTAGTGGAATTTCCCAAACTTGGATATCAAAACTTTTTTGTTCATTTGTGGTGTGTGAATAAATTTTCTTTGCTTACATTTGTTGTTTTTCTAAAAATTTTGCATACATAAACTCTAAATTTTTCATTTTGTTGTGATCTGTTTGCCTTATGTTTTTTGTTTACCACTGATAAAGGGAAAAGTGAAAACTCAAGTTTTGATTTAAGGAAAAAGTATATAACTAAAATGGAAATGCACAAATGTAGATAGAGATAATTCCAAAAACTGCCTGTAAGTTTTAGGTATTGTGAACTCTTTCTCGTTTTTTAAATCAGGTTTTGCAATCGTCGGGAACAAAGGGGGAGGCGGGGGAATAATTAGCTAAGTGTTGACTCACAATCCATAAGTCATTTGTTACAATAATATAGCCCATTACGCATGATTGTCTGATCAATCACATTAAAATTATCTATGATTGTTAGGTCAACGTTTTTGTAAATGGGCCAAAATAAGGGCTTGTTTGGCTCGGGTCAATATCCCACCACACCCAAACTTGAGAATTTAATGAGGTTTGGATTCGTAGGTCATCTGAATCTTCATCATGTTTCTAGCATGCATATCCACTTTTAAAACATGTGCAAGATCAACTAGAAATCTCTTTGTTATAAAATTCCAAGCTATCAAGGTTGAACAAGAGGAATTTCCCAAACATGCATATCAAAGCTTTTGTGTTCATTTGTTATGTGTGAATAAATTTCTTACATTTGTTGTTGTTCTAAATTTTTGTCATACATAAACTCTAAAATTTTCATTTTTTTGTGATCTGTTTGCCTTATCTTTTTTGTTTACGAGAGATAAAGGGAAAAGTGAAAACTCAAGTTTTGATTTAAGGAAAAAGTATACATCTAAAATTAAAATGCACAAATGTAGAGAGAGATGATTCTAAAAAGTGTTTGTAACGTTTAGGGATTCTAAACTCTTTCTAGTTTATATATATATGGTTTTGCAATCATCGAGAAACAAAGGGGGAGGCGGGGAAATGTTTGGTTGACTGTTGACTCCCAATCCACAAGTCATTTCGTACAAAAATATTGCCCGTTACGCATGATTGACCGATAAATCACTTTACAATCATCTATGATTGTTAGGTCAGATTTTTTGTAAATGGACAAAATAATGGCTTCTTTGGCTCGAGTAAATATCCCATCGCACCCAAACGTGAGAATTTAGTGAGGTTTGGATTCATAGGTCATCTGCATCTTTAACATGTTTCAAGGATGCATTTCCACGTTGAAAACAAGTGCAGGTTCAACTGGAAATCTCTTTCTTATAAAATTCCTTTCTATCAGGGTTGAACTAGTGGAGTTTACCAAACATGGATATCAAAACTTTTGTGTTCATTTGTGGTGTGTGAATAAATTTCTTACATTTGTTGTTGTTCTAAATTTTTTGCGTACATAAACTCTAAAATTTTCATTTTTTTTATATGTATGCCTTATCTTTTTTTATTATGAGAGAGAAAGGGAAAAGTGAAAACTCAAGTTTTGATTTAAGGAAAAAGTATACATCTAAAATGGAAATGAAAAAATGTAGAGAGAGATTATTCCAATAAGTGTCTGTAACTTTTAGGGAATGTAAACTCTTTCTAGTTTTTATATATCAGGTTTTGCAATGGTGGGGAATTAAAGGGGGAGGCAGGTGATTTTTTAGTTGAGTGTTGACTCCCAATCCATAAGTCATTTCTTACAAAAATTTAGCCCGTTATGCATGATTGATAGATAAATCACGTTACAATCATCAATGATTGTTAGTTCAATTTTTTTTGTATAAAGGCAAAATAATGGCTTGTTTGGCTAGGGTAAATATCCCACCGCACCCAATCTTGAGAATTTATTGAGGTTTGGATCCTTAGGTCATCTGCATCTTTAACATGTTTCAAGCAAGCATATCCACATTTAGAACATGTGCAGGATCAACTAGAAATATCTTTCTTATAAAATTTGAATCTATCAAGGTTGAACTAGTGAGGTTTCCCAAACTTGGATATCAAAACTTTTGTGTTCATTTGTGGTGTGTGAATAAATTTTCTTTGCTTACATTTGTTGTTTTTCTAATTTTTTTGCAAACATAAACTCTAAAATTTTCATTTTGGGGTGATCTGTTTGCCTTATCTTTTTTTTACAAGAGTTATGGTAAAAAGTGAAAACTCAAGTGTTGATTTAAGAAAAAAGTATACATCTAAAATGGAAATGCACAAAGGTAGAGAGTGATAATTCCAAAAAGTGACAGTAACTTTTAGGGATTGTAAACTCTTTCTAGTTTTTATGTGTCAGGTTTTGCAATCATCGGGAAACAAAAGGAGAGGCGGAGGAATTTTTAGCTAAGGTTTGACTCCCAATCCATAAGTGATTTGTTACAAAAATATAGACTGTTATGCATGCTTGACCGATAAATCACTTTAGAATCATCTATGATTGTTAGGTCAGCTTTTTTATAAATGGGCAAAATAATGGCTTGTTTGGCTCGAGTAAATGTCCCACCACATCGAAACTTGAGAATTTAATGAGGTTTAGATCCGTAGGTCATATGCAACTTTAACATGTTTCAAACATGCATACACATTTAAAACTTGTGGAGGATCAACTAGAAATCTCTTTCTTAAAAAATTCCAAGCTATCAGAGTTGAACTAGTGGAATTTTCCAAACTTGGATATCAAAACTATTGTGTTCATTTGTGGTCTGTGAATAAATTATCTTTGCTTAAATTTGTTGTTGTTCTAAATTTTTTGCATACATAAAATTTAAAATTTTCAACTTGTTGTGATCTGTTTACCTTATCTTTTTTGTTTATTAGAGATAAAGGAAAAATTAAAAACTCAAGTTTTGATTTATGGAAAAACTATACATCAAAAATGGAAATGCACAAATGTAGAGAAAAATAATTGCAAAAAGTGTCTATAACTTTTAGAGTTTGTAAACCCTTTCTTGATTTTATATATCAGGTTTTACAATCGTCGGGAAACAAAGGGGGAGGCGGGGGAATTTTTAGCTGAGTGTTGACTCCCATTCCATAAGTCATTTGTTACAAAAATATAGCCTGTTATGCATGCTTGACCGATAAATCACTTTAGAATCATCTATGATTGTTAGGTCAGCTTTTTTGTAAATGGGCAAAATAATGGCTTGTTTGGCTCGAGTAAATATCCCACCGCACCCAAACTTGAGAATTTAATGAGGTTTAGATCCGTAGGTCATATGCATCTTTAACATGTTTCAAACATGCATATCCACATTTAAAACTTGTGTAGGATCAACAAGAAATCACTTTCTTTAAAAAATTCCAAGCTATCAGAGTTGAACTAGTGGAATTTTCCAAACTAGGATATCAAAACTTTTGTGTTCATTTGTGGTGTGTGAATAAATTATATTTGCATACATTTCTGGTTGTTTTAAGTATTTTGCAATCATAAACTCTTAAATTTTTATTTTGTTGTGATCAGTTTACCTTATCTTTTTTGTTTACGACAAATAAAAGGACAAATGAAAACTCATGTTTTGATTTAAGGAAAAAGTATACATCTAAAATGGAAATTGACAAATGTTGAGAGAGATAATTCCAAAAAGTGTCTATAACTTTTAGGGATTGTAAAGTCTTTCTAGTTTTTATATATCAGGTTTTGCAATCGTCGGGAAATAAAGTGGGAGGTAGGGGAACTTTTAGCTAATTGTTGACTCCCAATCCATAAGTCATTTGTTACAAATATATAGCCCGTTATGATTGATTGACCGATAAATCACTTTACAATCACCAATGATTGTTACGTCAGCTTTTTTTTAAATGGGCAAAAATAATCTCTTGTTTGGCTCGGGTAAATATCCCACCGCACCCAAAATTGAGAATTTAATGATTTTTGGATCCGTAGGTCATTTGCATCATTAACATGTTTCAAGCATGCATATCCACATTTATAACATGTGCAGGAACAACAAGAAATCTCTTTCTTATAAAATTCCAAGCTATTAGGGTTGAACTAGTGGAATTTCAAAAACTTGGATATCAAAAATTTTGTGTTCATTTGTGGTGTGTGAATAAATTTTCTTTGCTTACATTTGTGGTTGTTCTAAATTTTTTGCAATCACAAACTCTTAAATTTTCATTTTATTGTGATCTGTTTACCTTATCTTTTTTGTTTACGAGAGATAAAGGGAATAGTGAAAACTCAAGTTTTGATTTAAGGAAAAAGTATACATCTAAAATGGAAATGCACATATGTAGAAAGAGATAATTCCAAAAAGTGTCTGTAACTTTGAGGGATTGTAAACTTTTTCCTATTTTTATATATCAGGTTTTGCAATCGTCGGGAAACAAAGGGGGAGGCGGGGGAATTTTTAGCTGAGTGTTGACTGCCAATCCATAAGTCAGTTGTTACAAATATATAGCCCGTTACACTTGATTGACCAATAAATCACTTTACAATCACCAATGATTATTAGGTCAACTTTTTTGTAAATGGGCAAAATAATGGCTTGTTTGGCTCGGATAAATATCCCACTGCATCCAAACTTGAGAAATTAATTAGGTTTGGATCCGGTTGTCATCTGCATTTTTAACATATTTCAAGCATGCATTTCCATATTGAAAACATGTGCAGGATCAACTAGAAATCTCTTTCTTATAAAATTCCAAGCTATCAGGGTTAAACCAGTGGAATTTCCCAAACATGGATATCAAAACTTATGTGTTCATTTGTGGTGCGTGAATAAATTTTCTTTGCTTACATTTGTCGTTCTTCTAAATTTTTTGCTTACATAAACTCTAAAAGTTTCATTTTGTTGTGATCTGTTTGCCTTATATTTTTTGTTTACGAGAGATAAAGGGAAAAGGGAAAACTCTAGTTTTGATTTAAGGAAAAAGTATAAATCTAAAATTGAAATGCACAAATGTAGAGAGATAATTCCAAAAAGTGTCTGTAACTTTTAGAGATTGTAAACTATTTCTGGTTATTATATATCAGGTTTTCCAATCGTCCGGAAACAAAGGGGGAGGTGGGGAAATTTTTAGCTAAGTGTTGACTCCCAATCCATAAGTCCTTTGTTACAAAAATATAGCCCGTTACGCATGAATCACCGATAAATCACTTTACAATTATCTATGATTGTTAGGTCAGCTTTTTTGGAAATGGGCAAAATAATGACTTGTTTAGCTCGGGTAAATATCCCACTACACCGAAACTTGAGAATTTAATGATGTTTGGATCCGTAGGTCATCTGCATCTTTAACAAGTTTCAAGCATGCATATTCACTTTTAAAACATGTGCATGATCTACTAGAAATCTCTTTCTTATAAAATTCCAAGTTATCAGGCTTGAAAAAAAGGAATTTACCAAATTTGGATATCAAAACTTGTGTTCATTTGTGGTGTGTGAATAAATTTTCTTTACGTAAATATTCTTGTTGTTTTATTTTTTTACATACCTAAACTCTAAAATTTTTATTTTGTTGTGATATGTTATCCCCTTTTTTTTTGTTTACGAGAGAAAAAGGGAAAAGTGAAAACTCAAGTTTTTATTTAAGGAAAAAGTATACAACTAAAATGGAAATGCACAAATGTAGAGAGAGATAAATTCAAAAAGTGTTTGTAACGTTTAGGGATTTTAAACTCTTTCTATTTTTAATATATCAGGTTTTGCAATCGTCGGGAAACAAAGGGGGAGGCGGGGGAATGTTTGGTTGACTGTTGACTCCCAATCCTTAAGTTTTTTCTTACAAAAATATAGCACGTTATGCATGATTGACCGATAAATTACTTTACAATCATCTATGATTGTTAGGTCTGCTTTTTTGTAAATGGGCAAAATAATGGCTTGTTTGGCTCGGGTAAATATTCCACCGCACCCAAACCTGAGAATTTAATAAGGTTTGGATCCATAGGTCATCTGCATCTTTAACATGTTTCAAGTACATTGAAAACATGTGCAGGATCAACTAGAAATCTCTTTCCTATAAAATTCCATGCTATCAGGGTTGAACAAGTAGAATTTACCAAACATGGATATCAAAAATTTTGTGTTCATTTGTCGTGTGTGAATAAATTTCTTACATTTGTTGTTGTTCTAATTTTTTTGCATAATAAAACTCTAAAATTTTCATTTTTTTGTGATCTATTTGCCTTATCTTCTTTTTTTATGAGAGATAAGTTGACAAGTCAAAACTCAAGTGTTGATTTAAGAAAAAGAATACATCTAAAATGAAAATGCACAAATGTAGAGGGAGATAATTCCAAAAAGTGATTGTAACTTTTAGGGATTGTAAACTCTTTCTGGTTTTTATGTATCAGGTTTTGCAATCGTCGGGAAACAAAAGAAGAGGCGGGGAATTTTTAGCTGAGTGTTGATTCCCAATCTATATGTCATTTGCTACAAAAATATAGCCCGTTACGCAAGCTTGACCGATAAATCACTTTACAATCATCTATAATTGTTAGGTTAGCTTTTTTGTAAATGGGCAAAATAATGGCTTGTTTGGCTCGGGTAAATATCCCACTGCACCCAAACTTGAGAATTTAATGAGGTTTGGATCCGTAGATCATCTGCATCTTGAAAAAAATTCAAGCATGTATATCCACTTTTAAAACTTTTGCATGATCAACTAGAAATCTATTTTTTATAAAATTCCAAGCTATCAAGGTTGAACTAGTGGAATTTCCCAAACTTTGATGTCAAAAATTTTTTGTTCATTTATAGTATGTGAATAAATTTTCTTTGCTTACATTTGTTTTTGTTCTAAATTTTTTGCATAATAAAACTCTAAAATTTTCATTTTGTTGTAATCTGTTTGCCTTATCTTTTTTTTTTTTTACTAGAGAAAAGTTGAAAAGTCAAAACTCAAGTTTTGATTTATGAAAAAGTATACATCTAAAATGAAAATGCACAAATGTAGAGAGAGATTATTCCAAAAAGTTTCTGTAACTTTTAGGGATTGTAAACTCTTTCTAGTTTTTATATATCAGGTTTTGCAATGGTCGGGAAACAAAGAGGGAGGCGGTTGAATTTTTAGTTGAGTGTTGACTCCCAATCCATAAGTCATTTCTTACAAAAATTTAGCCCGTGATTGATTGATAAATCACGTTACAATCATCTATGATTGTTAGTTCCGGTGTTTTGTATATAGGTAAAATAATGGCTTGTTTGGCTCGGGTAAATTTCCCACCGCACCCAATCTTGAGAATTTAATGAGGTTTGGATCCGTAGATCATCTGCATCTTTCACATGTTTCAAGCATGCATATCCACATTTAGAACATGTGCAGGATCAACTAGAAATCTTCGTCTTATAAAATTCGAAGCTATCAAGGTTGAACTAGTGGAATTTCCCAAACTTGGATATCAAAACTTTTGTGTTCATTTGTGGTGTGTGAATAAATTTTCTTTGCATACATTTTTTGTTGTTCCAAATTTATTACATACATAAAGTCTAAAATTTTCATTTTCTGGTGATCTATTTGCCTTATCTTTTTTGTTTACGAGAGAAAAAGGCAAAAGCGAAAAATCAAGTTTTGATTTAAGGAAAAAGTATACATTTAAAATGGAAATGCACAAATGTAGAAAGAGATAATTCATAAAAGTGTTTGTAACTTTTAGGGATTGTAACTCTTTCTTGTTTTTATATATCAGGTTTTGCAATCGTTTGTAAACAAAGGGAGAGGTGGGGGAATTTTAAGCTGAGTGTTTACTCCCAATCCATAAGTCATTTCTTATAAAAATATAGCCCGTTACACATGATTGATTGATAAATCCCTTTACAATCATCTATAATTGTTAGGTCAGCTTTTTTGTAAAAAGGCAAATTAAAGGCTTGTTTGCCTCATGTAAATATCCCATCGCACCCAAAGTTGCGAATTTAATGAGGTTTGGATCCGTTGGTCATCGGCATATTTAACATGTTTCATGCATGCATTTCCACATTGAAAACTTGTGCAGGATCAACTAGAAATCTCTTTCTTACAAAATTCCGTGCTATCAGGGTTGAACTAGTGGAATTTCCCAAACATGAATATCAAAACTTTTGCCTTCATTTGTGGTGTGTGAATAAATTTTCTTTGCTTACATTTGTCGTTGTTCTTAATTTTTTGCACACATAAATTCTAAAATTTTCATTTTGTTTTGATTTGTTTGCCTTATCTTTTATGTTTAAGAGAGAGATAAAGGAAGAAGTGAAAACTCAAGTTTTTATTTAAGGAAAAAGTATACATCTAAATTGGAAATGCACAAATGTAGAGAGAGATAATTCCAAAAAGTGTTTGTAACTTTTAGGGATTGTAAACTCATTCTAGTTTTTATATATCAGGTTTTGCAATCGTCAGGAAACAAAGGGGGTGGCGGGGGAATTTTTAGCTGAGTATTGACTCCATATCCATAAGTCATTTCTTACAAAAATAAAGCCCGTTACACATGATTGACCGATAAATCACTTTACAAACATCTATGATTGTTAGGTCAGCTTTTTTGTAAATGGGCAAATTAATTGCTTGTTTGGCTCGAGTAAATATCCCACCGCACCGAAACTTGAGAATTTAATGACGTTTGGATTTGTAGGTCATCTGCGTCTTTAACATGTTTAAGAATGCATATCCACATTGAAAACATGTGCAGGATCAACTAGAAATCTCTTTCTTATAAAATTCCAAGCTATTAGGGTAGAACTAGTAGAATTTCCTAAACTTGGATTTCAAAACTTTTGTGTTCGTTTGTGGTGTGTAAATAAATTTTCTTTTCTTACATTTGCCGCTTCTTTTTTGTATACGAGTGATAAAGGGAAAAGTGAAAACTCAAATTTTGATTTAAGGAAAATGTATACTTTTAAAATGAAACTTCCAAAACAAAGATAGAGATAATCCCAAAAAGTGTATGTAACATTTAGGGATTGTAAACTCTTTCTAGTTTTTATATATCAGGTTATGCAATCGTCGGGAAACAAAAGGGGAGGCAGGGGGATTTTTAGCTGAGTGGTTGACTCCCAATCCATAAGTCATTTCTAACAAAAATATTGCCCGTTACGCTTGATTGACCGATAAATCACTTTACAATCATCTATAATTCTTTGGTCAGCTTTTTTGTAAATGGGAAAATAATGGCTTGTTTGGCTCGGGAAAATATCCCACCGCACCTAAACTTGGAATTTAAAGAGGTTTGGATCCGTTGGTCATCTGCATCTTTAACATATTTCAAGCATGCATATCCACATTTTAAACATGTGCAGGATCAACTAGTAATCTCTTTCTTATAAAATTCCAAGCTATCAGTGTTGAACTAGTGGAATTTCCCAAACATGGATATCAAAGCTTTTGTGTTCATTTGTGGTGTGTGAAAAAAAATTATTTGCTTACATTTGTTGTTGTTCTAAATTTTTGTCATACATAAACTCTAAAATTTTCACTTTGTTGTGATCTGTTTGCCTTATCTTTTTTGTTTATGAAAGATAAAGTATACATCTAAAATGGAAACGCACAAATATAGAGAGAGATAATTCCAGAAAGTGTTTGTAACTTTTACGGAATGTAAACTCTTTCTAGTTTTTATATATCAGGTTTTGCAATCGTTGGGAAACAAAGGGGGAGGAGGGGCAATTTTTAGCTGAGTGTTGACTCCCTATCCGTAAGTCATTTCTTACAAAAATATAGCCTATTACGCATGATTGACTGATAAATCACTTTACAATTATCTATGATTGTTACATCAGCTTTTTTGTAAAAGGGAAAAATAATGACTTGTTTGGCTCGGGTAAATATCCCACCGCACCCAAACTTGAGACTTTTATGAGGTTTGGATCCATAGGTCATCTGCATCTTTAACATGTTTCAAGCATGCATATCCACATTTAAAACATGTATACGATTAACTGGAAATATCTTTCTTAAAAAATTCGAAGCTATCAGGGTTGAACAAGTGGAATTTGCCAAACTTGGATATGAAAACTTTTGTTTTCATTTGTGGTGTCTAAAGAAATTTTGTTTGCTTACATTTGTTGTTGTTCTAATTTTTTTGCATACATAAACTCTAAAAATTTCATTTTCTTGTGATGTATTTGCGTTATCTTTTTTGTTTACGAGAGATAAAGGGAAAAGTCAAAACTCAAGTTTTGATTTAAACAAAAAGTTTACATCTAAAATGGAAATGCACAAATAAAGAGAGAGATAATTCCAAAAAGTGTCTGTAACTTTTATGGATTGTAAACTCTTTCTAGTTTTTATATATCAGGTTTTACAATTGTCTAGAAACAAAGGGTGACGCAAGGGAATTTTTAGTTGAGTGTTGACTCCCAATCCATATGTCATTTCTTACAAAAATATTGACCGTTACGCATGATTGGCAGATAAATCACTTAACAATCATCTATGATTGTTAGGTCAGCTTTTTTGTTCATGGGCAAAATAATGGCTTGTTTTTCTCATGTAAATATCTCACCGTACCCAAACTTGTGAATTTAATGAGGTTTGGATCCGTGGGTCATCTGCATCTTTAACATGTTTTAAGCATGCATTTCCACATTGAAAACTTGTGCAGGATCAACTATAAATCTCTTTCTTATCAAATTCCAGCTATCTGGGTTGAAAGAGTGGAATTTCCAAAACATGGATATCAAAACTTTTGCGTACATTTGAGGTGTGTGAATAAATTTTCTTTGCTTACATTTGTTGTTATTCTAAACATTTTGCATACATAAACTCTAAAATTTTCATTTTGTTGTGATCTGTTTGCCTTATCTTTTTTGTTTACGTGAGATAAAGGGAAAAGTGAAAACTCAAGTTTTGATTTAAGGAAAAAGTATACATCTAAAATGCAAACACACAAATGTAGAGAGATAATTCCAAAAAGTGTTTGTAACTTTTAGGGTTTGTAAACGCTTTCTAGTTTTTATATATCAGGTTTTGCAATCGTCGGGAAACAAAAGGAGAGGCAGGGGAATTTTTAGCTGAGTTGTGACTCCCAATCCAAAAGTCATTTCTTACAAAAATATAGCCCATTACGAAAGATTGACTGATAAATCACTTTACAATGATCTATGATTGTTAGGTCAGCTTTTTTGTAAATGGGCAAAATAATGGCTTGTTTGGCTCATGTAAATATCCCACCGCACCCAAACTTGAGAATTTAATGAGGTTAGGATCCATTGGTCATCTGCATCTTTAACATGTTTCAAGCATGCATTTCCACATTGAAAACTTGTGCAGGATCAACTAGAAATCACTTTCTTATAAAATTTCATGCTATCAAGGTTGAACTAGTTGAATTTCCCAAACATGGATATCAAATCTTTTGTGTTCATTTGTGGTGTGTGAATAAATTTTCTTTGCATACATTTGTTGTTGTTCTAAATTTTTTGCATACATAAACTCTAAATTTTTTATATTTTGTGATCTGTTTGGCTTATTTTTTTGTCTACGAGAGATAAAAGGAGAAGTGAAATCTCATGTTTGGATTTAAGGAAAAAGTATACATATAGAATGGAAATTCACAAATATAGAAAGAGGTAATTCCAAAAAGTGTCTGTAACTTTTAGGGAATGTAAACTCTTTTATATATCAGGTTTTATAATCGTTGGGAAACAAAGAGGGAGGTGGGGGAATTTTTGGCTGAGTGTTGACTCCATTTCCTTAAGTCATTTCGTAAAAAAAATACAGCCCGTTACGCATGGCTGACCGATAAATCACTTAACAATCATTTACGATTGTTAGGTCAGCTTTTTTGTAAATGGGCAAAATAATGGCTTGTTTGGCTCGGGTAAATATCCCATCTCACCTAAACATGAGAATTTAATGAGGTTTGGATCCGTAGGTCATCTTCATCTTTAACATGTTTCAATAATGGATATCCACATTTAAAACATGTGCAGACTCAACTAGAAATCTCTTTCTTATAAAATTCCAAGCTATCTGGGTTGAACTAGTAGAATGTCCCAATTTTGGATATCAAAACCTTCGTGTTTATTTGTGGGGTGTGAATAAATTTATTTTGCTTACATTTGTTGTTGTTCTAAATTTTTTGCATACATAAACTCTAAAATTTTCATTTTGTTGTGATCTATTGGCTTTATCTTTTTTGTTTACAAGAGATAAATGGAAAAGTGAAAACTCAAGTTTTGATTTAAGGAAAAAGTATACATCAAATATGGAAATGTACAAATGTAGAGAGAGATAATTCCAAAAAGTGTTTGTAACTTTTAGGGATTGTAAACTCTTTCTAATTTTTGTATATCAGGTTTTGTAATCATCGGGAAACAAAGGGGGAGGCAGGGGAATTTTTAGCTGAGTGTTGACTCCCAATCCATAAGTCATTTCTTACAAAAATATAGCTCGTTACCCATGATTGACCGATAAATCACTTTGCAATCATCTATGATTGTTAGGTGAGCATTTATGTAAATAGACAAAATAATGGCTTGTTTGGCTCGGGTAAATATCCCACCGCACCCAAACTAGAGAATTTAATGAGGTTTGGATCCATAGGTCATATGCATCTTTAACGTGTTTCAAGCATTCATTTTCTCATTGAAAACATGTGCAGGATCAACTAAAAATATCTTTCTTATAAAATTCCAAGCTATCAGGGTTAAACTAATGGAATTTCCCAAACATGGATATCATAACTTTGTGTTCATTTGTGGTGTGTGAATAAATTTTCTTTACTTACATTTGTTGTTGTGCTAAATTTTTTACATACATAAACTCTAAAATTTTCATTTTTTTGTTATCCGTTTGCCTTATCTTTTTTTTTTTTATGAGAGACAAAGGGAAAAGCTAAAACTCATGTTTTGATTTAAGGAAAAAGTATACATCTAAAATGGAAATGCACAAATGTAGAGAGAGTTAATTCCAAAAAGTGTCTGTAACTTTTAGGGATTGTAAACTCTTTCCACTTTTTATATATCAGGTTTTGCAATTGTCGGGAAACAAAGGGGGAGGCAGGGAAATTTTTAGCGTAGTGTTGACTACCAATCCATAAGTCATTTCTTACAAAAATATAGCCAGTAACACATGATTGACCGTTAAATCACTTTATAATCATCTATGATTGTTAGGTCCGCTTTATTTTAAATGGGCAAAATAATGGCTTCTTTGGCTCAGGTAAATATCCCACCACACCCAAATTTGAGAATTTAATTAGGTTTGGATCTGTAGGTCATCTGCGTCTTTAACATGTGTCAAGCATGCATATCCACATTTAAAACATGTGCAGGATCAACTAGAAAACTCTTTCTTATAAAATTGCTAGGTATCAGGGTAGAACTTGTAGAATTTCCTACACTTGGATATCAAACCTTTTGTATTCATTTGTGGTGTGTAAATAAATTTTCTTTGCTAAAATTTCTTTTTGTTCTAAATTTTTAGCAAAAATAAACTCTAAAATTTTCATTTTGTTGTGATCTGTTTGCCTTATCTTTTTTGTTTATGAGAGATAAAGGGAAAAGTGAAAACTCAAGTTTTGATTTAAGGAAAAAGTACACATCTAAAATGGAAATGCACAAATGTAGAGAGAGAAAATTCCAAAAAGTATCTGTAACTTTTAGGGATTGTAAACTCTTTCTGGTTTTTAAATATCAGGTTTTGCAATCGTCGGTAAACAAAGGGGGAGGTGGGGGATTTTTAGGTGAGTGTTGACTCCCAATCCATAAGTCATTTTTTACAAAAATATAGCCTGTTACTCATGATTGACCGATAAATCACTTTAGATTCATCTATTATTCTTAGGTCAGATATTTTGAAATTGAGCAAAATAATGGCTTGTTTGGCTTGGGTAAATATCTCACCGCACCCAAACTTGAGAATTTAATGAGGTTTGGATCTGTTGGTCATCTGCATCTTTAACATGTTTCAAGCATTCATTTCCATATTGAAAACATGTGCAGGATCAACTAGAAATTCTTTCTTAAAAAAATTCAAGCTATCAAGGTTGAACTAGTGGAATTTTCCAAACATGGATATCAAAACATTTGTGTTCATTTGTGTGTATGAACAAATTTTCTTTGCTTAGATTTGTCGTTGTTCTAAATTTTTTGCATACATAAACTTCAAAATTTTCATTTTGTTGTGATCTGTTTGCCTTATTTTTTTGTTTATGAGAGATAAAGGGAAAAGTGAAAACTTAAGTTTTGATTTAACAAAAAAGTATTAATCTAAAATGGAAATGGACGAATGTAGAGAGAGAAAATTCCAAAAAGTATCTTTAACATTCAGAGATTGTAAACGCTTTCTAGTTTTTGTTTATCAGGTTTTACAATCGTCAAGAAAAAAAGGGGAGGTGGGGGAATTTTTAGTTGCCTGTTCACTCCCAATCCATAAGTCATTTGTTAAAAAAAGATAGCCCATTATGCATGATTTACCGATAAATCACTTTACAATCAACTACGTTTGTTAGGTCAGTTTTTTTGTAAATGGACAAAATAATGGCTTGTTTGGCTCGGGTAAATATCCCACCGCACCCAAACTTGAGAATTTAATGAGGTTTGGATCCGTTGGTCATCTGCATCTTTAACATGTTTCAAGCATGCATTTCCATATTGAAAACATGTGCAGGATCAACTAGAAATCTCTTTCTTATAAAATTCCAAGCTATTAGGGTTGAACAAGTGGAATTTCCAAAACATGGATATCAAAACTTTTGTGTTCATTTGTGATGTGTGAATAAATTTTCTTTGCTTACATTTGTCGTTGTTCAAAATTTTTAGCATACTTAAACTCTAAAATTTTCATTTTTTTTGTGATCTGTTTGCCTTATTTTTTTTGTTTACGAGAGAAAAGGGAAAAGTGAACTCTCATGTTTTTATGTAAGGAAAAAGTATAGATCTAAAATGGAAAAGCACAAATCTAGAGAGACAAAATTCCAAAAAGTATCTATAACTTTTAGGGATAGTAAACACTTTATAGTTTTTGTTTACCAGGTTTTTCAATCGTCGGGAAAAAAAAGTGGAGGCGGTTGTATTTTTAGCTGACTGTTCACTCCCAATCCATAAGTCATTTGTTAAGAAAATATAGCCCGTTATGCATGATTTACTGATAAATCACTTTACAATCATCAATGATTGTTAGATCAGCTATTTTGTAAATGGGGACAATAATGACTTGTTTTGCTCGGGTAAATATCCCACCGCACCCAAACTTTAGAATTTTTTGAGGTTTGGATCTGTGGGTCATCTGCATCTTTAACATATTTCAAGCATGAAAATACACATTTAAAACATGTGCATGATCAACTAGAAATCTCTTTCTTATAAAATTCCAAGCCATCAGGGTTGAACTAGTGGAATATCCCAAACTTGGATATAAAAAATTTTGTGATCATTTGAGGTGTGTGAATAAATTTTTTTTGCTTACATTTGTTGTGGTTCTAATTTTTTTGCATACATAAACTCTAATATTTTTATTTTGATTTGATCTATTTGCCTTACCTTTTTTTTACGAGAGATAAGGGAAAAGTTCAAACTCAAGTTTTGATTTAAGGAAAAAGTATACATCTAAATTGGAAATGCACAAATATTGAGAGAGATACTTCCAAAAAGTGTATGTAACTTTTAGGGATTGTAAACTCTTTCTAGTTTTCATATATCAGGTTTTGCAATCGACATGAAACAAAGGGGGAGGCAGTGGAATTTTTAGCTGAGTGTTGACTCCCAATCCAATAGTCATTTCTTACAAAAATATAGCTCGTTACACATGATTTACTGATAAATCACTTTACAATCATCTATGATTGTTAGGTTAGCTTTTTTTTAAAAGGGCAAAATAATGGCTTGTTTGGCTCGGGTAATCCCATCGCACCCAAACTTGAGAATTTAATGAGGTTTGGATACATAGGTCATCTGCATCTTTAATTTGTTTCAAGCCTGCATATCCACATTTAGAACTTGTGCAGGATCAACTAGAAATCTCTTTCTTATAAAATTCCAAGTTATCAAGGTTGAACTTGTGGAATTTCCCAAACTTGGATGTCAAAACTTTTGTGTTGATTTGTGGTGAGTGAGTAAATTTTCTTTCCTTACATTTGTTTTTGTTCTAAATTTTTTGCAATCATAAACTCTGAAATTTTCATTTTGTAGTGATATGTTTACCTTATCTTTTTTGTTTACGAACGATAATGGGAAAAGTGAAAACTCAAGTTTTGATTTAAGGAAAAAGTATACCTCTAAAATGGAAATGCACAAATGTAGAGAGAGATAATTTCAAAAAGTGTCTATAACTTTTAGGAATTGTAAACTCTTTCTAGTTTTTATATCAAGTTTTGCAATCGTCGGGAAAAAATGGGGAGGCGAGGGAATTTTTAGTTGTGTGTTGACTCCCAATCCAAAAGTCATTTCTTACAAAAATATGGCCCGTTACGCATGATTAACCGATAAATCACTTTATAATCATCTATGATTGTTAAATCAGTTTTTTTGTAAAACGGCAAAATAATGGCTAGTTTGGCTCATGTAAATATCCCACCGCACCCAAACTTGAGAATTTAATGAGGTTTGGACGCGTAGGTCATCTGCATCTTGAACATGTTTTAAGCATGCATTTCCACATTGAAAACAGTGGCAGGATCAACTAGAAATCTCTTTCTTATAAAATTCCATGCTATCAGGGTTCAGCTATGGAATTTTCCAAACATGGATATTAAAACTTTTGTGTTCATTTGTGGTGTGTGTTTTATTTGCTTACATTTGCTGTTGTTCTAAATAGTTTGCATACATAAACTATAAAATTTTTATTTTGTTGTGATCTGTTTGCCTTATCTTTTTTGTTTACGAGAGATAAAGGAAAAAGTGAAAACTCAAGTTTTGATTTAAGAAAAAGTATACATCTAAAATGGATATGCACAAATGTAGAGAGAGATAATTCCAAAAAGTGATTGTGACTTTTAGAGGTTGTAAACTCTTTCTAGTTTTTAAATATTAGGTTTTGCATTCATCGGGAAACAAAGGGGGAGGCGGAGGAATTTTTAGCTGAGTGTTGAGTCCTAATCAATTTGTCATTGGTACAAAATAATAGCGTGTTATGCATGATAGACCGATCAATCACTTTACAATCATCTATGATTGTTAGATCAGCTATTTTTTAAATGGGGACAATAATGGCTTGTTTCGCTCGGGTAAATATCACACCGCACCCAAACTTTAGAATTTTTTGAGGTTTGGATCCGTAGGTCATCTGCTTCTTTAACATATTTCAAGCATGCAAATACACATTTAAAACATGTGCAAGATCAACTAGAAATCTCTTTCTTATAAATTTCCAAGCCATCAGGGTTGAACTAGTGGAATATCCCAAACTTGGATATAAAACATTTTGTGATCATTTGAGGTGTGTGAATAAATTTTTTTTGCTTACATTTGTTGTGGTTCTAATTTTTTTGCATACATAAACTCTAATATTTTTATTTTGATTTGATCTGTTTGCCTTATCTTCTTTTTTATGAGAGATAAAGGGAAAAGTGAAAACTCAAGTTTTGATTCATGGAAAAAGTATACATCTAAAATGGAAATGCACTAATCTGGAGAGTGTTAATTCCAAAAAGTGTCTGTAACTTATAGGGATAGTAAAATCTTTCTAGTTTTTATATATCAAGTTTTGCAAACGTCGGGAAACAAAGGCGCAGGTGGGGGAATTTTTAGCTGAGTGTTGACTCCATTTCCATAAGTCATTTCTGACAAAAATATAGCTCGTTACGCATGATTGACCGTTCAAACACTTTAAAATCATCTATGATTGTTATGTCAGTTTTTTTTGTAAATGGGCAAAATTATGGCTTGTTTGGCTCTGGTAAATATCCCACCGCACCCAAACTTGAGAATATAATGAGGTTTGGATTCGTAGGTCATTTGCATCTTTAACATGTTTCAGGCATGCATATCCACATTTAAAACATGTGTAGGATCAACTAGAAATCTCTTTCTAATAAAATTCCAAGCTATCTGGGTTGAAATAGTGGAATGTCCCAAGTTTGGATTTCAAAACTTTTGTGTTTATTTGTGGTGTGTGAATAAATTGTCTTTGTTTAATTTGTTGTTGTTCCAAATTTTTTCCATACATAAACTCTAAAATTTTGATTTTGTTGTGATATGTTGCCTTATCTTTTTTGTTTACTAGAGATAATGAGAAAAGTGAAAACTCAACTTTTGATTTAAGGAAAAAGTATACATCTCAAATGGAAACACAAAAATGCAGAGAGAGATAATTCCAAAAAGTGTCTGTAACTTTTAGGGATAGTAAACTCTTTCTTGTTTTTATATATCAGGTTTTGCAATCCTCGGGAAACATAGGGGGAGGCGGGGGAATTTTTAGCTGAGTGTTGACTCCCAATCCATAAGTCATTTCTTACAAAAATATTGCCAGTTATGCATTATTGACTGATAAATCACTTTATAATCATCTATGATTGTTAGGTCAACTTTATTTTAAATGGGCAAAATAATGGCTTGTTTGGCTCAGGTAAATATCACACTACACCCAAAGTTGAGAATTTAGTGAGGTTTGGATCTGTCGGTCATCTGCGTCTTTAACATGTTTCAAGCATGCATATCCACATTTAAAACATCTGCAGGATCAACTAGAAATCTCTTTCTTACAAAATTCCATGCTATTAGGGTTGAACTAGTGGAATTTCCAAAACATAGATATAAAAACTTTTGTGTTCATTTGTGGTGTGTGAATAAATTTTCTTCGCTTACAATTGTTGTTGTTCTAAACTTTTTACATACATAAACTCAAAAATATTCCTTTTGTTGTGATGTGTTTGCCTTATCTTTTCAGTTTATGAGAGATAAAGGGAAAAGTTCGAACTCAAGTTTTGATTTAAGGAAAAAGTATACATCTAAATTGGAAATGCACAAATGTTGAGAGAGATACTTCCAAAAAGTGTATGTAACTTTTAGGGATTGTAAACTCTTTCTAGTTTTCATATGTAAAAATTTCCAATCGACAGGAAACAAAGGGGGAGGCAGGGGAATTTTTAGCTAAGTGTTGACTCCCAATCCAATAGTCATTTCTTACAAAAATATAGCCCGTTACGCATGATTTACTGATAAATCACTTTACAATCATCTATGATTGTTAGGTTAGCTTTTTTGTAAATGGACAAATTAATGGCTTGTTTGGCTCGGGTAAATATCCCACCACACCCAAAGTTGAGAATTTAATGAGGTTTGGATACGTAGGTCATCTGCATCTTTAACTTGTTTCAAGCATGAATATCCACATTTAGAACTTGTGCAGAATCAACTAGAAATCTCTTTCTTCTAAAATTCCAAGCTATCAAGGTTGAACTTGTGGAATTTCCCAAACCTGGATATCAAAACTTTGGTGTTGATTTGTGGTGTGTAAGTAAATTTTCTTTCCTTAGACTTGTTGTTGTTCTAATTTTTTTGCAATCACAAACTCTGGAATTTTCATTTTGTAGTGATATGTTTGCCTTATCTTTTTTGTTTACGAAAGATAATGGGAAAAGTGAAAACTCAAGTTTTGATTTAAGGAAAAAGTATACCTCTAAAATGGAAATGCACAAATGTAGAGAGAGATAATTGCAAAAAGTGTCTATAACTTTTAGGTATTGTAAACTCTTTCTAGTTTTTATATCAAGTTTTGAAATCGTAGCGAAAAAATGGAGAGGCAAGGGATTTTTTACCTGTGTTTTGACTCCCAATCCATAAGTCATTTCTTACAAAAATATGGCCCGTTACGCTTGATTGACCGATAAATCACTTTATAATCATCTATGATTGTTAAATGAGGTTTTTTGTAAAAGGGCAAAATAATGGCTAGTTTGGCTCATGTAAATATCCCACCGCACCCAAACTTAAGAATTTAATGAGGTTTGGACGCGTGGGTCATCTGCATCTTGAACATGTTTTAAGCATGCATTTCCACATTGAAAATATTTGCAGGATCAACTTGAAATCTCTTTCTTATAAAATTCCATGCTATCAGGGTTGAGCTAGTGGAATTTCCCAAACATGGATATCAAAACTTTTGTGTTCATTTGTGGTGTGTGAGTAAATTTTCTTTGCTTACATTTGTTGTTGTTCTAAATAGTTTGCATACATAAACTCTAAAATTTTCATTTTGTTGTGATCTATTTGCCTTATCTTTTTTGTTGACGAGAGATAAATGAAAAAGTGAAAACCCAAGTTTTGATTTAAGAAAAAATATACATCTAATATGGAAATTCACAAATGTAGAGAGAGATAATTCCAAAAAGTGATTGTGACTTTTAGGGGTTGTAAACTCTTTCTAGTTTTTAAATATTAGGTTTTGCATTCGTCGGGAAACAAAGGGGGAGGCGGAGGAATTTTTAGCAGAGTGTTGACTCCTAATCCATTTGTCATTTGTTACAAAATAATAGCGTGTTACGCATGATTGACCGATCAATCACTTTACAATCATCTATGATTGTTAGATCAACTATTTTGTAAAAGGGGACAATAATGGCTTGTTTTGCTCGGGTAAATATTCCACCGCACCAAAACTTTAGAATTTTTTGAGGTTTGGATCCCTAGGTCATCTGCATCTTTAACATATTTCAAGCATGCAAATTCACAATTAAAACATGTGCAGGATCAACTAGAAATCTCTTTCTGATAAAATTCCAAGCCATCAGGGTTGAACTAGTGGAATATCCCAAACTTGGATACAAAAAATTTTGTGATCATTTGAGGTGTGTGAATAAATTTTTTTTGCTTACATTTGTTGTGGTTCTATATTTTTTGCATACATAAACTCTAATATTTTTATTTTGATTTGATTTGTTTGCCTTATCATTTTTTTTACGAGATATAAACGGAAAAGTAAAAACTCATGTTTTGATTCATGGAAAAAGTATACATCTAAAATGGAAATGCACAAATGTAGAGAGAGATAAGTCCAAAAAGTGTCTGTAACTTTTAGGGATAGTAAACTCTTTCTAGTTTTTATATATCATGTTTTGCAATCGTCGGGAACCAAAGGGGCAGGTGGGCGAATTTTTTTGCTGAGTGTTGACTCCATTTCCATAAGTCCTTCTTACAAAAATATAGCTTGTTACGCATGATTGACCGTTCAATCACTTTAAAATCATCTATGATTGTTAAGTGCCTTTTTTTGTAAATGGACAAAATTATGGCTTGTTTGGCTAGGGTAAATATCCCACCGCACCCAAACATGAGAATATAATGAGGTTTGGATTCATGGGTCATCTGCATCTTTAACATGTTTCAAGCATGCCTATCCACATTTAAAACATTTGCAGGATCAACTAGAAATCTCTTTCTTATAAATTTCCAAGTTATCTGGGTTGAAATAGTGGAATGTCCCAATTTTGGATTTTAAAAATTTTGTGTTTATTTGTGGTGTGTGAATAAATTGTCTTTGTTTAATTTGTTTTTGTTCCAAATTTTTTGCATACATAAACTCTAAAATTTTGATTTTGTTGTGATATGTTGCCTTATCTTTTTCGTTTACTACAGATAAATATAAAAGTGAAAACTCAACTTTTGATTTAAGGAAAAAGTATACATCTCAAATGGAAACGCAAAAATGCAGAGAGAGATAATTCCAAAAAGTGTCTGTAACTTTAAGGAATAATAAACTCTTTCTTGTTTTTATATATCAGGTTTTGCAATCCTCGGGAAACAAAGGGGAGGCGGGGGAATTTTTAGCTGAGTGTTGACTCCCAATCCATAAGTCATTTCTTACAAAAATATTGCCAGTTATGCATTATTGACTGATAAATCACTTTATAATCATCTATGATTGTTAGGTCAGCTTTATTTTAAATGGGCAAAATAATGGCTTGTTTGGCTCAGGTAAATATCACACCGCACCCAAACTTGATAATTTAGTGAGGTTTGGATCTGTAGGTCATCTGCATCTTTAACATGTTTCAAGTATGCATGTCCACATTTAAAACATGTGCAGGATCAACTAGAAATCTCTTTCTTAAAAAATTCCAAGCAATCAGGGCAGAACTAGTAGAATTTCCCTAACCTGGATATCAAAAATTTTGTGTTCATTTGTGATGTGGAAATAAATTTTCTTTGCTTATATTTGTTGTTGTTCTAAAGTTTTGTCATACAGAAACTCAAAAATTTTCATTTTGTTGTAATCTGTTTGCCGCATCTTTTTTGTTTACAAGCGATAAAGGGAAAAGTGAAAACTCAAGTTTTGATTTACGGAAAAAGAATACATTTCAAATGGAAATGGCGAAATGTGGAGAGAGATAATTCCAAAAAGTATCAGTAACTTTTAGGGATTGTAAACTATTTCTTGATTTTATATATCAGGTTTTGCAATCGATGAGAAACAAAGGGGTAGGCAGGGGAATTTTTAGCTGAGTGTTGACTCCCAATCCGTAAGTCATTTCTATAAAAAATATTGCCCGTTACGCATGATTGACCGATAAATCACTTTAAAATTATCTATGATTTTTAGGTCAGCTTTTTTGTAAATGGAAAAATGAAGGTTTGAATGGCTTGGGTAAATATCCCACCGCACCCAAACTTGAGAATTTAATGAGGTTTGGATCCGGAGGTCATCTACCTCTTTAACATGTGTCAGGCATGCATATCCACATTTAAAACATGTGCCAGATCAACTAGAAATCTCTTTCATATAAAATTCCAAGCTATCAGGGTCGAACTAGTGGAATTTCCCAAACTGGGATATCAAGACTTTTGTGTTCATTTGTGGTGTGTGAATAAATTTTCTTTGCTTACTTTTGTTGTTTTTCTAAATTTTGTCAGACATAAACTCTAAAATTTTCTTTTTGTTGTGATCTGTTTGCCTTATCTTTTTTGTTTACGAGAAATAAAGGGAAAAGTGAAAACTCAAGTTTTCATTTCAATAAAAAAGTATACACCTAAAACGGAAATGGACAAATGTAGAGAGAGATAATTCCAAAAAGTGTCTCTAACTTTTAGGGATTGTAAACTCTTTGTAGTTTTTATATATCAAGTTTTGCGATCGTCAAGAGACAAAGTGGCAGGCAGGGAAATTTTTAGCTAAGTGTTGACTCCCAATCCATAAGTCATTTTTTAAAAAATATAGCCCATTAGGCATAATTGACCGATAAATAATTTTACAATTATCTTTGATTGTTTGGTCAACTTTTTTGTAGAAGGGCAAAATAATGACTTGTTTGGCTCGAGTAAATATCCCACCACACCCAAACTTGAGAATTTCATGAGGTTTGGATCCGTACGTCATCTACATCTTTAACATGTTTCAAGCATGCATATCCACATTTAAAATATGTGCATGATCAACTGGAACTCTCTTTCTTATAAAATTCCAAGCTAATAGGGTTGAACTAGTGGAATTTCCCAAACTTGGATATCAAAACTTTTGTGTCCATTTGTGGTGTGTGAATAAATTTTCTTTGCTTACATTTGTTGTTGTTCTAAATTATTTGCATACATAAATTCTGAAATTTTCATTTTCTTATGATCTACTTGCCTTATCTTTTTTATTTAAGAGAGATAAAGGGAAAAGTGGAAAGTCAAGTTTTGATTTTAGGAAAAAGTATACATATAAAATTAAAATGCACAAATGTGGAGAGAGATAATACTGAAAATTGTTTGTAACTTTTAGGAATTGTAAACTCTTTCTAGTTTTTATATATCAGGTTTTGCAATCGTCAGGAAACAAAGGGGGAGGCTAGGGAATTTTTAGCTGAGTGTTGACTCCCAATCCATAAGTCATTTATGACAAAAATGTCATCCATTACGCATGATTGACTTATAAACCACTGTACAATCATTTATGATTGTTAGGTCAGCTTTTTTTAAAATGGGCAAAATAATGGCTAGTTTGGCTTGAGTAAATATCCTACCGCACCCAAACTTGAGAATTTAATGAGGTTTGGATCTGTAGGTCATCTGCATCTTTAAAATGTTTCAAACATGCATATCCACATTTGGAACATGTGCTTGATCAACTAAAAATCTCTTTCTTATAAAATTCCAAGCTGTCAGAGTTGAACTAGTGGAATTTCCCAAACTTGGATATCAAAACTTTTTTGTTCATTTGTGTGAATAAATTTTCTTTGCTTACATTTGTTGTTGTTCTAAATTTGTTGCATACATAAACTCTAAAAGTTTCAATTTGTTGTGATCTGTTTGCCTTATCTTTTTTGTTTACGAGAGATAAAGGGAAAAGTGAAAACTCAAGTTTTGATTTATGGAAAAAGTATACATCTAAAATGGAAATGCACAAATGTAGAGAGAGATAATTCCAAACAGTGTCTGTAACATTAAGGGATTGTAAACACTTTCTAGTTTTTAGATATCAGGTTTTGCAATCATCGGGAAACAAAGGGGAGACAAGGGAATTTTTAGTTGAGTGTTGACTCCCAATCCATCAGTCATTTCTTACAAAAATATAGCCCTTTACGCATGATTGACCGATAAATCAATTTACAACCATCTATGATTGTAAGGTATTCTTTTTTGTAAATGGGCAAAATAATGGCTTGTTTTGCTCGGGTAAATATCCCACCGCACCCAGACTTGAGAATTTCATGAGGTTTGGATCCATAGGTCATGTGTAGGTTTAACAAGTTTCAAGCATGCATATCCACATTTAAAACATGTGCATAATCAACTAGAAATCTCTTTCTTATAAAATTCAAAGCTATCAGGCTCTAACAAGTGGCATTTCCCAAATTTGGATATCAAAACTTTTGTGTTCATTTGTGGGTTGGAATAAATTTTCTTTGCTTAAATTTTGATGTTGTTCTAAGTTTTTTTTGCATACATAAACTCTAAAATTTTCATTTTGTTGTGATCTGTTTGCCTTATCTTTTTTGTTTACAAGAGATAAAGGGAAAAGTGAAAGCTCAAGTTTTGATTTATGGAAAAGTTATACATCTAAAATGGAAACACACAAATGTAGAGAGAGATAATTCCAAAAAATGTTTGTAACTTTTAGGGATTGTAAACTCTTTCTAGTTTTTATATATCTGTTTTTGCAATCGTCGGGAAACAAAAGGGGAGGCGGGGGAATTTAGTCATTTCTTACAAAAATACAGCCCATTACACATGATTAACCGATAAATTACTTTACAATCATCTATGATTGTTAGGTCAACTTTTTTGTAAAATGGGCAAAATAATGGCTTGTTTGGGTCTGATAAATATCCCACCGCACCCACACTTGAGAATTTAATGAGATTTGGATCCGTAGGTCATCTACATCTTTAACATGTTTCAAGCATTCATTTCCTCATTGAAAACAAGTACAGGATCATCTAGATTTCTCTTTCTCATAAAATTCCTTGCAATCTGGGTTGAGCTAGTGGAATTTCCCAAACATGGATATCAAAACTTTTGTGTTCATTTGTGGTGTGTCAATAAATTTTCTTTGCTTACATTTGTTGTTGTTCTAAATTTTTGGCATACATAAACTCTAAAATTTGCATTTTGTTGTGATATGTTTGCCTTATCTTTTTTATGTACGAGAGATAAAGGGAAAAATGAAAACTAAAGTTTTGATTTCAAGAAAAAGTATTCATCTAAAATGGAAATGCTCAAATGTAAAGAGAGATAATTCCAAAAAGTTTTTGTAACTTTCAGGGATTGTAAACTCTTTCTAGTTTTTATATATCAGGTTTTGCAATCATCGAGACACAAAGGGCGACGCAGGGGAATTTGTAGCAGAGCGTTGACTCCCAATCCAGAAGTCATTTCTCACAAAAAATAGCCCGTTACACATGATTAACTTATAAATCAGTTTACAATCATCTATGATTGTTAGGTCAGCATTTTTTAAATTAGGCAAAATAATGGTTTGTTTGGCTCGGGTAAATATCCCACCGCACCCAAACTTGAGAATTTGATGACGTTTGGATTCGTAGGTCATCTGCATTTTTAACATGTTTCAAGCATTCATATCCACATTTAGAACATATGCAGGATCAACTAGAAATATTTTTCTTATTATCCTTATCTTTTGTGTTCATTTGTGGTGTGTGAATAAATTTTCTTTGCTTACATTTGTTGTTGTTCTAAATTTTTTGCTTACATAAGCTCTAAAATTTCATTTTTTTGTGATTTGTTTGCCTTATCTTTTTTGTTTACGACAGATAAAGGGAAAAGTGAAACTCAAGTTTTGATTTATGGAAAAAGTATACATCTAAAATGGAAAAGCACAAATGTAGAGAGGGATAATTCCAAAAAGTTTTAGTAACTTTTAAGGATAGTAAAGTCTTTCTAATTTTTATATATCAAGTTTTGCAATTCTCGAAAAATAAAGGGGTAGGCGGGGGAATTTCTAGGTGAGTGTTGACTCCCAATCCATCAGTCATTTCTTACAAAAATATTGCCCTTTACACATGATTGACTGATAAATCTCTTTACAATCATCTATGATTGTTAGATCAGCTTTTTTTTTAAAATGGGCAAAATAATTGCTTGTTTGGGTCGGGTAAATATCCCACCGCACCCAAAGTTGAGAATTTATTCAGGCTTGGATCCATAAATCATCTGCATCTTTAACATGTTTCAAGCATGCATATGCAAATTTAAATCATGTACATGATCAACTAGAAATCTCTTTCTTATAAAATTCCAAGCTATCAGGGTTGAACTAGTGGAATTTCCCAAACTTGGATATCAAAACTTTTGTGTTCACTTGTGGTGTGTAAATAAATTATATTTGTTTACATTTGTTGTTGTTCTAAATTTTTGTCAGACATAAATTCTAAAATTTTGTTTTGTTGTGAGCAATTTGCCTTATCTTTTTTGTTTACGAGAGGTAAAGAGAAAAGTGAAAACACAAGTTTTGATTTCAACAAAAAGTATACATCTAAAATAGAAACACACAAATGTAGAGAGAGATAATTCCAAAAAGTGTTTGTAACTTTTAGGGATTGTGCTTTGTAGTTTTTATTTATAAGGTTTTGCAATCGTCGGGAAACAAAGGGCGAGGCCTGGGAATTTTTAGTTGAGTGTTGACACCCAATCCATAAGTCATTTCTTAAAAAAATATAGCCCGTTACGCATGATTGACCAATAAATCACTTTACAATCATCTATAATTGTTAGATTAGTTTTTTTGTAAATGGGAAAAATAATGGCTTGTTTGGCTCGGGTAAATATCCCACCGCACCCAAACTTGAGAATTTAATGAGGTTTGGATCCGTAGGTCATCTTCATTTTTAACATGTTCCCAGCATTCATTTCCACTTTGGAAACATGTGCAAGATCCTCTAGAAATCTCTTTCTTATAAAATTCCTTGCAATCAGGATTGAACTAGTAGAATTTCCCAAACATGGATGTCAAAACTTTTGTGTTCATTTGTGGTGTGTGAATAAATTTTCCTTGCTTACATTTGTTGTTGTTCAAAATTTTTTGCTTACATATGCTCTAAATTTTCATTTTGCTGTGATTTGTTTGCCTTATCTTTTTTGTTTACGACAGATAAAGGCAAAAGTGAAAACTCATGTTTTGATTTAAGGAAAAAGTATACATCTAAAATGAAAATGCACAGATGTAGAGAGGGATAAACTCTTTCTAATTTTTATATTTCAAGTTTTGCAATTCTCGGGAAACAAAGGGGTAGGCGGGTGAATTTCTAGGTGAGTGTTGACTCTCAATCCAGAAGTCATTTATTACAAAAATATAGCCCGTTACACATGATTGACTGATAAATCTCTTTACAATCATCTATGAATGTTAGCTCAGCTTTTTGTAAATGGGCAAAATAATGGCTTTTTTGGCTCAAGTAAATATCCTAACGCACCCAAACTTGAGAATTTAATGAGGTTTGGATCTGTAGGTCATCTGCATCTTTAATATTTTTCAAGCATGTATATCCACATTTGGAACATGTGCAGGATCAACTAAAAATCTCTTTCTTATAAAATTCCAAGCTTTCAGGGTTGAACTAGTGGAATTTCCCAAACTTGACTATAAAAAACCTTTTTGTTCATTTGTGGTGTGTGAATAAATTTTCCTTGCTTACATTTGTTGTTATTCTAAATTTGTTGCATACATAAACTCTAAAAGTTTCAATTTGTAGTGATCTGTTTGCCTTATCTTTTTTGTTTGTGAGAGATAAAGGGAAAAGTGAAAACTCAAGTTTTATTTATGGAAAAAGTATACATCTAAAATGGAAATGCACAAATGTAGAGAGAGATAATTCCAAAAAGTTTCTGTAACTTTTAGGGATTGTAAACACTTTCTAGTTTTTAGATATATGGTTTTGCAATCATCGGGAAACAAAGGGGGAGGCGGGGGAATTTTTAGTTGAGTGTTGACTCTAAATCCATCAGTCATTTCTTTAAAAAATATAGCCCTTTATGCATGATTGACCAATAAATCAATTTACAATCATCTATGATTGTAAGGTCAGCTTTTTTGTAAATGGGCAAAATAATGGCTTGTTTGGCTCGGGTAAATATCCCACCGCACCCAAACTTGAGAATTTCATGAGATTTGGAACCGTAGGTCAATTGCAGGTTTAACAAGTTTCAAGCATGCATATCCACTTTTAAAACATGTGCATGATCGACTAGAAATCTCTTTCTTATAAAATTCCAAGCTATCAGGCTCTAACAAGTAGCATTTCCCAAATTTGGATATCAAAACTTTTGTGTTCATTTGTGGTGTGTGAATAAATTTTATTAGCTTAAATTTTGATGTTGTTCTAAATTTTTTGCATACATAAACTCTAAAATTTTCATTTTGTTGTGATCTATCTGCCATATCTTTTTTGTTTACGAGAGATGAAAGGAAAAGTGAAAAATCAAGTTTTCATTTAAGATAAAATTATACATCTGAAAAGGAAACACACAAATGTCGAGAGAGATAATTTAAAAAAGTGTTTGTAACTTTTAGGGATTGCAAACTCTTTCTAATTTTTATATATCTATTTTTGCAATCGTCGGGAAACAAAAGGGGAGGGGGGGGGGGGGGAATTTTTAGCTGAGTGTTGACTCCCAATCCATTAGTCATTTCTTTCAAAAATATAGCCCATTACGCATGATTGACCGATAAATCACTTTACAATCATCTATGATTGTTAGGTCAGCTTTTTTATAAATGGGCAAAATAATGGCTTGTTTGGGTCGGGTAAATATCCCACCGCACCCAAACTTGAGAATTTAATGAGATTTGGATCCGTAGGTCATCTGCATCTTTAACATGTTTCAAGCATTCATTTCCTCATTGAAAACAAGTGCAGGATCATCTAGAAATCTCTTTCTTATAAAACTCCTTGCAATTTGGGTTGAACTAGTTGAATTTCCCAAACTGGGATATCAAAAATTTTGTGTTCATTTTTGGTGTGTCAATAAATTTTATTTTCTTACATTTGTTGTTGTTCTAAATTTTTTGCATACATAAACTCTAAAATTTGCATTTTGTTGTGATATATTTGCCTTAGGTTTTTTATGTGCGAGAGATAAAGAGAAAAGTGAAAACTAAAGCTTTGATTTCAAGAAAAAGTATTCATCTAAAATGGAAATGCTCAAATGTAGAGGGAGATAATTCCAAAAAATGTTTGTAACTTTCAGGGATTGTAAACTCTTTCTAGTTTTTATATATCAGGTATTGGAATTGTCGGGAAACAAAGGGCAACACGGGGGAATATTTAGCAGAGTGTTGACTTCCAATCCATAAGTCATTTCTTACAATAATATAGCCCATTACACATGATTGACTAATAAATCACTTTACAATCATCTATGATTGTTAGGTCTGCATTTTTGAAAATTGGCAAAATAATGGCTTGTTTGGCTCGGGTAAATATCCCACCGCAGCCAAACTTGAGAATTTGATGACGTTTGGATCCGTAGGTCATTTGCATCTTTAACATGTTTCAAGCATTCATATCCACATTTAGAACATGTGCAGGATCAACTAGAAATCTCTTTCTTATAAAATTCCATGCTATCAGGGTTGAACTAGTGGAATTTCCATAACTTGGATATCAAAACTTTTGTGTTCATTTGTGGTGTGTGAATAAATTTTCTTTGCTTACATTTGTTATTGTTCTAAATTTCTTGCGTACATAAACTCTTAAATTTTCATTTTGTTGTCATTTGTTCGCCTTATCTTTTTTGTTTATGAGACATAAAGGAAATGTGAAAACTCAAGTTTTCATTTAAGGAAAAAGTATTCATCTAAAATTGAAACGCACAAATGTAGGGAGATAATTCAGAAAAGTGTCTGTAACTTTTAGGGATTGTAAACACATTCTAGTTTTTATATATCAGGTTTTGCATTTGTCGAGAAACTAAGGGGGAGGGGGGAGAATTTTTAGCTTAGTGTTGACTCCTAATCCATAAGTCATTTGTTACAAAAATATAGCCCATTATGCATGATTGACCGATAAATCACTTTACAATCATCTATGATTGTTAGATCAACTTATTTGTAAATGGGTAAAATAATGGTTTGTTTGGCCCGGGTAAATATCCCACCGCACCCAAACTTGAGAATTTATTGCGGTTTGGATCTCAAGTCATCTGCATCTTTAACATGTTTCAAGCATGCATATCTACTTTTAAAACATGTACGGGATCAACTAGAAATCTCTTTCTTATAAAATTCCAAGCTATCTGGGTTAAACTAGTGGAATTTCCCAAACTTGGATATCAAAAATTTTGTGTTCATTTGTGGTGTGTAAATAAATTATCTTTGCTTACATATGTTGTTGTTCTAAATTTTTGTCAGACGTAAACTCTAAAATTTTCGTTTTGTTGTCATCTGTTTGCCGCATCTTTTTTGTTTCCGAGAGATAAAGAGAAAAGTGAAAACTCAAGTTTTGATTTAAGGAAAAAGTATACATTTAAAATGGAAAACCCAAATGTAGAGAGAGATAATTCCAAAATGTGTCTGTAACTTTTAGGGATAGTAAACTCTTTCTAGTTTTTATATATCAGGTTTTGCAATCTTTGGGAAACAAAGGGGGAGGCGGGGGAACTTTTAGCTGAGTGTTGACTCCCAATCCATAAGTCATTTCTAACAAAAATATTGCCCGTTACACATGATTGTCCGATAAATCAATTTGCAATCATCTATGAGTGTTAGGTCAGCTTTTTTGTAAATGGGAAAATAATGGCTTGTTTGGTCGGGTAAATATCCCACCGTACCCAAACTTGAGAATTTAATGATGTTTTGATCCGTAGGTCATATGCATCTTTAACATGTTTCAAGTATGCATATCCACATATAAAACATGTGCCGGATCAACTAGAAATCTCTTTCTTAAAAAATTCCAAGCTGTCAGGTTTGATCTAGTAGAATTTCCCAAACTTGGATATCAAAACTTTTGTGTTCATTTTTTTTGTATGAATAAATTCTCTTTTCTTACATTTGTTGTTGTTCTAAATTTTTTTCATACATAAACTCTTAAATTTTCATTTTGTTGTGATCTGTTTGTCTTATCAGTTTTGTTTACAAGAGATAAAGAGAAAAGTGAAAACTCAAGTTTTGATTTCAACAAAAAGTATACATCTAAAATGGAAACGCACAAATGTAGAGAGAGATAATTCCAAAAAATGTTTGTAACTTTTAGGGATTGTAAACGCTTTATTGTTTTTCTTTATTTAGTTTTGCAATCGTCGAGAAACAAAGGGGGAGGTGGGGGAATTTTTAGTTGAGTGTTGACACCCAATCCATATGTCATTTCTTACAAAAATATAGCCCGTTACGCATGATTGACCAATAAATCACTTTACAATCATCTATGATTGTTAGATCAGTTTTTTGTAAATGGGAAAAATAATGGCTTGTTTGGCTCGGGTAAATATTTCACCGCCCAAACTTGAGAATTTAATAAGGTTTGGATCTGTAGGTCATCTGCATCTTTAACATGTTCCAAGCATTCATTTCCACATTGAAAACATGTGCAGGATCCTCTAGAAATCTCATTCTTAAAAAATTCCTTGCAATCAGGGTTGAACTAGTAGAATTTCCAAAACATGGATATCAAAACTTTTGTGTTCATTTGTGGTGTGTGAATAAATTTTCTTTGCTTGCATTTGTTGTTGTTCTAAATTTTTTGCATACATAAGCTCTAAAATTTTCATTTTGTTGTGATTTGTTTGCCTTATCTTTTTTGTTTACGACAGATAATGGGAAAAGTGAAAACTCAAGTTTTAATTAAAGGAAAAAGTATACATCTAAATTGGAAATGAACAAATGTAGAGAGGGAGAATTCCAAAAAGTGTCAGTAAATTTTAAGGATTGTAAACTCTTTCTAATTTTTATATATCAAGTTTTAGAATTCTCTGGAAACAAAGGGGTAGGCGGGGGAATTTTTAGGGGAGTGTTGACTCCCAATCCAGAAGTCATTTCTTACAAAAATATAGCCAGTTACGCATGATCCACTGATAAATATTTTTACAATCATCTATGAATGTTAGCTCAATTTTTTTGTAAATGGGCAAAATAATGGTTTTTTTGGCTCGAGTAAATATCCTACTGCACCCAAACTTGAGAATTTAATGAGGTTTGGATGTGTAGGTCATCTGCATCTTTAACATGTTTCAAGCATACATATCCACATTTAGAACATGTGCAGGATCAACTAAAAATCTCTTTCTTATAAAATTCCAAGCTATCAGGGTTGAACTATTGGAATTTTCCAAACTTGGATGTCAAAACTTTTGTGTTCTTTTTTGTGTATGAATAAATTTTCTTTGCTTACTTTTGTAGTTTTTCTAAATTTTTTTAATACATGAACACTAAAATTTTCATTTTTTTGTGATTTGTTTGCCTTTTCTTTTTTGTTTACGACAGTTAAAGGAAAACGTGAAAACTCAAGTTTTGATTTAAGGTAAAAGTATACATCTAAAATGGAAATGCACAAATGTAGAGAGAGAGATAATTCCAAAAAGTGTGTGTAATTTTTAGGGATTTAAAACTCTTTCTAGCTTTTACATATCAGGTTTTTCAATCGTCGGGAAACCAAGGGGGAGGCAGGAGAATTTTTAGTTGTGTAGTGACACCCTTTCCATAAGTTATTTTTAAAAACAATATAGCTTGTTATGCATGATTGACCGATAAATCATTTTAAAATCATATATGATTGTTAGGTCATCTTTTTTGTAAATGGGCAAAATAATGGCCTGTTTGGCTCGAGTAAGTATCCCACCACACCCAAACTTGAGAATTTAATGATGTTTGGATCCATAGCTCATCTGCATCTTTAACATGTTTCAAGCATGCATATCCACATTTAAAGCATGAGCAGGATCAACTGGAAATCTGTTTCCTATAAAATTCCAAGCTATCAGGGTTGAACTAGTGGAATTACCCAAACTTGAATATCAAAACTTTTGTGTTCATTTGTCGTGTGTGAAGACATTTTCTTTGCTTAAATTTTTTGTTGTTCTAAAATTTTTGCATACATAAACTCTAAAAATTTCATTTTGTTGTGATCTATTTGCCTTATCATTTTTATTTTACGAGAGATAAAGGGAAAAGTGAAAACTGAAGTTTTGATTTAAGGAAAAAGTATACATCTTCAATGGAAACGCACAAATGTAGAGAGAGATAACTCCAAAAAGTGTTTGTAACTTTTAGGGATTGTAAACTCTTTTTAATTTTTATATATCAGGTTTTGTAATCCTCGGGAAACAAAGGGGGAGGTGGGGAAATTTTTATCCGAGTGTTGACTCCTAATCCATAAGTCATTCCTTACAAAAATATAGCCCATTACGCATGATCGACCGATAAATCACTTTAAAATCATCTAAGATTGTTAGGTCAGCATTTTTTTAAATATGCAAAATAATGGCTTGTTTGACTCGGGTATCTATCCCACCGCACCCAAACTTGAGAATTTAATGAGGTTTGGATCCATAGGTCATATGCATCTTTAACATGTTTCAAGCATGCATTTCCACATTGAAAACATGTACAGAATCAACTAGAAATCTCTTTCTTATAAAATTCCAAGCTATCAGGGTTGAACTAGTGGATTTTCCCAAAAATGGATGTCAAAACTTTTTTATTCATTTGTGGTGAGTGAATAAACTTTTTATACTTACATTTACATTTTTTTTTCTAAATTCTTTGCATATATATACTCTAAAATTTTCATTTTTTTGTAATATGTTTGCCTTATCATTTTCGTTTACGAGAGATAAAGGGAAAAGTGAAAAATCAAGTTTTGATTTAATGAAAAAGTATACATCTCAAATGGAAATGCACAATTGTAGAGAGATAATTCCAAAAAGTGTCTGTAAATTTTAGGGATTGTAATCTCTTTCTAGTTTTTATATATCAGGTTTTGTAATTGTCGGGAAACAAAGGAGGAGGCGGTGGAATTTTAAAATTAGTGTTGACTCCCAATCCATAAGTCATTTTTTACAAAAATATAGCCCGTTACGCATGATTGATCGATAAATCACTTTACAATCATCTATGATTGTTAGGTAAGCTTTTTTAATAAATGGGCAAAATAATGGCTTGTATGGCTCAGGTAAATATCCCACCGCACCCAAACTTGATAATTTAATGAGTTTTGGATCCGTAGGTCATCTGCATCTTTAACATGTTGCAAGCATGCATATCCACTTTTAAAACTTGTGCAAGATAAACTAGAAATCTCTTTCTGATAAAACTCCAAGCTATCTGGGTTGAACTAGTAGAATTTCCCAAACTTGGATGTCAAAACTTTTGTGTTCATTTGTGGTGTGTGAAAAAATTTTTTTGCTGACATTTGTCATTGTTCTAAACATTTTGCATACTTAAACCCTAAATTTTTTATTTTGCTGGGATCTGTGTTCCTTATATTTTTTGTTTATGAGAGATAAAGGGAAAAGTGTAAACTCAAGTTTTGATTTAAATAAAAAGTCTACATCTCAAAAGGAAATGCAAAAATGTAGAGAGAAATAATTCCAAAAAGTGTTTGTAACTTTTAGGGATTGTAAACTATTTCTGGTTTTTATAAATCAGATTTTGCAATTGTCGGGAAACAAAGGGTGAGGCGGGGGAATTTTTAGTTGAGTGTTGACTCCCAATCCATAAGTCATTTCTAACAAAAATATAGCCTGTTATGCACGATTGACCGATAGATCACTTTACAATCATCTATGATTGTTATGTCAACTTTTGAGTAAATGGTCAAAATAATGGATTGTTTGGCTTTGGTAAATATCCCACCGCACCCAAACTTGAGAATTTAATGACATTTAGGTCATCTACATCTTTAACATGTTTCAAGCATGCTTATCCACATTTAAAACATGTGTAGGATCAACTAGAAATCTCTATCTTATAAAATTCCAAACTATCAGGGTTGAACTAGTGGCATTTCCCAAACTTGAATATCAAAACTTTTGTGTTCATTTGTGGTGTGTGAATAAATTTTCTTGGCTTAAATTTGTTTTTGTTTAAAATATTTTGCATACATAAACTCTAAAATTTTCATTTTGTTGTGATATATTTGCCTTATCTTTTTTGTTTACGAGAGATAAAGGGAAAAGTGAACACTCAAGTTTTTATTTAAGGAAAAAGTACATATCTAAATTGGAAATGCAAAAATGTAGAGAGAGATAATACCAAAAAGTGTCTGAAACTTTTAGGGATTGTAAACTCTATCTAGATTTTATATATCTAGTTTTGCAATCATCAGGAAATAAATAGGGAGGCGGCAGAATTTTTAGCGAAGTGTTCACTCCCAAACCATAAGTCATTTCCTAAAAAAATATAGCTCGTTAGGTATGATTGACCGATAAATCACTTTACAATCGTCTATGATTGTGACGTCAGTTTTTTTTTAAATTGACAAAATAATGGCTTGTTTGTCTCGGGTTAATATCCCACCACACCCAAACTTGAGAATTTAATGAGGTTTAGATCCATAGGTCATCTGCATCTTTAACATATTTCATGCATGCATATCCACATTTAAAACATGTGCAAGATCAACTAGAAATCTCTTTCTTATAAAATTCCAAGCTATCAGGGTTGCACTAGTGGAATTTCCAAAACATGGATATCAAAACTTTTGTGTTCATTTGTGGTGTGTGAATAAATTTTCTTTACTTACATTTGTTGTAGTTCAAAATTTGTTGCATACATAAACTCTAAAATTTTAATTTTGTTGCGATCTGTTTGCCTTATCGTTTTTGTTTACAAGAGATAAAGGGAAGAGTGAATTCCAAAATGGAATAAGTATACATCTAAAATGGAAATGCCCAAATTGAGAGAGAGGTAATTCCAAAAAGTGTATGTAACTTATAGGCATTTTAAACTCTTTCTAGTTTTTATATATCAGGATTTCCAATCGTCGGGAAATGAAGGGGGAGGAGGGGGAATTTTTAGCTGAGTGTTGACTCCCAATCCATGTCATTTCTTTCATAAATATAACCCGTTACACATGATTGACCAATAAATCACTTTACAATCATCTATGATTGTTAGGTCAGTTTTTTTGTAAATGGGCAAAATAATGGCTTGTTTGGCTCGGGTAAATTTCCCACCGCACCCAAACTTGAGAATATAATGAGGTTTGGATCCGTAGGTCATCTGCATCTTTAACATGTTTCAAGCATGTATATCTAGATTTAAAACAAGTGCAGGACAAACTAGAAATCTCTTTCTTATAAAATTCCAAGCTGTCTGGGTTGAACTAGAAGAATTTCCCAAACTTGGATATATAAACTTTTGTGTTCATTTGTGGTGTGTGAATAAAATTTATTTGCTTACATTTGTTGTTGTTCTAAAGTTTTTATCATACATAAACTCTAAAATTTTCATTTTGTTGTGATTTGTTTACCTTATCTTTTTTGTTTACTAGAGAAAAAGGGAAAAGTGAAAGCTCAAGTTTTGATTTAAAGAAAAAGTATACATCTAAAATGGAAACCCACAAATATAGAGAGAGATAATTCTAAAAAGTGTCTGTAAGTTTTAGGGATTGTAAATTCTTTCTAGTTTTTATATATCAGGTTTTGCAATCGTTGGGAAACAAAGGGGGTGACGGGGAAATTTTTAGCTGAGTTTGGCTCCCAATCCATAAGTCATTTCTATGAAAAATATAGCGCTCGTTACGCATGATTGACCGATAAATCACTTTACAATTTTCTATGATTCTTAGGTCAGCTTTTTTGTAAATGGGCAAAATAATGGTTTGTTTGGCTCGGGTAAATATCCCACCGCACCCAAAGTTGAGAATTTAACGAGGTTTGGATTTGTAGGTCATTTGCATGTTTAACATGTTTCAAGCATGCATATCTACATTTAGAACATGTGTAGGATCAACTAGAAATCTCTTTCTTATAAAATTGCAAGCTATCATGGTTGAACTAGTGGAATTTCCCAAACATGGATATTAAAACTTTTGTGTTCATTTATGGTGTGTGAATAAATTTTCTTTACTTACCTTTGTTGTTGTTCTAAATTCTTTTCATACATAAACTCTAAAATTTTCATTTTGTTGTGAAGATTTTGCCTTATCTTTTTCGTTTACGAGAGATAAAGGCAAAAGTGAAAACTCATGTTATAAATTAAGGAAAAACTATACATCTAAAATGGAAATGGACAAATGTAGAGAGAGATAGTACTGAAAAGTGTCTGTAACTTTTAGGGATTGTAAACTCTTTCTAGTTTTTATATATCAGGAGTTGCAATTGACGGGAAACAAAAGGGGAGGCGTTGGAATTTTTATCTGAGTGTTGACACCTAATCCATAAGTCAATTCTTACAAAAATATAGCCCGTTATGAATCATTGACCGATAAATCAATTTACAATCATCAATGATTGTTAGGTCAGCTTTTTTGTAAATAGGCAAAATAATGGCTTGTTTGGCTCGGGTAAATATCACATCGCACCCAAACTTGAGAATTTAATGAGGTTTGGATCCCTAGGTCATCTGCATCTTTAACATGTTTCAAGCATGCATATCCACATTTAAACCAAGTGCATGATCAACTATAAATCTCTTTCTTGTAAAATTCCAAGCTATCAAGTTTGAACTAGTGGAATTTCCAAAACTTGGATTTCAAAATTTTTTTGTTCATTTGTGGTGTGTGAATAAATTTTTGTTGCTTACATTTGTTGTTGTTCTAAATTTTTGGCATACATAAACTCTAATATTTTCATTTTGTCGTGATTTGTTTGCCTTTTCATTTTTGTTTATGAGAAGTAAAGGGAAAAGTGAAAACTCATGTTTTGATTTAGAGAAAAAGTATATATCTAAAATGGAAACGCACAAACGTCGAGAGAGATAATTCCAAAAATTGTATGAAACTTTTAGGGATTGTAAACTCTTTCTAGTTTTTCTATATTTTGTTTGGCAATCGTCGGTAAAGAAATGGGGAGGCAGGGGAATTTTGAGCAGAGTGTTGACTCCCAATCCATAAGTTATTTCTTATAAAAATATAGCCCATTACGCATGATTGACCGATAAATCACTTCACAATCATCAATGATTGTTAGGTCTATTTTTTTGTAAATGGGTAAAATAATGGCTTGTTTGGCTTGGGTAAATATCCCACTGCACCTAAACTTGAGAATTTAATGAGGTTTGGATCAGTAGGTCATCTGCATCTTTAACATGTTTGAAGCATGCATATCCACATTTAGAACATGTGCAGGATCAACTAAAAATCTCTTTCTTATAAAATTCTAAGCTCTATGGGTTGAACTAGTGGAATTTCCAAAACTTGGATATCAAAACTTTTATGATCAGTTGTGGTGTGTGAATAAATTTTCTTTTCTAAATGTTTTGCATACATAAACTCTAAAATTTTCATTTTGTTGTGATCTGTTTGCCTTATCTTTTTGTTTACGAGAGATAAAGGGAAAAGTGAAAACTCAAGTTTTGATTTAAGGAAAAAGTATACATCTAAACTGGTAACGCATAAATGTAGAGAGAGATAATTCCAAAAAGTGTCTGTAACTTTTAGGGATTGTTAACTCTTTCTAGTTTTGATATATCAATCGTCGAGAAACAAAGTGGGAGGCGGGGTAATTTTTAGTTGAGAGATGACTCCCATTGCATAAGTCTTTTCTTACAAAAATATAGCCCGTTGCGCATGATTGACCGATAAATCACTTTACAATCATCTATGATTGTTAGACCAACTTTTTTTCAAATGGGAAAAATAATTGCTTGTTTGGCTCATGTAAATATCCCACCGCACCCAAACTTGAGAATTTAATGAGGTTTGGATCCGTAGGTCATTTGCATCTTTAACATGTTTCAAGCATGATATCCACTTTTAAAACGTGTGCAGGATCAGCAAGAAATCTCTTTCTTATAAAATTCCAATCTATCAGGGTTGAAATAGTAGAATTTCCCTAACTTGGATATCAAAAATTTTGTGTTCATTTCTTGTGTGTGAATAAATTTATTTGCTTTCAATTGTTGTTGTTCTAAATTTTTTTCATACATAAACTCTATAATTTTCTTTTTTTTTATGATTTTGCTGTTCTCTTATTTTTACGAGAGATAAAGGGAAAAGTGAAAACTCAAATTTTGAATTAACGAAAAAATATACATCTAAAATGGAAATGCACAAATGTAGAGAGAGATAAATACAAAAAGTGTCCGTAACTTTTAGGGATTGTAAACTCTTTCTAGTTTTATATATCAAGTTTTCCAATTGTCGGGAAACAAAAGGAGACGCGGGGGAATTTTTATCTGAGTGTTGACTCCTAATCCATAAGTCATTTCATAAAACAATATAGCCCATTACGCGTGATTAACCGATAAATTACTTTACAATCATCAATGATTGTTAGGTCAGCTTTTTTGTAAATATGCAAAATAATGGCTTGTTTGGCTCGGGTAAGTATCCCACCGCACCCAAACTTGAGAATTTAATGAGGTTTGGATCCTTAGGTCATCTGGATCTTTAATATGTCTCAAACATGTATATCCACATTTAGAACAAGTGCAGGATCTACTAGAAATCTCTATCTTATAAAAGTCCATGCTATCAGGGTTGAACTAGTGGAATTTCCCAAACTTGGATTTTAAAACTTTTGTGTTCAATTGTGGCGTGTGAATAAATTTTATTTGCATACATTTGTTGTTGTTCTAAATTTTTTGCATACATAAACTCTAAAATTTTCATTTTGTTGTAATCTGTTTGCCTTATCTTTTTTGTTTGCGAGAGATAAAGGGAAATGTGAAAACTCAAGTTTTGATTTAAAGAAAAAGTATATATCTAAAATGGAAACGCACAAACGTAGAGAGAGATAATTAAAAAAAGTGTACGTAACTTTTAGGGATTCTAAACTCTTTCTAGTTTTTCTTTATTTTGTTTTGCAATCGTCGGTAAACAAAGGGGGATGTGGGGGAATTTTTAGCAGAGTGTTGACTCCCAATTAATAAATTATTTCTTACAAAAATATAGCCTGCTACGCATGATTGACCGATAAATCACTTTACAATCATCAATGATTGTTAGGTCTGTTTTTTTGTAAATGGGCAAAATATTGGGTTGTTTGGCTCGGGTAAATATCCCACTGCACCTAAACTTGAGAATTTAGTGAGGTTTGGATCCGTAAGTCACCTGCAGCTTTAACTTGTTTCTAGCATGCATATTCACATTTAGAACGTGTGCAGGATGAACTAGAAATCTCTTTCTTATAAAATTCCAAGCTATCAGGGTTGAACTAGTGGAATTTCCCAAACTTGGATATCAAAACTTTTGTGTTCATTTGTGGTGTGTGAATAAATTTTCTTTGCTAACATTTGTCGTTGTTCTAAATTTTTTTCACACATAAACTCTAAAATTTTCATTTTGTTGTGATCTATTTGCCTTATCTTTTTTGTTTACGAGAGATAAAGGGAAAAGTGAAAACTCAAGTTTTGATTTAAGGATAAAGTATACATCTAAAATGGAAATGTACAAATGTAGAGAGAGATAATTCCAAAAAGTGTCTGTAACTTTTAGGGATTGTAAACTCTTTCTAGTTTTTTAAATTTCAGGCTTTGCAATCATCGGAAAACAAAGGAGTAGGCGGTGAAATTTTTAGTTGAGTGTTGACTCCCAATCCATAAGTCATTTCATACAAAAATATAGCCCATTATGCATGATCGACCGATAAATTACTTTACAATCATCTATGATTGTTAGGAACACATTTTTGTAAATTGACAAAATAATTGCTTGTTCCGCTCATGTAAATATTCCACAACACCCAAACTTGAGAACTTAATGAGGTTTGGATCCATAGGTCATCTGCATCTTTAACATGTTTCAAGCATGCATATCCTCATTAAAACATGTGCTGGAGCAACTAGAAATATCTTTCCTATAAAATTCCAAGCTATTAGGGTTGATCGAGTGGAATTTCCCAAACTTGGATATCAATACTTTTGTGTTCATTTGTAGTGTGTGAATAAATTTTATTTGCTTAAATTTGTTGTTGTTCTAAATTATTTGCTTACATAAACTCTAATATTTTCCTTTTATTGTGATCTGTTTGCCTTATCTTTATTGTTTACGTGAGATAAAGGGAAAAGTGAAAACTCAAGTGTTGATTTTAGGAAAAAGTATACATCTAAAATGGAAATGCACGAATGTAGAGATAGATAATTCCAAAAAGTGTCCGTAACTTTTAGATATTGTAAACTCTTTCTAGTTTTTTTTATATCTGGTTTTGCAATCGTCGGGAAACAAAAGGGGAGGCGGGGGAATTTTTAGCTGAGTGTTGTCTCCCAATCCAAAAGTCATTTCTCACAAAAATATGGCCCATTATGAATGATTGGCCGATAAATCACTTTACAATCATTTATGATTGTTAGCTTTTTTTTAAGTGTGTAAAATAATGGCATGTTTGGCTCAGATAAATATCCCGCCGCACCCAAACTTGAGAATTTAATGTGGTTTGGATCCGTAGGTCATCTGGATCTTTAACATGTTTCAAGCATGCCTATCCACATTTAAAACATGTGCAGCATCAACTAGAAATCTCTTTTCTTATAAAATTCCAAGCTATCAGGGTGGAACTAGTGGATTTTCCTTAACTTGGATATAAAAAACTTTGTGTTCTTTTGTGGAGTGTGAATAAATTTTCTTTTTTGACATTTTTTTTTGTTCTAAATTTTTTGCATACATCAACTCTAAAATTTTCATTTTGTTGCGATTTGTTTGCCTTGTCTTTTTTGTTTACAAGAGATAAAGGGAAAAGTTGAAAACTCGAGTTTTGATTTAAGGAAAAAGTATACTACTAAAATGGAAACACACAAATGTAGAGAGAGATAATTCCAAAAAGTGTCTGTAACTTTTAGGGATTGTAAACTCCTTCTAGTTTTATGTTTCAGTTTTTGCAATCGTCGGGAAACAAAGAGGGTGGCGAGGGAATTTTTAGCTGTGTTGACTCCCAATCCATAAGTCATTTCTTACAAAAATATAGCCCGTTACTCATGATTGATCGATAAATCACTTTACATTCATCCATGATTGTTAGGTCAGTTTTTTTGGGAATGGGCACAATAATGGCTTGTTTCGCTCGCGTAAATATCCCACCGCACCCAAACTTGAGAATTTAATGAGGTTTGGATCCATAGGTCATCTGCATCTTTAACATGTTTCAAGCATGCATATCTACATTTAAAACATGTGCAGGATCAATTAGAATTCTCTTTCTTATAAAATTCCAAGCTATCAAGGTTGAACTAGTGGAATTTCCAAAACTTGGATATCAATACTTTTGTGTTCATTTGTGGTGTGTGAATAAATTTTCTTTTCTTACATTTGTGGTTGTTCTAAATTTTTTGCATACATAAACTCTAAAATTTTTATTTTGTTGTGATTTGTTTTCCTTATCTTTTTTTTCTTTACGAGAGATAAAGGGAAAAGTGAAACCTGAAATTTTGATTTAAGGAAAAAGTATTCATTTAAAATGGGAATGCACAAATGTAGAGAGAGATATTTCACAAAAAGTGTCTGTAACTTATAGGGATTGTAAACTCTTTCTAGTTTTTTTATATCAGGTTTTGTAATCGTCGAGAAACAAAGGGGGAGACGGGGGAATTTTAACCTGAGTGTTGACTCCCAATCCATAAGTCACTTCTTACAAAAATATAGCCCGTAACGTAGGATTGACCGATAAGTCACTTTACAATCATCTAAGATTGTTTGGCCAACTTTTTTGTAACTTGGCAAAATAATGGCTTGTTTGGCTCGGGTAAATATCCCACCACACCAAAACTTGAGAATTTAATGAGGTTTGGATCCATAGGTCATCTGTATCTTTGACATGTTTCACGCATGCATATCCACGTTTAAAACATGTGCAAGATCAACTAGAATTCACTTTCTCCTAAAATTCCAAGCGATCAAGGTTGAAATGGTGGAATTTCCCAAACTTGGATATCAAAACTTTTGTGTTCATTTCTGGTATGTGAATAAACTTTCTTTGCTTAGATTTGTTGTTGTTCAAAATTTTTTGCATACATAAACTCTAAAATTTTCATTTTGTTGTGATTTGTTTGCCGTATTTTTTTTTGTTTATGAGAGATAAATGGAAAAGTGAAAAATCAAGTTTTGATTTTAGGAAAAAGTATACATCTAAAATGGAAAAGCACAAATGTAGAAAGAGATAATTCCAAAATGTGTCTGTAACTTTTAGGGATTGTAAGTTCTTTCCAGTTTTTATATATCAGGTTTTGCAATTGTTGGGAAACAAAGGGGAAGGTGGGGGAATTTTTATCTGAGTGTTGACTCCGAATCCATAAGTATTTTCTTACAAAAATATAGCCCGTTACACATGATTGACCGATAAATCACTTTACAATCATCTATGATTGTTAGGTCAGCTATTTTGTAAATGGGCAAAATAATGGCTTGTTTGGCTCGGGTAAATATCCCACCGCACCCAAACTTGAGAATTTAATGAGGTTTGGATCCGTAGGTCATCTGCATCTTTAACATGTTTCAAGCATGCATATCCCCATTTAAAACGTGTGCAGGATCAACTAAAAATGTCTTTCTTATAAAATTCCAAGCTTTCAGGGTTGAACAAGTGGAATTTCCCAAACTTGGATATTAAAACTTTTGTGTTCATTTGTGGTGTGTGAGTATATTTTCTTTGCTTACATTTGTTGTTGTACTAAATTTTTTGGATACATAATCTCTAAAATTTTCATTTTTTTGTGATTTGTTTGCCTTATCTTTTTTAGTTTACTAGAGATAAAGGGAAAAGTGAAAACTCAAGTTTTGATTTAAGGAAAAAGTATTCATCTAAAATGTAAATGCACAAATTTAGAGGGAGATAATTCCAAAAAGTGTCTGTAACTTTTAGGGATTGTAAACTCTTTCTAGTTTTTTTATATCAGGTTTTGCAATCGTCGGGAGACAAATGGGGAGGTGGGGGGGGAATGGTACAGTCCCGGATCTGACACAAGGATTTTTGGGAGGATCTGAGATCTGCCACGGGTTATGGGTCTTCCAGGCATTAGTATAGGGATAATAGGAAGACATGGGGAAGACGAAGATCAATGGAGGATGAGAGAATAAGTGGGTTTTTAGGAAAACCCAAGAAGATGATCTCAAGTATGTTTACGCTAGATTTAACCTAATTCTCAAAGCTTGTCTTTCTCATTACTCTTACCCCTTAAATAAGGTTCACCCTATTAGGGTTTAATATAAAGTATTACAAAAATACCCCTGTAAATAAAATGTTCCAAAAATACCCCTATAAATAAAATATTCCAAAAATACTCTTGTGGCCTAAACTAAAATAAAATAAAGGAAATTAAAAAAAATAACTAAAATAATAATGTTATTGTGTACATAACATTACACCCCTCTGGAAAAACGAGCTTGTCCTCAAGCTCGGAAGTAGTGTCTGTATGCCAACGTCGTCACTTGTGGCCGAGTAGCATCCCCGATCGCTATGTTCGCCCGCTGGACTCCCAAAACTGGAGCAATTATTTTTTTATTTTTTTTATTTTTTTTGGTCACTGTAGTTGTTGTAGCCTACCCCAATACGGGAAGAAAATGAACAACAAGTGGAATTTTTACCTACGCCAAACTGGTAACTATTCAACATTAACAGCCGTTGGGGGACCTGCCCTAGCATTTGCCGTATTGGCAAAAAACAACATAACCCTGATAACCTCATTCTTTGGACCTTGTCCATGTTCAGCCAATTGCCCCGCATACTCCACAAAAGTATCATGGCTATAACATTGAGCATGATGTCAACAACAATGAGGTCGCCTGCTTTGTCAAGATCCACCAATTCTAGGTTGTACCTTTGGTGAAACCTCTCATCCCTATCAAGAACAAATGCACACCTCCAGCCTCCGGACAAGCTGAGACGGAATGTCCATCAGGAGCAGCATGCCAATAGCCTCCATTGTTTAGCTTGCATTGTCCAAGTCCACTTGCTGCACAATGGCTATAACCATCCCCACTGAATTGCACTCCTTCTAGCCAGGGACACTCACTGACTCTATCACAGAAGGTGTCCTTACAAGCTGTTAAAGTCACCATTTTATCTCGCCAACAACCCCCATTGATGCTCAAGCATTCATTGTGCTGAATATCATTACCCAAACCAAAAATAACCTCAAAAATTTCCTCAAACCCATCACAACTAGCATTCATTACAACACCTTCCTCTAATGTCCCTAGACACTGGCTATTATAAATAAGAAGTGTAGGCAGAATGGTAAAATAACCCCTGGAACTCTTACCAACTTGAGCATCGTGCGCTTTGTGCAGCACCGGATTGTCAGCAGAAGTATTTGCGTCACCCATCGATTTTTCCATGTTTTGATTATCAAATCCAAGAGAACTGATAACTATATCAGCACATTCCGTTGGGTCCTTTGTGTCCGTCATAGGGCACCCGATTTGAAAGTCAGTCACATTCAGTTCTGCATGGTCATCCTCAGGATGTTCCAAACTGTCAAAAAGCTTGACTATGTCATTTTGCACCATGCCAATCCCAGAGTGACCAACTCCAGCCCCTGCCCATAGAAGAGTTCCTGCTTGTGGTAGAACTGTTTTCTGCAGTGTCAAAACAGCGCTGTAAAATCAAGGAATGCAGTGGATTGCGCTGGAAAAATAGGGTAAACTACCATACTTCCAATACACATGGTTATGCTGTTGGCCTAGCAACGGATCAATAAGTTTTCTGGGGTCTATTGTGGTCAGTTGAGTCCATTTCTGCACTGTCAAAGCAGCAGCACACCACAACTTGTGGAAGAACTTAAGGGCTGCAAAACCAGCAGCTGCCTCCTGTTTCCTCCCCTGCTGTTTTGCCCTCTCCTTAAAGACACGCAGTACTTCCCCAGCATTCCTGGTGTGGCAGAATCTGACTACAATGGCATGCCGAATATTTGATTCCAAACCCTTCAACAAGCTTAAATATTTTGGAAGAAGCTCATCAAATTTATTTGAGAGGAAGACTCGCCCATACAACTTCAAATTGGCTTTGTTGGTAGTGTAGTAACTCTCATACAAATCAGGTGAAGCCTGAGGAAGAACAAACAAGCAGCTTTGAACACTACATCACCTTCAGCAATGAAGTGACTCCAAGCCATTGGCATTTCATCACCAAAGTCCTTTGCAGGAGAATGGTAAAAATTGTAGGACTCTTCAGTAGTAACCTCTTTGGGATTGCGCAGCCATATGGCCCTCACATCATGCAGGACTACCAAGCCACTATGCTCATCAACAGTGAAAAAGAGCCCTTCACAAAAAAATTTCAGCATCACATTAAGCACAAGCAGAGTTGCCATGCCGATGAGCACGAGGAATTGATGAGTATCCCCACCAATCTGGGGGTCACCGGTGGTTGCCTCAATGTTTCCAAGCAACCCACTGATCCTTGCAGTTTCAAGCTCATGGAAATAACTGTGGTTGGATAGTGTAGCATGGTTACACGCACGGTTCAGTTTGAGTTCCCCTGAAAGATCATATTGGAGTAGAAAGCTTGTTGTAGTAGCAGCAATGCCACAATGCCACAATACCACACTAAATCTCATCCAATCTTTCATTTTGTTCCCGAGGAGCCCATTCAGCACACAATTACCCCAAAAATGACCCAAAACCGGCAAACTGTTGCGGTATTCCTTCACTACAATCGAAGACATCCCATCAGCATGAACAGGGCCCAAGAAGCATCCAAATCATCCACAAAACAACCGAGCCACCCAAAAAAATATTTCAGAGGTCCCTAAAACATTTTCCAATGGATCCCGGCATCCTCCAAAAAAATTCAACTCTCATTGGATACCCCCAATTCAAAATTCCATCAATTGGCCATTGATACTCTGCGTCACGACACAGAGAACCTTCGTCTCGCTGCTGCTCAGCCCCTTTGAGCCACATCAACGCCCCGAAAGACATGTTTTGACCTAAAAATTGAGGGATTTTCCAATGCTTACCCCTAATTACGATGAAGATGGTTCCCCGCTGGACTTTCAAGACCGTGGTGGAGCAAAAATTTGTCCGACGGAGTCTCCCCCTTCTCCGGTGGTGAACAACAGCCCTTGGAGGCTATGCTGTATGGAAATTTTCTAAGACAGAGGGCTCTGAGAAATATTTCCTGGTTGGAATATTTTCCTTCTCCCATTCGGGATGGAGTGTGGCTTGCCTTGAGCAGGGGAGATTTGATTTCAGAATTTATGGGTGCCATTGCCCAGCTTGGGATTTTTGCGCCTGATGTAGTTCCAACGCCAATGAGGGTGTAACAAAATACCTCTCTGATTTCTACTTTCCCGGGTCCTTCTCGGAGATTTGCAAGGTCCCCGGAGTCGAATTTGATGATTTGGCAGATAACCCGTCTGATGTCCTAAAATCTGATGTCCCGTCGTCTGATTTTGGAAGTGCTGAGGCTGGTTTTGGAGTTGATATCGACTTCGATTTCGGGAGTTCAGGGTCTTGCTAGTCAGATTTCCATGACCCGGAAATCAATTTTGACGGGCCCGTCGCTGGAGTTTCCTACTAGGAGATTTCCCATTCTCGATTTTCTAATGAAGGGTATGCTGAATACCCTTCCATTTTTGGAATTTCTTAATCCCAAAATTCGGAGGTCGTCGCTACCAGAGATACAGAGAGGTCCCTGATTGCTTGCTTCTCCTGCCTGTCCAAGCCAGCATCGATAGTGGCACCCCTCTTATTTGTAGAAACTTTAAATGCAGCTATTTCACTGGAAGATTCATACGATGCAAGTATTTCTCCCATATCTTTGCAAACTTTTTTCCATTAAATTGTATACCTCGTCCAGAATAATCCATCCTTTTGGGGAAAATGAATAGCCCATTGTGTTCCTGCTCTGATACCAGTTGTTACGGTCCCGGATCTGACACAAGGATTCTTTGGGAGGATCTGGGATCTACCACGGGTTATGGGTCTTCCAGGCATTACTGTAGGGATAATAGGAAGACATGGGGAAGACGAAGATCAATGGAGAATGAGAGAATACGTGAGTTTTTGAGTTAAACCCTAACCTCGAGATCAAGAAGGTGATCTCAAGCCTGTTTACGCTAGATTTAACCTAATTCTCAAAGCTTGCCTTTCTCATTACTCTTACCTTAAATAGGGTTCACCCTGTTAGGCTTTAATAAAAAGTATTACAAAATACCCCTATAAAAAATTCCAAAAATACCCCTATAAATAAAATAAAGAAAAACAACTAAAAAAAATAATGTTACTACGTGCTTAATAGGGAATTTTTAGCAGAGCGTTGATTCCAATCCATAAGTCATTTCTTACAAATATATAGCCCATTACGCATGATTGACCGATAAATCAGTTTACAATCATCTATGATTGTTACGTTAGCTTTTTTGTAAATGGGCAAAATAATGGCCTGTTTTGCTTGGGTAAATATCCCACCACACTGAAACTTGAGAATATAATAAGGTTTGGATCCGTAGGTCATCTGCATCTTTAACATGTTTCATGCATGCATATCCACATTTAAAACATGTGCAGGATCAACAAGAAATCTCTTTCTTATAAAATTCCAAGATATCAAGGCTGAACTAGGGGAATTTCCCAAACTTGGATATCAAAACTTTTGTGTTCATTTGTGGTGTGTGAATAAATTTTCTTTGCTTATATTTGTAGTTGTTCTAAATTTTTTGCACACATAAACTCTAAAATTTTCATTTTGTTGTGATCTGTTTGCCTTGTCTTTTTTCTTTACTAGAGAAAAGGGAAAAGTGAAAACTCAAGTTGTGATTTAAGGAAAAAGTATACATCTAAAATGGAAATGCACAAATGTAGAGAGTGCTAATTCCAAAATGTGTCTGTAACTTTTAGGGATTGTAAACTCTTTCTAGTTTTTATATTTCAGGTTTTACAATCGTCAAGAAATAAAGGGGGAGGAGGGGGAATTTTAAGTTGAGTGTTGACTCCCATTCCATATGTCATTTCTTACAAAAATATAGCCTGTTACTCATGCTTGACCGATAAATCACTTTACAATCATTTATGATTTTTAGGTTAGCATTTTTGTAAATGGGCAAAATAATGGCTTGTTTTGCTCGTATAAATATCCCACCGCACCCAAACTTGAGAATTTAAGGAGGTTCAGATCCGTAGGTCATTTGCATCTTTAACATGTTTCAAGCATGCATATCCAAATTTAAAACATGTGCAGGATCAACTAGAAATCTCTTTCTTATAAAATTCAGAGCTATCAAGGTTGATCTAGTGGAATTTCCCAAACTTGGATATCAATACTTTTGTGTTCATTTCTGGTGTCTGAATAAATTTTCTTTGCTTACATTTGTTGTTGTTCTTAATTTTTTGCATACATAAACTCCAAAATTTTCATTTTTTAGTGATCTGTTTGCCTTTTCTTTTTATTTACGAGAGATAAAGGGAAAAGTGAAAACTCAAGTTTTGAATTAAGGAAAAAGTATACATCTAAAATGGCAATGGACAAATGTAGAGAGAGACAATTCCAAAAAGTGTCTGTAACTTTTAGGGATTGTAAACTCTTTCTAGTTTTTATATATCGGGTTTTGCTTTTTTCGGGAAACAAACGAGGAGGCGGGGGAATTTTTGACTGAGTGTTGACTCCTTACGCATAAGTCATTTCTTTAAAAACATATAGCCCGTTACGCATGATTGACTTTACAATCATCAATGATTGTTAGGTCAGCTTTTTTATAAATAGGCTAAATAATAGCTTGTTTGGCTTGGGTAAATTACCCACCGCACCCAAAGTTGTGAGTTTAATGAAGTTTGGATCTGCAGGTCATCTGCGTCATTAACATGTTTCAAGCATGCATATCCACATTTAAAACACGTGTAGGATCAACTTGAACTCTCTTTCTTATAAAATTCCAAGCTATCTGGGTTGAACTAGAGGAATTTCCCAAAACTTGGATATCAAAAATTTTGTGTTCATTTGTGGTGTGTGAATAAATTTTCTTTGCTTACATTTGTCGTTGTTCTAAAATTTTTGTATACATAAACTCTAAAATTTTCATTTTGTTGTGATCTGTTTGCCTTATCTTTTTTGTTTACGAGAGATATGGGAAAAGTGACAACTCAAGTTTTGATTTAAGGAAAAGGTATACATCTAAAATGGAAATGGCCAAATGTAGAGAGAGATAATTCACAAAAGTGTCTGTAAGTTTTAGGGATTTTAAACTCTTTCTTATTTTTATATATCAGGTTTTACAATTGTCGGGAAACAAAGGGGGAGGAGGTGCAATTTTTAGCTGAGTGTTGACTCCCAATCCATAAGTAATTTCTTCCAAAAATACAACCCGTTACACATGATTGACCGATACATCACTTTACAATCATCTATGATTATTAGGTCATTTTTTTGTAAATGGGCAAAATAATGGCTTGTTGGCTCGGGTAAATATCCCATCACACCCAAACTTGAGAATTTAATGAGGTTTGGATGCGGCATCTTTAACATGTTTCAATCATGCAAATCCACATTTAGAAGATGTGCAGGATCAACTAGAAATCTCTTTCTTATAAAATTCCAAGCTATCCGGGTTGAACTAGTAGAATTTCCCACAATTGGATATCAAAACTTTTGTGTTCATTTGTGGTGTGTGAATAAATTTTCTTTGCTTATATTTGTTGTTTTTCTAAAGTTTTTTGCATACACAAACTCTAAAATTTTCATTTTGTTGTGATCTATTTGCGTTATCTTTTTTGTTTACGAGAGATTAAGGGAAAAGTGAAAACTCAAGTTTTGATTTAAAGAAAAAGTATACATTTCAAATGGAAACGCACAAATGTAGAGAGAGATAATTCCAAAATGTGTCTGTAACTTTTAGGGATTGTAAACTCTTTCTAGTTTTTATATATCAGGTTTTACAATCGTCGGGAAACAAAGGGGAGGCTGGGAAATGTTTTAGCTGAGTGTTGACTCCCAATCCGTAAGTCATTTCATACAAAAATATAGCCCGTTACGCATTATTAACTGATAAATGGGCAAAATAATGGCTTGTTTGGATCGAGTAAATATCCCACCACACCCAAACTTGATAATTTAATGAGGTTTGGATCCGTTGGTCATCTGAATCATTAGCATGTTTCAAGCAATCATTTCCACATTGAAAATAGGTGCTGGATCAACTAGAAATCTCTTTCTTATAAAATGCCAGGCTATCAGGGTGTAACTAGTGGACTTTCCCAAACATGGATATCAAAACTTTTGTGTTCATTTGTTGTGTGTGAATAAATTTTCCTTACATACATTTCTTGTTGTTCTAAATTTTGAAGCGTACATAAACTCTAAAGTTATGATTTTGTTGTGATCTGTTTGCCTTCTCTTTTTTGTTTACGAGAGATAAAGGGAAAAGTGAAAACTTAAGTTTTGATTTAAGGAAAAAGTATACATCTAAAATGGAAATGCCCAAATGTAGAGAGATATAATTCCAAAAACTTTTTGTAAATTTTATGGATTGTAAACTTTTTCTAGTTTTTATATATCATGTTTTGCAATCGTCAGGAAAAAAAGTAGGAGGCGAGGTAATTTTTAGCTGAGTGTTGACTTCCAATGCATAAGTCAGTTCTTACAAAAATATAGCCCGTTACTCATGATTGACCGATAAATCACTTTACAATCATCTATGATTGTTAGGTCAGCATTGTTGAAAATCGAAAAAATAATGGCTTGTTTGGCTCGGGTAAATTTGCCACTGTACCCAAACTTGAAAATTTAATGAGGTTTGGATCCGTAGGTCATCTGCATCTTTAACATGTTTCAAGCATGCATATCCACATTTAAAATATGTGCAGGATCAACTAGAAATCTCTTTCTTATAAAATTCCAAGCTCTCAGGGTTGAACTAGTGGAATTTCCAAAACTTAGATATCAAAACTTCTTTGTTCATTTGTGGTGTGTGAATAAATTTTCTTGGCTTACATTTGTTGTTGTTGAAAATTTTTTTAATACATCAACTATAAAATTTTCATTTTGTTGTGATGATTTTGTCTTATCATTTTTCTTTACAAGAGATAAAGGGAAAAGTGAAAACTCAAGTTTTGAATTATGGAAGAAGTAGAAATCTAAAATGGAAATGCACAAATGTAGAGAGAGATAATTCCAAAAAGTGTCTGTAACTTTTAGGGATTGTAAACTCTTTCGAGTTTTTATATATCAGGTTTTGCAATCGTTGGGAAACAAAGGGGAGGCGGGGGAATTTTTAGTTGAGTGTTGACTCCCAATCCATAAGTCATTTCTTACAAAAATATAGCCCGTTACGCATGATTAACCGATAAATAACTTCACAATCATCTATGATTGTAACGTCAGCTTTTTTGTAAATGGGTAAAATAATGGCCATTTTGGCTCGTGTAAATAATCCACCCACCCAAACTTGAAAATTTAATGAGGTGTGGATCCGTAGGTCATCCGAATCTTTAACATGTTTCAAACATGCATTTCCACATTGAAAATAGGTTCTGGATCAAATAGAAATCTCTTTCTTATAAAATGTCAGGCTATCAGGGTTGAACTAGTGGAATTTGCCAAACATGGATATCAAAACTTTTGTGTTCATTTGTGGTGTGTGAATAAATTTTCTTTACATACATTTCTTATTGTTCTAAATTTTGAAGCATACATAAACTCTAAAGTTTTCATTTTGTTGTGATCTGTTTGCCTTATCTTTTTTAACTAGAGATAAAGGGAAAAGTGAAAACTCAAGTTTTGATTTAAGGAAAATGTATACATCTAAAATGGAAATGCCCAAATGTAGAGAGACATAATTCCAAAAAGTGTTTGTAAATTTTATGGATTGTAAACTCTTTCTAGTTTTTATATATATCAAGTTTTGCAATCGTTGGGAAACAAAGTGGGAGGCGAGGTAATTGTTAGCTGAGTGTTGACTCCCAATCCATAAGTCAGTTCTTACAAAAATATAGCCCATTACGCACGATTGACCGATAAATCACTTTACAATCATCAATGATTTTTAGGTCAATGTTGTTGTAAATGGGCAAAATAATGGCTTGTTTGGCTCAGGTAAATATCCCATCGTACCCAAACTTGAGAATTTAATGAGGTTTGGATCCTTAGTTCATCTGCATCTTTAACATGATTCAAGCATCCATATCCACATTTAAAACATGTGCAGGATCAACTAGAAATCTCTTTCTTATAAAATTCCAAGCAATCAAGGTTGAACTAGTGGAATTTCCCAAACTTGGATATCAAATTTTTTTTTTTCATTTGTGGTGTGTGAATAAATTTTATTTTCTTACATTTGTTGTTGTTGAAAAGTTTTTCATACATAAACTATAAAATTTTCATTTTGTTGTGATGATTTTACCTTATCTTTTTTGTCTACGAGAGATAAAGGGAAATGTGAAAACTCAATTTTTGAATTATGGAAAAAGTATACATCTAAATAGGAAATGCACAAATGTAGAGAGAAATAATTCCAAAAAGTGTCTGTAACTTTTAGCAATTGTAAACTCTTTCTAATTTTTATTTATCAGGTTTTGGAATTGTTGGGAAAAAAAGGGGGAGGCGGGGGGAATTTTAAGCTGAGTGTTTACTCGTAATCCTTAAGTCATTTCTTACAAAAATATAGCCCATTACGCATGATTGACAAATAAATCACTTTACAATCATTAATGATTGTTAGGTCAGTGTTTTTGTAAATAGGCAAAATAATGGCTTATTTGGCTCGGGTAAATATCCCACCGCACCCAAACTTGAGATTTTAATGAGGTTTGGATCCATAGGTCATCTGCATCTTTAACATGTTTCAACCATGCATATCCATGTTTAAAACATGTGCTGGATCAACTAAAAATCTCTTTTTTATAAAATTCCAAGCTATCAGGGTTGAACTAGTGGAATTTCCCAAACTTGGATATCAACTTTTGTGTTCATTTATGGTGTGAGAATAAATTTTCTTTGCTTACATTTGTTGTTGTTCTAAATTTTTTGCACACATAAACTCTAAAATTTTCATTTCGTTGTGATATGTTTGCCTTATCTTTTTTGTTTACGAGAGATAAAGGAAAAAGTGAAAACGGATGTTTTCATTAAAGGAAAAAGTATTCATTTAAAATGGAAATGCGTAAATGTAGAGAGCGATAATTCCAAAAAGTACCTGTAACTTTTAGAGATTGTAAACTCTTTCCAGTTTTTATATATCAGGTTTTGCAAAAGTTAGGAAACAAAGGGGGAGGCGAAGGAATTTTTAGTTGAGTGTTGACTCCCAATCCATAAGTCATTTCTTACAAAAATATTGCCCGTTACGCATTATGGACCGATAAATCACTTTACAATCATCTAAGATTGTTAGGTCAACTTTTTTTTTAAATGGGCAAAATAATGGCTTGTTTGGCTCGGGTAAAAATACCACATCTTCCAAACTTGAAAATTTAATGAGGTTTGGATCCGTAGGTCATCTGCATCTTGAACAAGTTTCAAGCATACAAATCGACATTTAAATCTTGTGCAGAATCTACATGAAATCGTTTTCTTATAAAATTCCAAGCTATCTGGGTTGTACTAGTGGAATTTCCAACACTTGGATATCAAAACTTTTGTGTTCATTTGTGGTGTGTGGATAAATTTTCTTTGCTTACATTTGTTGTTGTTCTAAATTTTTTTGCATACATAAACTCTAAAATTTTCATTTTGTTGTGATCTGTTTGCCTTATCTATTTTGTTTACGAGAGATTATGGGCAAAGTGAAAACTCAAGTTTGGATTTAAAGAAAAAGTATACATTTCAAAAGGAAACTGACAAATGTAGAGAGAGATAATTCCAAAAAGTGTCTACAACTTTTAGGGATTGTAAACTCTTTCTCGTTTTTATATATCAGGTTTTGCTATCGTCAAGAAACAAATGGGAGGCGGGGGAATTTTTAGCAGAGTGTTGACTCCCAATGCGTAAGTCAATTCTTACAAAAATATAGCCCGTTATGCTAGATTGACCGATAAATCACTTTACAAATCATCTATGTTTGTTAGGTCAGTTTTTTTGTAAATGGGCAAAATAATGGCTTGTTTGGCTCGGGTAAATATACCAAAACACCCAAACTTGAGAATTTAATGATGTTTGGATCCATAGGTCATCTGCATCTTTAACATGTTTCAAGCATGCATATCCACATTTAAAACATGTGCAGGATCAACTAGAAATCTCTTTCTTATAAAATTCCAAGCTATCAAGGTTGAACTAGTGGAATTTCCAAAACTTCGATATCAAAACTTTTGTGTTCATTTGTGGTGTGTGAATAAATTTTCTTTGCTTACATGTGTTGTTGTTCAAAAAAAATTTCATACATAAACTATAAAATTTTCATTTTGCAGTGATGATTTTGCCTTATCATTTTTGTTTACAAGAGATAAAGGGAAAAGTGAAAACTCAAGTTTTGAATTAAGGAAAAAGTATACATCTAAAATGGAAATGCATAAAGGTAGAGAGAGATAATTCCAAAAAGTGTATTTAACTTATAGGGATTGTAAACTCTTTCTTTTTTTAATATATCAGGTTTTGCAATTGTCGGGAAACAGAAGGGGTGGCGAGGGAATTTTTAGTTGAGTGTTGACACCAAATGCATAAGTCATTTCTTACAAAAATATAGCCCGTTACGCATGATTGACCAATAAATCACTTTACAATCATCAATGATTGTTAGGTCAGCTTTTTGTAAATAGGCAAAATAATGGCTTGTTTGGCTCGGGTAAATATCCCACTGCACCCAAACTAGAGAACTTAATGTGGTTTGGATCCGTAGGTCATCTGCATCTTTAACATATTTCAAGAATGCAAATCCACATTTAAATCTTGTGTAGGATCTACTTGAAATCTCTTTCTTATTAAATTCCAAGCTATCAACGTTGAACAAGTGGAATTTCCCAAACTTGGATATCAAAACTTTTGTGTTCATTTGTGGTGTGTGAATAAATTTTCTCTGCTTACATTTGTTGTTTTTCTAAATTTTTTCATACATAAACTCTAAAATTTTCATTTTGTTGTGATGATTTTGCCCTATCTTTTTTGTCGAGGAGAGATAAAGGGAAAAGTGAAAAGTCAAGTTTTGAATAATGCAAAAAGTATACATCTAAAAAGGAAATGCACAAATGTACAGAGAGATAATTCAAAAAAGTGTCTGTAACTTTTAGGGATTGTAAACTCTTTCTAGTTTTTATATATGGGGTTTTGGAATTGTCGGGAAATAAAGGGGGAGGCGGGGGAATTTTAAGCTGAGTGTTGACTCCTAATCAGTAAGTCATTTCTTACCAAAATATAGCCCATTACGTATGATTGACAGATAAATCACTTTACAATCATCAATGATTGTTAGGTCAGTGTTTTTGTAAATAGGCAAAATAATGGCTTGTTTGGCTCGAGTAAATATCCCAACGCACCCAAACTTGAGATTTTAATAACGTTTGGATCCGTAGGTCATCTGCATCTTTAACATGTTTCAACCATGCATATCCACATTTAAAACATGTGTTGGATTCACTAGAAATCTATTTTTTATAGAATTCCAAGCTATCAGAGTTGAACTAGTGGAATTTCCCAAACTTGGATATCAAAACTTTTGTGTTTATTTGTGGTTTGGGAATAAATTTTCTTTGCTTATATTTGTTGTTGTTCTAAATTTTTTTTCATACATAAACTCTAAAATTTTCATTTTGTTATGTTGATTTTGCCTTATCTTTTTTGTGTACGAGAGATAAAGGGAAAAGTGAAAACTCAAGTTTTGATTTAAGGAAAAAGTATACATCTAAAAAGGAAATGCACAAATGTAGAGAGAGATAATTCCAAAAAGTGTCTGTAACTTTTAGGGATTTTGAACTCTTTCTTGTTTTTTGTATTGGGTTTTGGAATTGTTGGGAAATAAAGGGGGAGCCAGGGGAATTTTTAGCTGAGTGTTGACTCCTAATCCGTAAGTCATTTTTTACCAAAATATAGCCCGTTATGCATCATTGACCGATAAATCACTTTACAATCATCAATGATTGTTAAGTCATCGTTTTTGTAAATAGGTAAAATAATAGCTTGTTTGGCTTGGGTAAATATCCCACCGCACACAAACTTGAGATTTTAACGAGGCTTGGATCCGTAGGTCATCTGCATATTTAACATGTTTCAAGCATGCATATCCACGTTTAAAACATGTGCAGGATCAACTAGAAATATCTTTCTTATAAAATTCCAAGCTATCAGGGTTGAACAAGTGGAATTTCCCAAACTTGGGTCGCAAAAATTTTGTGTTCATTTGTTGTGTGTGAATAAAATTTTTTTGCTTACATTTTTTGTTGTCCTAAATTTTTTGCATAGATAAACTCTAAAATTTTCATTTTGTTGTGATTTGTTTGCCTTATCTTTTTTGTTTACGAGAGATAAAGGGAAAGGTGAAAACTCAATTTTTGATTTAAGCACATCGGAAATGGAAATGCACAAATGTAAAGAGAGATAATTCAAGAAGTATCTGTAACTTTTAAGGATTGTAAGTTCTTTCTAGTTTTTATATATCAGGTTTTGCAATCTTTGAGAAACAAAGGAGGAGGCAGGGGAATTTTAATCTGAGTGTTGACACCCAATCCATAAGTCAGTTCTAACAAATATATAGCCCATTACACATGGTTGACCGATAAATCACTTTACAATATCTATGATTGTGAGCTCAGCTTTTTTGTAAATGGGCAAAATAATGGCTTGTTTGGCTCGGGTAAATATCCCACTGCACCCAAACTTTAGAATTTAATGAGGTTTGGATCCGTAGGTCATCTGCATCTTTAACATGTTTCAAGCATGCATATCCACATTAAAAACATGTGCAGATCATCTAGAAATCTCTTTCTTATCAAAATTCAAAGTTATCATGGTGTGACTATAGGAATTTTCCAAACTTGGATATCAAAACTTTTGTGTTCACTTGCGGTGAGTGAATAAATTTTCTTCTCTTACATTTGTTGTTGTTGTAATTTTTTTGCAAACATAAACTCAAAAGTTTTCATTTTGTTGTGATCTGTTTGCCTTTATCTTTTTTGTTTACAATAGATAAAGGGAAAAGTGAACTCAAGTTTTGATTTAAGGAAAAAGTATACATCTAAAATGGAAACGCTGAAAAGTAGAGAGAGATAATTCCAAAATGTATCTATAACTTTTAGGTATTATAAAATTTTTCTAGTTTTTATATATTAGGTTTTGCAATCGTTGGGAAACAATGGGGGAGGCGGGGGAATTTTTAGCTGAGTGTTGACTCCCAATCCATAAGTCATTTCTTAAAAAAATATAGCCCGTTAAGCATGATTGACAGATATATGACTTTACAATCATCTACGATTATTAGGTCAGTTATTTTGTAAATGGGCAAAATAATGGCTTGTTTCGCTCGTGTAAATATCCCACCGCACCCAACCTTGAGAATTTAATGAGGTTTGTAGGTCATTTGCATCTTTAACATGTTTCAAACATGCATATCCACTTTCAAAATATGTGCAGGATACTCTTGAAATCTCTTTTTTATAAAATTCCAAGCAATCAGGGTTGAACAAGTGGAATTTCTCAAACTGGGATATCAATACTTTTGTGTTCATCTTTGGTGTGTGAATAAATTTTCTTTGCTTACATTTGTTGTTATTCTAAACTTTTTCATACATAAACTCTAAATTTTTTATTTTTTTATGATTTGTTTGCCTTATCTATTTTGTTTACAAGAGATAAAGGGAAAAGTGAAAACTCAAGTTTTGATTTAAGGAAAACGTATTCATTTAAAATGGAAATGCACAAATGTAGAGAGAGATAATTTAGAAAAGTGTCTGTGTCTTTTAGGGATTGTAAACTCATTCTAGTTTTTATATATCAGGTTTTGCAATCGTCGGGAAACAAAGGGGAGGTGGGGGAATTTTTATCTGAGTGTTGACTCCCAATCCATAAGTCTTTTCTTAAAAAAATATAGCCCGTAACACTAGATTGACCGATAAATCACTTTACAATCATCTATGATTGTTAGGTCAGCTTTTTTTTAAATGGGCAAATTAGTGGCTTGTTTGGCTCGGGTAAATATCCCACCGCACCAAAACTTGAGAATTTAAAGAGGTTTGGATCAATAGGTCGTCTGCATCTTTAACATGTTTCAAGCGTGCATATCCACTTGTAAACATGTGAAGGAGCAACTAGAAATCTCATTCTTATAGAATTCCAAGAGATTAGGGTTGAACTAGTTGAATTTCCCAAACTTGGATATCAAGACTTTATTGTTTATTTATGGTGTGTGAATAAATTTTCTTTGCTTACTTTTGTTGTTGTTCTAAATGTTTTGCATAGATCAAATCTAAAATTTTCGTTTTGTTGTGATTTGTTTGCCTTATCTTTTTTGTTTACGAGAGATAAAGGGAAAAGTGAAAACTCAAGTTTTGATTTAAGGAAAAAGTATACATCTGAAATGGAAATGCACAAATGTAGAGAGAGATAATTCCAAATGTGTCTCTAAATTTTAAGGATTGTATGTTCTTTCTAGCTTTTATTTATCAGGTTTTGCAATCATCGGGAAACCACGGGGGAGGCAGGGGAATTTTTATCTAAGTGTTGACTCCCAATCCATAAGTCATTTCTAAAAAATTTATAGCCCATTGCGCATTATTGACCAATAAATAACTTTACAATCATCTATTATTGTGAGCTCAGCTTTTTTGTAAATGGGTAAAATAATCGCTTGTTTGGTTCGGGAAAATATCCCACCGCACCAAAACTTGATAATTTAATGTGGTTTGGATCCGTAGGTCATCTGCATCTTGAACATGTTCAAGATCAACTAGAAATCTCTTACCTATAAAATTCCAAGTTATCAAGGTTGAATTACAGGAATTTCCCAAACTTGGATATCAAAACTTTTGTGTTCATTTTTGGTGTGTAAATAAATTTTCTCCTCTTACATTTGATATTGTTCTAAATTTTTTGCATACATAAACTCTAAAATTGTTATTTTATTGTGATTTGTTTGCTAATCTTTTTTGTTTACGATAGATAATGGAAAAAGTGAAAACTCAAGTTTTAATTTGAGGAAAAAGTATACGTCTAAAATGGAAACGCACAAATGTAGAGAGAGATAATTCCAAAAAGTGTGTAAATTTTAGGGATTGTAAACTCATTCTAGTTTTTATATATCAGGTTTTGCAATCGTCGGGAAACAAAGGGGGACACGGGGTAATTTTTAGTTGAGTGTTGACTCCCAATCCATAAGTCATTTCTTACAAAAATATAGCCCGTTAAGCATGATTGACCGATAAATCACTTCACAATCATTTAACATTGTTAGGACAACTTTTTTTTAAATGGGCAAAATAATGGCTTGTTTGGCTCGGGTAAATATCCCACCGCACGCTAACTTGAGAATTTAATGAGGTTTGGATCCATAGGTCATCTGCATCTTTAACATGTTTCAAGTATGCATATCCACATTAAGATATCAAAACTTTTTGTTCATTAGTGGTGTGTGAATAAATTTTCTTTGCTTACATGTGTAGTTGTACAAAATTTTTTGCATACATAAACCATAAAATTTTCATGTTGTTGTAATTTGATTGCCTAATCCTTTTTGTTTACGAGAGATGAAGGGAAAAGTGAAAAATCAAGTTTTCAGTGAAGGAAATAGTATACATCAAAAATGGAAAAGTACAAATGTAGAGAGAGAGAATTCGAAAAAGAATCTGTAAGTTTTAGGGATTGTAAGTTCTTTCTAGTTTTTATATATCAGATTTTTCAATCATCAGGAAACAAAGGGGAGGTGGGGGAATTTTTATCGGAGTGTTGACTCCCAATCCATGTGTCTTTTCTTAAAAAAAATAGACCATAACAATTGATTGACCGATAAATCACTTTACAATCATCTATGATTATTAGGTAAACGTTTTCTTAAATGGGCAAAATAATTGCTTGTTTGGCTTGGGTAAATATCCGACCGCACCCAAACTTGAGAATTTAAAGAGGTTTGAATCCATAGGTCATTTGCATCTTTAACATGTTTCAAGCATGCATATCCACATGTAAAACAAGTGCAGGATCAGCTAGAAATCTCTTTCTTATAAAATTCCAAGCTATCAGGGTTGAACTAGTTGAATTTCTCAAACTTGGATATCAAAACTTTTGTGTTCTTTTGTATTGTGTGAATACATTTTCCTCTTACATTTGTTGTTTTTCTAAATTTTTTGCATACATAAACTCTAAAATTTTCATTTTGTTGTGATATGTATGCCTTATCTTTTTTTATTACGAAAGATAAAGGCAAAAGTGAAGACTCATGTTCTGTTTTAAGGAAAAATTAAACATCTAAAATGGAAACGTACAAATGTAGAAAGCGATAATTCCAAAAAGTGTTTGTAACTTTTATATATCAGGTTTTGCAATCGTCGGGCAACAAAGGGGGAGCCGGTGGAATTTTTAGATGTGTGTTAACTCCCAATCCATCAGTTATTTCTTACAAAAATATAGCATGTTACGCATGATTGAACGATAAATCACTTTACAATCATCTATGATTGTTAGGTCAGCTTTTTTGTAAATGGGCATAATAATGGCATGTTTTGCTCTGGTAAATATCCCACTACACCCAAACTTGAGAATTTAATGATTATTTGGATCCGTCGGTCATTTGCATCTTTAACAAGTTTCAAGCATGCATATCCACATTTAAAACATGTGCAGGCTTATTTGGCTTGGGTAAATATGCCACCGCACCCAAACTTGAGAATTTAATGAGGTTTGGATTCGTAGGTCATCTGCATCTTTAACATGTTTCAAGCATGCATATCCACTTTAAAAACATGTGGAGGATCAACTAGAAATCTCTTTCTCATAAAATTCCAAGTTATCAGAGTTCAACTAGAGGAAATTCCCCAACTTGGTATCAAAACTTTTGTGTTCCTTTGTGGTGTGTGAATAAATTTTCTTCTCTTACATTTTTTGTTGTTCTAAATTTTTTGCATACATAAACTCTAAAATTTTCATTTTGTTGTGATTTGTTTGCTTTATCATTTTTGTTTATGATAGATAAAGGGAAAAGTGAAAACTCAAGTTTTGATTTAAGGAAAAAGTATACATCTAAAATGGAAACGCACAAATGTGGCGAGAGATAATTCCAAAAAGCGTCTGTAACTTTTAGTGATTGTAAACTATTTGTAGTTTTTATATCTCAGGTTTTGCAATCCTCGGGAAAAAAAGGGGGAGGTGGGGGAAGTTTTAGCTGAGTGTTGACTCCAAATCCATAAGTCATTTCTTACAAAATATAACCTATTAAGCATGATTGACCGATAAATCACTTTCCAATCATCTATGATTGTTAGGTTAGCTTTTCTGTAAATGGGCAAAATAATGACTTGTTTCGCTCGTGTAAATATCCCACCGCACCAAACCTTGAGAATTTAATGAGGTTTGGATCCATAGGTCATCTACATCTTTAACATGTTTCAAGCATGCATATCCATATTCAAAACATGTTCAGGATAAACTTAAAATCCCTTTCCTATTAAATTCCAAGCAATCAGGGTTGAACTAGTGGAATTTCCGAAACTTGGATATCAATACTTTTGTGTTCATTTGTGGTGTGTGAATAAATTTTCTACTCTTAAGTTCGTTGTATTTCTAAATTTTTGCATACATAAACTCTAAAATTTTTAATTTGTTGTGATATGTTTGCCTTATCGTTTTGTTTACGAGAGATAATGGGAAAAGTGAAAATTCAAGTTCTGATTTAAGGAAAAAGTATTCGTTTAAAATGGAAATGCACAAATGTAGAGAGAGATAATTCCTAAAAGTGTTTTTAACTTTTAGGGATTGTAAACTCTTTCTAGTTTTTAGATATCAGGTTTTGCAATCGTCAGAAAACTAAGGGGCAGGCAGGGGAATATTTACCTAAGTGTTGACTCCCAATCGACAAGTCATTTCTTAAAAAAATATAGCCCGTTACGCATGATTGACCGATAAATCACTTTACAATCATCTAAGATTGTTACATCAGCATTTTTGTAAATGATCTTGTTTGGCTCGGATAAATATCCCACCGCACCCAAACTTGAGAATTTAATGAGGTTTGGATCCGTAGGTCATTTGTATCTTTAACATGTTTCAAACATGCATATCCACATTTAAAACATATGCAGGATCAACTAGAAATCTCTTTCTTATAATATTCCAAGCTATCAAGGTTGAACTAGTGGTATTTCCCAAACTTAGATATCAAAACTTTTGTGTTCATTTGTGGTGTGTGAATAAATTTTCTTTGCTTACATTTGTTGTTGTTCGAAATTTTTTGCATACATAAACACAAAAGTTTCACTTTTTTATGATTTGTTTGCCTAATCTTTTTGGTTTCGAGAGATAAAGGGAAAAGTGAATACTCAAGGTTTGATTGAAGGAAAAAGTATAGATTTAAAATGGAAATGCCCTAATGTAAAGAGAGATAATTCAAAAAAGAGTCAATAAATTTGAGGGATTATATGTTCTTTCAAGTTTTTATATATCAGGTTCTGTAATCATCAGGAAACAAAGTGGGCGGTGGGGGAATTATTTTCTGAGTGTTGACTCCCAATCCATAACTCTTTTCTTACAAAAATATAGCCCGACACACTTGATTGACCAATAAATCACTTTACAATCATCAATGATTGTTAGGTCAACGTTTTTTTCAATGGGCAAAATAATGGATTGTTTGACTCGGGTAAATATCCCACGCCAACCAAACTTGAGAATTTAATGAGGTTTGGATCCATAGGTCATCTGCATCTTTAACATGTTTCAAGCATGCATAGCCACATTTAAAACATGTGCAGGATCAGTAAGAAACCCGTTTCTTATAAAATTCCAAGCTATCAGGGTTGAACTAGTGGAATTTCCCAAACTTGGATATCAAAACTTTTGTGTTTAGGGAATTAATTTTCTTTGCTTATATTTGTTGTTGTTCGAAACTTTTTGGATACATCAACTCTAAAATTTTCACTTTGTTGTGATTTGTTTCCCTTCTCTTTTTTGACTACAAGAGAAAAAGGGAAAAGTGAAAACTCAAGTTTTGATTTAAGGAAAAAGTATACATCTAAAATGGAAATGAACAAATGTGGAGACAGATAATTCCAAAAATTGTCTATAACTTTTAGGGATTGTAAACTCTTTCTAGTTTTTTTATATCAGGTTTTGCAATCGTTAGGAAACAAAGGGGGAGGAGAGGGAATTTTTAGCTGAGTGTTGACTCCCAATCCATAAGTAATTTCTTACAAAAATATAGCCTGTTCCGCATGTTTGACCGATAAATCACTTTACAATCATCTATGATTGTTATGTCAGTTTTTTTGTTAATGAAAAAATTAATAGCTTGTTTGGCTCGGGTAAATATCCCACCGCACCCAAACTTGAGAATTTAATGAGGTTTGGATCCCTTGGTCATATGCATCTTTAACGTGTGCAGGATCAACTAGAAATCTCTTGCTTATAAAATTCCATGCTATCAGGGTTGAACTAGTGGAATTACCCAAACTTCGATATCAAAACTTTTGTGTTCTGTAGTGGTGTGTGAATAAATTTTCTTTGCTTACATTTGTTGTTGTTCTAAATTTTTTGCATACATAAACTCTATAATTTTCATTTTGTTGTGATTTGTTTGCCTTAGCTTTTTTGTTTACGATAGATAAAGGGAAAAGTGAGAACTCAATTTTTGAATTAAGGAAAAAGTATACATCTAAAATGTAAATTCACAAATGTAGAAAGCGATAATTAAAAAAAGTTTCTTTAACTTTTTGGGATAGTAAACTCCTTCTAGTTTATATATATCAGGTTTTGCAATCCTCGGGAAACAAAGGAGGAGGGGAAGGAATTTTTAGTTGAGGGTTGACTCCCAATCCATAAGTCATTTCTTACAAAAAAATAGCTTGTTACGCTTGATTGACAGATAAATCACTTTACAATTATCTATGATTGTTAGGTCATCTTTTTTGTAAATGGGCAAAATAATGGCTTGTTAGGCTCAGGTAAATGTCCCACCGCACCCAAACTTGAGAATTTATAGTGGTTTGGATCCGTAGGTCATCTGTATCTTTAACATGTTTCAAGCATGCATATCCACATTTTAGACATGTGCCGGATCAACTCTTTCTTATAAAATTCTAAACTATCAGGGTTGATCAAGTAGAATTTTCCAAACTTGGATATCAAAACTTGTGTTCATTTGTGGTGTGTGAATAAATTATTTTTGCTTACATTTGTTGTTGTTCTAAATTTTTTGCATACAGAAACTCTAAAATTTTCATTTTGTTGTGATATGTTTTCCTTATCTTTTTTGTTTACGAGAGATATAAAGAAAAGTGAAAACACAAGTTTTGATTTAAGCAAAAAGTATACATCTAAAATGGAAATGCACAAATGTAGAGAGAAATAATACCAAAAAGAGTCTGTAACTTTTAGGGATTGTAAACTTTTTCTAGTTTTTATATATCAGGTTTTGCAATCGTCAAGAAACAAAGGGGGATGTGGGGGAAGTTTTAGCTGAGTCTTGGCACCCAATCATAAAGTCAATTCTTAAAAAAATATAGCCCGTTATGCACGATTGATCGATAAATCACTTTACAATCATCTGTGATTGTTAGGTCGGCTTTTTGGTTAATTGGCAAAATAATGGCTTGTTTGGCTCGGGTAAATATCCCACCACACCCTGACTTGAGAATTTAATGAGGTTTGGATCCATAGGTCATCTACATCTTTAACATGTTACAAGCATGCATATCCACATTTAAGATATGTGAAGGATCAACAAGAAATCTCTTTCTTATAAAATTCCAAGCTCTAAGGGTTGAACTAGTCAAATTTCCCAAACCTGGATATCAAAACTTTTGTGGTCATTTGTGGTGTGTGAATAAATTTTCTTTGCTTACATTTGTTGTTGTTGTAAATTTTTTGCATACATAAACTCTAAAATTTTCATTTTGTTGTGAATTGTTTACCTTATCTTTTTTGTTTACGAGTGATAAAGGGAAAAGTGAAAACTCAAGTTTTGATTTAAGGAAAAAGTATACATCTAAAATGGAAATCCGCAAATGCAGAGAGAGATAATTCAAAAAAGTGTCTGTATCTTATAGGGATTGTAAACTCTTTCCTTTTTTTATATAGTAGGTTTTCCCATCGTCGGTAAACAAAGGGGGAGGCGGGGGAATTTTTAGTTGAGTGTTGACTTCCAATCCATAAGTCATTTCTTACAAAAATATAGCCAGTTACGTATGATTGACCAATAAATCACTTTACAATTATCTATGATTGTGAGGTCAGCTTTTTTTGTAAATGGGAAAAATAATGGCTTGTTTGGGTCGGGTAAATATCCCACCGCACCCAAACTTTAGAATTTAATGCGTTTTGGATCTGTAGGTCATCAGCATCTTTAACATGTTTCAATCATGCATATCCACATTTAAAACATGAGCAGGATCAACTAGTAATCTTTTTCTAAGAAAATTCCATGCTATCGGGGTTGAACTAGTGGAATTTCCCAAACTTGGATATCAAAGCTTTTGTGTTCATTTTTGGTGTGTGACTACTTATTTTACGCTTACATTTGTTGTTGTCATAAATTTTTTGCATAGATAAACTCTAAAATTTTCATTTTGTTGTGATCTGTTTGTCTTATCTTTTTTGTTTACGAGAGATACGGGGAAAAGTGAAAACTCAACTTTTGATTTAAGGAAAAAGTTTACATCTACAATGGAAATGCACAAATGTAGAGAGAGATAATTCCTAAAGTGTTTGTAACTTTTAAGGATTGCAAGTTCTTTCTAGTTTTTATATATCAAGTTTTGTAATCATCGGGAAACAAAGGGGGAGGCAAGGGAATTTTTATCTGAGTGTTGACTCCCAATCTATCAGTCATTTCTTACGAAAATGTAGCCCATTACGCATGATTGACCGATAAATCACTTTAAAATAATTTATGATTGTCCAGTCAGCATTTTTGTAAGTGGGCAAAATAATGGCTTGTTTGGCTCGGGTAAATATCCCACTGCACCCAAACTTGAGAATTTAATGTGGTTTGGATTAATAGGTCATCTGCATCTTTAACATGTTTCAAGCATGCATATTCACATTAAAAATATGTGCAGGATCAACTAGAAATCTCTTTCTTATAAAATTCCACGTAATCAGGGTTGACCTAGGGGAATTTCGCAAACTTGGATATCAAAACTTTTTTGTTCATTTGTGGTGTTTGAATAAATTTTCTTCTCTTACATTTTTTGTTGTTCTAATTTTTTTGCATGCTTTAACTTTAAAATTTTCCTTTTGTTGTGAAATGTTGGCCTTATCTTTTTCATTTACGATAGATAAAGGGAAAAGTGAAAACTCAAGTTTTGATTTAAGGAAAAAGTATACATCTAAAATGGAAACGCACAAATGTAGAGAGAGAAAATTCCAAAAGGTGTTTGTAACTTTTAGGGAATTGTAAACTCTTTCTAGTTTTTCTATATCTAGAATTGCAATTGTCGAGAAACAAATAGGGAGGCGGGGGAATTTTTAGCTGAGTGTTGACTCCCAATCCATAAGTCATTTCTTAAAAAATTATAGCCTATTCAACATGATTGGCCGATAAATTACTTTACAATCATCTATGATTGTTAGATCAGCTTTTTAGTAAATGGGAAAAATAATGGCTTGTTTCGCTCGTGTAAATATCCCACCGCTGCCAACCTTGGCAATTTATTGAGGTTTGGATCCGTAGGTCATCTGCATCTTTCACATGTTTCAAGCATGCATATCCACATTAAAAACATGTTCAGGATCAACTAGAAAGTTTTTTCTTATAATATTCCAATCAATCAGGGTTGAACTAGTGGAATTTCCCAAACTTGGATATCAATACTTTTGTGTTCATTTGTGGTGTGTGAATAATTTTTCTTTGCTTACATTTGTTATGGTTCTAAATTTTTGCATACATAAACTATAAAATTTTTATTTTGTTGTAATCTGTTTGCCTTATCTTTTTTGTTTACGAGAGATGAAGGAAAAGTGAAAACTCAAGTTTTGATTTAAGGAAAAATTATTCATTTAAAATGGAAATGCACAAATGAAGAGAGAGATCATTCCAAAAAGTGTTTGTAACTTTTAGTGATTGTAAACTCTTTCAAGTTCTTATATTGCAGGTTTTGCAATCGTCGGGAAACAATGGGCGTGGCGGGGGAAATTTTACTTGAGTGTTGACTCCCAATCCATAAGTGATTTCTTACAAAAATAAAGCCCGTTACACATGATTGATCGATAAATCACTTTACAATCATCTAAGATTGTTAGGTCAGCTTTTTTGTAAATGGGCAAAATAATGGCTTGTTTTGCTCGGGTAAATATCCCACTGCACCCAAACTTGAGAATTTAATGAGGTTTGAATCTGTAGGTCATCTGCATCTTAAGCATGTTTCAAACATACATATCCACATTTAAAACATGTGCAAGAGCAACTAGAAATCTCTTACTTATAGAATTCCAAGCTATCACAGATGAACCTGTTGAATTTCCCAAACTTGGATATCAAAAATTTTGTGTTCATTTGTGGTTTGTGAATAAACTTTCTTCTCTTACATTTGTTGTAGTTCTAAATTTTTGGCATACATAAACTCTAAAATTTTCATTTAGTTTTGATATGTTTGCCTTATCTTTTATGTTTACAAGAGATAAAGGGAAAAGTGAAAACTCAAGTTTTGAATTAAGGAAAAAGTATACATCTAAAATGGAAACACACAAATGAAGAGAGTTATAATTCCAAAAAGTGTCTGTAACTTTTAGGGATTTTAAACTCTTTCTTTTTTTTATATATCAGATTTTGCAATCGTCAGGAAACAAAGGGGGAGCCGGGGGAATTTTTATCTGAGTGTCGTCACCCAATCATAAGTCATTTCTTAGAAAAATATAGCCCATTACGCATGATTGACTGATAAATTACATTACAAGTATCTATGATTGTGAGGCCAGCTTTGTTGTAAATGAGCAAAATAATGGCTTGTTTGGCTCAGGTAAATATCCCACTGCATCCAAACTTGAGAATCAAAAAATTTTCCCAAAAAACTTGAACTTGTGGAATTTCCCAAACTTTGATATCAAAATTTTTTTGTTCATTTCTAGTGAGTGAATAAATTTTCTTTGCTTACATTTGTTGTGTTTGTAATTTTTTTGCATACATCAACTCTAATTTTTTTATTTTGTTGTGATTTGTTTGCCTAATCTTTTTTGTTTTTGAGAGGCAAAGGGAAAAGTGAAAACTCAAGTTATGATCGAAGGAAAAGGTATACATCTAAAATGAAATTGAACAAATGTAGAGAGATTTAATTCAAAAGAGAGTTTGTAAGTTTTAGGGATTGTAAGTTCTTTCTAGTTTTTATATATCAGGTTATGCAATCGATGCGAAACAAAGGGGGAGGTTGGGGAATTTTTATCTGAGTGTTGACTCCCAATCCATAAGTCTTTTCTTACAAAAAATAGCCCGTTACTCATGATTGAACGATAAATCACTTTACAATCATCAATGATTGTTAGGTCAGCTTTTTGGTAAATGGGCAAAATAATGGCTTGTTTGGCTCGGGTAAATAGCCCACTGTTCCCAAATTTGAGAATTTAATGAGGTTTGGATCCGTAGGTCATCTGCATCTTTAACATGTTTCAAGCATGCATATCCACATTTAAAACATGTGCAAGATCAACTAGAAATCTCTTTCTTGTAAAATTACAAGCTATCAGGGTTGAACTAGTGGAATTCCCAAACTTGGATACTAAAACTTTTGTGTTCATTTGTAGTGTGTGAATAAATTTTTTTCTCTTTCATTTGTTGTTGTTTTAAATTTTTTGCATACATAAACTCTAAAATTTTCATTTTGTTGTTATCTGTTTGCCTTATCTTTTTTGTTTACCAGAGATAAAGAGAAAAGTGAAAACTCATGTTTTGATTTAAGGAAAAAGTATACATCTAAAATGGAAACGCACAAATGTAGAGAGTGATAATTCCAAAAAGTGTCTGTAACTTTTAGCCATTGTAAGCTCTTTCTAGTTTTTATATATCAGGTTTTGCAATCATCGGGAAACAAAGGGGGAGCGAGGAATTTTTTAGCTGAGTGTTGACTCCCAATCCATAAGTCATTTCTAAAAAAAATATTGCCCGTTACGCATGATTGATCGATAAATCACTTTCCAATCTTCTATGATTTTTAGGTTAGCTTTTTGTAAATGGTAAAATAATGGCTTGTTTGGCTCGGGTAAATATCCCACCGCACCCAAACACTAGAATTTAATGAGGTTTGGATCTGTAGGCCATCTGCATCTTTAACATCTTTCATGCTTGCATATCCACATTTAAAACAAGAGCAGGATCAACTAGAAATCTCTTTCTCATAAAATTCCAAGCTATCAGGATTGAACTAGTGGAATTTTCCAAACTTGGATATCAAAAGTTTTGTGTTCATTTTTGGTGTGTGAATAAATTTTCTTTGCTTACATTTGTTGTTGTTCAAAATTTTTTGCAATCATAAACTCTAAAATTTTCATTTTGTTGTGATCTATTTGCCTTATATTTTTTGCATATGAGAGATAAAGGGAAAAGTGAAAACTCAAGTTTTGATTTAAGGAAAAAGTATACATATAAAATTGAACAACACAAATGTAGAGAGAGATAATTCCAAAAACTCAATCTAGTTTATATATATATATCAGGTTTTGCAATCGTCTGGAAATAAAGGGTAATGCGATGGAATTTTTAGCTAAGTGTTCACCCCATATCCAGTAGCCATTTCTTACAAAAATATAGCCCATTACGCATGATTGACTGATAAATCACTTTACAATCATCTATGATTGTTAGATCTACTTTTTTGTAAATGGGAAAAATAATAGCTTGTTCGGCTCGGGTAAATATCCCACCGCACCCAAACTTGAGAATTTAATGAGGTTTGGATCTGTAGGTCATCTGCATATTTAACATGTTTCAAGCATGCATTTCCACATTAAAAACATGTTCAGGATCCACAAGAAATCTTTTTCTCATAAAATTCCAAGCTATCCACATTAAAAACATACATAAACTCTAAAATTTTCATTTTGTTGTGATCTGTTTGCCTTATCTTTTTTGTTTACGACAGAGAAAGGGAAACGTGAAAACTCAAATTTTGATTTAAGAAAAAGTATACATTTAAAATGGAAATGCACAAATTTAAAGAGAGATAATTCCAAAAAGTGTCTAGAACTTTAAGGGATTATAAACTCTTTCTAGTTTTTATATATCGGGTTTTGCAATTGTCGGGAAACAAAGGGGGAGGCGTGGGAATTTTTAGCTGAGTGTTGACTCCCAATCCATAAGTCATTTCTTACAAAAATATAACCCATTACGCACGATTGACCGATAAATCACTTCACAGTGATCTATGATTGTTAGGTCAGTTTTTTTGTAAATGGGTAAAATAATGGCTTGTTTGGCTCAAGTAAATATTCCACAGCACTAAACTTGAGAAATTAATGAGGTTTGGATCCGTAGGTCATCTGCATCTTTAACATGTTTCTAGCATGCATTTCCACATTGGAAACATTTGCATGATCAACTGGAAATCTCTTTCTTATAAAATTCTATGCTATCAGGGTTGAACTAGTGGAATTTCCCAATTTTGGATATCAAAACTTTTGTGTTTATTTTTGGTGTGTGAATAAATTTACTTTTCTTACATTTGTTGTTGTTCTAAATTTTTTGCATACATAAACTCTAAAATTTTCATTTTGTTGTGATCTATTTGCCTTATCTTTTTTGTTTACACCAGAGAAAAGGAAATGTGAAAACTGAAGTTTTGATTTAAGAAAAAGTATACATCTTAAATGGAAATGCACAAATGTAAAGAGAGATAATTCCAAAAAGTGTCTATAACATTAAACAATTATAAACTCTCTCTAGTTTTTATATATCAGGTTTTGCAATCGTCGAGAACAAAGGGGGAGCCGTGGGAATTTTTAGTTGAGTGTTGACTCCCAATCCATAAGTCATTTGTTATAAAAATATAGGCCGTTACGCATGATTGACCGATAAATCAGCTTAAAATCATCTAAGATTGATAGATTACCTTTTTTGTAAATGAATAATGGCTTGTTTGGTTTGGGTAAAAATTCCATTGCACCCAAACTTGAGAATTTAATGAGGTTTGGATCCGTAGGTCATCTGCATATTTTACATGTTTCAAACATGCATATCCACATTTAAAACATGTGCATGATCAACTAGAAATCTCTTTCATATAAAATTCCAAGCTATCAGGGTTGAACTATATAAACCTCCAAGCTATAAGGGTTGAACTTGTGGAATTTCCCAACTTGGATATCAAAACTTTTGTGTTCATTTGTGGTTTGTAAATAAATTTTCTTTGCTTGCATTTGTTGTTGTTCTAAATGTTTTGCATACATAAATTCTATAATTTGCATTTTGTTGTGATCTGTTTGCATTATCTTTTTTGTTTAAGAGAGATAAAGGGAAAAGTGAAAACTCAAGTTTTGACTTAAGGAAAAACTATACATCTACAATGGAAACGCACAAATGTAAAGAGAGATAATTCCAAAATGTGTCTGTAACTTGTAGGGATTCTAAACTCTTTCTTGTTTTTATATATCAGGTTTTGCAATTGTCGGGAAGCAAAGGAGGAGGCGGGGGAATTTTTAGCTGCGTGTGACTCCCAATCCATAAGTCATTTCTTAAAAAAATATAGCCCATTACACATGATTGCCCGATGAATCAATTTACAATCATCTATGATTGTTAGGGCATGTTTTTTGTAAATGGGCAAAATAATGTCTTGTTTGGCTCAGGTGAATTTCCCACTGCTCCAAAACATTAGAATTTAGTGAGTTTTTTATGCCTAGGTCATCTGCATCTTGAACATGTTTGAAACATGCATATCCACATTTAAAACTTGCGCAAGATCAACTAGAAATATCTTTCTTATAAAATTCCATGCTATCTGGGTTGAACTTGAGGAATTTTCCAAACTTGGATATCAAAAATTTTGTGTTCATTTATTGTGTGTGAATAAAATTTTTTTGCTTACATTTGTTGTTGTTCTAAATGTTTACATACAGAAACTCTAAAATTTTCATTTAGTTGTGATCTGTTCACCTTATCTTTTTTGTTTACAAGAGATAAAGGGAAAAGTGAAAACTCAAGTTTTCATTTAAGGAAAAAGTATACATCTAAATGGGAAATGCAAAAATGTAGAGAGAGATAATTCCAAAAAGTGTCTGTAACTTTAAGGGATTGTAAACTCTTTCTAGTTTTTATATCAGATTTTGCAATCGTCGGGAAACAAAGACTGAATTGGGGGAATTTTTAGTTGAGTGTTGACTCCCAATCCATGTGTCATTTCTTACAAAAATATAGCCCGTTATGCATGATTGACCGATAAATCACTTTACAAGCATTTATGATTATTAGGTAAGCTTTTTTGTAATTGGGCAAAATAATGGCTGGTTTGGCTCAGGTAAATATCCTTCCACACCCAAACTTGAGAATTTAATGAGGTATGGATCTGTAGGTCATCTGCATCTTTAACATGTTTCAAGCATGCAAATCCATATTTAAAACATGTGCAGGATCAACTAGAAATCTCTTTCTTATAAAATTCCAAGCTATCATGGTTGAACTAGTGGAATTTCCTAGACTTGGATATCAAAACTTTTGTGTTAGTTTGTGGTGTGTGAATAAATTCTTTTCTTAGATTTGTTGTTGTTCTAAATTTTTTCCATACATAAACTCTAAAATTTTCATTTTGTTGTGATATGTTTGCCTTATCTTTTTGTTTACGAGAGATAAAGGGAACAGTGAAAACTCAAGTTTTGATTAAAGGAAAAGTATATATCTAAATTGGAAATGCACAAATGTAGAGTGAGATAATTTCAAAAAGTCCCTTTCACTTTTAGGGATTGTAAACTGTTTCTAGTTTTGTATATATCATGGTTTGCAAGCGTTTGAAAACAAAGGGGGAGGCGGGGGAATTTTTTGATGAGTGTTGACTCCCAATCCATAATTCATTTCTTACAAAAATATAGATTATTAAGTATGATTGACCAATAAATCACTTTACAATCATCTATGATTTTTAGGTCAGGTTTTTTGTAAATGGGCAAAATAATGGCTTGTTTGGCTCGGGTAAATATCCCACTGCGCCCAAACTCAAAAATTTAATGAGGATTGGAACCGTAGGTTATCTGCATCTTGAACATATTTTAAGCATGCATATGCACATTTAAAACATGTGCACGATCAACTAGAATATTTCTTTCTTATTAAATTCCAAAATATCAGGGTTGAACTAGTGGAATTTTCAAAACATGGATATCAAAACTTTTGGGTTCATTTGTGGTGTGTGAATAAATTTTCTTTGCTTATATTTGTTGTTGTTCTAAACTTTTTGCATACATAAACTCTAAAATTTTCATTTTGTTGTGATCTCTCTGCCTTATTTTTTTTTGTTTACGAGAGATAAAGGATAAAGTGAAAACTCAAGTTTTAATTTAAGGAAAAAGTATACATCTAAAAGGGATAATTCTCATAAGCGTCTATAACTATTAGGGATTGTAAAATTTTTCTAGTTTTTATATATGAGGTTTTGGAATTGTCATGAAACAAAGGAGGCGGGGGAATTTTTAGCTGAGTGTTGACTCCCAATCCATAAGTTATTTCTTAAAAAAATATAGCCCGCTACGTATGATTGACCGATAAATCACTTTACAATCATCTATGATTGTTAAAGTCTGGTATTTTGTATATGGGCAAAATAATGGCATGTTTGGCTTGGGTAAATATCCCACCGCACCCAAACTTGAGAATTTAAAGAGTTTTGGATCCGTAGGTCATCTGCATCTTTTACATGTTTCAAGCATGCATATCCACATTTAAAACATGTGCATGATCAACTACAAATCTCTTTTTTATAAAATTCCAAAATATCAGGGTTGAACTAGTGGAATTTCCAAAACTTGGATTTCAAAACTTTGGTGTTCATTTGTGGTGTGTGAATAAATTTTCTTTTCTTACAGTTGTAGTTGTTCTAAATTTTTTGCATACATAATCTCTAAATTTTTCATTTTGTTGTGATCTGTTTCCCTTATCTTTTTTTATTACAAGAGATAAACGGAAAAGTGAAAACTCAAGTTTTCATTTAAGGAAAAAGTATATATCTAAAATGGAAATGAAAAAATGTAGAGAGAGATAATTCCAAAGTATGTCTGTAACTTTTAGGGATTGTAAACTCTTTCTAGTTTTTATATATCAGGTTTTGCAATCATCGGGAAAAAGAGAGGGAGGCAGGACAATTTTTAGTGGAGTGTTGACTCCCAATCTATAAGTCAATTCTTACAAAAATATAGCCCGTTATGCATGATTGAATGATAAATTACTTTAAAATAATCTATGATTGTGACATCAATTTTTTTGTAAATGGGCAAAATAATGGCTTGTTTGGCTCAGGTAAATATCCCACTGCAACCAAACTTGAGAATTTAATGAGGGTTGGATCTATAGGTCATATGCATCTTTAACATGTTTCATGCATGCATATCCACTTTTAAAGCATGTGCAGGATCAACTAGAAAGCTTTCTTATAAAAGTCCAAGCTATCACGGTTGAACTAGTGGAATTTCCCAAACTTGGATATCAAAACTTTTGTGTTCATTTGTGGTGGGTGAATAAATTTTCTTGGCTTACATTTTTTGTAGTACTAAATTTTTTGCATCCATAAACTCTAAAATTTTCATTTTGTTGTGATTTGTTTGCCTTATCTTTTTTGTTTATGAGTGATTAAGGGAAAAGTGAAAACTCAATTTTTGATTTAAGGAAAAAGTATACATCTAAATCGGAAATGCACAAATGTAGAGAGAGATAATTCCAGAAAGTGTCTTTAAGTTTTAGAGATTGTAAACTCTTTCCAGTTTTTATATACCAGGGTTTGGAAGTGTCGAGAAACAAAGGGGGAGGCGGGGGAATTTTTAGCTGAGTGTTCACTCCCAATTGCTATGTCATTTCTTACCAAAAAATAGCTCGTTACGCATGATTGACCGATAAATCACTTTACAATCATCATATGATTTTTTAGGTCAGCGTTTTTTAACTTAGGAAAAACAATGGCTTGTTTGGCTCAGGTAATTATCCCACCACACCCAAACTTGAGAATTTAATGAGCTTTGGATCTGTTGGTCATCTGCATCTTTAACAAGTTTCAAGCATGCATACACCTTTAAGACATGTTCAGGATCAACTAGAAAACTATTTCTTATAAAATTCCAAGCTATAAGGGTTGAACTAGTGGAATTTCCAAAACTTGGATATCAAAACTTTTGTGTTCATTTGTGGTGTGTGAATAAATTTTCTTTGCTTACATTTGTTGTTCTTCTAAATGTTTTTGACACATAAACTCTAAAATTTTCATTTTGTTGTGATCTGTTTGCCTTATCTCTTTTGTTTACGAGCGATTAAGGGAAAAGTGAAAACTCAAGTTTATATTTAAGGAAAAAGTATACATCTAAAATGGAAATGCCAAAATGTGGGAGATAAAATTCAAAAAAGTGTCTGTAACTTTTAGGGATTGTCAACTCTTTATAGTTTTTATATATCAGGTTTTGCAAACGTCTGGTAACAAAGGGGGAGGCCGGGGAATTTTTAGCAAAGTGTTGACACCCAATCCATAAGTCATTTCTTATAAAAATATAGCCCATTACGCATGACTGACCGATAAATCACTTTACAATCATCAATTATTGTTAGGTGAGCTTTTGAGTTAATCGGCAAAATAATGGCTTGTTTTGCTCGGGTAAATATCCCACCGCACCCAAACTTGAGAATTTAGTGAGGTTTGGATCCTTAGGTCAACTGCATCTTTAACATGTTTCAAGTATGCATATCCACATTTAAAACATGTGCAGGGTGAACTAGAAATCTCTTTCTTATAAAATTCCAAGCTATCAGGGTTGAACTTGTGGAATTTCCCAAACTTGGATATCAAAACTTTTGTGTTCATTTGTGGTGTGTGAATAAATTTTCTTTGCTTACATTTATTATAGTTCTAATTTTTTTGCATACATAAACTCTAAAATTATCATTTTGTAGTGATCTGTTTGCCTTATCTTTTTGGTTTACGAGAGGTAAAGGGAAAAGTGAAAACTCAGGTTCTGATTTAAAAAAAAAAAGAATACATCTAAAATGGAAATGCACAAATGTAGAGAGAGATAATTACAAAAAGTGTCTGTAACTTATAAGGATTGTAAACTCCTAGTTTTCAAATATCAAGATTTGCAATCGTCGGGAAACAAAGGGGGAGCCGGTGGAATTTTTAGCTGAGTGTTGACTCCCAATCGATAAGTCATTTCTTTCAAAAATATAACCCATTACACATCATTGACCGATAAATCACTTTACAATCATCTATGATTGGGAGGTCAGCTTTTTTGTATATGGGCAAAATAATGGTTTGTTTGGCTCGGGTAAATATCCCACAGCATCCAAACTTGAGAATTTAATGAGGTTTGGATCCGTAGGCCATCAACATCTTTAACATGTTTCAAGTATGCATATCCACATTTAAAACATGTGCAGGATCAAATAGAAATCTATTTCTTATGAAATTCCAAGCTATCATGGTTGAAATAGTTAAATTTCCCAAACTTGGATATAAAAACTTTTGTGTTCATTTGTGGTGTCTGAATAAATTATTTTTGCTTACATTTGTTTTTGTTCTAAACTTTTTGCATACATAAACTCTAAAATTTTTATTTTGTTGTGATCTGTTTGCCTTATCTTTTTTGTTTACGAGAGATAACGGGAAAAGTGAAAACTCAAGTTTTGCTTTAAGGAAAAACTATACATCTAAAATGGAAATGGCCAAATGTAGATAGAGGTAATTTACAAAAGTGTTTGTAACTTTTAGGGATTGTAAAGTCTTTCTGGTTTTTATATATGAGGTTTTGCAATCGTCGGGAAACAAAGGGGGATACGGGCGAATTTTTAGTTGAGTGTAGACTCCCAATCCATGTGTTTCGTACAAAAATATAGCCGCAACACATGATTGACCGATAAATCACTTTACATTCATCAATTATTGTTAGGACAGCTTTTTTTTAAATGGGCAAAATAATGGCTTGTTTCGCTCGGGGAAATATCCCATCGCACCCAAAATTGAGAACTTAATGAGGTTTGGATCTGTAGGTCATCTGCATCTTTAACATGTTTCAAGCATGCATATCCACATTTAGAACATGTGCAAGACCAACTAGAATTCTTTTTCTTATAAAATTCCAAGGTATCAGGATTGAACTAGTGAAATTTCCCAAACATGGATATCAAAAATTTTGTGTTCATTTGTGGTGTGTGAATAAATTTTATTTACTTACATTTGTTGTAGTTCTAAACTTTTTGCGTACACAAACTCTAAAAATTTTATTTTGTTGTGATCTATTTGCCTTGTCTTTTTTGTTTACAAGTGATAAAGGGAAATTTGAAAACTCAAGTTTTTATTAAGGGAAAAATTATACATCTAAAATGGAAATGCCCAAATGTAGAGAGAGATAATTCAAAAAAGTGTTTGTAACTTTTATGGATTGTAACTTTCTAGTTTTTATTTATCAGGTTTTGCAATCGTCGCGAAACAAAGTGGGAGGCGGGGTAATTTTTAGCTGAGTGTTGACACCCAATGCATAAGTCTTTTCTTACAAAAATATAGCCCATTACGCATGATTGATCAATAAGTCACTTTACAATCATCTATGATTGTCAAATCAACTTTTTTTCAAATGGGAAAAATAATGGCTTGTTTGGCTTGGGGAAATATCCCATCGCACCCAAAATTGAGAACTTAATGAGGTTTGGATCTGTAGGTCATCTGCATCTTTAACATGTTTCAAGCATGCATATCCACATTTCGAACATGTGCAGGATCAACTAGAAATTTCTTTCTTATAAAATTCTAAGCTATCAGGGTTGAACTAGTGAAATTTCCCAAACATGGATATCAAAACTTTTGTGTTCATATGGGGTGTGTGAATAAATTTTCTTTACTCACATTTGTTGTAGTTCTAAATTTTTGCATACATAAACTCTAAAAATTTTATTTTGTTGTGATATGTTTGCCTTATCTTTTTTGTTTACAAGTGATAAAGGGAAAAGTGAAAACTCAAGTTTTTATTAAGGGAAAAATTATACATCTAAAATGGAAATGCCCAAATGTAGAGAGAGATAATTCAAAAAAGTGTTTGTAACTTTTATGGATTGTAACTTTCTAGTTTTTATTTACCAGGTTTTGCAATCATTGGGAAACAAAGTGGGAGGCGGGGTAATTTTTAGCTGAGTGTTGACTACCACTGCATAAGTCTTTTCTTACAAAAATATAACCCATTACGCATGATTGATCAATAAATCATTTTACAATCATCTATGATTGTCAGATCAACTTTTTTTCAAATGGGAAAAATAATGGCTTGTTTGGCTCGGGTAAATATCCCACCGCCCCCAAAATTGAGAATTTAATGAGCTTTGGATCCGTAGGTCATCTGAATCTTTAACATGTTTCAAACATACATATCCACATTTAAAACATGTGCAGGATCAACTACAAATCTCTTTCTTATAAAATTCCATGCTATCAGGGTTGAACTAGTGGAATTTCCCAAACTTGGATATCAAAACTTTTTTGTTCAATTGTGGTGTGTGAATAAATTTTCTTTGGTTACATTTGTTGTTGTTCCCAATTTTTTTCATACATAAACTCAAAAATTTTCATTTTGTTGGGATGATTTTGGTTTTTTTTCTTTTACGAGAGATAAAGGGAAAAGTGAAAACTCAAGTTTTCAATTAAGAGAAAAGTATATATACATTTAAAGTGGAAATGCTCAAATATAGAGAAAGATAATTCCAAAAATTGTCTGTCACTTTTAGGATTGTAAAGGTTTTCTAGTTTTTATATTTCAGGTTTTGTAATTGTCGGGAAACAAAGGGGGAGATGAGGGAATTTTTGGCTTGTTTGGCTCGGGTAAATATCCTACCGCACCCAAACTTGAGAATTTAATGACGTTTGGATCCATAGGTCATTTGCATCTTTAACTTGTTTGAAGAATGCATATCCACATTTAGACCAAGTGCAGGAGCAACTAGAAGTCTCTTTCTTATAAAATTCCAAACTATCAAGGTTGAACTAGAGGAATTTCCCAAATTTGGATTTCAAAACCTTTGTGTTCATTTGTTGTGTGTGAATAAATTTTCTTTGCTTAAATTTTTTGTTGTTTTTAATTTTTTGCATACATAAACTGTAAAATTTTCATTTTGTCGTGAAGTGTTTGCCTTATCTTTTTTTTTATTACAAGAGATAAAGGGAAAAGTGAAAACTCAAGTTTTGATTTAAAGAAAAAGTATATGTCTAAAATGGAAACGCACAAACGTAGAGAGAGGTAATTCCAAAAAGTGTATGTAACGTTTTGGGCTTGTAAACTCTTTCTAGTTTTTCTATATTTGGTTTTGCAATTGTTGGTAAAAAAGGGGGAGGTAGGTGAATTTTTAGTTGAGTTTTGACTCCCAATCCATAAGTCATTTCATAAAAAAATATAGCCCATTATGCATGATTGACCGATAAATCACTTCACAATCATCTATGATTGTTAGGTCTATTTTTTTGTAAATGGGCAAAATAATGGCTTGTTTGGCTCAGGTATATATCCCACCGCACCTAAACTTGAGAATTTAATGAGGTTTGGATCCATAGGTCATCTGCATCTTTAACATGTTTCAAACATGCATATCCACATTTCGAACATGTGATGGATCAACTAGAAATCTGTTTCTTATAAAATTCCTAGCTTTCAGGGTAGAGCTAGCAGAATTTCCCGAACTTGGATATCAAAACTTTTATGTTCATTTGTGGTGTGTGAATAAATTTTCTTTGCTAATATTTGTTGTTGTTCTAAATTTTTTGCATACTTAAACTCTAAAATTTTCATTTTGTTGTGATTTGTTTGCCTTATCTTTTTTGTTTAGGAGAGATAAAAGGAAAAGTGAAAACTCAAGTGTTGATTTAAGAAAAAAGTATATATCTAAAATGGAAACGCACAAATGTAGAGAGAGATAATTCCAAAAAAGTGTCTGTAACTTTTAGGGATTGTAAAATCTTTCTAGTTTTTATATATCAAGTTTTGCAATCATAGGGAAAAAAAGTGGGAGGCGGGGTAATTTTTAGTTGAGTGTTGACTCCTACTGAATTAGTCTTTTCTTACAAAAATATAGCACGTTACACATGATTGACCGATAAATCACTTTACAATCTTCTATGATTATTAGATCAGTTTTTTTTCAAATGAGCAAAATAATGGCTTGTTTGGCTCAGGTAAATATCCCACCGCACCCAAACTTGAGAAATTAACGAGGTTTGGATCCGTAGGTCATCTGAATCTTTAACATGTTTGAAACTTGCATAACAACATTTAAAACATGTGCAGGATCAACTAGAAATCTCTTTCTTATAAAATTCCAAGCTATCATGGTTGAACTAGTGGAATTTCCCAAACTTGGATATCAAAACTTTTGTGTTCATTTGTGGTGTGTGAATAAATTTTCTTTCCTTACATTTGTTGTTGTTCTAAAGTTTTTCATACATAAACTCTAAAATTTTCATTTTGTTGTGATTTGTTTGCCTAATCTTTTTTGTTGACGAGAGATAAAGGGAATAGTGAAAACTCAAGTTTTGATTGAAGGAAAAAGTATACATATAAAATGGAAATTCACAAATGTAGAGAGAGATAATTAAAAAAGGAGTTTGTAAATTTTAGGGATTGTAAGTTCTTTCTAGTTTTTATATATCAGGTTTTCCAATCATCGGGAATCAAAGGTGGAGGTGGGGGAATTTTTATCTGAGTGTTAAGTCTCAATCCATTAGTCTTTTCTTAAAAAAATATAGTCCGTTACATTTGACTGACAGATAAATCACTTTTCAATCATCTATTGTAGTTAGGTCACCTTTTTTGTAAATGGGCAAAATAATGGCTTGTTTGGCGCGGGTAAATATCCCACCGCACCCAAACTTGAATTTAATGAGGTTTGGAACCATAGGTCATTTAAATCTTTAACATGTTCAGGCATGCATATCCACATGTCCAAGCATGCATATCGACTAGAAATCTCTTTCTTATAAAATTCCAAGCTATTAGGGTTGAACTAGTGGAATTTCCCAAACTTGGATATCAAAAATTTTGTGTTCATTTGAGGTGTGTGAATAGATTTACTTCTCTTACATTTGTTGTTGTTCTAAATTGTTTTCATACATAAACTCTAAAATTTTCATTTTGTTGTGATCTATTTGCCATATCTTTTTTTTTTTACGAGAGATAAAGGGCAAAGGGAAAACTCAACTTTTGATTTAAAGAAAAAGTATACATATAAAATGGAAACGCACAAATGAAGAGAGTGGTAATTCAAAAAAGTGTCTGTAACTTTTAGGGATTGTAAACTCTTTCCGCTTTTTATATATCAGATTTTCCAATCGTTTGGAAACAAAGGGGGAGCCTGGGGAATTTTTAGCTGAGTGTTGACTCCCAATCCATAAGTTATTTCTTAAAAAAATATAGCCCATTACGCATGATTGACTGAGAAATCACTTTACAATCATCTATGATCGTTAGGTCAGCTTTTTTTTTAAATGGGCAAAATAATGGCATGTTTTGCTCGGGTAAATATCCCATCGCACCCAAACTTGAAAATTTAATGAGGTTTGGATCTGTAGGACATCTGCGTCTTTAACATGTTTCAAGCATGCATATTCACATTTAAAACATGTGCAGGAGCAACTAGAAATCTCTTTCTTATAGAATTTCAAGCTATCACAGTTGAACTAGTGGAATTTCTGAAAATTGGATATCAAAACTTTTGGGTTCATTTGTGGTGTGTGAATATATTTTCTTTTCATGTATTTGTTGTTGTTGTAAACTTTTTCCATTTTTTTGTGATTAGTTTGCCATATCTTTTTTATTTACGAGAGATAAAGGGAAAAGAGAAAACTCAAGTTTTGATTTAAGGAAACAATATACATCTAAAAGGGGAACGCAAAAATATAGAGAGAGAAATTCCAAAAAGTTGCTATAACGTTTAGGGATTGTAAACTCATTCTAGTGTTTATATTTCAGGTTTTGCAATCGTCGGGAAACAAATGGGGAGGCGAGCGAATTTTTAGCTGAGTGTTGACTTCCAATCCATAAGTAATTTCTTCTAAAAATATAGCCCGTTATGTATGATTGATCGATAAATCACTTTACAATCATCTATGATTGTTAGGTCTGCTTTTTTGTAATTGGAAAAAATAATGGCATGTTTAGCTACGTTAAATATACCACAACACCCAAACTTGAGAATTTAATGAGGCTTGGATCCGTAGGTCATTTGCATCTTTAACATGCTTCAAGCATGCATATCCACATTTAAAACCTGTGCAAGATCAACTAGAATTCTCTTTCTTATACAATTCCAAGCGATCAAGGCTGAACTAGTGGAATTTCCGAAACTTGAATATCAAAACTTTTGAGTTCATTTGTGGTGTGTGAATAAATTTTCTTTGCTTACATTTTTTGTTGTTTTAAATTTTTTGCATAGATGATTTCATTTTGTTGTGATTTGTTTGCCTTATGTTTTTTGTTTCTGAGAGATAAAAGGAAAAGTGAAAACTCAAGTTTTGATTTAAGGCAGAAGTATACATCTGAAATGGAAATGCACAAATGTAGAGAGAGATAATTCCAAAAGTGTGTGTAACTTTTAAGGATTGTATGTTCTTTCATGTTTTTATTTATCAGGTATTGCAATCGTCCAGAAATTAAAGGGAGAGGTAGGGGAATTTTTATCTAAGTGCTGACTCCCAATCCATAAGTCATTTCTTACAAAAGAATAGCCCATTACACATGGTTGACTAATAAATCACTTTGCAATCATCTATGATTGTGAGGTCAACTTTTTTATAAATGGGCAAAATAATGGCTTGTTGGTCTCGGGTAAATATCCCACCACTCCCAAACTTGAGAATTTAATGCGGTTTGGATCTGTAGGTCGTCTGCATTTTTAACATGTTTCCAGCGTGCATATCGACATTAAAAACATGTGCAGGATAAACTAGAAATCTCTTTCTCATAAAATTCCAAGTTATCAAGGTTGAACCAAAGGAATTTCCCAAACATGGATATCAAAACTTTTGTGTTCATTTGTGGTGTGTGAATAAATTTTCTTTTCTTACAATTTTTGTTGTTCTAAATTTTTAGCACACATAATGTCTAAAATTTTCATTTTGTTGTAATCCATTTGCCTTATCTTTTTTGTTTATGATAGAAAAGGGAAAAGTGAAAAATCAAGTTTTGATTTATAGAAAAAGTATACATCTAAAATGAAAACGCACAAATGTAGAGAGAGATAATTCCAAAAAGTGTCTGTAACTTTTAGGGATTGTAAACTCTTTCTAGTTTTTATATATCAGGTTTTGCAATCGCCGGGAAACAAAGGGGGAGGCGGCGGAATTTTTAGCTGAGTGTTGACTCCCAATCCATGAGTCATTTCTTACAAAAATATAGCCTGTTAAGCATGATTGAATGATAAATCACTTTACAATCATCTATGATTGTTAGGTCAACTTTTTTGTAAATGGGAAAAATAATGACTTGTTTCGTTCGTGTGAATATCCCACCGCACCTAAACTTGAGAATTTAATGTGGTTTGGATCCATAGGTTATCTGCATCTTTAACATGTTTCAAGCATGCATATCCACATTCAAAACATGTGCTGGATCAACTAGAAATCTCTTTCTTATAAAATTCCAAGCAATCAGTGTTGTCCTAGTGGAATTTCCCAAACTTGGATATCAATACCTTTTTGTTCATTTGTGGTGTGTGAATAAATTTTATTTCCTTACATTTGTTGTTGTTCTAAATTTTTGCATACGTAAACTATAAAATTTTTATTTTGTTGTGATCTTTTTTGTTTACGAGAGATAAAGGAAAAAGTGGAAACTCACGTTTTGATTTAAGGAAAAAGTATCCATTTAAAATGGAAATGCACAAATGAAGAGAGAGATAATTCCAAAAAGTGTCTGTAACTTTTAGGGATGGTAAACTCTCTGTAGTTTTTATATATCATGTTTTACAATCGTCGGGAAACAAAGAGGGAGGCGGTGGAATTTTTACCAGAGTGTTGACTCCCAATACATAAGTTATTTCTTACAAAAATATAGCTCATTACACATGATTGACCGATAAATCAATTGACAATCATCTATGATTGTGAGGTCAGGTTTTTTGTAAATGGGCAAAATAATGGCTTGTTCGGCTCGGGTAAATATCCCACCACACCCAAACTTGAGAATTTAATGAGGTTTGGATCCGTAGGTCATCTGCATCTTTAACATGTTTCAAGCATGCATATCCACATCTAAAACATGTGCAGGATCAACTAGAAATCTCTTCCTTATAAAATTTTAAGCAATCAGGGTTGAACTTGAGGAATTTCTGAAACTTGGAAATTAAAAGTTTTGTGTTCATTTATGGTGTGTGAATAAATTTTCTTTCCTTACATTTGTTGTTTTTCTAATTTTTTTTCATACATAAACTCTAAAATTTTCATTTTGTTGTGATCTGTTTGTCTTATCTTTTTTGTTTATGAGAGAAAAAGGGAAAATTGAAAACTCAAGTTTTGATTTGAGGAAAAAGTTTACGTCTAAAATGGAAATGCAAAAATGTAGAGAAAGATAATTTCAAAAAGTGTCTCTATCTTTTAGAGATTGTAAACTCTTTCTAGTTTTTATATATCAGGTTTTGCAATCGTCGGGAAACAAAGGGGGAGGCGAGAGAATTTTTAGATGAGTGTTGACTCCAAATCCTTAAGTGATTTCTAACAAAAATATAGCCCGTTATGCATGATTGAATGATAAATCACTTTTCAATCATCTATGATTGTTAGGTCAGCTTTTTATTAAATCGGCAAAATAATGGTTTTTTTAGCTTGGGTAAATGTCCCACTGCACCCAAACTTGAGAATTTAATGAGGTTTAGATCCGTTGGTCATCTGCATCTTTAACATGTTTCAAGCATGCATATCCACATTTAAAGCATGTGGAGGATCAACTAGAAATCTCTTGCTTATAAAATTCCTAGCTATCGGGTTTGAACTAGTGGAATTACCTAAACTTAGATATCGATATCAAAACTTTTGTGTTCTTTTGTTATGTGTGAATAAATTTTCTTTGCTTACATTTTTGTTGTTTTAAATTTTTTTGCAAACATAAACTATAAAATTTTCATTTTGTTGCAATTTGTTTGCCTTAACTTTTTTGTTTAAAAGAGATAAATGGAAAAGTGAAAATTCATGTTTTGATTTAAGGAAAAAGTATACATCTGAAACGGAAATGCACAAATGTAGAGAGAGTTAATTCCGAAAAGTTTCTGTAACTTTTACGAATGGTAAACTCTTTCTAGTTTTTATATATAAGGTTTAGCAATCGGCAGGAAACATAGGGGGAAGCGGGGGAATTTTTAGCTGCGTGTTGACTCCCAATCCATAAGTCATTTCTTACAAAAATATAGCCCGTTACACATGATTGACCGATTGACTCCCAATCAATGATTGTTAAGTCAAATTTTTTTAAATGGGCAAAATAATGGCTTGTTTGGCTAGAGTAAATATCCCATCCTCTCAAAGTTGAGAATTTAATGAGGTTTGGATCCGTAGATCATTTGCATCTTTAACAAGTTTCAAGCATGCATATCCACATCTAAAACATGTGCAGGATCAACTAGAAATTTCTTTCTTATTAAATTTTACGTTATCAGGGTTGAACTAGTTGATTTCTCAAACTTGGATATCAAATCTTTTGTGTTCATTTCTGGTGTATGAATAAATTTTCTTTCCCTACATTTGTTGCTGTTCTAAATTTTTTGCATACATAAACTCTAAAATTTTCATTTGGTTGTGATCTATCTATCTTATCATTTTTGTTTACGAGAGAAAAAGGGAAAATTGAAAACTTAAGTTTTAATTTTAGGAAAAACTTTACATCTAAAATGGAAATGCACAAATGTAGAGAGAGATAATTTGAAAAAGTGTCTGTAACTTGTAGTGATTGACTGATAAATCACTTTGCAATCATCTATGATTTTTAGGTCAACTTTTTATTAAATGGGCAAAATAATGGCTTGTTTAGCTCGGGTAAATATCCCACCGCACCCAAACTTGAGAATTTCATGAGGTTTGGATCCGTTTGTCATCTGCATCTTTAACATGTTTCAAGCATGCATATCCACATTTAAAGCATGTGGAGGATCAACTAGAAATCTCTTGCATATAAAATTCCATGATATTAGGTTTGAACTAATGGAATTACCAAACTTAGATATCAAAACTTTTTTGTGAATTTGATGTGTGTGAATAAATTTTCTTTGCTTACATTTGTTGTTGTTCTAAATTTTTTGCATACATAAACACTAAAATTTTAATTTTGTTGTTATCTGTTTGCCATATCTATTTTGTTTAAAAGAGATAAACGGAAATGTGAAAATTCATGTTTTGATTTAAGGAAAAAGTATACATCTAAAATGGAAATGTATAAATGTAGAGAGAGATAATTCCAAAAAGTGTCTGTAACTTTTAGGGATTCTAAACTCTTTCTAGTTTTTATATATTAGGTTTTGCAATCGTAGGAAAAAAAGGGGGAGGCGGGGGAATTTTTAGCTGTGTTGACTCCCAATCCATTAGTAATTTCTTATAAAAATATAGCCCGTTACACGATTGACTGATAAATCACTTTACCATCATCTATGATAGTTAGGTCGGCTTATTTATAATGGGCAAGTTAATGGTTTGTTTTGCTTGAGTAAATATGCCCCCGCACCCAAACTTGAGAATTTAATGAGGTTTGGATCCGTAGGTCATCTACATCTTTAACTTGTTTCAAGAATGCATATCCACATTTAAAACATGTGCAGGATCAACTTGAAATCTCTTCTTATAAAATTTAGAGCAATCAAGGTTGAACTAGTGGAATTTCCCAAACTTGGATATCAAAACTTTTGTGTTCATTTATGGTGAGTGAATTAATTTTCTTTGCTTACATTTCTTGTTGTTCAAAAATTTTTGGATACATAAACTCTAAACTTTTCATTTTGTTGTGATCTGTTTGCCTTATCTTTTTTTTTCACGAGAGATAAGGGGAAAAGTGTTAACTCAAGTTTTGATTTAAGGAAAAAGTATACATCTAAAATGGAAAAGCACAAATTTAGAGAGAGATAATTCCAAAAAGTGTCTGTAACATTTAGCGATTCTAAACTCTCTCTAGTTGTTATATATCAGGTTTTGCAATCGTAGGAAAAAAAGGGGGAGACGGGGGAATTTTTAGCTGACTGTTGACTCGCAATCCTTAAGTAATTTCTTACAAAAATATAGCCCCTTACACATGATTGATCGAAAAATCACTTTACAATCATCAATGATTGTTAGGTCAGCTTTTTTTGTAAATGGGCAAAATAATGGTTTGTTTGGCTCAGGTAAATATCCCACCGTACCCAAACTTGAGAATTTAATGAGGTTTGGCTCCATAGGTCATCTGCATCTTTAACATGTGTAGGATCAACTAGAAATCTCTTTCTTATAAAATTCATTGCTATCAGGGTTGAACTAGTGGAATTTCCAAAAATTGGAGATCAAAACTTTTCTGTTCATTTGTGGTGTGTGAATAAATTTTCTTTGCTTACTTTTGTTGTTGCTCTAAATTTTTTGCATACATAAACTCTAAAATTTTCATTTTGTTGTGACTTGTTTGCCTTATCTTTTTTGCTTACGAGAGATGAAGGGAAAAGTGAATACTCAAGTTTTGTATTTAAGGAAAAAGTATACATAAAAAATGGAAATGCACAAATGTAGAGAGAGATAATTAAAAAAAGTTTCTTCAACTTTTTGGGATTGTAAACTCCTTCTAGTTTTTATATATCAGGTTTTGCAATCGTCGGTAATAAAGGAGGAGGCGGGGGAATTTTTAGCTCCGTGTTGACTCACAATCCATCAGTCGTTTTTGACAAAAATATAGCATGTTACGCATGATTGACCGACAAATAACTTTACAATCATCTATGATTATTAGGTCATATTTTTTGTAAATGGGCAAAATAATGGCTTGTTGGGCTCAGGTAAATGTCCCACCGCACCCAAACTCTGGAATTTATAGAGGTTTGGATCCGTAGGTCATCTGCATCTTTAACATGTTTCAAGCATGCATATCCACATTTAGACATGTATAGGATCAACTCTTTCTTATAAAACTCTAGGCTATCAAGGTTGAACTACTGGAATTTCTCAAACTTGGATATCAAAACTTTTTTGTTCATTTGTGGTGTGTGAATAATTTTTATTTGCTGACATTTGTTGTTGTTCTAATTTTTTTGCATACAGAAACTATAAAATTTTCATTTTGTAGTAATATGTTTGCCTTATCTATTTTGTTTACGAGAGATACAGGGACAAGTAAAAACTCAAGTTTTGATTTAAGGAAAAAGTATACATCTAAAATGGAAATACACAAATTAAGAAAGAGATAATTCCAAAAAGTGTCTGTAACATTTAGGGATGGTAAACTCTTTCGAGTATTTATATATCTAGTTTTGCAATCGTCGGGAAACAAAGGGGGAAGCGGGGGAATTTTAAGCTGAGTGTTGACTCCCAATCATAAAGTCATTTCTTAAAAAAAAATAGCATGTTATGCATGATTGACCGATAAATCACTTTACAATCATCTATGATTGTTAGGTCAGCTTTTTTGTAAATGGGCAAAATAATGGTTCGTTTGGCTCGGGTAAATCCCATCGCACCCAAACTTGAGAATTTAATGACGTTTGGATCCGAAGGTCATCCAAATCTTTAACATGTTTCAAGCATGCATATCCACATGCATATCAACTAGAAATCTCTTTCTTATAAAATTCAGAGCTATTAGGGTTGCATTAGTGAAATTTCCCAAACTTGGATATCAAAACTTTTGTGTTCATTTATGGTGTGTGAATTAATTTTATTTGCTTACATTAGTTGTTGTTCTAAATTTTTTGCATAAATAAACTCTAAAATTTTCATTTTATTGTGATCTGTTTGCCATATCTTTTTTGTTTTTGAGAGAAAAAGGGAAAAGTGAAAACTCAAGTTTTGATTTTAGGAAAAAGTATACATCTAAAAGGGAAACGCAAAAACTTAGAGAGAGATAATTCCAAAAAGTGTCTATAACTTTTACGGATTGTATACTCTTTCTTGTTTTTATACATCAGGTTTTGCAATCGTCTGGAAACAACGGGAGAATTTTAAGCTGAGTGTCGGCTCCTAATCCATAAGTAGTTTTGTACAAAAAAATAGCCCGTTACACATGATTGCATGATAAATCACTTTACAATCATCTATGATTGTTTGGTCAATTTTTTTGTAAAAGGGCAAAATAATGGCTTGTTTGGCTCGGGTAAATATCCCACCACACCCAAACTGCAGAATTTAATGAGGTTTGGATCCGTAGGTCATCTGCATCTTTAACATGTTTCAAGTATGCATATCCACATTTAAAACATGTGCAGGATCAACTAGAAATCTCTTTCTTATACAATTCCAAGCTATCAAGGTTGAACTAATGGAATTTTCCAAACTTGGATATCAAAAATTTTGTGTTCATTTGTGGTGTGTGAATAAATATTTTCGCTTACATTTTTTGTTGATCTAAATTTTTTGCATAGATAAACACTTAAATTTTCATTTTGTTGTGATCTGTTTGCCATATCCTTTTTGTTTACGAGAGATACAGGGAAAAGTGAAAACTCAAATTTTGATTTAAGGAAATAGTATACATCTGAAACAGAAATGCACAAATGTAGAGAGAGATAATTCCAAAAGTGTATGTAACTTTTAAGGATTGTAAGTTCTTTCTAATTTTTACATATCAGGTTTTGAAATCGTTAGGAAACAAATGGGAGGCGAGGGAATTTTTATCTGAGTGTTGACTCCCAATCCATAAGTCATTTCTTACAAAAATAAAGCCCATTATGCATGATTGACCGATAAATCACTTTACAATCATCAATGATTGTGAGGTCAGCTTTTTTTTAAATGGGCAAAATAATGGCTTGTTTGGCTCGGGTAAATATCCCACCGCACCCAAACTTGAGAAATTAATGAAGCTTGGATCCGTAGGTCATCTGCATCTTTAACATGTTCCAAGCATGCATATCCAAATTAAAAACATGTGCAAGATCAACTAGAAAGCTCTTTCACATAAAATTCAAAGTTATCTGGGTTAAACTAGTGCAATTTCCAAAACTTGGATATCAAAAATTTTGTGTTCATTTGTGGTGTTTGAATAAATTTTCTTTGCTAGCATTTGTTGTTGTTCAAATGTTTTGCATAGATAAACTATAAAATTTTCATTTTGTTGTGATCTCTTTGCCTTATCTTTTTTGTTTACGAGAGATACAGGGAAAAGTGAAAACTCAAATTTTGATTTAAGGAAAAAGTATTCATCTAAAATGGAAATGAAAAAATGTAGAGAGAGATAATTCCAACAAGAGTCTGTAATTTTTGGGGATGGTAAACTCTTTCAAGTTTTTATATATCAAGTTTTGCAATCGTCGAGAAACAAAGGGGAAAGCAGGGGAATTTTTAGCTGAGTGTTGACTCCCAATCCATAAGTCATTTCTAACAAAAATATAGCCCGTTACACTTGATTGACAGATAAAATACTTCACAATCATCTATGATTGTTAAATCAGCTTTTTTTTCAATGGGCAAAATAATGGCTTGTTTGGCTTGAGTACATATGCCACTAGACCCAAACTTGAAAATTTAATGAGGTTTGGATCCATAGGTCATCTGCATCTTTAACATGTTTCAAGCATGCATATCCACATTTATAACATGTGCAGGATAAACTAGAAATCTCCTTCTTATAAAATTTAGAGCTATCAGGGTTGAACTAATGGAATTTCCTAAACTTGGATATCAAAACTCTTGTGTTCATATGTTGTGTGTGAATAAATTTTCATTGCTTACATTTGTTGTTGTTCTAAATTTATTGCATACACAAACTCTAAAATTTTCATTTTGACATGATCTATTGTCCTTATCTTTTTTGTTTACGAGAGATAAATGGAAAAGTGACAACTCAAGTTTTGATTTAAGGAAGAAGTATACATTTAAAAGGGAAATGCACAAAAGTAGAGAGAGATAATTCCAAAAAGTGTATGTAACTTTTAGGGATTGTAAACTCTTTCTAGTTTTTTATATATCAAGTTTTAGATCGTCGGGAAACAAAGCAGGAGGTGGGGGGATTTTTAGCTGAGTGTTGACTACCAATCGATAAGTTATTTCTTTCAAAAATAAAGCCCATTACTCATGATCGACCGATAAATCAGTTACAATCATCTATGATTGTTAAGTCATCTTTTTTGTAAATGGGCAAAATAAATGCTTGTTTAGCTCGGGTAAATATCCCACTGCACCCAAACTTCAGAATGTAATGAGGTTCGGATCCGTAGGTAATCTGCATCTTTAACATGTTTCAAGCATCAATATCCACATTTAAAACATGTGCAGGATCAACTAGAAATCTCTTTCTTATAAAATTCCAAGCTATCAGGGTTGAACTAGTGGAATTTCCCAAACTCTGATATCAAAACTTTTGTGTTCGTTTGTGGTGATAGAGTAAATTTTCTTCTCTTACATTTGTTGTTGTTCTAAATTTTGTGCATACATAAACTCTAATATTTTCATTTTTTTGTGATTTGTTTGGCTTATCTTTTTATTTTACGAGAGATAAAGGGAAAAGTGAAAACTCAAGTTTTGATTTAAGGAAAAAGTATAAAATTGAAATGGAAATGCAAAAATGTAGAGAGAGATGATACCAAAAGTGTCTGTAACTTTTAAGGATTGTAAGTTCTTTCTAGTTTTTATATATCATGTTTTGCAATTGTTGGCAAACAAAGAGGGAGGCGGGGGAATTTTTATCTTAATGTTGACTCCCAATCCATATGTTATTTCTTTCAAAAATATAACCCATTAAGCATGATTGACCTATAAATCACTTTACAATCATCTATGATTGTAAGGTCAACTTTTTTGTAAATGGGCAAAATAATGGTTTGTTTGGCTCGGGTAAATATCCCACCGCACCCAAACTTGAGAATTTAATGAAGTTTGGATCCGGAGCTCATCTGCATCTTTAACATATTTCAAGCTTGCATATCCACATTAAAAACATACCCAGGATCAACTAGAAATCTCTTTCTTATAAAATTCCAAGTTATCAAGGTTGAACTAGAGGAATTTCCCAAACTTGGATATCAAAATTTTTGTGTTCATTTGTGGTGTGTGAATAAATTTTCTTCTATAACATTTTTTGTTGTTCTAAATTTTTTGCTTACACAAACTATAAAATTTTTATTTTGTTGTGATATGTTTGCTATATCTTTTTTGTTTACGATACATAAAAGGAAAAGTGAAAACTCAATTTTTGATTTAAGGAAAAAGTATACATCTAAAATGGAAATGCACAACTATAGAGAGAGATAATTCCAAAAAGTATATGTAACTTTTAGGGATTGTAAACTCTTTCTAGTTTTTATATATCAGGTTTTGCAATCGTCGGGAAACGAAGGGGGAGGCGGGGGAATTTTCAGCCGAGTGTTGACTCCTAATCCATAAGTCATTTCTTACAAAAATATAGCCCGTTAAGCTTGATTGACCAATAAATCACTTTAAAATCATCTACGATTGTTAGGTCAGCTTTTTTGTAAATGGGCAAAATAATGACTTGTTTCGCTCGGGAAAATATCCCACCGCACCCAAACTTGAGATGTTAATGAGGTTTGGATCCGTAGGTCATCTGTATCTTTAACATGTTTCAAACATACATATCCACATTTAAAACATGAGCAGGATCATCTAGAAATCTCTTTCTCATAAAATTCCAAGCTATCAGGGTTGAACTAGTGGAATTTTCCAAACTTGGATATCAAAACTTTTGTGTTCATTTGTTGTGTGTGAAAAAAAAATTTCATCTGTTACAATTGTTATTATTCTAATTTTTTGCATACTTAAACTCTAAAATTTCCATTTTGTTGTGATCAGTTTGCCTTATGTTTTTTCAAGACGAGAGATAAAGGGAAAAGTGAAAACTCAAGTTTAGACTTAAGGAAAAAGTATGCATCTAAAATGGAAATGCACAAATGTTGAGAGTGATAATGCCAAAAAGTGTCTGTAACTTATAGGTATTGTAAACTCTTTGTTATTTTTCTATATCAGGTTTTGCAATCATCGGGAAACAAAGGGGGAGACGGGGGAATTTTTAATTGAGTGTTGACTCCCAATTCATGTGTCATTTCTTACAAAAAGATAGCCCATTACGCATGCTTGACCGATAAATCACTTTACAATCATCTATGATTGTTAGGTCAGGTTTTTTGTAAATGGGCAATATAATGGCATGTTTTGCTCGGGTAAATATCCCACAACACCCAAACACTAGAATTTAATGAGGTTTGGATCTGTAGGTCATCTGCATGTTTAACATGTTTCAAGCATGCATATCCACATTTAAAACATGTGCAGGAGCAACTAGAAATCTCTTTCTTATAGAATTCCAAGCTATCTGGGTTGAACTAGTGGAATTACCCAAACTTGGATATCAAAACTTTTGTGTTCATTTGTGGTGTGTGAAGAAATTTTATTTGCTTAAATTTGTTGTATTTCTAAATTTTTTGCATACATATACTCTAAAAATTTCAATTTGTTGTTATATGTTTGCCTTATCTTTTTTGTCTAAGAGAGGTAAATGGAAATGTGAAAATTCATGTAATGATTTAAGGAAAAAGTATACATCTAAAATGGAAATGCACTAATGTAGGTAGAGATAATTCCAAAAAATGTCTGTAACTTTTAGGGATTCTAAACTCTTTCTAGTTTTTATATATCAGGTTTGGCAAACGTTGGAAAAAAAGGGGGTGGCGGGGGAATTTTTAGCTGAGTGTTGACTCCCAATCCATAAGTAATTTCTTACAAAAATATAGCCCGTTACACATGATTTACCAATAAATCACTTTACAATCATCTCTGATTGTTAGGTCAGTTTTTTTTTAAATGGGCAAAATAATGATTTGTTTGGCTCGTGTAAAAATCCCACCGCACCCAAACTTGAGAATTTAATGAGGTTTGGATCTGTAGGTCATCTACATCTTTAACATGTTTCAAGCATGAATATCCACATTTTGAACATGTGATGGATCAACTAGAAATCTTTCTTATGAAATTTAGAGCTATGAGGGTTGAACTAGTGGAATTTCCCAAACTTCGATATCAAAACTTTTGTGTTCATTTATGGTGAATGAATTAATTTTCATTGTTTACATTTATTGTTGTTCAAATATTTTTGCCGGCATAAACTCTAAAATATTCATTTGGTTGTGATCTGTTTGCCTTATCTTTTTATTGTACGAGAGATAAAGGGAAAAGTGAGTAGTCAAGTTTTGATTTAATGTAAAAGTATACATTTAAAATTGAAATGCAAAAATTTAGAGAGAGATAATTCCAAAAAGTGTCTATAACTTTTGGGAATTGTAAACTCATTCTAGTTTTTATATATTAGGTTTCGCAATCGTCGGGAAACAAAGGGGCAGGCGGGGAGATTTGTAGGTGTGTTGACTCACATTCCATAAGTCATTTCTTACAAAAATATGGCCCGTTACACAGGATTGACCGATAAATCACTTTTCAATCATCTATGATTGTTAGGTCACTTTTTTGTAAATGGGCTATATAATGGCTTGTTTGGCTCGGTTAAATATCCCACCGCACCCAAACTTGAGAATTTAATGAGGTTTGGATCTGTATGTCATCTGCATCTTTAACATGTTTCAAGCATGCATATCCACATTTAAAACATGTGCAGGATCAACTAGAAATCTTTTTCTTATAAAATTCCATGCTATCAAGGTTGAACTAGTTGAATTTCCCAAACTTGGATATCAAAGCTGTTCTGTTCATTTGTGGTGTGTGAATAAATTTTCTTTGCTTACATTTGTTGTTGTTTTAAATTTTTTGCATACATAAACTCTAAAATTTTCATTTACTTGTGAACTGTTTGCCTTATCTTTTTTGCTAATGAGAGATAAAGGGAAAAGTAAAAAATCAAGTTTTGTATTTAAGGAAAAAGTATACATCAAAAATCAAAATGCACAAATGTAGAGAGAGATAATTAAAAAAAGTTTCTTTAACTTTAGGGGATTGTAAACTCCTATTTTTATTTATCAAGTTTTGCAATTGTCGGGAAACAAAAGAGGAGGAGGAGGAGGAATTTTTAGCTGAGTGTTGAGTCCCACTCCATAAGTCATTTCTTAAAAAAAGTTATCCCGTTACGCATGATTGACCAATAAATCACTTTACAATCATCTATGATTGTTAGGTCATCTTTTTTGTAAATAGGCAAAATAATGTCTTGTTTGGCTCGGGTAAATGTCCCACCACACCCAAACTTGAGAATTTATAGGGGTTTGGATTCGTAGGTCATCTGCATCTTTAACATGTTTCAAGCATGCATATCCACATTTTAGACATGTGCAGGATCAACTCTTTCTTACAAATTTCTAACCTATCAGGGTTGAACTAGTGGAATTTCCCAAACTTGGATATCAAAACTTTTATGTTCATTTGTGGTGTGTGAATAAATTTTCTTTACTTACATTTGTTGTTGTTCAAAAAATTTTCATTTTTTAGTGATTTGTTTGCCGTATCTTTTTTGTTTACGACGGATTTTGGGAAAGGTGAAAATCCAAGTTTTTATTTAAGGAAAAAATATACAACAAATGGAATTACACAAATGTAGAGAGAGATAATTCCAAAAAGTGTTTATAAATTTTAGGGATTGTAAACTCTTTCTAGTTTTTATATATCATGTTTTGCAATCGTCGGGAAACAAAAGGGGAGGCGGGGGATTTTTTAGCCGAGTGTTGACCCCCAATCATAAAGTCATTTCTTACAAAAATATAGCCCGTTATGCATGATTGACCGGTAAATCTCTTTACAATCATCTATGATTGTTAGGTCAGCTTTTTCATAAATTGGTAAAGTAATGGCTTGTTTGGCTCGGGTAAATATCCCGCAGCACCCAAACTTGAGAATTTAATGAGGTTTCGATCCGTAGGTCATCTGAATCTTTAACATGTTTCAAACATGCATATCGACATTTAAAACATGTGCAGGATCAACTAGAAATATCCTTCTTATAAAATTCCAAGCTATCGGGGTTGAACTAATGGAATTTCCCAAACTTGGATATCCAAACTTTTGTGTTCATATGTGATGTGGGAATAAATTTTCATTGCTTACATTTGTTGTTGTAGTAAATGTTTTGCATACATAAACTTCTAAATTTTCTTTTTGTTGTGATCTGTTGCCTTATCTTTTTTGTTTACGAGAGATAAAGGGAAAAGTGAAAACTCAAGTTTTGATTTAAGGAAAAAGTATACATCTAAAATGGAAATGCACAAAAGTAGAGACAGATAATTTCAAAAAAGTGTTTGTAACTTTTAGGGATTGTAAACTCTTTCTAGTTTTTATATTTACAAGTTTTCAATCGTCGGGAAACAAGAGGGAGGTGGGGGATTTTCATCTGAGTGTTGACTCCCAATCCATAAGTCATTTCTTACAAAAATAAAGCCCGTTACGCATGATTGACCGAGAAATCACTTTACAATCTTCTATGATTGTTTAGTCATCTTTTTTGAAAATGGCTAAAATAATGGCTTGTTTTGCTTGGGTAAATATCCCACTGCACACAAACTTGAGAATTTAATGAGGTTTGGATTCGTAGGTAATCTGCATCTTTAAAATGTTTCAAGCATGCATATCCACATTTAAAACATGTGCATGATCAACTCTTTCTTATAAAATTCTAAGCTATCAGGATTGAACTAGTGGAATTTTTTAAACTCTGATATCAAAACTTTTGTGTTCATTTGTGGTGAGTGAATAAATTTTCTTCTCTTACATTTGTTGTTGTTCTAAATTTTTTACATACATAAACTCTTTAATTTTCATTTTGTTGTGATCTTTTTGCCATATCTTTTTAGTTTACGAGAGATAATGGGAAAAGTGAAAATTTAAGTTTTGATTTAAAGACAAAGTCTACATCTAAAATGGAAATGCAAAAATGTAGAGAGAGATAATTCCAAGGAAGAGGCGGGGGAATTTTTAGCTGAGTGTTGACTCCCAATCCTTAAGTCATTGTTAAATCAGCTTTTTGGTAAATGGGTAAAATAATGGCTTGTTTGACTCGGGTAAATGTCCCACCGCACCCAAACTTGAGAATTTAATGAGGTTTGGATCCATAGGTCATCTGCATCTTTAACATGTTTAAAGCGTGCATATCCATATTTAAAACATGTGCAGGATCAACTTGAAATCTCTTTCTTATAAAATTCTATGCTATCTGGGTTAAATTAGTGGAATTTCCATAACTTGGATATCAAAACTTTTGTGTTCATTTGTGGTGTGTGAATAAACTTTCTTTGCTTAAATTTGTTGTTGTTCTAAATTTTTTTCATAGATAAAATCTAAAATTTTCATTTTGTTGTTATTTGTTTGCCTTATCTTTTTTGTTTACGAGAGATAAAGGGAAAAGTAAAAACTCAAGTTTTGATTTTAGGAAAAAGTATACATCTGAAATGGAAATGCACAAATGTAGAGAGAGATAATTCGAAAAGTGTCTTTAACTTTTAAGGATTGTATCTTCTTTCTAGATTTTATATATCAAGTTTTGCAATCATCGGGAAACAAAGGGGGAGGAGGGGGAATTTTTATCTGAGTGTTTACTCCCAATCCATAAGTCATTTATTACAAAAATAAAGTATACCATGCATGATTGACTGATAAATCACTTTACAATCATCTATATTTGTGAGGTCAGCTTTTTTGTAAATGGGCAAAATAATGGCTTGTTTGGCTCTGGATCTGTATGTCATCTGCATCTTTAACATGTTTCAAGCATGCATATCGACAGTAAAAACAAGTGCAGGATCAACTAGAAATCTCTTTCTTATAAAATACCAAGTTATCAGGGTTTAGCTAGTGGAATTTCCCAAACTTGGATATCAAAAAATTTGTGTTCATTTGTGGTGTGTGAATCAATTTTTTTTGCTTACATTTTTTGTTGTTCAAATTTTTTTGCATAAATAAACTATAAAATTTTCATTTTGATGTGATTTGTTTGATTTATATTTTTTGTTTATGAGAGATACAGGGAAAAGTGAAAACTCAAGTTTTGATTTAAGGAAACAGTATAAATCTATATGGAAATGCACAAATGTTGAGAAAGGTAATTCCAAAAAGTGTATGTAACTTTAAGGGATTGTAAACTCTTTCTTGTTTTTATATATCCGGTTTATCAATCGTCAAGAAACAAAGGGGGAAGTGGGGGAATATTTAGCTGAGTGTTAACTCCAAATCCATAAGTCATTTCTTACAAAAATATGGCCCGTTACACATGATCATCAGATAAATCACTTTAAATATCCCACCGCACCCAAAATTGAGAATTTAATGAGGTTTGAATCCATAGATCATATTCATCTTTACCATGTTTCAAGCATGCATCCACATCTAAAACATGTGCAGGATAAACAAGAAATCTCTTTCTTATAAAATTCCAAGCTATCAGGGTTGAACTAGTGGAATTTCCCAAACTTGGATTTCAAAACTTTTTTGTTCATTTGTGGTGTGTGAATAAATTTTTTTTGCTTACATTTGCTGTTGTTCTAAATTTTTTGGCTACATAAACTCTAAAATTTTCATTTTTTTGTGATCTTTTTATCTTATATTTTTTGTTTATGAGAGATAAAGGGTAAAGTGAAAACTCAAGTTTTGATTTAAGGAAAAGTTTACATCTAAAATGGAAATGCACAGATGTATATAGAGATAATTCCAAAAGGTGTTTGTAAATTTTAGGGATTGTAAACTCTTTCTTGTTTTTATATATCTGGTTTTGCAATCGTCTGGAAACAAAGGGGGAGGCAGGGGAATTTTTAGCTGAGTGTTGACTCTCAATCCATAAGTCATTTCTTACAAAAATATTGCCCGTTACGCATGATTGACCGATAAATCACTTTCCAATCATCTATGATTGTTAGGTCAGCTTTTTTGTAAATGGCCAAAATAATGGTTTGTTTGGCTCCGGTAAATATCCCAGTGCACCCAAACTTTAGAATTTAATGAGGTTTTGGTCTGTAGGTCATTTGTATCTTTAACATGTTTCAAGCATGCATATTCACATTTAAAACATATGCAGGATCAACTAGAAATCTCTTTCTTATAAAATTCAGAGCTATTAGGGTAGAACTAATGGAATTTCCCAAATTTGGATATCAAAAATTTTGTGTTCATTTATGGTGTGTGAATTAATTTTCTTTGCTTACATTTGTTGTTGTTTAAAATTTTTTGCCTACATAAACTCAAATTTTCATTTTGTTGTCATCTGTTTTTCTTTTTTCTTTTTGTTTACGAGAGATAAAGGGAAAAGTGAAAACTCAAATTTTTATTTAACGAAAAATTATACATCTAAAATGGAAATGCACAAATGTAGAGAGAGATAATTCCAAAAAAGTGTTTGTAACCTTTAGCGATTGTAAGCTTTTTCTCTTTTTTATATATCAGATTTTACAATCGTCGGCAAACAAAGGTGGAGGCAGGGGAATTTATAGCTGCATGTAGACTCCCATTCCACAAGTCAATTCTTAAAAAAATATAGCCCGTTACGCATGATTGACCGATAAATTACTTTACAATCATCTATGATTGTTAGGTCAGCTTTTTGGTAAATGGGCAAAATAATGGGTTGTTTGCCTCAGGTAAATATTCACCACACCCACACTTGAGTATTTAATGAGGTTTGGATCCGTTGGTCATTTGCAACTTTAACATGTTTCTAGCATACATATCCACATTTAAAACATGTGGAGGATCAACTAGAAATCTCTTGCTTATAAAATTTCAAGCTATTAGGGTTGAACTAGTGGAATTACCCTAACTTGGATATGAAAACTTTTATGTTCATTTGTGGTGTGTGAATAAATTTTCTTTGCTTACATTTCTTTTTGTTCTAAATTTTTTGCATACATTAACTCTAAAATTTTCATTTTGTTGTTATCTGTTTGCCTTATCTTTTTTGTTTAGAGAGTGATAATTCTAAAAAGTGCCTGTAACTTTTAGGGACTCTATACTCTTTCTAGTTTTTATATATCAGGTTTTGCAATTGAAAGAAAAATAGGGGAAGGCAGGGGAATTTTTAGCTGAGTGTTGACTTCCAATCCATAAGTCATTCCTTAGAAAAATATAGCCCGTTACGCACGATTGACCGATAAATCACTTTACAATCATCTATGATTGTTAGGTCAGCTTTTTCGTAAATGGGTAAAATAATGGCTTGTTTGGTTCGAGTAAATATCCCATCGTACCCAAACTTCCGAATTTAATGAGGTTTGTATCCATAGGTCATCTACATCTTTAACATGTTTCAAGCATGCATATGGACTTTTAAAACATGTGTTGGATCAACTAGAAATCTCTTTCTTATAAAATTCCAAGTTATCAGGGTTGAACTAGTGGAATTTCTTAAACTTGGATACCAAAACTTTTGTGTTCATTTGTGGTGAATGAATAAATTTTCTTTGCTTACATTTGTTGTTGTTCTAAACATTTTGCATACATAAACCATAAAACTTTCATTTTGTTGTGATTTGTTTGCCCTTCTTTTCTGTTTACGAGAGAATAAGGGAAAAGTGAAAACTCAAGTTTTGATTTAAGGAAAAATTATACATGTAAAATGGAAATACACAAATGTAGAGAGAGATAATTCCAAAAAGTGTTTATAACTTTAAGGATTGTAAACTCTTTCTAGTTTTTATATATCAAGTTTTGCCAATGTCGGGAAACAAAGGGGGAGTCGGGGGAATTTTTAGCTGAGTGTTGACTCCCAATCTATAAGTCATTTATTACAAAAATATAGCCCATACACAAGATTGACCGTTAAATCACTTTACAATCATCTACGATTGTCAGGTTAGCGTTTTTGAAAATGGCAAAATAATGGCTTGTTTGGCTCGGGTAAATATCCCACCACACCTAAACTTGAGAATTTAATGAGGTTTGGATCCGTAGGGCATCTGCATCTCTAACATGTTTCAAGCATGCATATCCACTTTTATGATATGCGCAGGATCAACAAGAAATTTCTTTCTTATAAAATTTAGAGCAATGAGGGTTGAACAAGTGGAACTTCACAAACTTGGATATCAAAACTTTTGTGTTCATTTGTCGTGTGTGAATAAATTTTCTTTGCTTAGATTTGTTGTTGTTCTAAATTTTTTTGATACATAAACTCTAAAATTTTCATTTTGTTGTGATATGTTTGCCTTATCGTTTTTGTTTACAAGCGATAAAGGGAAAAGTGAAAACTCAAGTTTTGATTTAAGGAAAAAGTAGACATCTAAAATGGAAATCCACAAATGTAGAGAGAGATAATTCCAAAAAGTGTCTGTAACATTTAGGGATTGTAAACTATTCCCTTTTTTCATATATCAGGTATGCAATCGTCGGGAAACAAATGGGGAGGCGGGGGAATTTTTAGCTGAGTGTTGACACCCAATCCATAAATCATTTCTTAAAAAAATATAGCCCATTACGCATAATTGACCGATAAAACACTTTACAATCATCTATGATTGTTAGGTCAACGTTTTTGTAAATGGGCAAAATAATGGCTTGTTTGGCTAGGATAAATATCCCGCCGCAGCCAAACTTGAGAATTTAATGAGGTTTGGATCCATAGGTCTTCTGCATCTTTAACATGTTTCAAACATGCATATCCACATTTAAAATATATGCAAGATCAACTAGAAATCTCTTTCTTATAAAATTCCAGGCTGTCAGGGTTGAACTAGTGGAATTTCCCAAACTTGGATATCAAAACTTTTGTGTTGAGTTGTGGTGTGTGAATATATTATCTTTGCTTACATTTGTTGTTGTTTTAAATTTTTTGCATAGATAAACTCAAAAAATTTCATTTTGTTGTGATTTGTTGGCCTTATCATTTTTGTTTACGAGAGATAAGGGAAGAGTAAAAACTCAAGTTTTGATTTAAGGAAAAAGTATACATCTAAAATGGAAATGCACAAATGTAGAGAGATAATTCCAAAAAGTGTCTGTAAATTTTAGGGATTGTAAGTTCTTTCTTGTTTTTATATATTAGGTTTTGCAATCGATGGAAAACAAAGGGGGAGGCGGGAGAATTTTTATCTGAGTGTTTACACCCAATCCATAAGTCATTTCTTACAAAAAATATAGCCCATTACGCATGATTGACTGATAAATCACTTTACAATCATCTATGATGTGAGGTCAGCTTTTTTGCAAATGGGCAAAATAATGGTTTTTTTGGCTTATGTAAGTATCCCACAGCACCCAAACTTGAGAATTTAATGAGGTTTGGATCCGTAAGTCATCTGCATCTTTAACATGTTTCAAGCGTGCATATCCACATTAAAAACATATGCAGGATCAACTAGAAATCTCTTTCTTATAAAATACGAAGTTATCAAGGTTTAACTAGTGGAATTTCCCAAACTTGGATATAAAAAAATTTGTGTTCATTTGTGGAGTGTGAATAAATTTTCTTCGCTTACATTTGCTATTGTTTTCAATTTTTTCGCATAAATAAACTCTAAAATTTTAATTTTGTTGTGATCTGGTTGCCTTATCTTTTTTGTTTATGAGAGATACAAGGAAAAGTGAAAACGCAAGTTTGGATTTAAGGAAAAAGTATACATCTAAAATGGAAATGCACAATTGTAGAGAGAGAAATTCCAAAAAGTGTCTGTAACATTTAGGGATTGTAAACTCTTTTTAGTTTTCATATATCAGGTTTTGAAATTGTAGGGAAACAAAAGGGGAGGCAGGGGAATTTTAAGCTAGGTAATTGACTCCCAAGCCATAAGTAATTTCTTACAAAAATATAGCCCGTTACACATGATTGACCGATAAATCACTTTACAATCATCTATGATTGTTATGTCAGCTTTTTTGTAAATGGGCAAAAAATGGCTTGTTTGGCTCGAGTAAATATCTCATCGCACTCAAACTTGAGAATTTAATGAGGTTTGGATCCGTGTGTCGTCTACATCTTTAACATGTTTCAAGCATGCATGTCCACATCAAAAACATTTGCAGGATCAACTAGAAATCTCTTTCTTATAAAATTCCAAATTATCAGGGTTGAACTAGTAGAATTTCCCAAACTTGGATATCAAAACTTTTGTGTTCATTTGTGGTGTGTGAATAAATTTTCTTTGCCTACATTTGTTGTTGTTCTAAATTTTTTGCATACATAACCTCTAAAAGTTTTATTTTGTTGTGATATGTTTGCCTTATCTTTTTTGTTTACGAGAGATAAAGGGAATAGTGAAAACTCAACTTTTAATTTAAGGAAAAAGTATACATCTAAAATGGAAATGTGCAAATGTAGAGAGAGATAATTTCAAAAAGTGTCTGTAAATTTTAGGGATTGCAAACTCTTTCTTATTTTTATAGCTCAAGTTTTGCAGTCGTTGGGAAACAAAGGGGGAGGCCGGCAAATTTTTAGCAGAGTGTTTACTCCCAATCCATAAGTCATTTCTTATAAAAATATAGCCCATTACGTATGATTGACCGATAAATCACTTTACAATCATCTATGATTGTTAGGTCATCTTTTTTGTAAAATTCCAAAATAATGGCTTGTTTGGCTGGGGGTAAATGTCCCACCGCACCCAAACTTAAGAATTTAATGAGGTTTGGATTCGTAGGTCAACTACATCTTTAACATGTTACAAGCATGCATATCCACGTTTTAGACATGTGCAGGATCAACTCTTTCTTAAAATTTCTTTGCTATCAGGGTTGAACTAGTGAAATTCCCCAAACTTGGATATCAAAACTTTTGTTTTCATTTGTGGTGTGTGAATAAATTTTCTTTGGTTACATTTGTTGTTGTTCTAATTTTTTTTTAAACATAAACTCTTAAATTATCATTTTGTTGTGATCTATTTGCCTCATCTTTTTTGTTTACGAGAGATAAAGGGAAAGTTGAAAACTCAAGTTTTGATTCAAAGAAAAAGTATACATTGAAATGCAAATGCACAAATGTAGAGAGAGATAATTCTAAAAAGGGTTTATAACTTTTAGGGATTGTAAGTTCTTTCTAGTTTTTGTATATTAGGTTTTGCAACCATCGAGAAACAAAGGGGAAGGCGGGGGAATTTCTATCAATGTTGACTCCCAATCCATAAGCCATTTCTTACCAAAATATAGCCCATTACGCATGATTGACCGATAAATCACTTTACAATCACTTATGATTGTGAGGTCAACTTTTTTTAAATTGGGCAAAATAATGGCATGTTTGGCTCGGGTAAATATCCCACCACAACCAAACTAGAGAATTTAATGAGGTTTGGATCCGTAGGTCATCTGCATCTTTAACATGTTTCAAGCATTCATGTCCACATTTAAAACATTTGCTGGATCAACTAGAAATCTTTTTCTTATAAAATTCCAAGCTATCAGGGTTGAACTAGTCAAATTTCCCAAACTTGGATGTCAAAACGTTTTTGTTCATTTGTGGTGTGTGAATAAATTTTCTTTGCTTACATTTGTTGTTGTTCTAAATTTTTTGCATACATAACCTCTATTTTTTTTTTTTTTTTTTGTGATTTGTTTGCCTTATCTTTTTTGTTTACGAGAGATAAAGGGAAAGTGAAAACTCAAGTTTTAATTTAAGGAAAAAGTATACATCTAAAATGGAAACGCTCAAATGTAGAGAGAGATAATTCCAAAAAGTGTCTGTAAATTTTAGGGATTGCAAACTCTTTCTAGTTTTATATATCAGGTTTTCGAATCGTATGGAAACAAAGGGGGAGGGTGGGGAATTTTTAGCAGAGTGTTTACTCCCAATCCATAAGTCATTTCTTATAAAAATATAGCCCATTACGTAAGATTGAATGATAAATGCGTTACAATCATCTATGATTGTTAGGTCATCTTTTTTGTAAATTTTAAAAATAATGGCTTGTTTGGCTCGGGTAAATGTCCCACCGCACCCAAACTTGAGAATTTAATGAGGTTTGGATCCATAGGTCAGCTGCATCTTTAACATGTTTCAAGTGTGCACATCCACATTTTAGACATGTGCAGGATCAACTCTTTCTTGAAAATTTCTAAGCTATCAGGATTGAACAAGTGAAATTTCCAAAACTAGGATATCAAAACTTTTGTGTTCATTTGTGGTGTGTGAATAAATTTTCTTTGCTTACATTTGTTGTTGTTCTAATTCTTTTGCAAACATAAACTCTTAAATTATCATTTTGTTGTGATCTTTTTGCCCCCTCTTTTTTGTTTACGAGAGATAAAGGGAAAGTTGAAAACTCAAGTTTTGATTCAAAGAAAAAGTATACATCTGAAATACAAATGCACAAATGTTGAGAGGGATAATTCCAAAAAGGGTCTGTAACTTTTAGAGATTCTAAGTTCTTTCTAGTTTTTATATATTAGGTTTTTCACTCATCGAGAAACAAAGGGGGAGGTGGGGGAATTTGTATCAGTGTTGACTCCCAATCCATAAGCCATTTCTTACCAAAATATAGTCCATTACGCATGATTGACCGATAAATCACTTTACAATCACCTATGATTGTGAGGTCAGCTTTTTTAAAAATGGCAAAATAATGGCATGTTTGGCTCGGGTAAATATCCCATCATACCCAAACTTGAGAATTTAATGAGGTTTGGATCCGTAGGTCATCTGCATCTTTAACATGTTTCAAGCATGCATGTCCACATTTAAAACATTTGCAGGATCAACGAGAAATCTCTTTCTTATAAAATTCCAAGCTATATCTGGGTTGAACTAGTGGAATTTCCAAAACTTGGATATCAAAAATTTTGTGTTCATTTGTGGTGTGTGAATAATTTTTCTTGGCTTACATTTGTTGTTGTTCTAAATTTTTTGCATACATAACTTCAAAAAAAATTTTTTGTTGTGATCTGTTTGCCTTATCTTTTTTTTTTACGAGAGATAAAGGGAAAAGTGAAAACTCGAGTTTTAATTTAAGGAAAAAGTATACATCTTAAATGGAAATGCACAAATGTAGAGAGAGCTAATTCCAAAAAGTGTCTGTAAATTTTAGAGATTGCAAACTCTTTCTAGTTTTTATATATCAGGTTTTGCAATCATTGGGAAACAAAAGGGGAGGGCGGGGAGTTTTTAGCAGAGTGTTTACTCCCAATTCATAAGTCATTTCTTATAAAAATATATCCCATTACGTATAATTGACCGATAAATCAATTTACAATCATCTATGATTTTTAGGTCATCTTTTTTGTAAATTTCAAAAATAATGGCTTGTTTGGCTCGGGTAAATGTCCCACCGCACCCAAACTTGAGAATTTAATGAGATTTAGATCTATAGCTCAGTTGCATCTTTAACATGTTTCAAGCGTGCATATCCACATTTTAGACATGTAAGCATCAACTCTTTCTTAAAAATTTCTAAGCTATAAGGGTTGAACTAGTGAAATTTCCCAAACTTGGACACCAAAACTTTTGTGTTCATTTGTGGTGTGTGAATAAATTTTCTTTGCTTACATTTGTTGTTGTTCTGATTTTTTTGCAAACATAAACTCTTAAATTATTATTTTGTTGTGATATGTTTACCTGATCTTTTTTGTTTACGAGAGATAAAGGGAAAGTTGAAAACTCAAGTTTTGATTCAAAGAAAAAGTATACATCTGAAATGCAAATGCACAAATGTAGAGAGAGATAATTCCAAAAACTGTCTATAACTTTTAGGGATTGTAAGTTCTTTCTAGTTTTTATATATTAGGTTTTGCAATCGTCGAGAAACAAAGGGGGAGGCGGGGGAATTTTTATCAATGTTGACTCCCAATCCATAAGCCATTTCTTACCAAAATATTGCCCATTACGCATGATTGACAGATAAATCACTTTACAATCACCAATGATTGTGAGGTCAGATTTTTTTAAAATGGGCAAAATAATGGCATGTTTGACTCGGGTAAATATCCCACCACACCCAAACTTGAGAATTTAATGAGGTTTGGATCCTTTGGTCATCTGCATCTTTAACATGTTTCAAGCATGCATATCCACATTAAAAACATGTGCATGATCTACTAGAAATCTCTTTCTTATAAAATTCTAATTTATCAGGGTTTAACTAGTGGAATTTCCCAAACTTGGATATCTTAAATTTTGTGTTCATATGTGGTGTGTGAATTAATTTTCTTTGCTTAAATTTTAGTTGTTCTAAATTTTTTCATAGATAAGCTCTTAAATTTTCTTTTTGTTGTGATTTGTTCGCCTAATCTTTTAGTTTATGAGAGATACAAGGAAAAGTGGAAACACAAGTTTTGATTTAAGGAAAATGTATACGTATAAAATTGAAATGTACAAATGTAGAGCGAGATAATTCAAAAAAGTTTCTGTAACTTTTAGGGATTGTAAACTCTTTCTAGTTTTTATATATCAGGTTTTGCAATCGTTGAGAAACAAAGGGGGAGGTGGGGGAATTTTTAGCTGAGGGTTGACTCCCAATCCATAAGTTATTTATTACAATCATCTATTATTGTTAGGTCCGCTTTTTTTTAAATGGACAAAATAATGGCTGGTTTGGCTTGGGTAAATATCCCACCGCACCCAAACTTGAGAAGTTTATGAGATTTGGATCCGTAGGTCATCTGCAACTTTAACATGTTTCAAGCATGCATATCCACAGTTAAGACATTTGCAGGATCAACTTGAAATCTCTTTCTTATAAAATTCCAAGCTATCAGGTTTGAACAAGTGGAATTTCGTAAACTTGGATATCAAAAATTTTTTGTTCATTTTTGGTGACTGAATAAATTTTCTTTGCTTACATTTGTTGTCGTTCTAAATTTTTTTCCTACATAAACTCTAAAATTTTCATTTTGTTGTGATCTGTTTCCCTCATCTTTTTTGTTTACAAGAGATAAAGGGAAAAGTGAAAACTCAAGTTTTGATTTATGGAAAAAGTATAAATTTAAAATGGACAAGCACAAAAGTAGAGAGAGATAATTCCAAAAAGTGTCTTTAACTTTTAGGGATTGTAAACTTTTTCTAGTTTTTTTATATGAGGTTTTCCAATCGTCAAGAAACCAAAAGGGAGGTGGGGGAATTTTTAGTTGAGTGTTGACTCCCAATCCATAAGTCATTTCTTACAAAAATATAGCCAGTTATGCATGATTGTCCGATAAATCACTTTGCAATCATCTGTGATTGTTAGGTCAGCTTTTTTGTAAATGGGCAAAATAATGACTTGTTTCGCTCGTGTAAATATCCCTCCGCACCTAAACTTGACAATTTAATGAGGTTTGGATCCGTAGGTAATCTACTTCTATAACATGTTTCAAATATGCATATCCACATTTAAAACATGTGCATGATTAGCTAGAAATCTCTTTCTTATAAAATTCAGAGCTATCAGGGTTGAACTAGTGGAATTTCCAAAAGTTGGACATCAAAACTTTTGTGTTCATTTGTGGTGTGTGAATAAATTTTCTTTGCTTATCTTTTTTGTTGTTCTAAATTTTTTGCAAACATAGACTCTGAAATTTTCTTTTTGTTGTTATCTGTTTGCCTTATCTTTTTTGTTTACGAGAGATAAAAGAAAAAGTGAGAGATAATGTCTTATCTTTTCAATGGGCAAAATAGTGGCTTGTTTGGCTTGAGTAAATATCCCACCGCACCCAAACTTGAGAATTTAATGAGGTTTGGATCCGTTAGTCATCTGCATCTTTAGCATGTTTCAAGCATGTATATCCACATTTAAAACATGTGCAGGATCAACTACAAATTTCTTTCTTATAAAATTCCAAGCTATCAGGGTTGAACTAGTGGAATTTCCCAAACTTGCCTTTCAAAAATTTTTGATTTCTTTGATTACATTTGTTGTTGTTCTAAATATTTTGCATAGACAAACACTTAAATTTTCATTTTGCTGTGATCTATTTTCCTTATCTTTTTTGTTTACGAGATATAAAGGGAAAAGAGAAAACTCAAGTTTTGATTTAAGGAAAAAGTATACATCTAAAATGGAAATGCACAAAAGAAGAGAGAGGTAATTCCAAAAAGTGTCTTTAACTTTCACGGATTGTAAACTCTTTCTAGTTTTTATATATCAAGTTTTGCAATCTTTGGGAAACAAAGGGGGAGGTGAGGGAATTTTTAGCTCAGTGTTGACTCCGAATCCATAAGTCATTTCTTACAAAAATATAGACCATTACGCATGATTGACCGATAAATTACTTTACAATCATCTATGATTGTTACGTCTATTTTTTTGTAAATGGGCAAAATAATGGCTTGGTTGGCACGAGTAAATATCCCACCGCACCCAAACTTGAGAATTTAATAAGGTTTGGATCCGTTGGTCATCTGCATCTTTAAGATGTATCAAGCCTGCATATCCACATTTAAAACATGTGCACGATCAACTAGAAATCTCTTTCTTATAAAATTCCAATGTATCAGAGTTGAACTAGTGGAATTTCCCAAACTTGGATATGAAAACTTTTGTGTTCATTTGTGGTGCGTGAATAAATTTTCTTTGCTAACATTTGTTGTTTTTCATTTTGTTGTGATTTGTTGGCCTTATCTTTTTTGTTTACGAGATGTAAAGAGAAAAGTGAAAAACCAAGTTTTGATTTAAAGAAAAAGTATACATCTAAAATGGAAATGCACAAATGTAGAGTGATATAATTCCAAAAAGTGTTTGCAACTTTTAGGGATTGTAAACTCTTTCTAGTTTTTATACATCAAGTTTTGCAATCGTCGAGAAACAAAGGGGTAGGCAGGGGAATTTTAAGCTGAGTGTTGACTCCCAATCCATAAATCATTTCTTAAAAAAATATATCCCGTGACGCATGATTGACCGATAAATCACTTTACAATCATCAATGATTGTTTGGTCAGCATTTTTGTAAATGGGCAAAATAATGGCTTCTTTGGCTCAGGTAAATATCCCACCGCCCCCAAACTTGAGAATTTAATGAGGTTTGGATCCGTAGGTCATCTTCATCTTCAGCAAGTTTCAAGCATACATATCCATATTAAAAACATGTGCAGGATCAACTAGAAATCTCTATCTTATAAAATTCCAACTTATCAAGGTATAACAAGTGGAATTTCCACTACATGGAAATAAAAAATTTTGTGTTCATTTGTGGTGTGTGAATAAAATTTATTTGCTTATATTTGTAGTTGTTCTAAATTTTTTGCATAAATAAACTCCAAAAATTTTATTTTGTTGTGATCTGTTCGTCTTATCTATTTTGTTTACAAGAGATACAGGGAAAAGTGAAAACTCAAGTTTTGATTTAAGGAAAAAGTATACATCTTAAATGGAAATGCACAAATGTAGTGAGAGATAATTCAAAAAAGTTTAAGTAACTTTTAGGGATTGTAAACTCTTTCTAGTTTTTATATATCATGTTTTGAAATTGACGGGAAACAAACGAGGAGGCGGGGGAATTTTTAGCTGAGTGTTGGCTTCCAATCCATAAGTCATTTCTTAAAAAAATATACGCCGTTACACATGATTGACCGATAAATCACTTTACAATCATCTATGATTGTTAAGTTAACTTTTTTTTAAATGGGCAAAATATTGGTTTGTTTGGCTCAAGTAAATATTCCACCGCACTCAAACTTGAGAATTTAATGAGGTTTGGATCCGTAGGTCATCTGCATCTTTAACATGTTTCAAGCATGCATATCCACATTTAAAACATGTGCAGGATCAACTAGAAATATCTTTCTTATAAAATTCCAAGTTATCAGGGTTGAACTAGTGGAATTTCCCAAACTTTGATATCAAAACTTTTGTGTTCATTTGTGGTGTGTGAATAAATTATCTTTGCTTACATTTGTTGTTGTTCTAAATTTTTTGCATACATAAACTCTAAAATTTTCATTTTGTTCTTATCTGTTTGCCTTATCTTTTTTGTTAAAGAGAGACGAGTGGAGAAGTGAAAATTCATGTCTTGATTTAAGGAAAAAGTATACATATAAAATGGAAATGCACAAATTTAGTGGGAGATAATTCCAAAAAGTGACTGTAACTTTTAGGGATTCTAAACTCTTTCAAGTTTTTATATATCAGGTTTTGCAATCGTTGAAAAAAAGGGGGAGGGAGGGGAATTTTTTAGCTGAGTGTTGGCTCCCAATCCAAAATTAATTTCTACAAAAAATATAGCCTGTTACGCATGATTGACCGTTAAATCACTTTACAATCATCTCTAATTGTTAGGTCAGCTTTTTTGTAAATGGGCCACATAATGGCTTGCTTGGGTCGGGTAAATTTCCCACCGCACCCAAAATTGAGAATTTAATGTGGTTTGGATATGTAGGTCATTTGCAACTTTAACATGTTTCAAGCAAGCATATCCACATTTAAGACATGTGCAGGATCAACTTGAAATCTATTTCTTATAAAATTCCAAGTTATCAGGGTTTAACAAGTGGAATTTCCCAAACTTGGATATCAAAACTTTTGTGTTCATTTGTGGTGTGTGAATAAATTTTCTTTGCTTACATTTCTTGTTATTCTAAATTTTTTGCATACATAAACTCTTAAATTTTTATTTTATTGTGATCTATTTTCCTTATCTTTTTTGTTTACAAGAGATGAAGCGAAAAGTGAAAACTCAAGTTTTGATTTAAGGAAAAAGTATACATCAAAAAAGGAAATGGACAAATGTAGAGAGAGATAATTCCAAAAAGTATATGTAAATTTTAGGGATTGTAAAATCTTTCTAGTTTTTATATATTGGGTTTTGCAAGCATTGGGACACAAAAGGGGAGGCAGGGGAATTTTTAGCTGAGTGTTGAGTCCGATTTCATAAATCATTTCTTAAAACAATATAGCCTGTGAAGCATGATTGACCGATAAATCACTTTACACTGGGTAAATGGGTAAAGTACTGCCTTGTTTGGCTCGGTTAAATATCCCACCGCCCCCAAACGTGAAAATTTAATTAGGTTTCGATCCGTAGGTCATCTTCATCTTTAACATGTTTCAGGCATGCATATCTACATTTAAAACATGTGCAGGATAACTAGAAATCTCTTTCTTATAAAATTCTAAACTATCAGGGTTGAACTAGAGGAATTATCCAAACTTGAATATCAAAACTTTCTGTTCATATTTGGTGTGTGAATAAATTTTCTTTGCTTACATTTTTTGTTGTTCAAAATTTTTTGCATACATAAACTCTAAAATTTTCATTTTGTTGTGATCTATTTGCCATTTCTCTTTTTTTTATGAGAGATAAAGGGAAAAGTGAAAACTCAAGTTTTGATTTAAGGAAAAATTATACATCTAAAATGGAAATGCTCAACTGTAGAGACAGATAATTCTAAAAAGTGTCTGTAACTTTTAGGGATTGTAAACTCTTTCTAGTATTTATGAATTAGGTTTTGCAATCGTTGGGAAACAAAGGGGGAGGCGGGCGAATTTTTAGTTGAATGTTGACTCCCAGTTCCACAAGTCATTTCTTACAAAAATATAACCCGTTACGCATGATTGACCAAAAAATCACTTTACAAACATCGATTATTGTTAGGTCAGCGTTTTTGTAAATGGGCAAAATAATGGTTTGTTTTTCTCGAGAAAATATCCCACCGCACCCAATCTTGAGAATTTAAAGAGGTTTGAATCCATAGGTAATCTGCAACCTTAACATGTTTCAAGCATGCATATCCACATTTAAAACATGTGTAGGATCAACTAGAAATCTCTTTCTTATAAAATTCCAAGCTATCAGGGTTTAAATAGTGGAATTTCCCAAACTTTGAAATCAAAACTTTTGTGTTCATTTGTGGTGTGTGAATAAATTTTCTTTGCTTACAGTTGTTGATGATCATAATTTTTTGCGTGCATAAACTCTAAAATTTTACTGTTGTTGTGATCTGTTTGCCTTATCTCTTTTGTTTACGAGAGATAAAAGGGAAAAGTGAAAACTCAAGTGTTGATTTAAGGTAAAAGTATACATAAAAATGGAAATGCACCAATGTAGATAGTGATAATTCCAAAAAGTATCTTTAACTTTTAGGAAACGTAAACTCTTTCTAGTTTTCATATATCAGGTTTTGAAAGCATCGGGAAACAAAGGGGAGGCGGGGGAATTTTTAGCTGAGTGTTGACTCCCAATCCATAAGTCATTTCTTACAAAAATATAGCCCTTTACTTATCATTCACCGATAAATTACTTTATAATCCTCTATGATTGTTAGGTCAACCTTTTTTTAAATGGGCAAAATAAAGGCTTGTTTGGCTTGGGTAAATGTCCCACCGCACCTAAACTTGAGAATATAATGAGGTTTGGATCCGTAGGTAATCTGCATCTTTAACATGTTTCAAGCATGCATATCCACATTTAAAACATGCGCAGGATCAACTGGAAATATGCTTCCTATAAAATTCCAAGCTATCAGGTTTGAACTAGTGGAATTTCCCAAACTTGGATATCAAAACTTTTGTGTTCATTTGTGGTGTGTAAATAAATTTTCTTTGCTTACAGTTGTTGTTACTCTAAATATTTTGCAGACATAATCTCTAAAATTTTCATTTTGTTGTGATCTGTTTGCCTTATCTCTTTTGTTTACGAGTGATAAAGGGAAAAGTAAAAACTCAAGTTTTGATTTAAGGAAAAGGTATACACCATAAATGGAAATGCACAAATGTAGAGAGAGATAATTCTAAAAATTGTCTGTAACTTTTAGGGATTGTAAATTCTTTCTTGTTTTTATATATTAGGTTTTTCAATCGTTGGGAAACAAAGGGGGAGGCGTGGGAATTTATAGTTGAGTGTTGACTCCCTATCCATATGTCATTTCTTACAAAAATATAGCCCGTTACTCATGATTTCCCGGTAAATCACTTTACAATCATCTATTAATGTTAGGTCAATGTTTTTCTAAATGGGCAAATAATGGTTTGTTTGGCTCGGGAAAATATCCCACCACAATCAAACTTGAGAATTTAATGTGGTTTGGATCCATAGGTCATCTGCATCTTTAACATATTTCAAGCATGCATATCCATATTTAAAACATGTGCATGATCAAATAGAAATCTCTTTGTCATAAAATTCCAAGCAATCAGGGTTGAACTTGTGGAATTTCCCAAACTTGGATATCAAAACTTTTGTGTTCATTTGTGGAATGTGAATAAATTTTATTTGCTTGCAGTTGTTGTTAAAATTTTTCGCATACATAAACTCTAAAAATTTCATTTTGTTGATATCTGTTTGCCTTATCTTTTTTGTTTACGAGAGATAAAGGGAAAAGTGAAAACTCAAGTTTTGATTTGAGGAAAACGTATACATCTAAAATGGAAATGCACAAAAAGTAGAGAGAGATAATTCCAAAAAGTGTCTGTAACTTTTAGGGATTGTAAACTCTTTCTAGTTTTCATATATGAGGTTTTGAAAGTGTCGGGAAACAAAGGGGGAGGCGGGGGAATTTTTAGGTGAGTGTTGGCTCCCAATCCATAAGTCATTTCTTACAAAAATATAGCCCTTTACTTATGATTGATCGATAAATCACCTTACAATCATCTATGATTGTTAGGTCAGCTTTTTTTTTAAATGGGCAAAATAATGGCTTGTTTGGCTAGGGTAAATATCCCACCGCACCCAAACTTGAGAATTTAGTGAGGTTTGGATCCCTAGGTAATCTGGATCTTTACCATGTTTCAAGCATGCATATCCACATTTAAAACATTTGCAGGATCAATTAGAAATCTTTCTAATAAAATTCTAAGCTATCAGAGTTGAACTAGTGGAATTTCCTAAACTTGGATATCAAAACTTTTGTGTTCATTTGTGGTGTGTGAATAAATTTTCTTTGCTTAGATTTTTTGTTGTTCTAAATTTTTTGCCTACATAAACTCTAAAATTTTCATTTTGTTGTTATCTGTTTTCCTTACCTTTTTTGTTAAAGAGAGATAAACTAAAAAGTGAAAATTCATGTTTTGATTTGTGGAAAAAGTATACATCTAAAATGGAAATGCAAAAATTTAGAAAGAGATATTTCCAAAAAGTGACTCTAAATTTTAGGGATTCTAAACACTTTCAAGTTTTGATATACCAGGTTTTGCAATCGTAGGAGAAAAAAGGGGGGGGGAGGGAACTTTTAGCTGAGTGTTGACTCCCAATCCTTAACTAATTTCTTAAAAAAATATAGCCCATTACACATGATTGACCAATAACTCACTTTACAATCATCTCTGATTGTTAGGTCAGTTTTTTTGTAAATGGGCAAAATTATGGTTTGTTTGGGTTGGGTAAATATCTCACCGCACACAAACTTGAGAATTTAATGAGGTTTGGATCCGTTGGTCATCTGCATCTTTAACATGTTTCAAGCATGCATATCCACATTTAAGACATGTGCATGATCAACTTTAAATCTATTTCTTATAAAATTCCAAGCTATCAGGGTTGAACAAGTGGAATTTCCCAAACTTGGATATAAAAACTTTTGTGTTCATTTTTGGTGTGTGAATAAATTTTATTTGCTTACATTTCTTGTTGTTCTAAATTTTTTTTGCCAACATAAACTCTAAAATTTTTATTTTGTTGTGATCTGTTTTCCTTATCTTTTTTGTTTACAAGAGATGAAGCGAAAAATAAAAACTCAAGTTTTGATTTAAGGAAAAAGTATACATCTAAAAAGGAAATGCACAAATGTAGAGAGAGATAATTCCAAAAAGTGTCTGTAACTTTTAGGGATTGTAAAATCTTTTTAGTTTTTATATATTAGGTTTTCCAAGCGTCGGGAAACAAAGGGGGAGGAAGGGGGAATTTTTAGCTGATCGTTGACTCCCAATCCATAAATCATTTCTTACAAAAATATAGCCCATGACGCATGATTGACTGGTAAATCACTTTACAATCATCTAATATTGTTAGGTCAGCTTTTTTGTAAATGGGTAAAATACTGGCTTGTTTGGTTCGGGTAAATATCCCACCGCCCCCAAACTTGATAATTTAATTAGGTTTGGATCCGTAGGTCATCTTCATCTTTAACATGTTTCAAGCATGCAAAAACCCTAAACTCTAAACCTAAAAACATGTGCAGGATCAACTAGAAATTTCTTTCTTATAAAATTAAAAGTTATCAGGGTTGAACTAGTGGAATTTCCCAAACATGGATATCAAAACTTTTGTGTTCATATGTGGTGTGTGAATAAATTTTCTTTGCTTATATTTGTTGTTTTTCTAAATTTTTAGCATACATAAACACTAAAATTTTCATTTTGTTGTGATCTGTGTACCATATCTCTTTTGTTTACGAGAGATAAAGGGAAAAGTGAAAACTCAAGTTTTGATTTAAGGAAAAACTATACTTCTAAAATGGAAATGTACAAGTGTTGACAGAGATAATTCTAAAAAGTGTCTATAACTTTTAGGGATTTTAAACTCTTTCTAGTATTTATGTATTAGGTTTTGCAATCGTCGGGAAAAAAAGGGGGAGGCGGGCTGTAATTTTTAGATGAGTGTTGATTCCCAATCCATAAATCATTTCTTACAAAAATATTGCCTGTTACGCATGATTGACCGATAAATCAGTTTACAATCATCTATTACTGTTACGTCAGCGTTTTTGTAAATGGGCAAAATGTTTGGCTCCGGAAAATATCCCACCGCACCAAAACTTGAGAATTTAAAGAGGTTTGGATACGTAGGTAATCTGCATCTTTAACATGTTTCAAGCATGCTTATCCACATTTAAAACATGTGCAAGATCAACTAGAAATCTCTTTCTTATAAAATTAAATGCAATCAGAGTTGAACAAATGGAATTTCCACAACTTGGAAATCAAAACTTTTCTGTTCATTTGTGGTGTGTGGATACATTTTCTTTGCTTACAGTTGTTGTTTTTCAAATTGTTTTGCATACATTAACTCTAAAATTTTAATTTTGTTTACGAGAGATAAAGGGAAAAGTGAAAATCTTTTGTTTACGAGAGATAAAGGGAAAAGTGAAAACTCAAGTTTTGATTTAAGGTAAAAGTATATATGAAAATAGAAATGCATAAATGTAGATAGAGATAATTCCAAAAAGTGTCGGTAACTTTTATGGATTATAAACTCTTTCTAGTTTTCATATATCAGGTTTTGAAAGTGTCGGGAAACAAAGAGGGAGGCGGGGGAATTTTTAGCTGAGTGTTGACTCCCAATCCATAAGTCATTTCATACAAAAATATTGCCCTTTACTTATGATTCACCGATAAATCACCTTACAATCATCTATGATTGTTAGGTCAGCTTTTTTTTAAATGGGCAAAATAAAGGCATGTTTTGCTTGGGTAAATATACCACCGCACAGAAACTTGAGAATTTAATGAGGCTTGGATCCGTAGGTAATCTGCATCTTTAACATGTTTCAAGCATGCATATCCACATTTAAAACATGTGCAAGATCAACTAGAAATATGTTTCTTATAAAATTCCAAGCTATCATGGTTGAACTAGTGGAATTTCCCAAACTTGGATATCAAAACTTTTGTGTGCATTTGTGGTGTGTCAATAAATTTTCTTTGCTTACAGTTGTTGTTGTTCTAAATTTTTTGCATACATAAACTCCAAAATTTTATTTTGTTGTGATCTGTTTGCCTTATCTCTTTTGTTTACGAAAACTCAAGTTTTGATTTAAGGAAAAGGTATACCCCTTAAATGGAAATGCACAAATGTAGAGAGAGATAATTCTAAAAACTGTCTGTAACTTTTAGGGATTGTAATCTCTTTCTTGTTTTTATATATTTGGTTTTTCAATCATCGGGAAACAAAGGGGGACGCATGGGAATTTGTAGTTGAGTGTTGAATCCCTATCCATAAGTCATTTCTTACAAAAATATAGACCGTTACGCATGATTGACCGATAAATCACTTTCCAGTCATCTATTATTTTTAGGTCAGCATTTTTGTTAATGGGCAAAATAATTGTTTGTTTGGCTTTTGAAAATATCCCACCACACCCAATCTTGAGAATTTAATGAGGTTTGGATCCATAGGTAATCTGCATCTTTAACATGTTTCAAGCATGCATCTCCACATTTAAAACATGTGCATGATCAACTAGAAATCTCTTTGTTATAAAATTCCAAGCAATCAGGGTTGAACTAGTGGAATTTTCCAAACTTGGATATCAAAACATTTGGGTTCATTTGTGGTGTGTGAATAAATTTTATTTGCTTACAGTTGTTGTTGTTATAAATTTTTTGCATACTTAAACTCTAAAAATTTCTTTTTGTTGATATATGTTTGCCTTATCTCTTTTGTTTATGAGAGATAAAGGGAAAAGTGAAAACTCAAGTTTTGATTTGAGGAAAACGTATACATCTAAAATGGAAATGTACAAATGTACAGAGAGATAATTCCAAAAAGTGTCTGTAACTTTTAGGGATTGTAAACTCTTTCTAGTTTTCATATCTGAGGTTTTGAAAGTGTCGGGAGAAAAAGGGGGAGGCGGGGGAATTTTTAGCTGAGTGTTGACTCCATATCAATATGTCATTTCTTACAAAACTATAGCCCTTTACTTATGATTGACCGATAAATCAACTTACAATCATCTATGATTGTTAGGTCAGCTTTTTTTTTTAAATGGGCAAAATAATGGCTTGTTTGGCTCGGGTAAATATCCCACCGCACCCAAACTTGAGAATTTAATAAGTTTTGGATCCGTAAGTCATCTGTGTCTTTAACATGTTTCAAGCATGCATATCCACATTTAAAACATGTGCAGGATCAACTAGAAATCTCTTTCTTATAAAATCCCAATTTATCAGGGTTGAGCTGGAGGAAGATCCCAAACATGGATATCAAAACTTGTGTTCATATGTGGTGTGTGAATAAATTTGCTTTGCTTACATTTGTTGTTTTTATAAATTTTTTGCAAACATAAACTCTAAAATTTTCATTTTTTTGTGATTTGTTTACCTTATCTCTTTTGTTTACGAGAAATAAAGGGAAAAGGAAAAACTCAAGTTTTGATTTAAGGAAAAATTATACATCTAAAATGGAAATGCACTAATGTAGATAGAGATAATTCCAAAAAGTGTCTGTAACTTTTAGGGATTGAAAACTCTTTCAAGTATATTTGTATTAGGTTTTGCAATCATTGGGAAACAAAGTGGGAGGCAGGCGAATTTTTAGTTGAGTGTTGGCTCCCAATCCACAAGTCATTTCTTATAAAAATATAACCCGTTACGCATGACTGAACGAAAAATCACTTTACAATCATCTATGATTGTTAGGTCAGCGTTTTTGTAAATGGGGAAAAAAAAGGTTTGTTTGGCTCGGGAAAATATCCCACCACAACCAAACTTGAGAATTTACAGAGGTTTGAATCCATAGGTAATTTGCATCTTTAACATGTTTCAAGCATGCATATCCACATTTAAAACATGTACATGATCAACTAGAAATCTCTTTCTTATAAAATTCCAAGCTATCAGGGTTAAAATAGTGGAATTTCCCATGGAAATCAAAACTTTTGTATTCATTTGTGGTGTGGGAATAAATTTTCTTTCCTTACAGCTGTTGTTGTTCATAATTTTTTGCATACTTAAACTCTAAAATTTTAATATTGTTGTGATTTGTTTGCCTTATCTCTTTTGTTTACGAGAGATAAAGAGAAAAGTGAAAACTCAAGTGTTGATTTAAGGTAAAAGTGTACAGCAAAATGGAAATGCACAAAATTAGATAAAGATAATTCCAAAAAGTTTCTTTAACTTTTAGGAAATGTAAGCTCTTTCTAGTTTTCATATATCAGGTTATGAAAGCATCGGGAAACAAAGGGGGAGGCGGGGGAATTTTTTGCTGAGTGTTGACTTCCAATCCTTAAGTCATTTCTTACAAAAATATAGCCCTTTACTTAAGATTCACAGATAAATCACTTTACAATAATCTATGATTTTTAGGTCAGATTTTTTTTAAATGGGCAAAGTAAAGGCTTGTTTTGGTTGGGTAAATCTCCAACCGCACCAAACTTGAGAATTTGATGTGGTTTGGATCCGTAGGTAATCTGCATCTTTAACATGTTTCAAGCATGCATATCCACATTTAAAACATGTGCAAGATCAACGAGAAATATGTTTCTTATAAAATTCCAAGGTATCATGGTTGAACTAGTGGAATTTCTCAAACTTGGATATCAAAACTTTTGTGTTCATTTGTGGTGTGTCAATAAATTTTCTTTGCTTACAGTTGTTGTTGTTAAAATTTTTTTTGCATACATAAACTCTAAAATTTTTATTTTGTTGTGATTTGTTTGCTTTATGTCTTTTGTTTATGAGAGATAAAGGGAAAAGTGAAGACTCATGTGTTGATTGAAGGAAAAGGTATACACCTAAAATGGAAACGCACTAATGTAGAGAGAGAATTCTAAAAACTGTCTGTAAACCCTTTCTTGTTTTTATATATTAGGTTTTTCAATCATCGGGAAACAAAGGGGAAAGCGTGGGAATTTTTAGTTGAGTGTTGACTCCCTATGCATAAGTCATTTCCTACAAAAATATAGCCCATTACGCATGATTAACCGATAAATCACTTTCCAATCATCTATTATTGTTAGGACAACGTTTTGTAAATGGGCAAAATAACGGTTTGTTTTGCTTTGGAAAATATCCCACCACACCCAATCTTGAGAATTTAATGAGGTTTGGATCCGTAGGTAATCTACATCTTTAAAATGTTTCAAGCATGCATCTCCACATTTAAAACATGTGCATGATCAACTAGAAATCTCTTTGTTCTAAAATTCCAAGCAATCAGGGTTGAACTAGTGGAATTTCCAAAACTTGGATATCAAAACATTTGTGTTCATTTATGGTATGTGAATAAATTTTATTTGCTTACAGTTGTTGATGTTATAAATTTTTTGCATACATAAACTCTAAAAATTTCATTTTGTTAATATCAGTTTGCCTTATCTTTTTTGTTTGAGAGCGAAAAAGGGAAAAGTGAAAAATCAAGTTTTGATTTGAGGAAAACTTATACATCTAAAATGGAAATGCCCAAATGTACAGGGAGATAATTCCAAAAAGTGTTTGTAATTTTTAGGGATTGTAAACTCTTTCTAGTTTTCATATATGAAGTTTTGAAAGTGTAGGGAAACAAAGAGAGAGGCAGGGGAATTTTTGGCTGAGTGTTGACTCCCAATCCATAAGTCATTTCTTACAAAAATATAGCCTTTTACTTATGATTGACCGATAAATCACCTTACAATCATCTATGATTGTTAGGTCAGCTTTTTTTTAAATGGGCAAAATAATGGCTTGTTTGGCTCGGGTAAATATCCCACCACACCCAAACTTGAGAATTTAGTGAGGTTTGGATCCGTAGGTAATCTGGATCTTTAACATGTTTCAAGCATGCATATCCACATTTAAAACTTGTGCAGGATCAACTAGAAATCTCTTTCTTATTAACTTCCAAGCTATCATGGTTGAACTAGTGGAATTTCCCAAACTTGGATATCAAAACTTTTGTGTTCATTTGTGGTGTGTGAATAAATTTTCTTTGCTTACATTTGTTGTTGTTCTAAATTTTTTGCATACTTGTACTCTAAAATATTCATTTTGTTGTTATCTATTTGCCTTACCTTTTTTGTTAAAGAGCGATAAACTGAAAAGTGAAACTTCATGTTTTGATTTGAGGGAAAAGAATACATCTAAAATGGAAATCAACAAATTTAGAGAGAGATAATTCCAAAAAGTGACTGTAACTTTTAGGGATTCTAAACTCTTTCAAGTTTTTATATATCAGGTTTTGCAATCGTAGGAAAAAAAAGGGGGAGGCGGGGGAATTTTTAGCTGATTGTTGACTCCCAATCCATAAGTAATTTCTTAAAAGAAAATAGGTCGTTACACATGATTGATCGATAAATCACTTTACAATCATCTCTCATTGTAAGGTCAGCTTTTTTTGTAAATTGGCAAAATTATGGCTTGTTTGGGTCGGGTAAATATCCCACCGCACCCAAACTTGAGAATTTAATGAGGTTTGGATCCATAGGTCACCTGCATCTTTAACATGTTTCAAGCATGCATATCCACATTTAAGACATGTGCAGGATCAACTTTAAATCTATTTCTTATAAAATTCCAAGCTATCAGGGTTGAACAAGTGAAATTTCCCAAACTTGGATATCAAAACTTTTGTGCTCATTTGTGGTGTGTGAATAAACTTTATTTGCTTACATTTCTTGTTGTTCTAAATATTTAGCCTACATAATCTCTAAAATTTTCATTTTGTTGTAATCTGTTTTCCTTATCTTTTTTGTTTACAAGAGATGAAGCGAAAAATGAAAACTCAAGTTTTTATTTAAGGAAAAAGTATACATCTAAAAAGGAAATGCATAAATGTAGAAAGAGATAATTCCAAAAAGTGCCTGTAACTTATAGGGATTGTAAACTCTTTGTATTTTTTATTTGTTAGGTTTTGCAAGTGTCAGGAAACGAAGGGGGAGGCGGGGAATTTTTTGTTGAGTGTTGACTCCCAATCCATAAGTCATTTCTAAAAAAAAAATAGCCCGTTACGCATGATTGACCAATAAATCACTTTACAATCATCTATGATTGTTAAGTCAGCTTTTTTTTAAATGGGCAAAATAATGGCTTGTTTGGCTCGGGTAAATTTTCCACCGCACCCAAAGTTGAGAGTTTAATAAGTTTTGGATCCGTAGGTCATCTGCATCTTTAACATGTTTCAAGCATGCATATCCACATTTGAAACATGTGCTAGATCAACTAGAAATCTCTTTCTTATAAAATTCCAAGCTATCAGGGTTGAACTAAAGGAATTTCCCAAACATGGATATCAAAACTTGTGTGTTCATATGTGGTGTGTGAATAAATTTTCTTTGCTTATATTTGTTGTTGTTCTAAGTTTTTTGCATATATAAACTCTAAAATTTTCATTTTGTTGTGATCTGTTTGCCATATCTCTTTTCTATACGACAGATAAAGGGAAAAGTGAAAACTCAAGTTTTGATTTAAGGAAAAAGTATACTTCTAAAATGGAAATGCACAAATGTAGAGAGATAATTCTAAAAAGTGTCTATAACTTGAAGGGAATTGTAAACTCTTTCTAGTATTATGTATTAGGTTTTACAATCATTGGGAAACGAAGGGGGAGGCTGGCGAATTTTTAGTTGAGTGTTGACTCCCAATCCATAAGTCATTTCTTACAAAAATATAGCTTGTTACATGTGATTGACCGATAAATCACTTTACAATCATCTATTACTGTTAGGTCAGTGTTTTTGTAAATGGGCAAAATAAAGGTTTGTTTGGCTCGGGAAAATATTCCACCACACCCAAACTTGAGAATTTAAAGAGGTTTGGATCCGTAGGTAATCTGCGTCTTTAACATGTTTCAAGCATGCATATCCACATTTAAAACATGTGCAGGATCAACTAGAAATCTCTTTCTTATAAAATTCAATGCAATCAGAGTTGAACTAATGGAATTTCGCAAACTTGGAAATCAAAACTTTTGTGTTCATTTGTGGTGTATTGATAAATTTTCTTTGCTTACAGTTTTTGTTTTTCAAATTGTTTTGCATACATAAACTCTAAAATTTGAATTTTGTTTTGATCTGTTTGCCTTATCTCTTTTGTATACGAGAGATAAAGGGAAAAGTGAAAACTCAAGTTTTGATTTAAGGTAAAAGAATATATGAAAATATAAATGCTCAATTGTAGATAGAGATAATTCGAAAAAGTGTCGGTAACTTTTAGGGATTGTAAACTGTTTCTAGTTTTCATATATCAGGTTTTGAAAGCGTTGGGAACCAAAGGGGGAGGCGGGGGAATTTTTAGCAGAGTGTTAACTCCCAATCCATAAGTCATTTCATACAAAAATATTGCCCTTTACTTATGATTCACCGATAAATCACTTTACAATCATCTATGATTGTTAGGTCAGCTTTTTTTTAAATGGCCAACATAAAGGCTTGTTTTGCTCGGGTAAATATCCCACCGCACCCAAACTTGAGAATTTATTGAGGTTTGGATCCGTAGGTAATCTGCATCTTGAAAGTGTTTCAAGCATGCATATCCGCATTTAAAACATGTGCAAGATCAACTAGAAATATGTTTCTTATAAAATTCCAAGCTATCAGGGTTGAACTAGTGGAATTTCCCAAACTTGGATATCAAAACTTTTGTGTTCATTTGTTGTGTGTTAATAAATTTTCTTTGCATAGAGTTGTTGTTGTTCTAAATTTTTGCATAAATAAACTCCAAAATTTCATTTTGTTGTGATTTGTTTGCCTTATCTCTTTTGTTTACGAGAGATAAAGGGAAAATTGAAATCTCAAGTTTTTATTTAAGGAAAAGGTATACACCTTAAATGGAAATGCACAAATATAGAGAGAGATAATTCTAAAAACTGTCTGTAACTTTTAGGGATTGTAGTCTCTTTCTTGTTTTTATATCTGAGGTTTTTCAATCGTCGGGAAACAAATTGGGAGGGGGGGGGGGGGGGGGGGGGGGGGGGGGGGGGGGGTGGGGAATTTGTAGTTGAGTGTTGACTTCCAATCATAAATCATTTCTTACAAAAAAAATAGCCCGTTACGCATGATTGATCGATAAATCACTTTAAAATCATCTATTATTGTTAGGTTAGCATTTTTGTAAATGTGGAAAATAATAGTTTGTTTGGCTCGAGAAAATATCCCATCACACCCAAAATTGAGAATTTATTGAGGTTTGAATCGGTAGGTAATCTGCGTCTTTAACATGTTTCAAGCATGCATATCCACATTTAAAACATGTGCAGGATCAACTAGAAATCTCTTTCTTATAAAATTCCAACCTATCAGGGTTGAACTAGAGGAATTTTCCAAACATGGATATCAAAACTTTTGTGTTCATATGTGGTGTGTGAATAAATTTTCTTTGCTTACATTTGTTGTTGTTATAAATTTTTTGCATACATAAACTCTATAATTGTCATTTTGTTGTGATTTGTTTGCCTTCTCTCTTTTGTTTACGAGAAATAAAGGGAAAAGTGAAAAGTCAAGTTTTGATTTAAGGAAAAAGTATACATCTAAAATGGAAATGCACAAATGTAGATAGAGATAATTCCAAAAAGTATCATTAACTTTTAGGGATGTAAACTCTTTCAAGTATTTTTGTATTAGGTTTTGCAATCATCAGGAAACAAAGGGGGAGGCAAGCAAATTTTTAGTTGAGTGTTGACTCCCAATCCACAAGTCATTTCTTACAAAAATATAACCCGTTACGCATGATTGACTGAAAAATCACTTTACAATCATCAATTATTGTTACGTCAACGTTTTTGTAAATGGGCAAAAAAATGGTTTGTTTGGCTCGGGAAAATATCCTACTGCAACAAAACTTGAGAATTTAATGTGGTTTGAATCCATAGGGAATTTGCATCTTTAACATGTTTCAAGCATGCATATCCACAATTAAAACATGTGCAGGATCAACTAGAAATCTCTTTCTTATAAAATTCCTAGCTATCAGGGTTAAAATAGTGGAATTTCCCAAACTTGGAAATCAAAACTTTTGTATTCATTTGTGGTGTGGGAATAAATTTTCTTTGCTAACAGCTGTTATTGTTCATAATTTTTTGCATACTTAAACTCTAAAATTTTAATATTTTTGTGATCTGTTTGCCTTTCTCTTTTGTTTACGAGAGATAAAGGGAAAAGTGAAAATTCAAGTGTTGATTTAGGGTAAAAGTATACATCAAAATGGAAATGCAAAAATGTAGATAGAGATAATTCCAAAAAGTGACTTTAACTTTTAGGAATTGTAAACTCTTTCTAGTTTTCATATATCAAGTTATGAAAGCATCGGAAAACAAAGGGGGAGCAGGGGAATTTTTAGCTGAGTGTTGACTCCCATTCCATAAGTCATTTCTTAAAAAAATATAGACCTTTACTAATGATTCTCAGATAAATCACTTTACAATCATCTATGATTGTTAGGTCAGCTATTTTTTAAATAGGCAAAATAAAGGCTTGTTTTGCTTGGGTAAATGTCCCACCGCACCCAAACTTGAGAATTTAATGAGGATTGGATCCATAGGTAATCTGCATCCTTAACATGTTTCAAGAATGCATATCCACATTTAAAACATGTGCAGGATCAACTAGAAATATGTTTCTTATAAAATTCCAAGCTATCAGGGTTGAACTAGTGGAATTTCTCAAACTTGGATATCAAAACTTTTGTGTTGATTAATGGTGTGTCAATAAATTTTCTTTGCTTACAGTTGTTGTTGTTCTAAATTTTTTGCATACATAAACTCCAAAATTTCATTTTGTTGTGATCTGTTTGCCTTATCTCTTTTGTTTACGAGAGATAAAGGGAAAAGTGAAAACTCAAGTTTTGATTTAAGGAAAAGGTATACACTTTAAATGGAAATGCACAAATGTGGAGAGAAATAATTCTAAAAATTGTCTGTAACTTTTAGGGATTGTAATCTCTTTCTTGTTTTTTTATATTAGGTTTTTCAATCGACGGGAAACAAATTGGAGGGGGGGTGGGGGAATTTGTTGTTGAGTGTTGACTCCCAATCCAGAAGTCATCTCTTACAAAAATATAGCCCGTTACGCATGATTGACCGATAAATAACTTTACATTCATCTACTATTGTTAGGTCAGCGTTTTTATAAATGTGCAAAATAATAGGTTGTTTGGCTCGGGAAAATATCCCACCACACCCAAACTTGAGAATTTAATGAGGTTTGGATATGTAGGTAATCTGCGTCTTTAACATGTTTTAAGCATGCATATCCACATTTAAAACATGTGCAAGATCAACTAGAAATCTCTTTCTTATAAAATTCCTAGCTATCAGGGTTGAACTAGAGGAATTTCCCAAACATGGATATCAAAACTTTTGTGTTCATATGTGGTGTGTGAATAAATTTTCTTTGCTTACATTTGTTGTTGTTATAAATTTTTTGCATACATCAACTCTAAAATTGTCATTTTGTTCTGATGTGTTTGCCTTATCTCTTTTGTTTACGAGAAAAAATGGGAAAAGTGAAAACTCAAGTTTTGATTTAAGGAAAAAGTATACATCTAAAATGGAAATGCACAAATGTAGATAGAGATAATTCCAAAAAATGTCTGTAACTTTTAGGGATTGTAAACTCTTTCAAGTATTTTTGTATTAGGTTTTGCAATCATTAGGAAACAAAGGGGGAGGCAGGTGAATTTTTAGTTGAGTGTTGATTCCCAATCCACAAGTCATTTCTTACAAAAAAATAACCCGTTACACATGATCGACTGAAAAATCACTTTACAATCATCTATTATTGTTAGGTCAACGTTTTTGTAAATGGGCAAAAAAATGGTTTGTTTGGCTCGGGAAAATATCCCACCGCAACCGAACTTGAGAATTTAAAGAGGTTTGAATCCATAGGTAATTTCCATCTTTAACATGTTTCAAGCATGCATATCCACAATTAAAACATGTGCAGGATCAACTAGAAATCTCTTTCTTATAAAATTCCTAGCTATCAGGGTTAAAATAGTGGAATTTCCCAAACTTGGAAATCAAAACTTTTGTATTCATTTGTGGTGTGGGAAAAAAATTTCTTTGCTAACAGCTGTTGTTGTTCATAATTTTTTGCATACTTAAACTCTAAAATTTTAATATTGTTGTGATCTGTTTGCCTTTCTCTTTTGTTTACGAGAGATAAAGGGAAAAGTGAAAACTCAAGTGTTGATTTAAGGTAAAAGTATACATCAAAATGGAAATGCACAAATGTAGATAGAGATAATTCCAAGAAGTGTCTTTAACTTTTAGGAATTGTAAACTCTTTCTAGTTTTCATATATCAGGTTATGAAAGCATCGGGAAACAAAGGGGGAGGCAGGGGAATTTTTAGCTGAGTGTTAACTCCCAATCTATAAGTCATTTCTTACAAAAATTTAGCCCTTTACTTATGATTCACAAATAAATCACTTTACAATCATCTATGATTGTCAGGTCAACTTTTTTTAAAATGGGCAAAATAAAGGCTTGTTTGGCTTGGGTAAATGTCCCACCGCACCCAAACTGGAGAATTTATTGAGGTTTGGATCCGTAGGTAATCTGCATCCTTGACATGTTTCAAGCATGCATATCCACATTTAAAACATGTGCAGGATCAACTAGAAATATGTTTCTTATAAAATTCACAGCTATAAGGGTTGAAATAGTGGAATTTCCCAAACTTGGATATCAAAAATTTTGTGTTCATTTGTGGTGTGTCAATAAATTTTCTTTGCTTACAGTTGTTGTTGTTCTATGTTTTTTGAATACATAAACTCTAAAATTTTCATTTTGTTGTGATCCGTTTGCTTTATCTCTCTTGTTAATGAGAGATAAAGGGAAAAGTGAAAACTCATGTTTTGAATGAAGGAAAAGGTATCCACCTAAAATGGAAATGCACAAATGTAGAGAGAGATAATTCTAAAAACTGTCTGTAACTTTTAGGGTTTGTAAACTCTTTCTTATTTTTATATATTAGGTTTTTTCAATCGTCCGGAAACAAATGGAGGGGGGGGAGGCGGGGGATGTGGTGGAATTTGTTGTTGAGTGTTGACTCCCAATCCATAAGTCATTTCTTACAAAAATATAGCCTGTTACGCATGATTGACCGATAAATCACTTTACAATCATCTATTATTGTTAGGTCAGCGTTTTTGAAAATGTTCAAAATAATGGTTTGTTTGGCTCAGGAAAATATTCCACCACACCCAAACTTGAGAATTTAATGAGGTTTGGATCGGTAGGTCATCTGTGTCTTTAACATGTTTCAAGCATGCATATCCACATTTAAGACATGTGTAGTATCTATTAGAAATCTCTTTCTTATAAAATTCCAAGCTATCAGGGTTGAACTAGTGGAATTTCCCAAACTTGGATATTAAAACTTTTGTGTTCAGTTGTAGTGTGAGAATAAAGTTTCTTTTCTTACATTTGTTGTTGTTCTAAATTTTTTGCATACATAAACTCTAAAATTTTCATTTTATTGTGATCTGTTTGCCTTATCGTTTTTGTTTACGAGAGATAAAGGGAAAAGTAAAAACTCATGTTTTTATTTAAGGAAAAAAGTATACATCTAAAATGGAAATTCACAAATGTAGAGAGAGATAATGCCAAAAATTGTTTCTAACTTTTAGGGATTGTAAACTCTTTCTAGTTTTTATATTTTAGGTTATTCAATAGTCGAGAAACAAAGGGGGAGGCGGGGGAATTTTTAGCTAAGGGGGTACTCCCAATCCATAAGTCATTTCTTACAAAACATATAGCCCGTTACGCATGATTGACCGCTAAATCACTTTACAATCATCTATGATTGTTAGGTCAGCTTTTTTTAAAAGTACAAAATAATGGCTTGTTTAGCTCGGGTAAATATCCTACCACACCCAAACTTGACAATTTAAAAAGGTTTTGATCCGTAGGTCATCCATATCTTTAACATGTTTCAAACATGCTTATCCACATTTAAAACATGTGTAGGATCAACTAGAAATCTCTTTCTTATAAAATTCCATCATTTGAGGGTTGAACTAGGGGAATTTCCCAAACTCTGATATCAAAACTTTTGTGTACATTTGTTGTGTGTGAATAAATTTTCTTTGCTTACATTTTTTGTTGTTCTAATTTTTTTGCATACATAAACTCTTTAATTTTCATTTTGTTGTGATCCGTTTGCCTTATCTTTTTTTTACGAGAGAAAAAGGGAGAAGTGAAAGCTCAAGTTTTGATTTCAGGAAAACGTATACATCTAAATTGGAAATGCACAATTGTTGATAGAGATAATTGCAAAAGGTGTCTGTATCTTTTATGCATTGTAAACTCTTTCTAGTTTTTATATATCAGGATTTGCAATCGTCGGGAAACAAAGAGGAAGGTGGGGGAATTTTTAGCTGAGTGTTGACTCCCTATCCATAAGTCATTTGGTGCAAAAATATAGCCTGGTACGTATGATTGACTGATAAATCACTTTATAATCATCTATGAGAATTTAATGAGGTTTGGATCCATAGGTCATCTTCATCTTTAACATGTTTCAAGCATGTTTATCCACATTTTAGACATGAGCAGGATCAACTATAAATCTCTTTCTTATAAAATTCCAAGCTATCAGGGTTGAGCTAGTGGAATTTCCCAAACTTGGATATCAAAATTTTTTTGTTCATTTGTGGTTTGTGAATAAATTTCCTTTGCTTACATTTGCTGTTGTTCTAAATTTTTTGCATAAATAAACTCTAAAATTTTCATTTTGTTGTGATCAGTTTGCCTTTATCTTTTTTGTTTACGAGAGATAAAGGGAAAAGTGAAAACTCAAGTTTTGATTTGAGGAAAAAATATACATCTAAAAAGGAAATGCATAAATGTAGAGAGAGATAATTTCAAAAAGTGTCTGTAACTTTTAGGGATTGTAAACTCTTTCTGGTTTTTATTTACTAGGTTTTTCAATCGTCGGGAAACAAAACAGGAGGCGGGGATTTTTTAGCTGAGTATTGACTCCCAACCCATAAGTCATTTCTTACAAAAATATAGCTGTTACGCTTGATTGACCGATCAATCACTTTATAATCATCTATGATTGTTGGGTCAGCTTTTTTGTAAACGGTCAAAATAATGGCTTGTTTCGCTCGAGTAAATTTCCCACTACACCCAAACTTGAGAATTTAATGAGGTTTGGATCCGTAGGACATCTAAAACTTTAACATGTTTCAAGTATGCATATCCACATTTAAAGCATGTGCAGGATCTACTTGAAATTTCTTTCTTATAAAATTCCAAGCAATCAGGGTTGAACTAGTGGAATTTCCCAAACTTGGATATGAAAACATTTATGTTCATTTGTGGTGTGTGAATAAATTTTCTTTGCTTACGTTTGTTGTTGTTCCTAATTTTTTACATATATAAACTCTAAAATTTTCATTTTGCATTGATCTGATTGCGTTATTTTTCCTTTTTACGAGAGATAATGGGAAAAGTGTAAAGTCAAATTTTGATTTAAGGAAAAAGTATACATCTGAATTGGAAAAGCACAAATGTAGATGGACATAATTAAAAAAGGTGTCGGTACATTTTAGGGATTGTAAACTCTTTCTAGTTTTTATATATCAGGTTTTGCTATCGTCGAAAATAAGGGGGGAGGCGGGGGAATTTTTAGCTGAGTGTTGACTCCCATTCCATACGTCATTTCTTACAAATATATAGCCCGTTACGCATGATTGAACAATAAATCACTTTACAATCATCTATGATTGTTAGGGAAGTTTTTTTGCAAATGGGCAAAATAATGGTTTATTTGGCTCAGGTAAATATCCCACCACAACCAAACTTGAGAATTTAATGCGGTTTAGATCCGTAGGTCATCTACATCTTTAACATGTTTCAAGAATGCATATTTACATTTAAAACATATGCAGGATCAACTGGAAATCTCTTTCTTATAAAATTCCAACTATCAGGGTCGAATTAGTGGAGTTTCCCAAACTTGGATATCAAAACTTTTGTGTTCATTTTTGGTGTGTGAATAAATTTTCCTTTTTTACATTTGTTGTTGTGCTAAGTTTTTTGCATACATAAACTCTAAAATTTTCATTTTGTTGTGATCTATTTGCCTTTATCTTTTTTGTTTACCAGAGATAAAGGGAAAAGTGAAAACTCAAGTTTTGTTTTAATGAAAAAATATACATCTAAAATGGAAATGCACAAATGTAGAAGGAGGTAATTCCAAAAAGTGTCTATAACTTTTAGGGATTGTAAACTCTTTCTAGTTTTTTTATATGAGGTTTTAAAATGGTCGAGAAACAAATGGAAGGCGGGGGAATTTTTTGGTGAGTGTTGACTCCTAATCCATAAGTCATTTCTTACAAAAATATATCCCATTACGCATGATTGACCGATCAGTCACTTTACAGTCATCTATGATTGTTAGGTCAGCGTTTTTGTAAATGGGCAAAATAATGGCTTGTTTGGCTCGTGTAAATTTCCCTCCGCACCCAAACATGAGAATTTAAAGAGGTTTGGATCCATATGTCATCTGCTTCTTTAACATGTTTCAAGCATGCATATCCTCATTTAAAACATGTGCAGGATCAACTAGAAATCTCTTTCTTATAAAATTCCAAGGTATCAAGGTTGAACTAGTGGAATTTGCCAAACTTGGATATCAAACTTTTGTGTTCATTTAAGGTGTGGGAATAAATTTTCTTTGCATACATTTGTTGTTGTTCTAATTTTTTGCATAAAAAAACTCTAAAACTTTCATTTTATAGTGATCTGTTTGCGTATTCTTTTCTTTTTACAAGAGATAAAGGGAAAAGTGAAAACTCAAGTTTTGAGTTAAGGAAAAAGTATACATCTTAAATGGAAATGCATAAATTTAGATGGAGATAATTCAAAAAAGTGTCTATAAATTTTAGGGATTATAAACTCTTTCTACTTTTTATATATCAGGCTTTTGAATCGTCAGGAAATAAAGGGGGTGGCGGTGGAATTTTTAGTTGAGTGTTGACTCTCAATCCATAAGTCATTTCTTAGAAATATATAGCTCGTTACCCATGATTGATTGATAAATCACTTTAAAATCATCTATGACTTTTAGGTCAGCTATTTTGTAAATGGGAAAAATAATGGCTTATTTGGCTCGGGTAAATATCCCACTGCACCCAAACTTGAGAATTTAATGACGTTTGAATCCGTAGGTCATTTGCATCTGTAAAATGTTTCAAACATGCATATCCACATTTAAAACATGTACAAGATCAACTAGAAATCTTTTTCTTCTATAATTCCAAGCTAGAAGGGTTGAACTAGTGGTTTTTCCCAAACTTGGTTATCAAAACTTTTGTGTTCTGTTTTGGTGTGTGAATAAATTTTCTTTGCTTACATTTGTTGTTGTTCTAAATTTTTTGCACACATAAACTATAAAATTTTCATTTTGTTGTGATTTGTTTGCTTTATCTTTTTTGTTTACGAGAGATAAAGGGAAAAGTGAAAACTCATGTTTTGATTTAAGGAAATAGTATACCTCTAAATTGGAAATGCACAAAAGAAGAGAGATAATTCCAAAAAGTGTGTGTAACTTTTAGGCATTGTAAACTCTTTCTAGTTTTCATATGTAAGGTTTTGCTATAGTCGGGAAACAAAGGGGGAGGCGGGGGAAATTTTAGTTAAGTGTTGACTCCCAATCCGTAAGTTTTTTCTTACAAAAATATAGCCCGTTATGTATGATTGTCACTTTACAATCATCTATGATTGTTAGGTCAGTTTTTTTGTAAATGCAAAAAATAATGGCTGGTTTGGCTCGGGTAAATATCCCACCGCAGCCAAACTTGAGAATTTAAAGAGGTTTGGATCCGTAGGTCATCTACATCTTTAACATGTTTCAAGCATGCATATCCACCTTTAAAACATGTGCAAGATCAACTAGAAATCTCTTTCTTATAAAATTCCAAACTATCTTGGTTGTCCTAGTGGAATTTCCCAAACTTGTATATCAAAACTTTTGTGTTCATTTGCTTAAATTGTTTGTTCTTCTAAATTTTTTGCATACATAAACTCTAAAATTTTCATTTTTTTGTGATTTGTTTGCCTTTTTTTTTTGTTTAATAGTGGTAAAGAGAAAAGTGAAAACTCATGTTTTAATTTAAGGAAAAAGTATACATCTAAAATGGAAATGCACAAATTTAGAGAGGGATAATTCCAAAAAGTGTCTATAACTTTTTGAGAAATTAAACTCCTTCTAGTTTTTATATATCAGATTTTGCAATCATCGGGAAACAAAGGGGGTGGCGGGGGATTTTTTTATCTGAGTGGTTACTCCGAATCCATAAGTCATTTCTTACAAAAATATAGCCCGTTATGAACGATTGACCGATAAATAACTTTACAATCATCGATGATTTTGGGGCGCATTTTTGTAAATGGGCAAAATAATGGCTTGTTTGGCTCCGGTAAATATCCCACCTCACCCAATCTTAAGAATTTAATGAGGTTTAGATCCGTAGGTAATCGTAATCTTTAACATGTTTCAAGTATGCATATCCACACTTAAGTCATGTGTAGGATCAACTAAAAAACTCTTTCTTATAAAGTTCCAAGCTATCAGGGTTGAACAAGTGGAATTTCCCAAACTTGGATATCAAAACTTTTGTGTTCCTTATTGGTGTGTGAATAAATTTTCTTTGCTTACATTTGTTGTTGTTCTATATTTTTTGCAAACATAAACTCTAAAATTTTCATTTTGTTGGGATCTATTTGCCTTATCTTTTTTGTTTACTAGAGATAAAGGGAAAAGTGAAAACTAAAGTTTTGATTTAAGGAAAAAGTATGCATCAAAACCGAAAATGTACAAATGTAGATAGAGCTAATTCAAAAAAGTGTTTGTGACTTTTAGGGATTGTAAAATCTTTCTAGTTTTTATATATCAAGTTTTGTAATCGTCTGGAAACAAAGGGGAAGGCGGGGGAATTTTTTGCTGAGAGTGGACTCCAATTCCATAAGTCATTTCTTAAAAAATATAGCCCGTTACGCATTATTGACCGATAAATCACTTTACAATCATCTATGATTGTTAGGTCAACTTTTTTGTAAATGGGCAAAATAGGGGATTGTTTGGCTCCGGTAAACATCCCACTGCAACCAAACATGAGAATTTAATGATGTTTGGATCCGTAGGTCATCTGCATCTTTAACATCTTTCAAGCATGCATATCCACATATAAAACATGTGCAGGATCAATTAGAAATCTCTTTCTTATAAAATTCCAAGCTATCAGGGTTGAACAAGAGGAATTTCCCAAAATTGGATATCAAATTTTTTGTGTTCATTTGTGGTGTGTGAATAACGTTTTTTTGCTTACATTTGTTGTTGTTAAAAATTTTTTGGATACATTAACTCTAAAAATTTTTTTTTGTTGTGCTTTGTTTTAATTTAAGGAAAAAGTATACATCTAAAATGGAAATGCACAAATATAGAGAGAGATAATTCCAAAAAGTGTCTGTAACTTTTAGGGATTGTAAACTCTTTCTAGTTTTTATATATATCAGGTTTGGCAATTATCTCGGGTAAATATCCCACCGCACCCAAACTTGAGAATTTAACGAGGTTTGGATCCGTAGGTCATCTGCAACTTTAACATGTTTCAACCATGCAAATCCATATTTAAAACATGTGCAGGATCAACTAGAAATCTCTTTCTTATAAAATTCCAAGCTCTCAGGGTCAGACTAGTGGAATTTCCCAAACTTGAATATCAAAACTTTTGTGTTCATTTGTGGTGTATGAATAAATTTTCTTTGCCTACATTTTTTGTTGTTCTAAATTTTTTGCATACATAAACTCTAAAATTTTCATTTTGTTGTGATTTGTTTGCCTTTTCTATTTTGTTTATGAGAGATAAAGAGAAAAGTGAAAACTCAAGTTTTGATTTAAGGAAAATGTATACATCTAAAATGGAAATGCACAAATGTACAAAGAGATATTTCTAAAAAGTGTCTATACCTTTTAGGGATTGTAAACTCTTTCTAGTTTTTATATATCAGGTTTTGCAATCGTTGGGGAACAAAGGGGGAGACAGTTGAATTTTTAGCGGAGTGTTGACACCCAATCCATAAGTCATTTCCTTCAAAAATATAACTCGTTACGCATGATTGAACAATAAATCACTTTTCAATAATTTGTGATTGTTATGTCAGCTTTTTTGTTAATGGGAAAATAATGGCTTGTTTGGGTTAGGTAAATATCCAAATGCACCCAAACTTGAGAATTTAATTAGGTTTGGAACCGTTGGTCATCTGCATCTCTAACAAGTTTCAAGCATGTATATCCACAATTAAAACTTGTGCAGGATGAACTAGAAATCTCTTTCTTATAAACTTTTAAGCTGTCAGGGTTTAACTAGTGGATTTTCCCAAATTGGATAACAAAACTTTTGTCTTCATTTGCAATGTGTGAATAAATTTTATTTGCTTACATTTGTTGTTGTTCAAAATTTTTTGCATACATCAACTCTAAAATTTTCATTTTTTTGTGATCTGTTCGCCATATCTTTTATGTTTACGAGAGATAAGTTTTAATTTAAGGAAAAAGTATACTTCTAAATGGAAAAGCACAAATTTAGTTGTCTGTAACTTTTAGGGATTGTAAACTCTTTCTAGTTTTTATATATCAAGTTTTGGAATCGTCGTTAAACAAAGGGGGCGGCGGGGGAATTTTTATCCAAGTGTTGACACCCAATCCATAAGTCGTTTCTTACAAAAAATATAGCCCGTTACACATGATTGAACGATAAATAACTTTACAATCATCTATTGTTGTTAGGTCAAAATAATGGCTACTCTGGCTCCGGTAAATATCCCAACACACCCTAACTTGAGAATTTATTGAGGTTTTGATCCGCAGGTCCTTTGCATCTTTAACATGTTTCAAGCATGCATATCCACATTTAAGAAATGTTCAGGATCAATTAGAAAACTCTTTCTTATAAAGATCCAAGCTATCAGGTTTGAAGTAGAGGAATTTCCCAAACTTGGATATCAAAACTTATGTATTCATTTGTGATGTGTGAATTAATTTTCTTTGCTTACATTTGTTGTTGTTCTAAATGTTTTACATACATAAACTTTAAAATTTTCATTTTTTTGTGATCTATTTGCCTTATTTTTTTGTTTACAACAGCTATAGGGAAAAATGAAAACTAAAGTTTTGATTTAAGGAAAACGTATATATCTAAAACGAAAATGCACAAATGTGGAGAGAGATAATTCCAAAAAGTGTCTGTAAATTTTAGGGATTGTAAACTCTTTCTAGTTTTTATATATCAGGTTTTGTAATCATCGGGAAACAAAAGGGTAGGCAGGGGAATTTTTAGCTGAGTGTTGACTCCCAATCCATAACTCATTTCTTACAAAAATATAGCCCGTTATGCATGATTGACCAATAAATCACTTTACAGTCATCTATGTTTGTTAGGTCAGCTTTTATGTAAAAGGGCAAAATAATGGCTTGTTTGGCTCGGGTAAATATCCCACCGCACCCAAACTTGAGAATTTAATGAGATTTGGATCCATAGGTCATCTGCATCTTTAACATGTTTCAAGCATGCATAACCACATTTAAAACATGTGCAGGATCAACTAGAAATCTCTTTCTAATAAAATTCTATGCTATCAGGGTTGAACTAGTGGAATTTTCCAAACTTGGAAATTAAAACTTTTGCGTTCATTTGTGGTGTGTTAATAAATTTTCTTTGCTTACATTTGTTGTTGTTCTAAATTTTTTGCATACAAAAACTCAAAAATTTTCTTTTTGTTGTGATCTGTTTGCCTTATCTTTTTGGTTTACGAGAGATATAGAGAAATGTGAAAACTCAAGTTTTGATTTAAGAAAAAAGTATACATCTAAAAGGGAAATGCACAAATGTAGAGTGAGATAATTCCAGATAGTGTCTAGCAGTTTTAGGGATTGTAAAGTCTTTCTATTTTTTTTATATCTGGTTTTGCAATCGTTGGGAAACAAACGGGGAGGCAGGGGAATTTTTTGTTGAGTGTTGACTCCCAATCCTAAAGTCATTTCTTACAAAAATATAGCCCATTACGCATCATTGAAAGATAAATCACTTTACAATCATCTATGATTGTTAGGTCAGTTTTTTTGTAAATGGGCAAAATAATGGCTTTTTTAGCTCGGGTAAATATCCCACTGCACCCAAACTTGAGAATTTAATGAGATTTTGATCCGTTGGTCATCTGCATGCATATCCACATTTAAAATATGTGCAATATCAACTAACAATCTCTTTCTTAATAAATTCCAAGCTATCAGGTTTGAACAAATGGAATTTCCCAAACTTTGATATCAAAACTTTTGGTTCATTTGTGGTGTGAGAATAAATTTTCTTTACTTACATTTTTTATTCTTCTAAATTTTTTGCATACATAAACTCTAAAATTTTTATTTTGTTGTGATCTGTTGGCCTTATCTTTTTGGTTCACGAGAGATAAAGGGAAAAATAAAAACTCAATTTTTAATTTAAGGAAAAAGTAATCATCTAAAATGCAAATGCACAAATGTAGAGAGTGACAATTCCAAAAAGTGTCTGTAAGTTTTTGGGATTGTGAGGTCTTTCTAATTTTTATATATCAGGTTTAGCAATAGTCAGGAAACATAGGGGGAGGCGGGGGAATTTTTAGCTGAGTGTTGACTCCCAATCCATAAGTCATTTCTTACAAAAATGTAGCCCGTTACGCATGATTGACCGATAAAACACTTGAGAATCATCAATGATTGTTAGGTCAGCTTTTTTATAAATGGGCAAAATAATGGCTTGTCTGGCTCGGGTAAATTTCTAACCGCACCCAAACTTGAGAATTTAAAGAGGTTTGGATATGTAGGTCAAATGAATCTTTAACATGTTTCAAACATGAATTTCCACATTTAAAACATGTGCAGGATCAACTAGAAATCTATTTTTTATAAAATTCCAAGATGTCTATGCTGAACTAGTGGAATTTCCCATACTTTGATGTCAAAACTTTTGTCTATATTTGTGGTGTGTGAATAAATTTTCTTTGCATACATTTGTTGTTTTCCAAAATTTTTTGCATACATAAACTCTAAAATTTTCATTTTGTTGCAATCTGTTTTCCTAATCTTTTTTGTTTACGAGAGATAAAGGGAAAAGGGAAAACTACAGTATAGATTTAAGGAAAAAATATACATCTAAAATGGAAATGCAAAAATGTAGAGATAGATAATTCCAAAAAGTGTCTTTAAGTTTTAGGGACCGTAAACTCTTTCTAGTTTTTATATATCGGGTTTTACAATTTTTGAAAACAAAGCGGAAGGCGGGGGAATATTTAGCTGAGTGTTGACTCCTAATCCATAAGTCATTTCTTACAAAAATATAGCCCGTTACGCATGATTGACCGATAAATCACTTTAAAATGATCTATGATTCTAAGGTCAGTTTTTTGTAAATGGGCAAAATAATGGCTTGTCTGGCTCGGGTAAATATCCCACCGCACCCAAACTTGAGAATTTAAACTGGTTTGTATCCGTAGGTCATCTGCATTTTTAACATGTTTCAAGCATGCAAATCCAAATTTAAAACATGTGCAGGATCAACTTGAAATCTCTTTCTTATAGAATTCCAAGCTATTAGGGTTGACCTAGTGGAATTTCCAAAACTTGGATATCAAAACTTTTGTGTTCCTTTGTGGTGTGTGAAAAAATTTTCTTTGCTAACATTGTTCTTCAAAAATTTTTTCATACATAAACTCTAAAATTTTCATTTTGTTGTGATCTGTTTGCCTAATCATTTTTATTTACGAGAGATAAAGGAAAAAGTGAAAACTCAAGTTTTGATTTATGGAATAAGTAAACATGTAAAATGGAAATGCACAAATGTAGAGAGAGATAATTCCAAAAAGTGTCGGTTAGTTTTAGTGATTGTAAACTCTTTCAAGTTTTTATATATCATGTTTTGCAATCGTCGGGAAACAAAGGGGGAGGCAGCGGAATTTTTAGCTGATTGTTGACTATCAATTTCTTACAAAAATATTGCCCATTACGCATAATTGACCGATAAATTTTTTTCCAGTCATCTATGATTGTTAGGTCAGCTTTTTAGTAAATGGGCAAAATAATGGCTTCTTTATCTCGAGTAAATATCCCACCGCACCCAAACTTGAGAATTTAATGAGGTTTGGATCTGTAGGTCATCTGCAACTTTAACAATTTTCAATCAAGTGTATAAACATCTAAAACTTGTACAGGATCAACTAGAAAACTTTTTGTTATAAAATTCCAAGCTATCAGGGTTGGACTAGTGGAATTTCCTACTTGGATATCAAAACTTTTGTGTTCATTTGTGGTGTGTGAATAAATTTTCTTTGCTAATATTTGTTGTTGTTTCTAAATTTTTTTCATAGATAAAGTCTAAAATTTTCATATTGTTGTGATTTGTTTGCCTTATCTTTTTTGTTTACGAGACATAAATAGAAAAGTGAAAACTCAAGTTTTGGTTTAGGAAAATGTATAGATCTAAAATGGTAACGCACAATTGTAGAGAGAGATAAATCTAAAAAGTGTCTGTAAGTGTAAGGGATTGTAAACTCTTTCTAGTTTTTATATATCAGGTTTTGCAATCGTCGGGAAACAAAGGGGGAGGCGGGGGAATTTTTAGCAGAGTGTTGACACCCTATCCATACGTCATTTCTTACAAAAACATAGCCCGTTACACACGATTGACCGATAAATCACTTTAAAATCATCTATGATTGTTAGGTCAGTTTTTTTGTAAATGGGCAAAATAATGGTTTGTCTCGCTCGGGTAAATATACCACCACGCCCAAACTGGAGAATTTAATAAGGTTTGGTTCCGTTGGTCATCTGCATCTATAACATGTTTCAGGCATGCATATCCACATTTAAAACATGTGGAGGATCAACTAGTGGAATTTCCCAAACTTGGATATCAAAACTTTTCAGTTCATTTGTGGTGTGTGAATAAATTTTATTTACTTACATTTGTTGTTGTTCTAATTTTTTTGCATACATGAACTCTAAAATTTTCATTTTTTAGTGATCTATTTGCCTTATCTTTTTTTTTCACAAGAGAGAAAGGGAAAAGTAAAAACTCAAGTTTTGTTTTAAGGAAAAAGTAATCATCTAAAATGGAAATGCACAAATGTAGAGAGAGATAATTCCAAAAAGTGTCTGTAAGTTTTTGTGATTATAAACTCTTTCTAGTTTTTATATATCAGGTTTTACGATAGTCGGGAAACAAAGGGGAAGGCGGGGGAATTTTTAGTTGAGTGTTGACTCCCAATCTAAAAGTCATTTCTTACAAAAATACCGTTACGCATGATTGACCGATAAATCACTTTACAATCATCTAAGATTGTTAGGTTAGCTTCGTTGTAAATGAGCAAAATAATGGCTTGTTTGGCTCGGGTAAATATCCCACCGCACCCAAACTAGAGAATTTAATGAGGTTTGGATTCGTAGGTCATCTACATATTTAACATGTTTCTTGCATGCATATCCACTTTTAAAACATGTGTAGAATCAACTAGAAATCTTTTTTCCTAATAAATTCCAAGCTATCAGGGTAGAACTAGTGAAATTTTCCAAACTTGGATATAAAAAGTTTTGTGTTCATTTGTGATGTGTGAATAAATTTTCTTTGATTACATTTGTTGTTGTTCTAAATTTTTTGCATACATAAACTCTAAAATTTTCATTTTGTTGTGATCTGTTTGCGTTATCTTTTTTCTTCACGATAGATAAAGAGCAAAGAGAAAACTCAAGTTTTCGTTTAAGGAAATACTATACATCTAATATGGAAATGCACAAATGGAGAGTGAGATAATTCCAAGAAGTGTCTATAAGTTTTAGGGATTGTAAACTCTTTCTGGTTTTTAAATTTTGGTTTCGCAATCGTCTAGAAACAAAAGGGGAGGTGAGGGAATTTTTACCTGAGTGTTGACTCCCAATCCATAAGTCATTTCTTACAAAAACATAGCCTGTTATGCATGATTGACCGATAAATAACTTTACAATCATCTATGATTGTTAGGTCAGGTTTTCTATTAGATGGGCAAAATAATGGCTTGTTTGGCTCGGGCAAATATCCCATCGCACCCAAACTTGAGAATTTAATGAGGTTTGGATCCATAGGTCATATGCATCTTTAACATGTTTCAAGCATGCATATCCACATTTAAAACATCTGTAGGACCAACTAGAAATCTATTTCTTAATAAATTCCAAGCTATTAGGGTTGAACTACTGGAATTTCCCAAACTTGGATATCAAAACTTTTGTGTTCATTTGTGGTGTCTGAATAAATTTTCGTTGCATACATTCGTTATTGTTCTAATTTTTTTGCATACATAAACTCTAAAATTTTCATTTTATTATGATTTTTTTGCCTTATCTTTTTTGTTTATGAGAGATAAAGGGAAAAGTAAAAACTCAAGTTTATATTCAAGGAAAAAAGTATACATTTAAAATGGAAATGCACAAATGTAGAGAGTGATAATTCCAAAAAGTGTCAGTACTTTTTAGGGATTATAAACTCTTTCTAGTTTTTATATATCAGATTATTCAATAGTTGAGAAAATAAGGGGGAGGCGGGGAAATTTTTAGGTAAGTGTTGACTCCCAATCCATAAGTCATTTCTTACAAAACTATAGCCCGTTACGCATGATTGACCGATAAATCACTTTCAAATGATCTATGATTGTAAGGTCAGCTTTTTTGTAAATGGGCAAAATAATGGCATGTCTGCCTCGGGTAAATATCCCACCACACCAAAACTAGAGAATTTAAAGTGGTTTGGATCCGTAGGTCATCTGCATTTTTAACATGTTTCAAGCATAAAAATCCAAATTTAAAACATGTGCAGGATCAACAAGAAATCTCTTTCTTATAGAATTCCAGGCTATCAGGGTTGACTTAGAGGAATTTCCAAAACTTGGATATCAAAATTTTGTGTTCATTTGTGGTGTGTGAATAAATTTTCTTTGCTAACATTTGTTGTTGTTTAAAAAAAATTCATATATAACCTCTAAAATTTTCATTTTGATGTGATCTATTAGCCTAATCTTTTTTGTTTACGAGATAAAGGGAAAAGTGAAAACTCAAGTTTTGATTTAAGGAAAAAGTATACATCTAAAATGGAAATGCACAAATGTAGAGAGAGATAATTTCAAAAAGTGTCTATAACTTTTAGGGATTGTAAACTCTTTCTAGTTTTTATATATCCGGTTATACAATAGTCAAGAAACAAAGGGGGAGGCGGGGGAATTTTTAGCTAAGTGTTGACTCCCAATCCATAAGTCATTTCGTAAGTAAAAATAGCTCGTTACACATGATTGACCGATAAATCACTCTAAAATGATCTATGATTGTAAGGTCAGCTTTTTTGTAAATGCGCAAAATAATGGTCTGTCTGGCTTGGGTAAATATCCCACCGCACCAAAACTTGAGAATTTAAAGTGGTTTGGATCCGTAGGTCATCTACATTTTTAACATGTTTCAAGCATGCAAATCCAAATTTAAAACATGTGCAATATCAACCAGAAATCTCTTTCTTATAGAATTCCAAGCTATCAGGGTTGACTTAGTGGAATTTCCAAAACTTGGATATCAAAATTTTGTGTTCATTTGTGGTGTGTGAATAAATTTTCTTTGCTAACATTTGTTGTTGTTGAAAAAAATTTTCATACATAACCTCTAAAATTTTCATTTTGTTGTGATATGTTTGCCTAATCTTTTTTGTTTACGAGAGATAAAGAGAAAAGTGAAAACTCAAGTTTTGATTTAAGGAAAAAGTATACATCTAAAATGGAAATGCACAAATGTAGAGAGAAATAATTCCTAAAAGTGTCTGTAAGTTTTAGGGAATGTAAACTCTTTCTAGTTTTTATATATCAGGTTTTGCAATCGTCCTGAAAGAAAGGGGGAGGAGGCAGAGGAATTTTTAGCTGACTGTTGACTACTAATCCATCAGTCTTTTCTTACAAAAATATAGCCCATTACGCATGATTGATCGATAAATCACTTTACAATCATCTACAATTGTTAGGTCAGCTTTTTTTGTAAATGGGCAAAATAATGGCTTGTTTAGCTCGAGTAAATATCCCACCGCACCCAAACTCTAGAATTTAATGAGGTTTAGATCCGTAGGTCATCTGCAACTTTAACATGTTTCAATCAAGCGTATACACATTTAAAACTTGTATAGGATCAACTAGAAATCTCTTTGTTATAAAATTCCAAGTTGTCTGGGTTGAACTAGTGGAATTTCCTATACTTGAAGATTAAAACTTTTCTCTATATTTTTGGTGTATGAATAAATTTTCTTTGCATACCTTTGTTGTTGTTCTTATTTTTTTGCATACATAAACTCTAAAATTTTCCTTTTTTTGTGATCTGTTTGCCTTATCATTTTTTTTACGAGATATAAAGGCAAAGTTAAAACAAAAGTTTTGATTTAAGTAAAAAGTATACATCTAAAATGGAAATGCACAAATGTAGAGTGAGATATTTCCAAAAAGTGTCTATAAGTGTCAAGGATTGTAAACTCTTTCTAGTTTTTATATATCAGGTTTTGCAATCGTCAAGAAAAAAAGGCGGAGGCGGGGAAATTTTTAGCTGAGTGTTGACTCCCAATCCATAAGTCATTTCTTACAAAAACATAGCCCGTTACGCATGATTGACTGATAAATCACTTTACAATCATCTAAGATTGTTAGGTCAGCATCGTTGTAAATGAGTAAAATAATGGCTTGTTTGGCTCGGGTAAATATCCCATCGCACCCAAACTTGAGAATTTAATGAGGTTTCAATCCGTAGGTCATCTACATCTTTAACATGCTTCATGCATGCATATCCATATTTAAAACATGTGCAGGATCAAGTAGAAATCTTTTTCTTAATAAATTCCAAGCTATCAGGGTAAAACTAGTGGAATTTTCCAAACTTGGATATAAAAAACTTTTGTGTTCATTTATGATGTGTGAATAAATTTTATTTATTTAGATTTGTTGTTGTTCTAAATTTTTGCATACATAAACTCTAAAATTTTCATTTTTTTGTGATCTATTTGCCTTATCTTTTTTGTTTACGAGAGATTAAGGAAAAAGTGAAAACTCAATTTTTGGATTAAGCAAAAAGTAAACATCTAATATGGAAATGCACAAATGGATAGTGTGATAATTCGAAGAAGTGTCTATAAGTTTAGGGATTGTAAACTCTTTCTTGTTTTTATATATTTGGTTTTGCAATAGTTGGGAAACAAAGGGGGAGGCAGGGGAATTTTTAGCTGAGTGTCGACTCACAATCGATAAGTCATTTCTTAAAAAAATATAGTCTGTTACGCATGATTGACCGATAAATAACTTTACAACCATCTATGATTGTTACGTCAGCTTTTTATTATAAGAATAAAATAATGGCTTGTTTGGCTCAGGTAAATATCCCACAACACCCAAACTTGAGAATTTAATGAGTTTCCATCCGTAGGTCATTTGCACCTTTAACATGTTTCAAGCATGCATATTCACATTTAAAACATGTGCAGAATCAACTAGAAATCTCTTTCTTATTAAATTCTAAGCTATTAGGGTTGAGCTAGTGAAATTTCCCAAACTTGGATATCAAAACTTTTGTGTTCATTTGTGGTGTGTGAATAAATTTTCTTTACTTATATTTGTTGTTATTCAAAAATTTTTTCATACATAAACTCTAAAATTTTCATTTTATTGTGATATGTTTGCCTTATCTTTTTTGTTTACGAGAGATAAAGGGAAAATTAAAAACTCAAGTTTTGATTTAAAGAAAAAATATACATCTAAAATGGAAATGCACAAATGCTGAGAGATATAATTCCAAAAAGTGTGTAACTTTTTAGGGATTGTAAACTCTTTCTAGTTTCTATATATCATGTTACTCAATAGTCGAGAAACAAAGGGGGAGGCGGGGGAATTTTTAGCTAAGTGTTGACTCCCAATCCATAAGTCATTTCTTACAAAAATATAGCCCGTTACGTATGATTGACCGATAAATCACTTTAAAATGATCTAAGATTGTAAGGTCAGCTTTTTTGTAAATGGGTAAAATAATGGCCTGTCTGGCTCGGGTAAATATCCCAGCGCACCCAAACTTGAGAATTTGAAGTGGTTTGGATCCGTAGGTCATCTGCATTTTTAACCTGTTTCAAGCATGCAAATCCAAATTTAAAGCATGTGCAAGATCAACTAGAAAATCTCTTTCTTATAGAATTCCAAGCTATCAGGGTTGACCTAGTGGAATTTCCAAAACTTGGATATCATAACTTTTGTGTTCATTTGCGGTGTGTGAATCAATTTTCTTTGCTAACATTTGTTGTTGTTCAAAAAAAATTTCATACATAAACTCTAAAATTTTCATTTGGTTGTGATCTGTTTGCCTAATCTTTTTTGTTTACAAGAGATAAAGGGAAAAGTGAAAACTCAAGTTTTGATTTAAGGAAAAAGTATACATCTAAATTGGAAATTCAAAATGAAGAGAGCGATAATTCCAAAAAGTGTCTGTAAGTTTTAGGGATTGCAAACTCTTTCTAGTTTTGGTATATCAGGTTTGCAATCGTCGGGAAACAAACGAGGAGGCAGGGGAATTTTTAGCTTATTGTTGACTACCAATCCATAAGTCTTTTCTTAAAAAAATATAGCCCGTTATGCATGATTGACTGATAAATCACTTTACAATCATCTATGATTGTTTGGTCAACTTTTTTTTAAATGGGAAAAATAATGGCTTGTCTGGCTCGGGTAAATATTCCACTGCACCCAAACTTGAGAATTTAATGAGGTTTGGATCCATTAGTCATCTGCATCTTTAACATGTTTCAAGCATGCATATCCACATTTAAAACATGTGTGGGATCAACTAGAAATTTCTTTCTTATTAAATTCCAAGCTATCAGGGTTGAACTAGTGGAATTTCCCAAACTTGAATATCAAAACCTTTTTGTTCATTTGTGGTGTTAATAAATTTTATTTACTTACATTTGTTGTTGTTCTAAATTTTTTGCACACATAAACTCAAAAAATTTCATTTTGTTGTGATCTGTTTGCGTTATCTTTTTGGTTCACAAGAGATAAAGGGAAAAGTAAAAACTTAAGTTTTGATTTAAGGAAAAAGTATTCATCTAAAATGGAAATGCACAAATGTAGAGTGAGATAATTCCAAAAAGTGTCTGTAAGTTTTTGCGATTGTAAACTCTTTCTAGTTTTCATATATAAGGTTTTGCAATAGTCGGGAAACAAAGGGGAAGGCGGTGGAATTTTTAGCTGAGTGTTGACTCACAATCCATAAGTCATTTCTGACAAAAATATAGCCCGTTACACATGATCGACAGATAAATCAATTTACAATCATCTATGATTGTTAGGTCAGTTTTTTTGTAAATGGGCAAAATAATGGCTTGTCTGGCGCGGGAAAATATCCCACCGCACCCAAACTTGAGAATTTAAAGAGATTTGGATCCGTAGGTCATCACCATCTTTAACATGTTTCAAACATGCATATCCACATTTAAAACATGTGCAGGATCAACAAGAAATTTCTTTCTTATAAAATTCCAAGCTGTCTGGGTTGAACTAGTTGAATTTCCCATGCTTGAATATAAAAATTTTTGTCTATATTGGTGGTGTGTGAATAAATTTTTTTTGCATACATTTGTTGTTGTTCTAAATTTTTTGCTTACATAAACTCTAAAATTTTCATTTTGTTGTGATTTGTTTGCCTTATCATTTTTGTTTACGAGAGATAAAAGGCATAGTTAAAACTCATGTTTTGATTTAAAGAAGAAGTATTCATCTAAAATGGAAATGCACAAATGTAGAGTGAGATAATTTCAAAATGTGTCTGTAAGTTTCATGGATTGTAAACTCTTTCTAGTTTTTATATATCAGGTTTTGCAATCGTCAGGAGAAAAAGGGGGTGGCGGGGGAATTTTTAGCTGAGTGTTGACACCCAATCCATAAGTCATTTCTTACAAAAATATAGCCCGTTACGCATGATTGACCGATAAATCACTTTACAATATTCTAAGATTGTTAGTTCAGCTTCGTTGTAATTGCGCAAAATAATGGCTTGTTTGGTTTGGGTAAATATCCCACCGCACCCAAACTTGAGAATTTAATGAGGTTTGGATCCGTAAGTCATCTTTGACTTTAACATGTTTCATTCATGTATATCCACATTTAAAACAGGTGCAAGATCAACTAGAAATCTTTTTCCTAATAAATTTCAAGTTATAAGGGTGGAACTAGTGGAATTTCCCAAACTTGGATATTAAAACTTTTGTGTTCATTTGTGATGTGTGAATAAATTTTCTTTACTTACATTTGTTGTTTTTCTAAATTTTTTGCATACATAAACGCTAAAATTTTCATTTTGTTGTTATCTGTTTGCCTTATCTTTTTCATTTACGAGAGATAAAGAGCACAGAGAAAACTCAAGTTTCTGTTTAGGAAAAAGTATACATCTAATATGGAAATGCACAAATGGAGTGTGAGTTAATTCCAAGAAGTGTCTGTAAGTTTTAGGGATTATAAACTCTTTCTGGTTTTTAAATATATGGTTTTGGAATCGTCGAAAAACAAAGGGGATAGCGGGGAATTTTCAGCAGAGTGTTGACTCCCAATCCATAAATCATTTCTTACAAAAATATAGCCTGTTACGGATGATTGACCGATAAATCACTTTACAATCATCTATGATTTTTAGGTCAGCTTTTTATTAGATGGCAAAATAATGGCTTGTTTGGCTCGGGTAAATATCTCGTCGCACCCAAACTTGAGAATTTAATGAGGTTTGGATCCGGAGGTCATCTGCATCTTTAACATGTTTTAAGCATGCATATCCACATTTAAAACATGTGCAAAATCAACAAGAAATCTCTTTCTTATTAAATTCCAAGCATAATTGCATACAAACTTGGATATCAAAAGTTTTGTGTTCATTTTTGGTGTGTGAATAAAATTTCTTTACTTACATTTGTTGTTGTTCTAAATTTTTTGCAAACATAAACTCTAAAATTTTCATTTTATTGTGATTTGTTTGCCTTATCGATTTTGTTTACGAGAGATAAAGGGAAAAGTAAAAACTCAAGTTTTGATTGAACGAAAAAAATATACAACTAAAATGGAAATGCACAAATGTAGAGGGAGATAATTCCAAAAAGAGTTTGTAACTTTTAGAAATTGTAAACTCTTTCTAGTTTTTATATATCAGGTTATTCAAGAGTCGAGAAACAACGGGGAAGGCGGGGGAATTTTTAGCTAAGTGTTGACTTCCAATCGATAAATCATTTCTTACAAAAATAAAGCCCGTTACGCATGATTCACTGATAAATCACTTTACAATGATCTATGATTGTAAGGTCATCTTTTTTGTAAATGGTCAAAATAATGGCATGTTTGGCTCGGGTAAATATCCCACCGCACCCAAACTTGAGAATGTAAAGTGGTTTGGATCCGTAGGTCATCTGCATTTTTAACATGTTTCAAGTGTGCAAATCCAAATTTAAAACATGTGCATGATCAACTAGAAATCTCTTTCTTATAGAATTCCAAGCTATCAGGGTTGACCTAGTGGAATTTCCTAAACTTGAATATCAAAACTTTTGTGTTCATTTGAAGTGTCTGAATAAATTATATTTGCAAACATTTTTTGTTGTTCAAAATTTTTTTCATATATAAAATCTAAAATTTTCATTTTTTTGTGATCTATTAGCCTAATCTTTTTTGTTTACGAGAGATAAAGGGAAAAGTGAAAACTCAAGTTTTGATTTAAGGAAAAAGTATACATCTAAAATGGAATTGCAGAAATGTAGAGAGAGATAATTCCAAAAAGTGTCTGTAAATTTTAGTGATCGTAAACTCTTTCTAGTTTTTATATATATCAGGTTTTGCAATAGTCAGGAAACGAAGGGGGAGGGAGGGGAATTTTTAGCTGATTCTTGACTACTAATCCATAAGTTTTTTCTTTCAAATATAAAGCCCATTACGCATGATTGACCAATAAATCAATTTTCAATCATCTATGATTGTTTGGTCAGCTTTTTTGTAAATGTGCAAAATAATGGCTTGTTTAGCTCGAGTAAATATCCCACCGCACCCAAACTTGAGAATTTAATGAGGTTTGGATCCGTAGGTCATCTGCATCTTTAACATGTTTCAAGCATGCATATCCACATTTAAAACATGTGCAAGATCAGCTAGAAATCTTTTTCCTAATAAATTCCAAGCTATCAGAGTAGAATTAGTGGAATTTCCCAAACTTGGATATAAAAACTTTTGTGTTCATTTGTGATGTGTGAATAAATTTTCTTTGCTTACATTTGTTGTTGTTCTAAATTTTTTGCATACATAAACTCTTAAATTTTCATTTTGTTGTATATGTTTGCCTTATCTTTTTTGTTTAGTAGAGATAAAGAGCAAAGAGAAAACTCAAGTTTTGGTTTAAGGAAAAAGTATACATCTAATATGGAAAGGCTCAAATGGAGAGTGAGAAAATTCCAAGAAGTGTCTGTAAGTTTTAGGGATTGTAAACTCTTTCTGGTTTTTATACATTTGGTTTTGCAATCGTCGGGAAACAAAGGAGGAGGCATAGGAATTTTTAGCTGAGTGTTGACTCCCATCCATAAATCATTTCTTACAAAAATATAGCTTGTTACGTATGATTGACTGATAAATCACTTTACAATCATTTATGATTGTTAGGTCAGCTTTTTTATTAGATGGGCAAAATAATGGCTTGTTTTGCTCCGGTAAATATCCCCCCACCCCAAACTTGAGAATTTAATGAGGTTTTGAACCGTAGCTCATCTACATCTTTAACATGTTTCAAGCATGCATATGCACATTTAAAACATGTGTAGGATCAACTAGAAATCTCTTTCTTATTAAATTCGAAGCTATCAGGGTTGAACTAGTGGAATTTCACAAACTTGGATTTCAAAACTTCTGTTTTCATTTGTAGTGTGTGAATAAATTTTCTTTGCTTAAATTTGTTGTTGTTCTAAATTTTTTGCATACATAAACTCTAAAATTTTCATTTTATTGTTGTATGTTTGCCTTATGTTTTTTGTTTACGAGTGATAGAGGGAAAAGTAAAAACTCAAGTTTTGATTTAAGGAAAAAAGTATACATCTAAAATGGAAATGCACAAATGTAGAGATAGATAATTCCAAAAAGTGTCTGTAACTTTTAGGGATTGTAAAATGTTTCTAGTTTTTATATATTAGGTTATTCAATAGTCGAGAAACAAAGGGGAGGCGGGGGAATTTTTAGCTAAGTGTTGACTCCGAATCCATAAGTATTTTCACACAAAAATAGATCCCATTACGCTTGATTGACCGATAAATCACTTTACAATCATCTATGTTTGTTAAGTCAACTTTTTTGTCAATGAGCAAAACAGTGGCTTGTTTGGCTCGGGTAAATGTCCCACCAAATCCGAACTTGAGAATTTAATGAGGTTTGGATCCGTAGGTCATCTGCATCTTTAACATGTTTCAAGCATGGATATCCACATTTAAAACATGTGCAGGATCAACTAGAAATCTCTTTCTTATAAAATACCAAGCTATCAGGGTTGAGCTAGTGGAATTTCCAAAAGTTGGATATCAAAAATTTTGTGTTCATTTGTGGTGTATGAATAAATCTTCTTTGCTTACATTTGCTATTGTTCTAAATTTTTTGCATACATAAACTCTAAAATTTTCATTTTGTTGTGATCAATTTGCCTCATCTTTTTTGTTTACGGGAGATAAAAGAAAAAGTGAAAACCCAAGTTTTGATTTAAAGAAAAAGTATACATCTAAAATAGAAATGTACAAATGTGGAGAGACATAATTCCAAAAAGTGTTTGTAACTATTAGGGGTTGTAAACTGTTTATAGTTTTTATATATGCAGTTTTACGATCGTCGGGAAACAAAGAAGGAGGCGAGGGAATTTTTAGCTGAATGTTGATTCCCAATCCATAAGCCATTTATTACAAAAATATAGCCCATTACGCATGATTGACCAATAAATCACTTTACAATCAAATATGATTGTTAGGTCATCTTTTTTGTAAATAGGCCAAATAATGGCTTGTTTGGCTCGGGAAAATATCTCACCGCAACCAAACTTTAGAATTTAATGAGGCTTGGATCTGTAGGTCATCTGCATCTTTAACATGTTTCAAACATGCATATCCACATTTAAAACATTTGTAGGATCAACGTGAAATCTCTTTCTTATAAAATTCCAAGCTATCAGGGTTGAACTAGTGGAATTTCCCTAACTTGGGTATCAAAAGTTTTGTGATTTGTGGTGTGTGAATAAATTTTCTTTGCTGATATTTGTTATTTTTCTTAATTTTTTGCATACATAAACTCTAATATTTTCATTTTGTTGTGATATGTTTGCCTTATCTTTTTTGTTTACGAGAGATAAAGGGAAAAGTGAAAACTCAAGTTTTGATTTAAAGAAAAAGTATACATCTAAAATAGAAATGAAAAAAAATGGAGAGTGATAATTCCAAAAAGTGGGTGTAACTTTTAGGGAATGTAAACTCTTTCTAGTTTTTATATATGAGGTTTTGCAATCATCGTGAATCAAAGGGGGAGGCAAGGGAATATTTAGGTGAGTGTTGACTCTCAATGCATAAGTCATTTCTTACAAAAATATTGCCAATTACACAAGATTGACCGATAAATCACTTGACAATCATCTATGACAGTTAGGTCAGCATGTTTGTAAATGGGCAAAATAATGGCTTGTTTGGCTCGGGTAAATATCCCACCGCACCCAAACTTGGGAATTTAATAAGGTTTGGATCTGTTAGTCATCTGCATCTTTCACATGTTTCAAGCATACATATCCACATTTAAAACATGTGCAGGATCAACTACAAATCTCTTTCTTATCAAACACCAAGCTATCAAGGTTGATTTAGTGGAATTTCCAAATTTGAATATCATAACTTTTGTGTTCATTTGTGGTGTGTGAATAAATTTTCTTTGTTTAGATTTGATGTTGTTCTAAATTTTTTGCATACATAAACTCTAAAATTTTCAATTTTTTGTCATATGTTTGCCTTATCTTTTTTGTTTACAAGAGATAAAGAGAAAAATGAAAATCTCAAGTTTTGATTTAAGGAAAAAGTATACATTTGAAATGGAAATGCACAAATGTAGAGAGAGATAATTTTAAAAGGCGTCTGTAACTTTTAGGGATTGTAAACTCTTTCAAGTTTTTATATATCAGGCTTTGCAATAGTCGGGAAACAAAGGGGGAGGAGGGGGGATTTTTGCTGAGTGTTGACTCCCAATCCATAAGTCATTTCTTACCAAAATATAGCCCATTACACATGATTGACCGATAAATCACTTTACAATCATCTATGATTGTTTGGTCTGCTTTTTTGTAAATGGGGAAAATGATGGCTTGTTTGTCTCGGGCACCCAAACATGAGAATTTAATGAGGTTTGGATCTGTAGGTCATCTGCATCTTTAACATGTTTCAAGCTTGCATCTCGACATTTAAAACATGTGCAGGATCAACTAGAAATCTCTTTCTGATAAAATTCCAAGCAATCAGAGTTGAACTAGTGGAATTTCCCAAACTCTGATATCAAAACTTTTGTGTTCATTTGTGGTGTGTGAATAAATTTTATTGGCTTACATTTGTTGTTGTACTAAATTTTTTTGCAACAGAAACTCTAAAATTTTCATTTTGTTGTGTTCTATTTGACTTATCTTTTTTGTTAACGAGAGATAAAGGGAAAAGTGAAAACTCATGTTTTGATTTAAGGAAAAAATATACATCTAAAATGGAAATGCACAAATGTAGAGAGAGATAATTCCAAAAAATGTCTGTGACTTTTAGGGATTGTAAACTCTTTCAAGTTTTTATATATCAGATTTTGCAATCACGGGAAACAAAGGGGGAGGCAACGAATTTTTTAGCTGAGTGTTGACTCCCAATCCAGAAGTCATTTCTTACAAAAATATAGCCCGTTACTCATGATGGACCGATAAATCACTTTACATTTATCTATGACCGTTAGGTCATCAATTAAGTAAATGTGCAAAATAATGGCTTGTTATGCTCGGCTAAATATCCCACCGCACCCAAACTTGAGAATTTAATGAGGTTTGGATCCGTAGGTCATCTGCATCTTTAATATGTTTCAAGCATACATATCCACATTTAAAACATGTTTTGGATCAACTAGAAATATCTTTCTCATAAAATTCCAACCTATAAGTGTCGAACTAGTGGAATTTCCCAAACTTGGAGATCAAAACTTTAGTGTTCATTTGTGGTGTTTCAATAAATTTTCTTTGATTACATTTAAATGTAGTTTTAAATTTTTTGCATACTTGAACTCTAAAATTTTCATTTCGTTGTGATATGTTTGCCTTATCTTTTTTGTTTACGAAAGAAAAAGTATATATCTAAAATGGAAATGCACAAATGTAGAGAGAGATAATTCCAAAAAAATGTCTGTGACTTTTAGGGATTGTAAACTGTTTCAAGTTTTTATATATCATGTTTTGCAATCATCGAGAAACAAAAAGGGAGGCAGGGGAAATTTTACCTGAGTGTTGACTCCCAATCCATAAGTCATTTCTTACCAAAATGTAACCCGTTACGCATGATTGACCGATAAATCACTTTACAATCATCTATGTTTATTACGTCAGTTTTTTTTAAAGTGGGCAAAATAGTGGGATGTTGGCTCGGGTAAATATAACACCCCACCTGAATTTGACAATTTAATAAGGTTTGGATCCCTAGGTCATCTGCATCTTTAACATGTTTCAAGCATGCATATCCACATTTAAAACTTGTGCAGGATCAACTAGAAATCTCTATCTTATAAAATTTCAAGCTATCAGGGTTGAACTAGTGGAATTTCCCAAACTTAGATATCAAAACTTTTGTGTTCATTTGTAGTGTGTTAATAATATTTATTTGCTAACATTTGTTGTTGTTCTAAATTTTTTGCTTACATAAACTCTAAAATTTTCATTTTGTTGTCATTTGTTTGACTTATCTTTTTTGTTTAGAAGAGATAAAGGGAAAAGTGAAAACTCTAGTTTTGATTTAAGGAAAAAGTATAAATCTATATTTAAAATGTACAAATCTAGACAGAGATAATTCCAATAGGTGTTTGTATGTTTTAGTGATTGTAAACTCTTTCAAGTTTTTATATATCAGGTTTTGCAATCGTCGGGAAACGAAGGGGGAGGCGGGGGAATTTTTTGCCGAGGGCGAACTACCAATCCATAAGTTATTTATTAAAAAAATATGGCCCATTACGCATGATTGACCGACAAATCACTTTACAATCATCTGTGATTGTTAGGTCAACTTTTTTGTTAATAGGCAAAATAATGGCTTGTTTGGCTTGGGTAAATATCCTTCCACATTCAAACTTCCACATTCAAACTTGAGAATTTAATGAGGTTTGGATCCGCAGGTTATCTGTATTTTTAACATGTTTCAAGATTGCATATTGATGTAGAATTTAGTTACATCGGCTTTAATACCTCGCAAGCGTACGAATCGTTCATGTAATTTAGCAGTAAGTGAGGGTCATATCCACAGGGAGGATTGAATTTTGTGTATTCTTCAGTCAACTAGCCTAACCAAATATGATGAATTAATCTGAACTAAACACTAATTATATCCTAAATTATCAAACAATAATCTAATTAACTACTTGCATAACAGGAAACGTCAACTCTGGATTTTACGTGATTTGTGCCTCTCTCGAGTGCCACATAATAACGAATCCGATTTCTCAATCCTTGCGTCTAGCCCCTCTCGGGCGCCTAGCGCATGCAACAAGCCGTTAAACCCCTACTCTGCAGTAGTGGACGAGTTATGTCTCGTGAGGGTTTGCATGGAATTTACCCACAAAATTCATCTAAATCAATAATATAAAAAGAAAAAAAAACTGAAGAAAATTTACTCCTCATTAGCATATGACTAACACTTAATATCGTAAAATATCTGAAAATCATATGAGATCTTGCAAAATTTTGAAAACCTGTGTAAAATATAGTCTATTATTAATCCAAATACACTCATTGTTACTCTACCTGAACCAATGTGACCCATAAGCTATTACTTCAACAGAACGAAGAGGCAACAAATAACAATAAAATCCTGGTCACATCACAATTAAGAGAAAATAGTAGAGTAAGCCTATTGTCTGACAATCTCACAAAAGAAATATACTAATTTCAATCTTGACCTGCAACTTCTTTCAAATTACAATTCGTCATCAAAGTTAAGGAAACTCATTGCTTCCAGATTTAAAACCATTTTACGCTATTACCAGCGCACTTTTGCTATTACCAGCATAATTTTTTTTTTCTTCACTGAATACTTTTGGTATTACCACCATTTTGTATTCGTCTTCACTGCACATGCACTTATTTTTAAGTGACCGACTGTTCCGGTGCATGTCCCTGGGTTTGCCCAGGTTGTTTCTGAAGTTATCTGTCTTTTGCAAGCAAGAGCATTTCCATTTGCATTCATACATTACAACAAGGAATTTCACTGAGGTATAAAAAGGAATGAGTTCAAACAGGCATACAAGACTATTCAGACTAACATAGATCAACACTAGATTTACATGTTCTCTTTTGCAACTAAGTTCCAAGTCTAATGCAATAGTAAGTTATCCCATTGAATTCTCATGAATCACAGCAAATGATATCAGATTTCTAATAGGCATATTCTACACAGTTTTAGGAAAAATTTTTGAAAAACATTTGAGCAACTTATTTTAACTCTACTAATGTTAACCACATACTAAGAGGAGTAATTTGAAAACCACGAACAAAAATCGAACGAAAATTATTGCTAAGACATAAAAGAGTCGTTCCCCCCCCCCCCCCCCCCAAACCTAAACCTGACATTGTCCTCAATGGGGAAAAGTTAAAACACTATCACGACTACAAAAAAAAAAAAAAAAAAAAAAAAAAAAAGAATAATAAAGACCCCCAGGAATGATACATAGTCTCCCTCGAAGAAGGTTTACTCGTATCAGCCGTACCCGTAGGTAATCATCCGTAGATGAAACCGCTATCCCACATCACACTTTGAAGAAATCTCCGTGTGACTGGCCACTGAAGGCAGCAGGAATCACGCGCTGAACACAAGTCCTTAAGTTACTCACCATAAGGTTTTCATTCAATACTTCAAGATCGAACTGGTCAATCCCAGAACGGTTGTTTGAGTACGGACCTCTCAAACTAGGGACCAAAAGTCTGGTCATCGACTACCGGAACCATTTATGCTCTTAGCCAGTAAGAGAGTATGAATAAACCAAAAAAATAAAATAAAAATAAAAATAAAAATAAAACTTTAATGTACAAAGGGATAGAAACGTGGGGATTGCCCACAATGTGCTAAGTTTATAGTCGTAAGCAAGACTCTGACGCATTCAAGATGAAATGACAGGTTCCTCCAAGAAAATCACCATCACCTCCTCTGGTGTGGGGACATTCTCAAGATACGGTTTGAGCCTCTGACCGTTAACTTTGAAGATCGACCCGTCTCCGTGATTGCGGATCTCAATAGCGCCATGAGGAAACACCTGTGTAACTTCAAATGGACCGGACCACCTGGATCTTAGCTTCCCTGGAAACAAATGCAATCGTGAGTTATAAAGTAAAACATTCTGCCCAACAGTAAAAGACTTGCGAAAAATAGATTTATCATGTAAAAGCTTTGTTCGCTCCTTATACAGTTTGGCATTCTCATAAGCATCATAACGTATCTCTTCCAACTCATTCAATTGCAACTTTCTCTCCTCACCCGCTTGAGTTAAATCAAAATTTAAAGCCTTAATGGCCCAATAAGCTCTATGCTCAAGCTCAACAGGTAGATGACATGCTTTGCCGAATGCTAGGCGAAATGGAGACATCCCAATAGGAGTCTTGTAAGCGGTTCGATAGGCCCATAAGGCATCGTCCAATCGAGTGGACCAATCTTTCCTATCAAAGCGAACCCTCTTCTCCAAAATCCGTTTGATCTCTCTATTAGAGATTTCCACTTGACCACAAGTTTGCGGGTGGTATGGAGTGGACACCCGATGAGTGATGGAATATTTCTTCAATAAGGCCTCAAATGCTCTGTTACAAAAATGAGATCCCCCATCATTGATGATCGCTCTCGGGGGTACCAAATCGATTAAAGATATTTTCTTTTAAAAACTTTACCACCACTTTGTGATCGTTTGTCTTACATGATATAGCTTCAATCCATTTAGAGACATATTCAACAGCAACAAGGATGTATTGATAGCCGAACGAGACAGGAAAAGGACCCATGAAGTCAATACCCCACACATCAAACACTTCAACAATAAGAATGGGGTTAAGAGGCATCATGTTCTTCCTAGACAAACAACCAGTTCGTTGGCATTTATCACACACCTGAAAAAACTCATGGGCATCTCTAAATAATGAAGGCCAATAGAAACCACATTGCAAGACTTTAGCCGCGGTCTTTCTAGCACCAAAATGTCCACCACATGCGTGGGAATGACAAAATTCAAGAATGTTGGCAAAGTCTTGCTCATGTACACAACGCCTAATGACTTGATCAGAACACACCTTGAACAAATAAGGGTCATCCCAAAAAAAATGTTTGACTTGGGAAAAGAATTTCAATCTATCTTGTTTACTCCAATAATCAGGAATCTTATGAGTTACAAGATAGTTGACTATGTCAGCAAACCAAGGCAACTGGGATACTTGGAGAAGTTGTTCATCAGGGAAGGACTCATTTAAAGGAAGGAATCCTTCCTGAGGTACTACACATATCCTAGATAGATGATCAGCAACAACATTCTCACAACCCTTCTTATCTCGAATCTCAAGGTCAAATTCTTGCAATTGCAAGATCCATCTAATCAAGCGAGGTTTAGTGTCCTTGATGGATAATAAATACTTCAAAGCAGAATGATCAGTGAACACTATAACCTTTGACCCTAACAGATATGATCTGAATTTGTTCAAGGCAAACACAACAGCTAGCAACTCCTTCTCAGTGGTAGTGTAATTCAATTGAGCATCATGAAGAGTTCGGCTAGCATATTGAATGACACAGGGCATTTTATCCGTCTTTTGCCCCAAAACAGCCCCCAATGCATAGTCAGAGGCATCACACATCAACTCAAAAGGCAAAGACCAAATAGGGGGTTGGACAATGGGTGCAGTGGACAAACATTTCTTCAGTGTCTCAAAAGCATGAATACAGGCATCATCAAAGGCAAAAACAACATCTTGAGCAAGTAAATTCGTCAAAGGACGAGAAATTTTGCTAAAGTCTTTAATGAAACGCCTATAGAACCCAGCATGGCCAAGGAAAGAACGCACTCCCTTCACAGAAGTAGGTGGTGGCAGATTGGTAATTAGGTCAACCTTGGCTTTGTCCACTTCTACACCCCTCTCAGATACTACATGTCCTAACACAATTCCTTCTTTCACCATGAAGTGGCATTTCTCCCAATTCAAGACTAAATTGGACTTAATGCAACGGGACAATACGAGTGAAAGATTGTACAGACATGTATCAAAACTAGAGCCAAACACAGAAAAGTCATCCATAAAGACCTCTAAAAATTCACCAATCATGTCCGAAAAAATACTCATCATGCACCGTTGGAAAGTGGCGGGTGCATTGCATAAACCAAAAGGCCTACGTCTGTAAGCATAGGTGCCAAACGGACACGTGAATGTGGTCTTTTCCTGGTCTTCTGGAGCAATGGGAATTTGATTGTAGCCGGAGTATCCATCTAAGAAGCAATAAAAATTGTGGTCGGCCAATCGCTCTAGTACCTGATCAATGAAAGGTAGTGGGAAGTGATCCTTCCTAGTGACGGAATTAAGTTTTCTATAGTCAATGCAGACACGCCACTTGGTGGTAGTTCTTGTGGGAATCAATTCACCACTCTCATTTTTCATTATTGTTATCCCCCCTTTCTTAGGGACAACTTGAATTGGACTCACCCAGGTGCTATCAGAAATAGGGTAAATGATTCCTGTCACAAGCAACCTGATGACTTCTTCTCTCACAACCTCCAGCATATGGGGATTTAACCTACGTTGCATCTCACGTGAGGCTTTAGTCCCCTCCTCCAAATGAATACGATGCATGCATATGGAGGGGCTAATCCCTTTTAAGGCATCAAGAGTCCACCCCAATGCCTCTCTGTGTGCTTGTAAAACTTCAGTCAATTGTTCCTCCTGCTCAATACTCAAATCAGAGGAAATAATGACTGGTAATGAGTTCATGGGTCCCAAGAACGCATACTTCAACGTGGGAGGAAGTGGCTTAAGATCTAGCTTGGAAGTTTCGAGAGGTTTGTCTAAGTCAAGAGGAAGATCTTGTGGATGATCAGTTGTGATAACCTCATAAGCTTCCTCCAACAGAAAAAGATTCAAGAGTGGATTCGTTATCAAGCATAACAGTTTCTATATTAAATGCAGGACTCAGATCATTAGACTCAAGTGGGTGGTGCCCAGCATTAAATACATTCAATGAGACCTTAAAATTTCCAAAAGACAACTCCAACTCACCACTTTTACAATGAATGATAGCATTAGATGTGGCTAAGAAGGGACGTCCTAGGATGACAGGAATTTGGTTGGTCACATTGAATACTGGTTCTGTATCAAGAACAATGAAATCAACCGGGAACAAAAATTTGTCCACTTTTATCAAAACATCTTCAACTATTCCTCGTGGTATCTTGACAGAACGGTCAGCTAGTTGAAGTGTGATGGGGGTAGGCTTCAATTCCCCCAAACCTAATTGCTGGTACACAAACAAAGGAAGCAAATTCACACTTGCTCCTAAGTCAAGAAGAGCTCTCTGGATGGTATGTTCACCAATGACACATGAAATTGTGGGACATCCAGGATCTTTAACTTTAGGAGGAGTGTTGTGCTTCAGAATTGAGCTTACATTCTCAGTAAGAAAGACCTTTTTGTTAACATGTTGTTTTCTCTTCTGTGTACAAAGGTCTTTCAAAAATCGGGCATAGGCAGGGACTTGCCTAATAGCATCAAGAAGTGGAATGTTAATGTGAACCTTACTAAACAGTTCCAACGTTTCATGCATGCTATCTCCTTTCCTAGGTGGGCCCAATAACCTCTGCGGATAAGGAGCTAGTGGGACTTGGTTAGGGATCTGCTTGGCTGTTGGTGGAGAACTTGGAGGTTCGTCACTCAATGATGTGTCCCCATTGTCATCCTTTGACTCCTTAGACTTAGTGGTCCCTACCCCATTGTTCAACTCACGACCACTCCTAAGGGTGGTTATGGCTTTTGCTTGCTCATGGTGGGGTTTGGAACTCAACTCACTCTCATGTGTGATTTTGGGGTTAGGAATGGTTTGACTCGGGAGTCTATTTTGTGCTTGTTCACTCATGTGGCTGGCCAACTGACTCACTTGCACTTCAAGTTTGGCAATGGAGGACTGTGTATTCTGCATGAATAATTGAAGTGTATCCTCAAGTGAAGGTTTTTGTGGAATCAATGGTTGTTGGGTGAAGTGTGGGCGCGGAGCTTGGGGTTGAGTAAACCCTGGAGGACCCCCAACCTGTGGGCCCTTGGACCATGAGAAATTTGGGTGCCTAGCCCAACCCGGATTATATGTTTCTGAAAAAGGATCGTTCCGGTTTGGTCTATGAAAATTCTGGACTGCATTCAAGTCCTCAATGAGCTCTGGGTAGGATGAACTAGATGGACACATTTGTGTGGGATGAGATGAACCAGAGCATATGGCACAGACAATAGATGGGTTAGGAGCAGGTGAACTCTTGGACACCATAAGGGCATCAATTTTTCTAGTCAACCCCTCAATCTTGGCCATGAGCATAGGTGTTTCACTAACCTCGTAGAGACCCCCTCTTTTGGTTTCGTGGAATCTCCTATCAACATTAAATGACGAACCCCATTGCTGAGATTGATCACTCAACGTTTCAAAGAAGTCCCATGCCTCACTAGCACTCTTACCCATCAAACTCCCACCACTCGTTGCATCTACCATGGATCTAACCTGGGGTGTAAGACCTTGATAAAAGTATTGCACTAAATGCCATTTCTCAAACCCATGATGCGGACACCTACGAATCAAATCCTTCCATTTCTCCCAAGCCTCATAAAAGTGTTCACCCTCCTGCTGCATAAAGTTGGAGATTTCTCTCCTGAGGGCTGTAGTTCTCTGAATGGGAAAGTACTTGGACAAAAATTTTGTGACTAACGTGTCCCATGAAGTAATGCTGCCCACCTCCAAGGAATTAAGCCAAGACTTGGCCTTATCCTTAAGTGAAAATGGAAAAAGTCTTAACCGGATAGAGTCTTCTGAGAAATTCTGGAATTTAAAAGTTGCACAAATATCTAAGAATTCCTTGATGTGGTAATATGGGTCCTCCTTATCCAACCCATAGAATGTAGGGAGGAGTTGGATCACACCCGGTTTCAACTCATAACTGGCGGCAGTAGTGGGTGGCAATATAATGCAAGAAGGTGATGTGAAGTGGGATGGGATAGAATAATCCCTCAGGGCTCTACGGTCACCTGCTGCAGGTAACTGTAATGGTTCACCCTGATTGGCCATGGTAGCTCCTAACTTGACTTCGGGTGTTTTCCTACAAATATGTTCTACCTCTTCAACAAAGGGAGCTAATGGTCCACCTAGGGAGCGGCGCCTGTGCATAAAAACACAAAAAGAAACAAAATGAACTATCAAATTAAGCTAACAAACTCGCTACTAAAAATATGAACTAACTAGAAGAAATAAAAATAATTTCATAAAAAATACCAAACTAAAATTATGAAAGCAAAAAAATAAAAAAAATAAAAATAAAAACAAAAATAAAATAAAATAAAATCTAACCTAAGACTATGGAGAACAAAGATATACGCTTAATACGTGCCTCCCCGGCAACGGCGCCAAAAACATGATGTAGAATTTAGTTACATCGGCTTTAATACCTCGCAAGCGTACGAATCGTTCATGTAATTTAGCAGTAAGCGAGGGTCATATCCACAGGGAGGATTGAATTTTGTGTATTCTTCAGTCAACTAGCCTAACCAAATATGATGAATTAATTTGAACTAAACACTAATTATATCCTAAATTATCAAACAATAATCTAATTAACTACTTGCATAACAGGAAACGTCAACTCTGGATTTTACCGTGATTTGTGCCTCTCTCGAGTGCCACATAATAACGAATCCGATTTCTCAATCCTTGCGTCTAGCCCCTCTCGGGCGCCTAGAGTTAAAGACAGAAATTGAATTACAATAGAATGCAGAGAATCAATTTCCTATTGTGATGATGCTAAAATTATCAACTTTGGATTTTACCGTGATTCGTGCCTCTCTCGAGCGCCACGTAACCACGAATCCGGATTCTCAATCCTTGCGTCTAGCTGTTATGGACTCCATAGCATCAAGAGTGGCTAACCGGAGAAGAGAATAGATGGAGTAAACTTGTATTTCAATATCTTAGGGGTTTAATTGTAATTTGAAGTTCCATAAGGGTCTAATTGTAATTATAGAACCTTTGATGTTTTCCTTGACCTATTTAGGGCGTCAAGTGAAGTAATGAAGACAAGCATTGAGTATTAGTCTAAATGAGATCAGGTTCTCTCTCAAAAGAGGCCTAACGTGAGAGCTCCTTTCAAGGCTCACGTCCTTCACCATTGGGCGTTCCAAGAACCCCAAATCCTTCCCTTCCTCATCATTCAATCTGGAAGCTAGAGGAGATCGCCGGGTGACTCGATCCATGGCTAGAGAGCCTAACAACGTGGTATCAGACAGGACCACCCTTGGTGATTCCTCTTCACCTGCAGAAATTCGAAATTTTGTGGAAGAAAACCATGCTGGTCTACAATCTCAAATCAATGGCTTGGAGGGAAAATTCCAGATGTTGCTGTCACGCATGGAGGAAGGCTTCACCCAGCTCTCAGTCCAGATGGCATCCTCCTCACGTCCAGCAGATCCCCTCAACCCTCTTCCAACACCTCCACCTCCTCCCCTGCGCCAAACACCTCAACCTCGTGGGGGCCTCAATCCAGCCCCTCCTACCGTGCCAAGGTACACAAAGCTTGATTTTCCAACGTATGATGGGTCCTCCGACCCTTTAATGTGGTTGCACAGGTGTGATCATTTCTTTTCCAATCAAGGAACTCTGCCCGAAGGCAAGGTTCAATTGGCCGCCTTCCACATGCTCGATGAAGCGCTTATGTGGTTTCATCAATTCAAAAACGAATTCATGGTCTATGATTGGGAATTTTTCAAAGAAAATTGTATGCTACGGTTTGGTCCTCCGCTTCACAGCAACCCAGTTGGGGATTTGGTCAATCTAAAACAGAGTGGAACTATAGAACAATATCAGAAATTGTTCCAAGAAAAACTTGCTCGTGCAAGTCATTTGGTCCGACCTGAACTTTATGTCAATTTGTTCACGGCTGGCCTGGTAGAACCCCTTCGCCTAGAAGTGGAATTGGAAGCCCCCACCTCCCTAGCCCACGCAATGAATTTGGCAAGAGCATTGGACACCAAACAGCGCCTCTTCCGTGAGTCCTTAAACAAACGTCCTCCTTGGCAACCTCGCCCACAGCCCCATGGCCCTTATCCCACTCACCCCAGGCCTCCTCCCACCCAACCATCACCACCACCACCAGCCTTTACACCCCCACCTGGTTTTATCAAACGTCTGACAAAAGCCGAAATTGATCAGAGGAGGGCTCAAGGCCTATGTTTCAATTGTGATGAGAAATTCGTCAAGGGCCATCTATGCAAAAGACTATTTTGGGTAGAAATAGAAGACCCCTCAGAGGATGACTTTCAGGAGGATATGGACCAAACCGAGGAGGAAACACCAGAAATCTCCCTCCATGCCATGACCGGCCTGCATAGCACAAATACCATGCAGGTCCATGCCACCTTGAAACATCATATTCTGCTAGCACTCGTGGACTCAGGCAGCACACATAATTTTATAAGCAGCCAGGCAGCACAACAGTTGGGTTTATCACTACAGCAGAAATCAGGCATATCAGTCTCAGTGGCTAATGGTGACAAGGTCACCACCGTGGGGTTCGGTTCAGCAGTGCCCTTTACTATTGAAGGTCACTCCTTTGTAGCAGATTTTTTGGTCATACCGTTGGCTGGGTTTGACCTTGTCTTGGGCATTAAATGGCTACAGCGCTTGGGTCCGATCTTATGGGATTTCCAATCCCTGACCATGAGTTTTAACCAGGACACCCATCCGATCACCCTCCATGGCAATAGCGCCCAGAGGCCATGCAGCCTCCACACACTTTCGGTGGATACTTCAAAAGGGGATAACTTAGCTTCATTGTTGGCCGAATATGCTGATTTATTTCAGGCACCTGCCGACCTTCCTCCTATCAAAGTGTGTGATCACAGAATTCATTTGAAGATGGGCACAGAACCAGTGGTAGTGCGTCCCTACCGCTATCCCCATGTGCAAAAAGATGAGATAGAACGTCAATGTCAACAAATGCTACAACAAGGTATTATTCAGCCTAGTCGTTCTCCTTTTTCATCCCCGGTATTACTGGTAAAGAAATCAGATAAATCTTGGCGCTTTTGTGTGGATTACCGTGACCTCAATGCTCGCACCATCAAAGATAAATTTCCAATTCCAGTGGTCGATGAATTATTGGATGAGTTACACGGCTCTCAATTATTTACAAAGTTGGACTTAAAATCAGGCTACCATCAGATTCGGGTTTATTCAGAGGATATCGAAAAAACTGCCTTCCGCACCCACCATGGTCACTACGAGTTCTTGGTGATGCCATTTGGGCTATCCAATGCCCCGTCCACCTTTCAAGCGCTTATGAACCAGGTATTTCGCCCTTTCTTACGGAAGCATGTCTTAGTTTTTTTTGACGATATACTGGTCTATAGCAAAACTTGGGCAGCACACTTGCATCAATTGAGACAGGTTTTCACCATTCTCCGAGCACACCATTTATTTCTCAATCGTGCCAAATGTGACTTTGCCACATCCGAAGTAGCTTATTTGGGGCATGTGATATCAGCATCCGGGGTGAAACCAGACTTCAGCAAGATACAATCGGTGATGGATTGGCCCACACCTCACACCGTTACTGCTTTGAAAGGGTTCCTTGGTCTCGCAGGGTATTATAGAAAATTTATCAAAGACTACGGTCACCTGGCAGCACCATTGCATAATTTACTGAAGAAACATGCCTTTCAGTGGTCTCAGTTGGCAGACTCCTCATTTAACAACTTAAAACAGGCATTAGCGTCAGCACCAGTTCTCCAATTGCCCAACTTTGCCGAACATTTCATTATAGAATGCGATGCATCCGGGGGAGGGATTGGTGCCGTCTTGCAGCAACAGGGTCACCCTATTGCCTATTTCAGCCGCCATCTCGCTCCTCACCATCACAAGTTAGCCACGTATGAAAGGGAACTTATCGGTTTGGCCAAAGCGGTGCAGCATTGGAGGCCGTATCTGTGGGGCAGACCTTTTGTGATCCGGACAGACCACTGTAGCCTCAAATATTTATTGGAGCAGCGCCTTACTACCTCCCCACAACAACATTGGCTCAGCAAATTAATGGGATTCGATTTTCAGGTGGAATACAAACCGGGTTATCTCAACAGGGCAGCAGACGCTTTGTCACGCCGGGAACTAGAGGAGTCACACTTGCACGCATTGAGCCACCCCAAGTCGCCCTTGCTGGACACAATCCGTCAGGATACTAGCCATCATCCAGATCTCCTTGAGTTACAAGCTCAAATCGCAAACCATTCCAAGGACAAGAACTGGACACTACAGGACGGTCTCATTCTGTATAAAGGACGCATATATCTTCATCCTTCGTCGGTACTCATTCCTGCCATTATTGCCTCCTTTCATGATAGTACACATGAGGGCCAGCAGAAAACATACTTCCGCCTCAGTCGGGAATTTTATTGGAGCGGTATGAAGCGGGTCATTGTGGAGTATGTTGCAGCGTGCCAGATCTGTCAGAGGAATAAGTCAGAATCCTTACAACCAGCCGGCTTGCTCCAGCCACTTCCACTTCCTTCACAGGTATGGGCAGATCTATCAATGGATTTTATCGATGGTCTTCCTCCTTCTGCAGGGAAATCTGTTATTTTTGTTGTGGTAGACCGGTTCTCCAAATATGCCCACTTTATGGCCCTCAGCCATCCGTATACAGCCACACAGGTCGCTCAGCTCTTCATGGATAATATTGTCCGTCTCCATGGCCTTCCGGAGACCATCACCAGCGACCGTGATGCTATCTTCACCAGTAAATTCTGGGGGGAACTCTTTAAGCTCCATGGTTCTAAGTTAGCTTTTTCTTCAGCATACCACCCTCAAACAGACGGCCAGACAGAGGTGGTTAACCGCACCTTGGGTATGTATTTGCGGTGCTTTGTGGGGGACACGCCCCGACTGTGGGTTCGTTGGTTAGCATGGGCGGAGTATTGTTATAATACCTCATACCACACCGCCTTGGGTACTACCCCTTTTCAAGTTGTTTATGGACGCGAACCTCCGCGACTACTTTCTTATGAAATGGGGTCTTCTCGGGTAGAAGCATTGGACCAGGCCTTGGCCGACAGAGATGCAATGCTTGCTCAAGTCCGCCTTCAATTACAACGTGCACAAGCAACTATGAAGCATACTTATGACAAAGGACACCGTCCCCTTACCTTTGCACCTGGAGAATTTGTTTGGCTCAAACTTCAGCCATATCGCCAACTTTCTCTAGCAGCCATCAAACGCCATAAGCTCTCTCCAAAATTTTATGGGCCATTCCAGATCACGCAACGTATTGGCACTGTGGCGTATCGTTTGAAACTACCACCAGACGCCAAGCTCCATGACGTCTTCCACGTCTCCCTTCTCAAGCCATTCAAGGGAGACTCACCACTGCTGCATACCCCTTTGCCTCCTCTCAAAGATGGCAGGTCCATGCCCACGCCTGCTCAGATCCTTCAAGCCAGGCGAGTTAACAACGCTTGGGAAGTGTTGGTTCGGTGGACTGACAAGGAATTGATAGAAGCCTCTTGGGAGACCCTCGAGTCCTTCCAGACTCTATTTCCCACTTTCGAGCTTGAGGACAAGCTCTTTCTTCAGGAGGGGGGTGATGTTATGGACTCCATAGCATCAAGAGTGGCTAACCGGAGAAGAGAATAGATGGAGTAAACTTGTATTTCAATATCTTAGGGGTTTAATTGTAATTTGAAGTTCCATAAGGGTCTAATTGTAATTATAGAACCTTTGATGTTTTCCTTGACCTATTTAGGGCGTCAAGTGAAGTAATGAAGACAAGCATTGAGTATTAGTCTAAATGAGATCAGGTTCTCTCTCAAAAGAGGCCTAACGTGAGAGCTCCTTTCAAGGCTCACGTCCTTCACCATTGGGCGTTCCAAGAACCCCAAATCCTTCCCTTCCTCATCATTCAATCTGGAAGCTAGAGGAGATCGCCGGGTGACTCGATCCATGGCTAGAGAGCCTAACACTAGCCCCTCTCGGGCGCCTAGAGTTAAAGACAGAAATCGGATTAAAATACCAAAATCCAACCTCAATTATAATCTTACCTTAATTAGCTAATTTAATCAAATATCAAGAAAACAAATCTTAAATAAACCTTAATTATCAAATCAGATTCAATTAACATTCAAAACCTAAGTTCAAACTATATGAAGAATTAAATTCAATAATGACGAATTACTCCCCTTCTTCCTCCTCTCGCTCGGGCAGCAACTCGTTCTCACGGGTGCTGCAATTTCCGGAAATTGGTGGCGTCGGGTAGCAATAGTGAGTGGCCGGAGGTAGAGACGACGCCGGCGACGACGGTTAGAAGCCGACGGACGGAGGTAACGTCCGGCGAAGAGCAAAATAGAGCTGACGTTCTCTAACCGGCTCTCTCGAGTCTCGGTTGGAGTCGGAATGGCTCCGAGACTGGTCGGAATATGTAAACGACGCCGGAGGATGGTCGGAAAGCGGAAGTGGCACCGGAGAAGCCCTCTCGGATCACTTCTCGGCCTGGTGAGCGACTGTCGAACTCTCCTCAACGGAGACTCTCTCGAGCTCTCCTCGGGTTTGTTCTCAGTTGCTGGACGGCGGTGGACGGCGGTGGACGACGGTGGCGCGGTGAAAGGTATTGGCCGGCGAACAGCGGTGGGGAACTCCTCTCGGATCCTCCCCTGTTTTCGGTCAAAGTCCTCTCTTTTGGTCTCTGTTTTTCTTCTCTTCACGCTCCCCTTCTCTTCACGCTCCTCCTCTCTTTAAATATGATTTTCTTATTTTAAAACGATTTGCCCTAGAAATTACCTCCATTTCACTAAGGGCATTTTGGTAAATATCTTCTTCTCCACCCAAATTCTCCTGAAATTTTCTTTAAGATGTTTCAAGCTTGTATACCCACATTTAAAACCTGCGCAGGATCAACTAGAAATCTCTTTCTTATAAAATTCCAAGCTATTAGGGTTGAACTAGTGGAATTGCCTAAACTTGGATATCAAAAATTTTGTGTTCATTAGTGGTCTGTGAATAAATTTTCTTTGTGTACATTTGTTGTTGTTCAAAATTTTTTGCATACATGAACTTCAAAATTTCATTTTTTTGTGATCTGTTTGCCTTATCTCTTTTGTTTACGAGAGATAAAGGGAAAAGTGAAAATTGAAGTTTTGATTTAAATAAAAGGTATACACCTTAAATTGAAATGCACAAATGTAGAGAGAGATAATTCAAAAAACTTTCTATAACTTTTAGGGATTGTTTTTATATATTTGGTTTTTCAATCATTAGGAAACAAATGGGGGGGGGGAGGGCGTATGGGGGAATTTGTAGTTGAGTGTTGACTCCCAATCCATAAGTCATTTCTTACAAAAATATAGCCCGTTATGCATGATTGACCGATAAATCACTTTACAATCATCTATGATTGTTAGGTCATTTTTTTTTGTAAATGGGCAAAATAATGGCTTGTTTGGCTCGGGTAAATATACCACCGCACCCAAACTTGAGAATTGAATGAGGTTTTGATCCATTGGTCATCTGCTTCTTTAAAATATTTCAAGCATATATATCTACATTTAAAACATGTGTAGGATCAACTAAAAATCACTTTCTTATAAAATTCCAAGCTATCCGAGTTTAACTAGTGGAATTTCCAAAACTTAGACATCAAAACTTTTGGGTTCATTTGTCGTGTGTGAATAAATCTTCTTTACTTACATTTGATGTTGTTCGAAATTTTTTGGATACATAAACTCTAAAATTTTCATTTTGTTGTGATCTGTTTGCCTTATCTTTTTTGTTTACGAGAGATGCAGGGAAAAATGAAAACTCAAGATTTGATTTAAGGAAAAAGTATACATCTTAAATGGAAATGCACAAATGTAGAGAGAGATAATTCCAAAATTTGTCAGTAACTTTGAGGGATTGTAAACTCTTTCTAGTTTTAATATATCAGGTTTTGCAATTGTCGTGAAATAAAGGGGGAGGAGGGCAAAATTTTAGCTGAGTGTTGAGTCCCAACTCATAAGTCGTTTCTTACAAAAATATAGCCTGTTACGCATGATTGACCGATAAATTACTTTACAATCATCTATGATTGTTAGGTCTGCTTTTTTGTAAATGGGAAAAATATTGGCTTGTCTGGCTCGGGTAAATATCCCACCGCACCTAAACTTGAGAATTTAAAGAGGTATGGATCCGTAGGTCATCTGCATCTTTAACATGTTTAAAGCATGCATATCCACATTTAAAAGATGTGCAGGATCAACTAGAAATCTCTTTCTTATAAAATTCCAAGCTATCAGGGTTAACCTAGTGGAATTTCCCAAAGTTGAATATCAAAACTTTTGTGTTCTTTTTTGCTGAGTGAATAAATTTTCTTTGCTTACATTTCTTGTTGTTCTAAATATTTTGCATACATAAACTCTAAAATTTTCAATTTTTTGTGATCTGTTTGCTTTATCATTTTTGCTGACGAGAGATAATGGGAAAAGTGAAAACTCATGTTTTGATTGAAGGAAAAAGTATGCATCTAAAATGGAAACGCACAAATGTAATGAGAGATAATTCCAAAACGTGTCTGTAAATTTTAGGGATTGTAAATTCTTTCTAGTTTTTATATATCAGTTTTTGCAATCGTCGGGAAACAATGGGGAAGGTGGAGGAATATTTAGCTGAGTGTTGACTCCTAATCCATAAGCCATTTCTTAAAAAAATGTAGCCTATTACGCATGATTGACCGATAACTCACTTTACAATCATCTATGAATGTTAGGTCAGTGTTTTTTTTAATGGGTAAAATAATGGCTTGTTTGGCTCGAGTAAATATCCCACCAAACGTAAACTTGAGAATCTAATGAGGTTTGGATCTGTAGGTCATCTACATCTTTAACATGTTTCAAACATCCATATCCACATTTAAAACATGTGCAGGATTTACTAGAAATATATTTCTTATAAAATCCCAAGCCATCAGGGTTGAACTACTGGAATTTCCCAAACTTGGAAGTCTAAACTTTTGTGTTCATTTGTGGTGTGTGAATAAATTTTCTTTGCTTACATTTGTTGTTGCTCTAAATTTTTTTCTTACATAAACTCTAAAATTTTTATTTTGTTGTGATTTGTTTACCTTATCTTTTTTGTTTACGAGAGATAAAGAGAAAAGTCAAAACTTAAGTTTCGATTTAATGAAAAAGTATACATCTAAAATAAGAACGCACAAATTTGGAGAGTGATAATTCAGAAAGGTGTATTTAATTTTTAGGGATTGTAAACTCTTTCTAGTATTTATATATGAGGATTTAAAATCGCCGGGAAACAAAAGGAGGAGGCTAGGGAATTTTTAGCTAAGTGTTGACTCCCAATCCATAAGTCATTTCTTACAAAAATATAGCCTGTTATGCATGATTGACCGATAAATCACTTTACAATCATCTATGATTGCTTGGTCAGCTTTTTTGTAAATGGGAAAAATAATGGCTTGTTTGGCTCGGGTAAATATCCCACCACACCCAAACTTTAGAATTTAATAAGGTTTGGATCCGTAGGTCATCTGCATTTTTAACAACTTTCAAGCATGCATATCCACATTTAAAACATGTGCAGGATCAACGTGAAATCTGTTTCTTATAAAATTCCAAACTATCCGGGTTCAACTCTTGGAATTTCTAAAACATGGATTTCAAACCTTTTGTATTGTGGTTTGTGAATAAATTTTATTTTCTTACATTTGTTGTTGTTCTAAACTTTTTGCTTACATAAACTCTAAAATTTTCATTTCGTTGTGATCTGTTTGCCTCATCTTTTTTGTTTAGGAGAGATAAAGGGAAAAGTGAAAATTCAAGTTTTGATTTAAGGAAAAAGAATACATCTAAAATGGAAATGCACAAATGAAGAGAGAGATAATTCCAAAAAGTGTCTGTAACTTTTAAGGATAGTAAACTCTTTGTAGTTTTTATATATCAGGTTTTGCAATAATCGGGAAACGATGTGGGAGGCTGGGAAATTTATAGCTGAATGTTAACTCCATATCCATAAGTCATTTCTTACAAAAATATAGCCCGTTACTCATGATTGACCGATAAATCACTTTACAATCATCTATGATTGTTAGGTCAACATTTTTGTCAATAGGCAAAATAATGGCTTGTTTGGCTTGGTAAATATCCCACCGCACTCAAACTTGAGAATTTAATGACGTTTGGATCCGTAGGTTATCAGCATCTTTAACATGTTTCAAGATTACATATCCACATTTAAAACATGTGCATGATCAACTAGAAATCTCTTTTTTTTTTTATAAATTTCCAAGCAATCAGGGTTGAACTAGTGGAATTTCCCAAACTTGGATATCAAAAATTTTGTATTCATTTGTGGTGTGTGAATAAAGTTTTTTGCTTACATTCGTTGTTGTTCTAGATTTTTTTGCATACTCAAACTCAAAAATTTTCATTTTGTTGTAATCTATTTGACTTATCTTTTTTGTTTATGAGAGATAAAGGGAAAATTGAAAACTCAAGTTTGTATTTAAAGAAAAAGAATACATCTAAAATGGAAATTCACAAATGTAGAGAGAGATAATCCCAAAAAGTGTCTATAACTTTTCAGGATTGTAAACTCTTTCTTGTTTTTAAATATCAGGTTTTGCAATTGTCAGGAAACAAAGGGGCTGGCAGGGAAATTTTTAGCTGAGTGTTGACTCCCAATCCATATGTCATTTCTTAAAAAAATATAACCCGTTATGCATGATTGACCGATAAATCACTTTACAATCATTTATGATTGTTAAGTCAACTTTTTTGTAAATAGGCAAAATAATGGCTTGTTTGGCTCGGGTAAATATCCTACCACACCCAAACTTCAGAATTTAATGAGGTTTGGATCCATTGGTTATCTGTATCTTTGACATGCTTAAAGCTTGCATACCCACATTTAAAACATGTGTAGGATCTACTATAATTCTCTTTCTTATAAAATTCCAAGCTATCAGGGTAGAACTAGTGGAATTTCCCAAACTTGGATATCAAAACTTTTTGTGTTCATTTGTGGTGTGTGAATAAATTTTCTTTGCTTACATTTTTTTTTCTATATTTTTTGTACACATAAACTAAAAAAATTTCATTTTGTTGTGATCTGTTTGCCTTATCTTTTTTGTTTCCGTGAAATAAAGGGAAAAGTGAAAACTCAAGTTTTGATTTAAGGTAAAAGTATACATCTAAAAGGGAAATGCCGAAATGTAGTGAGAGATAATTTCGTAAAGTGTCTGTAACTTTTAGGGATTGTAAACTCTTTGTTGTTTTTATATATCTGGTTTTGCAATTGTCGGGAAACAAAGGGGGAGGCGGCGTAATTTTTACCTGAGTGCTGACTCTCAATCCATAAGTCATTTCTTACAAAAATATAGCCCGTTACGCATGATTCACCGATAAATCACTTTACAATCATCTATGATTGTTAGGCAAGTTTTTGTTAATGGGCAAAATAATGGCTTGTTTGGCTCGGGTAACTAGCCCACTTTACCCAAACATGAGAATTTAATGAGGTTTGGATCCGTAGGTCACCTGCATCTTTAACATGTTTCAAGCCTGCATATCCACATTTAAAACATGTGCAGGATCAACTAGAAATCATTTTCTTTTAAAATTCCAAACTATGAGGGTTGAACAAGTGGAATTTACCAAACTTGGATATTAAACTTTTGTGTTCATTTGTGGTGAGTGAATAAATTTTCTTTGCTTACATTTGTTGTTGTTCTATACTTTTTGCATACATCAACTCAAAAATTTTCTTTTTGTTGTGATGTTTGCCTTATATTTTTCTTTTACGAGGGACAAAGGGAAAAGTGAAAACCTAAGTTTTGATTTAAAGAAAAATTATACATCTAAAATAGAAATGCACAAATTTGGAGAGAGAAAATTCCAAAAAATGTTTGTAACTATTAGGGATTGTAAACTCTTTATAGTTTTTATATATAAGGTTTTGCAATCGTCGGGAAACAAAGGGGAAGGCGATGGAATTTTTAGCTGAGTGTTGACTCCCAATCCACAAGTCATTTCTTACAAAAATATAGCGCATTACGCATGATTGACCGATAAATCACTTTACAATCATCTATCATAGTTAGGTTAGGTTTTTTGTGAATGGGCAAAATAATTGCTTGTTTGGCTCTGGTAAATATCCCACAACACCCAAACTTGACAATTTAACCAGGCTTGGATCCGTAGGTCATCTGTATCTTTAACATGTTTCAAGCATGCATATCCACATTTAAAACATGTGCAAGATCAACTAGAAATCTCTTTCTTTTAAAATTTCAATCTATCAAGTTGAACTAGTGGAATTTCCCAAACCTGGTTATCAAAACTTTTGTGTTCATTTGTGGTGTGTGGATAAATATTCTTTGCTTATATTTGTTGTTGTTCTAAATTTGTTGCATACATAAACTCTAAAATTTTCATTTTGTTTTGTTATGTTTGCCTTATCTTTTTTGTTTATGAGAGATAAAGGGAAAAGTGAAAACTCAAGTTTTGATTTAACGAAAAATTATACATCTTAAAAAAAAATGCACAAATGTAGAGAGAAATAATTCCAAAAAGTGTCTGTAACTTTTAAGGATTGTAAACTCTCTCTAGTTTTTATATATCAGGTGTTGAAATCATCGGGAAAAAAGGGGGAGGGGGGGAATTTTTAGCTGGGTGTTGACTCCCAATCCATAAGTCATTTCTTACAAAAATAGAGCCCGTTACGCTTGATTGACCGATAAATCACTTTAAAATCATCTATGATTGTTAAGTCAGCTTTTTTTCTAAATGGGCCAAATATAGGCTTGTTTGGCTCGAGTAAATATGCCACCAACTCCAAACTTGAGAATTTAATGAGGTTTGGATCCGTAGGTCATCTACATCTTTAACATGTTTGAACATGCATATCCAGTTTTAAAACATCTGTAGGATCAACTAGAAATCTCTTTCTTATAAAATACCAACCTATCAGGTTTGAGCTAGTGGAATTTCCCAAACTTGGATATCAAAACTTTTGTGTTCATTTGTTGTGTGTAAATAAATCTTCTTTGCTTACATTTGCTATTGTTCTAAATTTTTTGCATACGTAAACTCTAAAATTTTCATTTTGTTTTGATCTGTTTGCCTTATCTTTTTTGTTTACGAGAGATAAAGGGAAAAGTTAATACTCAAGTTTTGATTTAAGGAAAAAGTATACATCCAAAATGGAAACGCACAAAAGTAGAGAGAGATAATTCCAAAAAATGTTTGTAACATATAGGGATTGTAAAATCTATCTAGTTTTTATATATCAAGTTTTGCAATCGTCGGGGTACAAAGGAGGTGGCGGGGGAATCTTTAGCTTAGCTTTGACTCCCAATCCATAAGTCATTTCTTATAAAAATGTAGCCCATGATGCCTGATTGATCGATAAATCACTTTAAAATCATCTAAGAATTTTAGGTCTGCTTTTTTTTTAAAGGGCAAAATAATGGCTTGTATGGCTCGGGTAAATATTCCACCGCACCCAAACTTGAAAATTTAATGAGGTTTGGATCCGTAGGTCATTTGCATCTTTAACATGCTTAGAGCATGCATATCCACATTTAAACATGTGCAGGTTCAACTAGAAATCTCTTTCTTATAAAATTTCAAGCAATCAGGTTCAAACTAGTAGAATTTCTCAAACTTGGATGTCAAAACTTTTGTGTTCATTTGTGGTGTGTGAATAAATTTTATTTTCTTACATTTGTTCTAGTTCTAATTTTTTTGCATACACAAACTCTATAATTTTCATTTTGTTGTAATATGTTTGCCTTATCATTTTTGTTTACGAGATATAAAGGGAAAGCGGAAAACACAATTTTTGATTTAAAAAAAAGTGTACATCTAAAATGGAAACGCACAAATGTAGGGAGAGAGAATTCCAAAAAGTGTCTTTAACTTTTGGGGAATGTAAACTCTTTCTTGTTTTTATATACAAGATTTTGCAATCGTGAGGAAAAAAGGGGGTGGCGGCGGAATTTTTAGCTGAGTGTTGACTACAATTTCTTAAGTCATTTCTTAAAAAAATTTACTGCATTACGCACGATGTACTGATAAATCACTTTACCATCATCTATGATTATTAGGTCAGCATTTTTGTAAATGGGAAAAATAATGCCTAGTTTGGCTCGGGTATATTTCCCACAGCAACCAAACTTGAGAATTTAATGAGGTTTGGATTCGTAGGTCATCTGCATCTTTAACATGTTTCAAGCATGCATATCCACATTTAAAACATGTGCAGGATCAACTAGAAATCGTTTTCTTATAAAATTCCTAGCTATGAGGGTTGAACAAGTGGAATTTACCAAACTTGGATATTAAACTTTTGTGTTCATTTGTGGTGTGTGAATAAATTTTCTTTGCTTACATTTGTTGTTGTTCTAAACTTTTTTTTATACATTAACTCAAAAATTTTCTTTTTGTTGTGATGTTTTCCTTATATTTTTCTTTTACGAGGGATAAAGGGAAAACTGAAAACTCAAGTTTTGATTTAAAGAAAAATTATACATCTAAAATAGAAATGCACAAATGTGGAGAGAGAAAATTCCAAAAAATGTTTGTAACAATTAGGGATTGTAAACTCTTTTTAGTTTTTATATATAAGGTTTTGCAATCTTCGGGAAACAAAGGGGAAGGTAATGGAATTTTTAGTAGAATGTTGACTCCCAATCCATAAGTCATTTCATACAAAAATATAGCCCATTATGCATGATTGACCGATAAATCACTTTAAAATCATCTATCATAGTTAGGTCAGCTTTTTTGTAAATGGGCAAAATAATGGCTTGTTTCGCTCAGGTAAATATCCCACCACACCCAAACTTGAGAATTTAATCTGGTTTGGATCCATAGGTCATCTGCATCTTTAACATGTTTCAAACGCGCATATCCACATTTAAAACATGTCCAGGATCAACTAGGAATCTCTTTCTTATAAAATTCCAAGCTATCGGGGTTGTACTTGTAGAATTTCCCAAACTTGGATATCAAAACTTTTGTGTTCATTTGTGGTGTGGGAATAAATCTTCTTTGCTTACATTTGTTGTTGTTCTAAATTTTTTGCATATATAATCTCTAAAATTTTCATTTTGTTGTGATCTGTTTGCCTTATCTTTTTTATTTACGAGAAATAAAGGGAAAATTTAAAACTCAAGTTTTTATTTAAGAAAAAAGTATAAATTTAAAATGGAAACGCACAAATGTAGAGACAGATAATTCAACCAAATTTCTGCAACCTTTAGGGATTGAAAACTCTTTCAAGTTTTTATAAATCAAGTTTTACAATCGTCAGAAAATAAAGGGGGTGGCGGGGGAATTTTGAGCTGAGTGTTGACTCCCAATCCGTAAGTCATTTCTTAAAAATATATACACCGTTGTGCATGATTGATCGATAGATCACATTACAATCTTCTATGATTGTTAGGTCAGCGTTTTTTTAAATGAGCAAAATAATTTCTTGTTTGGCTCAGGTAAATATCCCACAGCACCGAACTTGACAATTTAACGAGGTTTGGATCCGTAGGTCATCTGTATCTTTAAGATGTTTCAAGCATGCATATCCACATTTAAAACATGTGCAAGATCAACTAGAAAACTCTTTCTTTTAAAATTCCAATCTATCAGGTTGAACTAGTGGAATTTCCCAAACTTGGTTATCAAAACCTTTGTGTTCATTTGTGGTGTGTGGATAAATATTCTTTGCTTACATTTGTTGTTGTTCTAAATTTGTTGCATACATAAACTCTAAAATTTTCATTTTGTGTTGTTCTGTTTTCCTTATCTCTTTTTTTATGAGAGATAAAGGGAAAAGTGAAAACTCAAGTTTTGATTTAACGAAAAAGTATACATCTAAAAAGAAAATGCACAAATGTAGAGAGAGATAATTCCAAAAAGTGTCTAGAACTTTTAGGGATTGTAAACTCTTTCTAGTTTTTATATATCAGGTGTTGCAATCATCGGGAAAAAAGGAGGGGGGGAATTTTTAGTTGAGTGTTGACTCCCAATCCTTAAGTCATTTCTTACAAAAAAAGAGCCCGTTACGCTTGATTGACCGATAAATCACATTACAATCATCTATGATTGTTAAGTCAGCTTTTTTTCGAAATGGGCAAAATATAGGCTTGTTTGGCTCGAGTAAATATCCCACCAACTCCAAACTTGAGAATTTAATGAGGTTTGGATCCGTAGGTCTTCTGCATCTTTAACATGTTTGAAGCATGCATATCTAGTTTTAAAACATCTGAAGGATCAACTAGAAATTTCTTTCTTATAAAATACCAACCTATCAGGGTTGAGCTAGTGGAATTTCCCAAACTTGGATATCAAAACTTTTGTGTTCATTTGTGGTGTGTTAATAAATCTTCTTTGCTTATATTTGCTTTTTTTCTAAATTTTTGGCATACGTAAACTCTAAAATTTTCATTTTGTTTTGATTTGCTTGACTAATCTCTTTTGTTTACGAGAGATAAAGGGAAAATTTAAAACTCATGTTTTGATTTAAGGAAAATGTATACATCTAAAATGGAAACGCACAAAAGTAGAGAGAGATAATTCCAAAAAATGTTTGGAACATATAGGGATTGTAAAATCTATCTAGTTTTTATATATCAAGTTTTGCAATCGTCGGGGTACAAAGGGGGTGGCGGCGGAATATTTAGCTTAGTGTTGACTCCCAATCCATAAGTCATTTCTTATAAAAATATAACCCATTATGCCTGATTGACCGATAAATCACTTTAAAATCATCTAAGAATTTTAGGTCTGCTTTTTTTTTAAAGGGCAAAATAATGGCTTGTATGGCTCGGGTAAATATTCCACCGCACCCAAACTTGAAAATTTAATGAGGTTTGGATCCGTAGGTCATTTGCATCTTTAACATGTTTCAAGCATGCATATCCACATTTAAACATGTGTAGGTTCAACTAGAAATCTCTTTCTTATAAAATTTCAAGCAATCAGGTTCAAACTAGTGGAATTTCTCAAACTTGGATGTCAAAAATTTTATGTTCATTTGTGGTGTGTGAATAAATTTTATTTGCTTACATTTGTTCTAGTTCTAAATTTTTTGCATACATAAATTCTATAATTTTCATTTTGTTGTAATATGTTTGCCTTATCGTTTTTGTTTACGAGAGATAAAGGGAAAGGCGAAAACACACTTTTTGATTTAAAGAAAAGTATACATCTAAAATGGAAATGCACAAATGTAGAGAGAGACAATTCCAAAAAGAGTCTTTAACTCTTAGGGAATGTAAACTCTTTCTTCTTTTTATATATAAGATTTTACAATCGTGAGGAAAAAGGGGTGGCAGGGGAATTTTTAGATGAGTGTTTACTCCAATTTCTTAAGTCATTTCTTACAAAAATGTAGCGCATTACGCACGAATGACTGATAAATTACTTTACCATCATCTATGATTGTTAGGTCAACTTTTTTGTAAATGGGAAAAATAATGCCTAGTTTGGCTCGGGTAAATATCCCACTGCACCCAAACTTGAGAATTTAATGAGGTTTGGATCCGTAGGTCATCTGCATCTTTAACATGTTTCAAGCATGCATATCGACATTTAAAACATGTGCAGGATCAACTAGAAATCGCCTTCTTATAAAATTCCAAGCTATGAGGGTTGAACAAGTGGAATTTACCAAACTTGGATATTAAACTTTTGTGTTCATTTGTGGTGTGAATAAATTTTCTTTGCTTATATTAGTTGTAGTTCTAAACTTTTTGCATACATCAACTCAAAAATTTTCTTTTTGTTGTGATGTTTGCCTTATATTTTTCTTTTACGAGGGATAATGGGAAAAGTGAAAATTCAAGTTTTGATTTAAAGAAAATTATACATCTAAAATAGAATTGCACAAATGTGGAGAGAGAAAATACCAAAAAATGTATGTAACTATTAGGAATTGTAAACTCTTTTTAGTTTTTATATATAAGGTTTTGTAATCGTCAGAAAACAAAGGGGAAGGTGATGGAATTTTTAGCTGAGTGTTGACTCCCAATCCATAAGTCATTTCTTACAAAAATATAGCCCATTACGCATGATTGACCGATAAATCACTTTACAATCACCTATCGTAGTTAGGTCAACTTTTTTGTAAATGGGCAAAATAATGGCTTGTTTCGCTCAAGTAATTATCCCACCACACCCAAACTTAATGGCTTGTTTGGCTCAGGAAAATATCCCAACACACCCAAACTTGAGAATTTAATCTGGTTTGGATCCATAGGTCATCTGCATTTTTAACATGTTTCAAGCGTGCATATCCACATTTAAAACTTGTGCAGGATCTAGGAATCTCTGTCTTATAAAATTCCAAGCTATCGGGGTTGTACTTGTGGAATTACCCAAACTTGGATATAAAAACTTTTGTGTTCATTTGTGGAGTAGGAATAAATCTTCTTTGCTTAAATTTGTTGTTGTACTAAATGTTTTTCATATATAATCTCTAAAATTTTCATTTTGTTGTGATCTGTTTGCCTTATCTTTTTTATTTACGAGAAATAAAGGGAAAAGTTAATACTCAAGTTTTTATTTAAGAAAAAAGTATAAATTTAAAATTGAAATGCACAAATGTAGAGAGAGATAATTCAACAAAATGTCTGCAACCTTTAGGGATTGAAAACTCTTTCAAGTGTTTATATATCAAGTTTTACAATCGTCAGGAAATAAAAGGGGTGGCGAGGGAATTTTGAGCTGAGTGTTGACTCTCAATCCGTAAGTCATTTCATACAAAAATATAGACCATTGGGCATGGTTGATCCATAGATCACTTTACAATCATCTATGATTATTAGGACAGTGTTTTTTTAATTGGGCAAAATAATTGCTTGTTTGGCTCAGGTAAATATCCAACAACACCCAAACTTGACAATTTAACGAGGCTTGGATCCGGAGGTCATCTGTATCTTTAAGATGTTTCAAGCTTGCATATCCACATTTAAAACATGTGCAAGATCAACTAGAAATCTCTTTCTTTTAAAATTCCAATCTATCAGGTTGAACTTGTGGAATTTCCAAAACTTGGTTATCAAAACCTTTGTGTTCATTTGTGGTGTGTGGATAAATATTCTTTGCTTACATTTGTTGTTGTTCTAAATTTGTTCCATACATAAACTCTAAAATTTTCATTTTGTGTTGTTCTGTTTGCCTTATCTTTTTTGTTTATGAGAGATAATGGGAAAAGTGAAAACTCTAGTTTTGATTTAACGAAAAAGTATACATCTAAAAAGAAAATGCACAAATGTAGAGGGAGATAATTTCAAAAAGTGTCTCTAACTTTTAGGGATTGTAAACTTCTTCTAATTTTTATATATCAGGTGTTGCAATCATAGGGAAGAAAAGGGGGAGGGGGGGAATTTTTAGCTGAGTGTTGACTCCCAATCCATAAGTCATTTCATACAAAAATAGAGCACGTTACGCTTGATTGACCAATAAATCACTTCACAATCATCTATGATTGTTAAGTCAGCTTTTTTTCTAAATGGGCAAAATATAGGCTTGTTTGGCTCGGGTAAATATCCCACCAACTCCAAACTTGAGAATTTAATGAAATTTGGATCCATAGGTCATCAACATCTTTAACATGTTTGAAGCATACATATCCAGTTCTAAAACATCTGTAGGATCAACTAGACATTTCTTTCTTATAAAATACCAACCTATCAGGGTTGAGCTAGTGGAATTTCACAAACTTGGATATCAAAACTTTTGTGTTCATTTGTGGTGTGTAACTAAATCTTCTTTGCTTACTTTTGCTGTTGTTCTAAATTTTTTGCATACGTAAACTCTAAAATTTTCATTTTGTTTTAATCTACTGACCTTATCTTTTTTGTTTATAAGAAATAAAGGGAAAAGTGAAAACTCAAGTTTTGATTTAGGGAAAAAGTATACATATAAAATGGTAACGTACAAATGTAGAGAGAGATAATTCCAAAATATGTTTGTAACATATAGGGATTGTAAAATCTATCTAGTTTTTATATATCAAGTTTTGCAATCGTCGGGGTACAAAGGAGGTGGCGGGGGAATCTTTAGCTTAGTGTTGACTCCCAATCCATAAGTAATTTCTATTAAAAATATAACCCATTATGCCTGATTGACCGATAAATCACTTTAAAATCATCTAAGAATTTTAGGTCAGCTTTTTTTTAAAAGGGCAAAATAATGGCTTGTATGGCTCGGGTAAATATTCCACCGCACCCAAACTTTAAAATTTAATGAGGTTTTGATCCGTAGGTCATTTGCATCTTTAACATGTTTCAAGCATGCATATCCACATTTAAAACATGTGCAGGATCAACTAGAAATCGCTTTCTTATAAAATTTCAAGCTATGAGGGTTGAACAAGTGGAATTTACCAAACTTGGATATTAAACTTTTGTGTTCATTTGTGGTGTGTGAATAAATTTTCTTTGCTTACATTTGTTGTTGTTCTAAAATTTTTGCATACATCAACTCAAAAATTTTCTTTTTGCTGTGATGTTTGCCTTATCTTTTTCTTTTACGAGAGATAATGGGAAAAGTGAAAACTCAAGTTTTGATTTAGAGAAAAATTATACATCTAAAAAAGAAATGCACAAATATGGAGAGAGAAAATTCCAAAAAGTGTTTGTAACTATTTGGGATTGTAAAGTCTTTATAGTTTTTATATATAAGGTTTTACAATCGTCGAGAAACAAAGGGGAACGCGATCGAATTTTTAGCTGAGTATTGACTCCCAATCCATAAGTCATTTCCTACAAATATATAGCTCATTACGCATGATTGACCAATAAATCTCTTTACAATCATCTATCATAGTTAGGTCAGCTTTTTTGTAAATGGGCAAAATAATGGCTTGTTGGCTCAGGTAAATATCCCACCACACCCAAACTTAATGGCTTGTTTGGCTAAGGTAAATATCCCACCACACCCAAACTTGAGAATTTAATGTGGTTTGGATCCATAGGTCATCTGCATCTTTAATATGTTTCAAGCATGCATATCCACATTTAAAACATGTGCAGGATCAACTAGGAATCTCTTTCTTATAAAATTCCAAGCTATCGGGGTTGTACTTGTGGAATTTTCCTAACTTGGATATCAAAACTTTTGTGTTCATTTGTGGTGTGGGAATAAATCTTCTTTGCTTACATTTGTTGCTGTTCTAAATTTTTTGCATATATAATCTCTAAAAGTTTCATTTTGTTTCGATCTGTTTGCCTTATCATTTTTGTTTACGAGAGATAAAGGGAAAAGTTAAAACTCAAGTTTTTATTTAAGGAAAAATTTTTAAATTTAAAATGGAAACGGACAAATGTAGAGAGAGATAATTCCACATAATGTCTGCAACTTTTAGGGACTAAAAACTCTTTCAAGTTTTTATATATCAAGTCTTACAATCGTCAGGAAATAAAGGGGGTGGCGGGGGAATTTTGAGCTAAGTGTTGACTCCCAATCCGTAAGTCATTTCTTAAAAAAATATAGACCGTCGTGCATGATAGATCAATAGATCACTTTACAATCATCTATGATTGATAGGTCAGCTTTTTTGTAAATGGGCAAAATAATTGCTTATTTGCCTCAGGTAAATATCCCACAACACCCAAACTTGACAATTTAATGAGGCTTGGATCCGTGGGTCATCTGTATCCTTAACATGTTTGAAGCATGCATATCCAGATTTAAAACATCTGTAGGATCAACTAGAAATCTCTTTCTTATAAAATACCAACCTATCAGGGTTGAGCTAGTGGAATTTCCCAAACTTGGATATCAAAACTTTTGAGTTCATTTGTGGGGTGTAAATAAATCTTCTTTGCATACATTTGTTGTTGTTCTAAATTTTTTGCATACTTAAACTCTAAAATTTACATTTTGTTTTGATCTATTTGCCTTATCTTTTTTTTTACGAGAGATAAAAGGAAAAATGAAAACTCAAGTTTTGATTTAACGAAAAAGTATAGATCTAAAATTGAAACGCACAAATGTAGAGAGAGATAATTCCAAAAAATGTTTGTAACATATAGGGATTGTAAAATCTATCTTGTTTTTATATATCAAGTTTTACAATCATCGGGGTACAAAGGGGGTGGCAGGGGAATCTTTAGCTTAGTGTTGACTCCCAATCCTTATGTCATTTCTTCTAAAAATATAGCCCACTATGCCTGATTGACCAATAAATCACTTTAAAATCATCTAAGAATTTTAGGTCAGATTTGTTTTTAAAGGGCAAAATAATGGCTTGTATGGCTCGGGTAAATATTCCACGGCACCCAAACTTGAAAATTTAATGAGGTTTGGATCCGTAGGTCATTTGCATCTTTAACATGTATCAAGCATGCATATCCACATTTAAACATGTGCAGGATCAACAAGAAATCTCTTTCTTATAAATTTCCAAGCAATCAGGTTCAAACTAGTGGAATTTCTCAAACTTGAATGTCAAAACTTTTGTGTTCATTTGAGGTGTGTGAATAAATTTTATTTGCTTACATTTGTTCTAGTTCTAAATTTTTTGCATACATAAACTCTATAGTTTTCATTTTGTTGTAATATGTTTGCTTTATCTTTTTTTTTTTACGAGAGATAAAGGGAAAGGCGAAAACACAATTTTTCATTTAAAGAAAAAGTATACATCTAAAATGGAAATGCACAAATGTAGAGAGAGACAATTCCAAAAAGTTTGTTTAACTTTTAGGGAATGTAAACTCTTTCTTGTTTTTATATATAAGGTTTTGCAATCGTCAAGAAAAAAAGGGGTAGCGGGGGAATTTTTAGCTGAGTGTTGACTCCCAAGTCATAAGTCATTTCTTACATAGCCCATTACGCATGATTGACTGATAAATCAGTTTACCAGCATCTATGATTGTTAGGTCAGCAGTTTTGTAAATGGGAAAAATAATGCCAAGTTTGGCTCGGGTAAATATCCCACCACACCCAAACATGAGAATCTAATGAGGTTTGAATCCGTAGGTCATCTGCTTCTTTAACATGTATCAAGCATGCATATCCACATTTAAAACATGTGCAGGATCAACTAGAAATCGCTTTCTTTTAAAATTCCAAGCTATGATGGTTGAAAAAGTGGAATTTACCAAACTTGGATATTAAACTTTTGTGTTCATTTTTGGTGTGTGAATAAATTTTCTTTGCTTACATTTGTTGTAGTTCTAACCTTTTTGCATACATCAACTCAAAAATTTTCTTTTTGTTGTGATGTTTGCCTTATATTTTTCTTTTACGAGAGATAAAGGGAAAAGTGAAAACTCAAATTTTGATTTAAAGAAAAATTATACATCTATAATAGAAATGCACTAATGTGGAGAGAGAAAATTCCAATAAGTGTTTCTAACTAGTAGGGATTGTAAACTCTTTTTAGTTTTTATATATAAAGTTTTGCAATCATCGAGAAACAAAGGGGAAGGCGATGGAATTTTTAGCTGAGTATGGACTCCCAATCCATAAGTCATTTCTAACAAAAATATAACCCATTACGCATGATTAACCGATAAATCACTTTACAATCATCTATCATAGTTAGGTCAGCTTTTTTGTAAATGGGCAAAATAATGGCTTGTTTGGCTCAGGTAAATATCCCACCACACCCAAACTTAATGGCTTGTTTGACTAAGGTACATATCCCACCACACCCAAACTTGAGATTTTAATGTGGTTTGGATCCATAGGTCATCTGCATCTGTAACATGTTTCAAGCATGCATATCCACATATAAAACATGTGCAGGATCAACTAGGAATCTCTTTCTTATATAATTCCAAGCTATCAGGGTTGTACTTGTGGAATTTCCAAAACTTGGATATCAAAACTTTTGTGTTCATTTGTGGTGTGGGAATAAATCTTCTTTGCTTACATTTGTTGTTGTTCTAAATTTTTTGCATCTATAATCCTTAAAATTTTCATTTTGTTGTGATCTGTTTGCCTTATCTTTTTTATTTACGAGAAATAAAGGGAAAAGTGAAAAATCAAGTTTTTATTTAAGGAAAAAGTATAAATTTAAAATGGAAACGCACAAATGTAGAGAGAGATAATTCCACAAAATGTCTGCAACTTTTAGGGATTTAAAACTCTTTCAAGTTTTTATATATCAAGTTTTACAATCGTCAGGAAATAAAAGGGGTGGCGGGGGAATTTTGCGGTGAGTGTTGACTCCCAATCCGTAAGTCATTTCTTATAAAAATATAGACCGTTGTGCATGATTGATCGATAGATCACTTCACAATCATCTATGATTGTTAGGTCAGCTTTTTTGTAAATGGGCAAAATAATTGCTTGTTTGCCTCAGGTAAATATCCCACAACACCCAAACTTGACAATTTAACAAGGCCTGGATCCGTAGGTCATCTGTATCTTTATCATGTTTCAAGCATGCATATCCACATTTAAAACATGTGCAAGATCAACTAGAAATCTCTTTCTTTTAAAATTCCAATCTATCAGGTTCAACAAGTGGAATTTCCCAAACTTTGTTATAAAAAATTTTGTGTTCATTTGTGGTGTGTGGATAAATATTCTTTGCTTACATTTGTTGTTGTTCTAAATTTTTTGCCTATATAATCTCTAAAATTTTCATTTTATTGTGTTCTATTTGCCTTATCTTTTTTGTTTACGAGAGATAAAGGGAAAAGTTAAAACTGAAGTTTTTATTTAAGGAAAAAGTATAAATTTAAAATGGAAACGCACAAATGTAGAGAGAGATAATTCCACAAAATGTATGCAACTTTTAGGGATTGAAAACTCTTCCAAGTTTTTATATATCAAGTTTTACAATCGTTAGGAAATAAAGGGGGTGGTGGGGGAATTTTGAGTCGAGAGTTGACTCCCAATCCATAAGTCATTTCTTACAAAAATAGAGCCCGTTACGCTTGATTGACCGATAAATCACTTTACAGTCATTTATGATTGTAAGTCAGCTTTTTTTCTAAATGGGCAAAATGTAGGCTTGTTTGGCTCGGATAAATATCCCACCAACTCCAAACTTGAGAATTTAATAAGGTTTGGATCCGTAGGTCATCTGCATCTTTAACATGTTTGAAGCATGCATATCCAGTTTTAAAACATCTGTAGGATCAACTAGAAATCTCTTTCTTATAAAATACCAACCTATCACGGTTGAGCTAGTGGAATTTCCAAAACTTCGATATTAAAACTTTTGTGTTCATTTGTGGTGTGTAAATAAATCTTCTTTGCTTACATTTGTTGTTGTTCTAAATTTTTTGCATACATAAACTCTAAAATTTTCATTTTGCTTTGATCTGCTTGCCTTATCTTTTTTGTTTACGAGAGATAAAGGGAAAAGTGAAAACTCAAGTTTTTCTTTAAAGAAAAAGTATACATCTAAAATGGAAACGCACAAATGTAGAGAAAGATAATTCCAAAAAATGTTTGTAACATATAGGGATTGTAAAATCTATCTAGTTTTTGTATATCAAGTTTTGCAATCGTCGGGTACAAAGGGGGTGGCGGGGGAATCATTAGCTTAGTGTTGACTCCCAATCCATAAGTAATTTCTTATAAATATATAGCCAATTTTACCTGATTGACCGATAAATCACTTTAAAATCATCTACGAATTTTAGGTCAGTTTTTTTTTTAAAGGACAAAATAATGGCTTGTATGGATCAGGTAAATATTCCACCGCACCCAAACTTGAAAATTTAATGAGGTTTGGATCCGTAGGTCATTTCCATCTTTAACATGTATCATGCATGCATATCCACATTTAAACATGTGTAGGATCAACAAGAAATCTCTTTCTTATAAAATTTCAAGCAATCAGGTTCAAATTAGTGGAATTTCTCAAACTTGGATGTCAAAACTTTTGGGTTCATTTGAGGTGTGTGAATAAATTTTATTTGCTTACATTTGTTCTAGTTCTAAATTTTTTGCATACATCAACTCTATAATTTTCATTTTGTTGTAATATGTTTGCCTTATCTTATTTGTTTACGAGAGATAAAGGGAAAGGCGAAAACACAATTTTTGATTTAAAGAAAAAGTATACATCTAAAATGGAAATGCACAAATGTAGAGAGAAACAATTCCAAAAAGTGTCTTTAACTTTTAGGGAATGTAAACTCTTTCTTGTTTTTATATATAAGGTTTTGCAATCGTGAGGAAAAAAAGGGGGTGGCGGGGGAATTTTTAGCTGAGTGTTTACTCCAAATTCTTAAGTCATTTCTTACAAAAATGTAGCCCATTACACATGATTGACTGATAAATCAGTTTACCATCATCTATGATTGTTAGGTCAGCATATTTTTTAAATGGGAAAAATAATGCCTAGTTTTGCTCGGGTAAATATCCCACCGCACCCAAACTTGAGAATTTAATGAGGTTTGGATCCGTAGGTCATCTGCATCTTTAACATGTTTCAAGCATGCATATCCACATTTAAAACATGTGCCGGATCAACTAGAAATCGCCTTCTTATAAAATTCCAAGCTATGAGGGTTGAACAAGTGGAATTTACCAAACTTGGATATTAAACTTTTGTGTTCATTTGTGGTGTGTGAATAAATTTTCTTTGCTTATATTAGTTGTAGTTCTAAACTTTTTGCATACATCAACTCAAAAATTTTCTTTTTGTTGTGACGTTTGCCTTATCTTTTTCTTTAACGAGAGATAAAGGGAAAAGTGAAAACTCAAGTTTAGATTTAAAGAAAAATTATACATCGAAAATAGAAATGCACAAATGTGGAGAGAGAAAATTCCAAAATATTTTTGTAACTATTAGGGATTTTAAACTCTTTTTAGTTTTTATATATAATGTTTTGCAATCGTTGGGAAACAAAGGGGAAGGCGATGGAATTTTTAGCTGAGTGTTGACTCCCAATCCATAAGTCATTTCTTACAAAAATATAGCCCATTACGCATGATTGACCGATAAATCACTTTACAATCATCTATCATAGTTAGGTCAGCTTTTTTGTAAATGGGCAAAATAATGGCTTGTTTGGCTCAGGTAAATATCCCACCACACCCAAACTTAATGGCTTGTTTGGCTCAGGTAACTATCCCACCACACCCAAACTTGAGATTTTAATGTGGTTTGGATCCATAGGTCATCTGAATTTTTAACAAGTTTCAAGCATGCATATCAACATTTAAAACATGTGCAGGATCAACTAGGAATCTCCTTCTTATAAAATTCCAAGCTATCAGGGTTGTACTTGTGGAATTTCCCAAACTTGGATATCAAAACTTTTGTGTTCATTTGTGGTGTGGGAATAAATTTTCTTTGCTTACATTTGTTGTTGTTCTAAATTTTTTGCATATACAATCTCTAAAATTTTCATTTTGTTGTGATCTGTTTGCCTTATCTTTTTCATTTACGGGAGATAAAGGGAAAAGTTAAAACTCAAGTTTTTATTTAAGGAAAAAGTATAAATTTAAAATGGAAACGCACAAATGTAGAGAGAGATAATTCCACAAATTGTCCGCAACTTTTAAGGATTGAAAACTCTTTCAACTTTTTATATATCAAGTTTTACAATCGTCAGGAAATAAAGGGGGTGGCGGGGGAATTTTGAGCTGAGTGTTGACTCCCAATCCGTAAGTCATTTCTTACAAAAATATAGACCGTTGTGCATGATTGATCAATAGATCACCTTACAATCATCTATGATTGTAAGGTCAGCTTTTTTGTAAATGGGCAAAATAATTGCTTGTTAGCCTCAGGTAAATATCCCACAACACCCAAACTTGACAATTTAATGAGGCTTGGATCCGTAGGTCATCTGTATCTTTAACATGTTTCAAGCACGCATATTCATATTTAAAACATGTGCAAGATCAACTAGAAATCTCTTTCTTTTAAAGTTCCAATCTATCACGTTGAACTAATGGAATTTCCCAGACTTGGTTATCAAAAATTTTGTGTTCATTTGTGGTGTGTGGATAAATATTCTTTGCTTACATTTGTTGTTGTTCTAAATTTTTTGCATACATAAACTCAAAAATTTTCATTTTGTTTGTTCTATTTGCCTTACCTTTTTTATTTACGATAGATAAAGGGAAAAGTGAAAACTCAATTTTTGATTTAAAGAAAAAGTATACATCTAAAAATAAAATATACAAATGTAGAGAGAGATAATTCCAGAAAGTGTCTATAACGTTTAGGGATTGTAAACTCTTTCTAGTTTTTATATATCAGGTGTTGCAATCATCGGGAAAAAAGGGGGAGGGGGGGAATTTTTAGCTGACTGATGACTCCCAATCCTTAAGTCATTTCTTACATAAATAGAGCCAGTTCCGCTTGATTGACCGATAAATCACTTTACAATCATCTATGATTCTTAGGTCAGCTTTTTTTCTAAATGGGCAAAATATAGGCATGTTTGGCTCGGGTAAATATCCCACCAACTCCAAACTTGAGAATTTAATAAGGTTTGGATCCTTAGGTCATCTACATCTTTAACATGTTTGAAGCATGCATATCCAGTTTTAAAACATCTGTAGGATCAACTAGAAATCTCTTTCTTATAAATACCAACCTATCAGGGTTGAGCTAGTGGAATTTCCAAAACTTGGATATCAAAACTTTTGTGTTCATTTGTGGTGTGTAAATAAATCTTTTTTGCTTACATTTGTTGTTGTTCTAAATTTTTTGCATACATAAACTCTAAAATTTTCATTTTGTTTTGATCTGCTTGCCTTATCTTTTTTGTTTACGTGAGATAAAGGGAAAAGTGAAAACTCAAGTTTTGATTTAAGGAAAAAGTATACATCTAAAAAGGAAACGCACAAATGTATAGAGAGATAATTCTAAAAAATCTTTGTAACATATAGGGATTGTAAAATCTATCTAGTTTTCCTATATCAAGTTTTACAATCGTCGGGGTACAAAGGGGGTGGCGGGGGAATCTTTAGCTTAGTGTTGACTCCCAATCCATAAGTCATTTCTTATAAAAAATATAGCCCATTATGCCTGATTGACCGATAAATCACTTTAAAATCATCTAAGAATTTTAGGTCAGCTTTTTTTTTAAAGGACAAAATAATGGCTTGTATGGCTCGGGAAAATATTCCACCGCACCCAAACATGAAAATTTAATGAGGTTTGGATTCGTAGGTCATTTGCATCTTTAACATGTATCAAGCATGCATATCCACATTTACACGTGCAGGATCAACAAGAAATCTCTTTCTTATTAAATTCCAAGCAATCAGGTTCAAACTAGTGGAATTGCTCAAACTTGGATGTCAAAACTTTTGTGTTCATTTAGGTGGGTGAACAAATTTTATTTGCTTACATTTGTTCTAGTTCTAAATTTTTTGAATACTTAAACTCTATAATTTTCATTTTGTTTTAATATGTTTGCCTTATCTTTTTTGTTTATGAGAGATAAAGGGAAAGGCGAAAACACAGTTTTTGATATAAAGAAAAAGTATACATCTAAAATGGAAACGCACAAATGTAGAGAGAGGCAATTCCAAAATGTGTCTTTAACTTTTAGGGAATGTAAACTCTTTCTTGTTTTTATATATAAGGTTTTGCAATTGTCAGGAAAAAAAGGGGGTTGCGGGGGAATTTTTAGCTGAGTGTTGACTCTCAATTCTTAAGTCATTTCTTACAAAAATGTAGCCCATTACGCACGATTGACTGATAAATAAGTTTACCAGCATCTATGATTATTAGGTCAGCATTTTTGTAAATGGGAAAAATAAGGACTAGTTTGGCTCGGTAAATATCCTACCGCACTCAAACTTGAGAATTTAATGAGGTTTGGATCCGTAGGTCATCTGCATCTTTAACATGTTTCAAACATGCATACCCACATTTAAAACATGTGCAGGATCAACTTGAAATCGCTTTCTTATAAAATTCCAAGCTATGAGGGTTGAACAAGTGGAATTTACCAAACTTGGATATTAAACTTTTGTGTTCATTTTTGGTGTGTGAATAAATTTTCTTTGCTTACATTTTTTTTATAGTTCTAACCTTTTTGCATACATCAACTCAAAAATTTTCTTTTTGTTGTGATGTTTGCCTTATATTTTTTTTTTACGAGAGATAAAGGGAAAAGTGAAAACTCAAGTTTTGATTTAAAGAAAAATTATACATCTAAAATAGAAATGCACAAATGTTGAGAGAGAAAATTCCAAAAAGTGTTTGTAACTATTAGGGATTGTAAACTCTTTATAGTTTTTATATATAAGGTTTTGCAATCATCAGGAAACAAAGGGGAAGGCGATGGAATTTTTAGCTGAGTGTTGACTCTCAATCCATAAGTCATTTCTTACAAAAATATAGCTCGTTACGTGTGATTGACCGATAAATCACTTTACAATCATCTATGATTGTTAGGTCAGCTTTTTTGTAAATTGCCAAAATTAAGGCTTGTTTGGCTCGGGTAAATATCTGACCGCACCCAAACTTTAAATTTTAATGAGGTTTGGATCTGTAGGTCATCTACAGCTTTAACATATTTCAAGCATGCATATCCACATTTAAAACATGTTTATGATCAATGTTAAATCTCTTTCTTGTAAAATTCCAAGCTATCAGGGTTGCACTAGTGGAATTTCCTTAACTTGGATATCAAAACTGTTGTGTTCATTTGTGGTGTGTGAATAAATTTTCTTTTCTTATATTTGTTGTTGTTCTTAATTTTTTGCATACTTAAACTCTAAAATTTTCATTTTGTTGTGATATGTTTGCCTTATCTTTTTTGTTTACGAGAGATAAAGGGAAAAGTGAAAACTCAAGTTTTGATTTAAGGAAAATGTATACATCTAAAATGGAAACACACAAATGTAGAGAGAGATAATTCCAAAAGGTGTATGTAACTTTTAGAGATTGTACACTCTTTCTAGTTTTTAAATATCAGGTTTTGTAGTCGTCAGGAAACAAAGTGGTAGTTGGGCGAATTTTTAGCTGAGTGTTGATTCCCAATCTATAAGTCATTTCTTGCAAAAATATAGCCCGTTACGCATGATAGACCAATAAGTCATTTTACAATCATCTATGATTGTTAGGCCAGCGTTTTTGTAAATGGGCAAAATAAAGGCTTGTTTGGCTCGGGTAAATATCACACCGTACCCCAACATGAGAATTTAATAAGGTTTGGATCCGTTGGTCATCTGCATCTTTAACATGTTTCAAACATGCATATCCACATTTAAAAAATGTGCAGGATCAACTACAAATCTCTTTCTTATCAAATTCCAAGCTATCTGGGTTGAGCAAGTGGAATTTCTGAAACTTGGATATCAAAAATTTTGTGTTTGTTTGTGGTGTGTGAATAAATTTTCTTTGTTTAGATTTGTTGTTTTTCTAAATTTTTTGCATTATAAACTCTAAAATTTTCATTTTGTTGTGATCTGTTTGCCTTATATTTTTTGTTTATGAGAGATAACGAGAAAAGGGCAATCTCAAGTTTTGATTTAAGAAAAAAATATACATCTAAAATTAAAATGGACAATTGTAGAGAGAGATAATTCCAAAAAAGTTTGTAACTTTTAGAGATTGTAAACTCTTTAAAGTTTTTATATATCAGGTTTTGCAATCGTTAGGAAATAAAAAGGGGGAGGCAATGGAATTTTTAGTTGAGTGTTGACTCCCAATCAATAAGTCATTTCTTACCAAAATATAGCCCGTTATGCATGATTGACCGATAAATCATTTTAAAATCATCGATGATTGTTAGGCAAGCTTTTCTGTAAGTGGGAAAAATGATGGCTTGTTTGGCTCGAGTAAACATCCCACCGCACCTAGACATGAGAATTTAATGAGGTTTGGATCCGTAGGTCATCTGCATCTTTAACATGTTTCAAGCTTGCATATCCACATTTAAAACATGTGAAAGATTAACTAGACATCTTTTTCTTATAAAATTCCAAGCTATCAGGGTTGATCTAGTGAAATTTCCCAAACTCTGATATCAAAACTTTTGTGTTCATTGGTGGTGTGTGAATAAATTTTCTTTGCTTATATTTGTAGTTCTAAATTTTTTGCATACATAAACTCTAAAATTTTCATTTTTTTGTGATCTATTTGACTTATCTTTTTTGTTTACGAGAGAAAAAGGGAAAAGAGAAAATTTAAGTTTTGATATAAGGAAAAAGTATACATCTAAAATGGAAATGCACAAATGTAGAGAGATATAATTCCAAAAATTGTCTGTAAGTTTTAGGGATTGTAAACTCCTTCTAGTTTTTATATATTAGGTTTTGTAATTGTCGGGAAACAAAGAGGGAGGCGAGGGAATTTTTAGTTGAGTGTTGACTCCCAATCCATAAGTCATTTCTTACAAAAATATAGTCCGTTATGCATGAAGGACCAATAAATCACTTTACAATCATCTATGACCGTTACGTCAGCGTTTTTGTAAATGGGCAAAATAATGGCTTGTTTGGCTCGGGTAAATATCCCTCCGCACCCAAACTTGAGAATTTAATGAGGTTTGGATCCGTAGGTCATCTGCGTCTTTAATATGTTTCAAGTCTGCGTATCCACATTTAATACATGTGCAGAATCAACTACAAATCTCTTTCTTATAAAATTCCAACCTATCAGGGTTGAACTAGTGGAATTTCCCAAACTTGGAGATAAAAAATTTTGAGTTCATTTGTGGTGTGTGAATAATTTTTTTTATTACATTTAATTATTGTGCTAAATTTTTTCCATACATAAACTATAAAATTTTGATTTCGTTGTGATATGTTTGCGTTATTTTTTTTTTTTGTTTACGAGAGAGAAAAGGAAAAGTGTAAACTCAAGTTTTGATTTAACGAAAAAGTATACATCTAAAGTGGAAATGCACAGACATAGTGAGAGATAATTCCAAAAAGTGTCTGTAACTTTTAGGGATTGTAAACTCTTTCTAGTTTTTTTGTATCAGGTATTGCAATCATCGAGAAACAAAAGGGGAGGCAGGGGAATTTTTAGCTGAATGTTGATTCCCAATCCATAAGTCATTTCTTAAAATATTATAGCCCGTTATGCATGATTGACCTATAAATCACTTTACAATCATCTATGATTGTTGGGTCAACTTTTTTTGTAAATGGGAAAAATAAAGGCTTGTTTGGCTCGGGTAAATTTCGCACAACACCAAAATTTGTGAATTTAATAAGGTTTGGATCCGTAGGTCATCTTCAACTTTAACATGTTTCAAGCATGTATATCAGCATTTAAAACATGTGCAGGATCAACTAGAAATCTCTTTCTTATAAAATTTCAAGCTATCAGTGTTGAACTAGTGAAATTTCCCAAACTTGGATATCAAAACTTTTGTGTTTGTTTGTGGTGTGTGAATAAAATTTCTTTGCTTACATTTGTTGTTGTTCTAAATTTTTTTCTTACATAAACTCTAAAATTTTCATTTTGTTGTGATTTGTTTGCCTTATCTTTTTTTATTTAAGGAAAAAGTAAACATCTAAAATTGAAATACACAAATGTAGAGAGAGAAAATTCCAAAAAATTTCTGTAACTTTTAGGGATTGTAAACTTATTTCTAGTTTTTATATACCAAGTTTTGCAATCGTCGGGAAACAAAGGGGGCGGCAGGGGAATTTTTAGTTGAGTGTTGACTCCCAATCGACACGTCATTTCTTACAAAAAGATAGACCATTACGTATGATTGACCGATAAATCACTTTTCAATAATCTATGATTGTTAGGTCAGCTTTTTTATAAATAGGCTAAAGAATGGCTTGTTTGGCTCGGGTAAATTTCCCACTGTCCCCAAACTTGAGAAATTATTGAGGTTTGGATCTGTAGGTCATCAGCAAGTTTAACATGTTTCGAGCATGCATATCCACATTTAAAACATGTGAAGGATCAACTAGAAATCTCTTTCTTATAAAATTCCAAGCTATCAGGGTTGAACAAGTGGAATTTCCCATACTTGGAGATTCATTTGTGGTGTGTGAATAAATTTTATTTGCTTACATTTAATTGTTGTCCTAAATTTTTTCCATACATAAACTCGAAACTTTCATTTCGTTGTGATATGTTTGCCTTATTTTTTTTTGTTTACGAGAGATAAAAGGAATAGTGAAAACTCAAGTTTTGATTTAACGAAAAAGTATACATCAAAAATGGAAATGCACAGATGTAGTGAGAGATAATTCCAAAAAGTGTATGTAACTTTTACGGATTGTAAACTCTTTCTAGTTTTTTTATATCAGGTTTTGCAATCATCGATAATCAAAGGGGGAGGCAGGGGAATTTTTAGCTGAAGGTTGACTCCCAATCCATAAGTCATTTCTTAAAAAACTATAGCCCGTTATGGATGATTAACCAATAAATCACTTTACATTCATCTATGATTGTTAGGTCAATTTTTTTTGTAAATGGGCAAAATAAAGGCTTGTTTGGCTCGGGTAAATATCCTACCGCACCCAAATTGGTGAATATAATAAGGTTTGGATCCGTAGGTCATTTGCAACCTTAACATGTTTCAATCATGCATATCAGCATTTAAAACATGTGCAGGATCAACTAGAAATCTCTTTCTTATAAAATTTCAAGCTATCATTGTTGAACTGGTGGAATTTTCCAAACTTGGATATCAAAATTTTTGTTTTTGTTTGTGGTGTGTGAATAAAGTTTATTTGCGTACATTTGTTGTTGTTCTAAATTTTTTGCTTACATGAACTCTAAAATTTTCATTTTGTTGTGATTTGTTTGCCTTATCTTTTTTGTTTACGAGAGATAAAGGGAAAAGTGAAAAGTCAAGTTTTGATTTAAGGAAAAAGTATACATCTAAAATGGAAATGCACAAATTTAGAGTGAGAAAATTCCAAAAAGTGTCTGTAACTTTTAGGGATTGTAAACTTATTTCTAGTTTTTATATATTAGGTTTTACAATAATCGGGAAACAAAGGGGGCGGCGGGGGGATTTTTAGTTGAGAGGTGACTCCCAATCGATATGTCATTTCTTACAAAAAGAGAGACCATTACGCATGATTGACCGATTAATCACTTTTTAATCATCTATGATTGTAAGGTCAGCTTTTTCGTAAACAGGCTAAATAATGGCTTGTTTGGCTTGGGTAATTATCCCACCGTACTCAAAATTGAGAATTTATTGAGGTTTGGATCCGTAGGTCATCATCATGTTTAACATGTTTCAAGCATCCATATCCACACTTAAAACATGTGAAGTATCAACTAGAAATCTCTTTCATATAAAATTCCATGCTATAAGGGTTGAACTAGTGGAATTTCCCGAACTTGGAAATCAAAACTTTTGTGTTCATTTGTGGTGTCCGAATAAATTTTATTTGCTTATTATATTTGTTGTTGTTCTAAATTTTTTCCATACATAAACTCTAAAATTTTCATTTTAGTCTGATCTATTTGCCTTATCTTTTTATTTTACGAGTGATAAAGGGAAAAGTGAAAACTCAAGTTTTGATTTAAGGAAAAAGTATACATCTAAAATGGAAATTCATAAATGTAGAGAGATAATTCAAAAAAGTGTCTGTAAGTTTTATGGATTGTAAAATCTTTCTTGTTTTTATATTTCAGATTTTGCAATCGTCGGGAAAAGAAGGGGGAGGCGACGGAATTTTTAGATGAGTGTTGACTCCCAAGACATAAGTCATTTCTTACAAAAATATAGTCTGTGACGCATGATGGACCGATAAATCACTTCACAATCATCTATGACCGTTAGGTCAGCATTTTTGTAAATGGGAAAAATAATGGCTTGTTTGGCTCGGGTAAATATCCCACCGCACCCAAACTTGAGAATTTAATGAGGTTTGGATCCGTAGGTCATTTGCATCTTTAATATGTTTCAACCATACATATCCACATTTAAAACATGTGCCGGATCAACTAGAAATCTCTTTCTCATAAAATTCCAAGCTATCATTGTTGAACTAGTGGAATTTCCCAAACTTGGAGATCAAAACTTTTTTGTTCATTTTGGTGTGTGAATAAATTTTCTTTGCATACATTTAATTATAATTTAAAATTTTTTACATACTTAAACTCAAAATTTTTTATTTTGTTGTGATATGTTTGCCTTATCTTTTTTGTTTACGAGAGATAAAATGGAAAGCAAAAATTCAAGTTTTGATTTAAGGAAAAAGTATACATCTAAAATGGAAATGCACAAATGTAGAAAGAGATAATTCCAAAAAGTTTTTTTAACTTTTAGGGATTGTAAACGGTTTCTTGTGTTTATATATCAGGTTTTGCAATCGTCGAGAAGCAAAAGGGGAGGTAGGGAATTTTTACCTGACTGTTGACTCTCATTCCATAAGTCATTTCTTACCAAAATATAGCCCGTTATGCATGATTGACCGATAAATCACTTTATAATCATTTATGATTGTTAGGGCAGTTTTTTATGAAATGGGCAAAATAATGGCCTGTTGGCTCAGGTAAATATAACACCGCCCCCAAATTTCAGTATTTAATAACGTTTGGATCCGAAGGTCTTCTGCATCTTTAACATGTTTCAAGCATACATATCTGCATTTAAAACATGTGCAGGATCAACTAGAAATCTCTAACTTATAAAATTTCAAGCTATCAGGGTTGAACTAGTGGAATTTCCCAAACATGGATATCAAAACTTTTGTGTTCATTTGTGGTGTGTGAATAAAATTTATTTTCTAGCATTTGTTGTTGTTCTAAATTTTTTGCTTACATAAACTCTCAAGTCATTTTGTTGTGATCTGTTTGCCTTATCATGTTTTGATTTAAGAAAAAAGTATAAATCTAAAATGGAAATGTAAAAATGTAGAGAGAGATAATTCCAAAAGGTGTCTGTAACTTTTAGGGATTGTAAACTCTTTCTAGTTTTTACATATCAGGTTTTGCAATCGTCGGGAAAAAAGGGGGAGGAGCGGGAATTTTTATCTGAGTGTTGACTCCCAATCCATAAGTCATTTCTTACAAAAATATAGCCCGTTACGCATGATTGACCATTAAATCACTTTAAAATCATCTATGATTGTTTGGTCAACTTTTTTGTCAATAGGCAAAATAATGGCTTGTTTGGGTTGGCTAAATATCCCACCACACTCAAACTTGAGAATTTAATGGGGTTTGGATCCGAAGGTTATCTGCATCTTTAACATGTTTCAAGATTGCCTATTCCCATTTAAAACATGTGTAGGATCAACTAGAAATCTCTTTCTTATAAAATTCCAAGCTATCAGGGTTGAACTAGTGGAATTTCCTAAATTTGGATATCAAAACTTTTGTGTTCATTTGTGGTGTGTGAATAAATTTTATTTGCTTACATTTGTTGTTGTTCTAAATTTTTTAGATACTTAAACTCTAAAATTTTCATTTTGTTGTGATCTATTTGACTTATCTTTTTTGTTTACGAGAGATAAAGGGAAAATTGAAAACTCAAGTTTTGATTTTAGAAAAAAGTATACATCTAAAATGGAAATTCACAAATTTAGAGAGAGATAATCCCAAAAAGTGTCTATAACATTTAGGGATTTTAAACTCTTGTTAGTTTTTATATATCTGGTTTTGCAATCGTTGGGAAACAAAGGGGGAGGCGGGGAAATTTTTAGTTGAGTGTTAACTCCCAATCCATAAGTCATTTCTTAAAAAAATGTAGCCCGTTACGCATGATTGACCGATAAATCACTTTATGATCTATGATTGTTTGTTCAGCTTTTTTGTAAATGTGCAAAATAATGGCTTGTTTAGCACGGGTAAATATCCCACCGCACGCAAACTTGAGAATTTAATGAGGTTTGGATCTGTAGGTCATCTGCATCTTTAACATGTTTCAAGCTTTCATACCCACATTTAAAACATGTGCAGGTTCAACTAGAAATCTTTTTCTTATAAAATTCCAAGCAATCAGGGTTGATCTTTTGGAATTTTCCAAACTTGGATATGAAAACTTTTCTGTTCATTTGTAGTGTGTGAATAAATTTTCTCTGCTTACATTTGTTGTTGTTCTAAATTTTTTTCACCCATAAACTCAAAAATTTTCATTTTGTTGTGATCTGTTTACCTTATCTTTTTTTTTCCGAGAGATAAAGGGAAAAGTGAAAACTCAAGTTTAGATTTAAGGTAATAGTATACATCTAAAATGGAAATGCTGAAATGTAGAGAGAAATTATTCCATAAAGTATCTCTAACTTTTAGGGATTGTAAACTCTTAGCAGTTTTTGTATATCTTGTTTTGCAATAATTGGGAAACAAAAGGGGTGGAGGGGGAATTTTTTGCTGAGTGTTGACTCTCAATCCATAAGTCATTTCTTACAAAAATATACCCCGTTACGCCTGATTGACCGATAAATCACTTTACAATCATCTATGATTGTTAGGTCAGTTTTTTTGTCAATCGGCCAAATAAAGGCTTCTTTGGCTCAGAAAAATATCCCATCGCACCCAAAATTGAGAATTTAATGAGGTTTGGATCCATTGGTCATCTGCATCTTTAACATGTTTCAAGCATGCATATCTACATTTCAAACATGTGTAAGATCAACTAGAAGTCTCTTTCTTATAAAATTCCAAGCTAACAGGGTTGAACTAGTGGAATTTCAAAAACTTGGACATCAAAACTTTTGAGTTCATTTGTGATGGGTGAATAAATCTTCTTTCCGTACATTTGTTGTTCTTCTAAATGTTTTGAATACATAAACTCTAAAATTTTGATTTTGTTGTGATCTGTTTGCCTTATCTTTTTTGTTTACAAGAGATATAGGGAAAAATGAAAACTCAAGATTTGATTTAAGGAAAAAGTATACATCGAAGATGGAAATGCACAAATGTAGAGAGAGATAATTCCAAAAAGTGACAGTAACTTTTAGGGATTGTAAACTCTCTCTAGTTTTTATATATCAGGTTTTGCAATCGTCGGGAAATAAAGGGGGAGGAGGGGGAATTTTTAGCTGAGTGTTGAGTCCCTACTCATAAGTTGTTCCTTACAAAAATATTGGTTGTTACACATGATTGACAGATAAATCACTTTACAATCATCTATTATATTTAGGTCAGCTTTTTGTAATTGGAAAAAATAATGGCTTGTCTGGCTCGGGTAAATATCCCACCGCACATAAACTTGAGAATTTAAAGAGGTTTGGATCCGAAGGTCATCTGCATCTTTAACATGTTTCAAGCATGCATATCCACATTTAAAACATGTGCAGGATCAACTAGAAATCACTTTCTTATAAAATTCCAAGCTATCAGGGTTGACCTAGTGGATTCCCAAACTTGGATATCAAAAGTTTTGTGTTAATTTGTGGTGTGTGAATAAATCTTTTTTTCTTACATTTGTTGTAGTTCTAAACTTTTTGTATACAAAAAATCTAAAATTTTCATTTTGTTGACGAGAGATAAAAGAAAAAGTATACATCTAACATGAAAATGCACGAGAGAAAATTCCAAAAAGTGTCTGTAACTTTTAGGGATTGTAAACTCTTTCTAGTTTTTATATATCAGGTTTTAGAATCGTTGGGAAACTAAAGGGGAGGCAGGGAAATTTTTAGGCTAGTGTTGACTCCCAATCCATAAGTCATTTCTTACAAAAATATAGCCTGTTACGCATGATTGACCGATAAATCACTTTAGAATCATCTGTCATTGTTAGGTCAGCTTTTTTGTAAATGGGAAAAATAATGACTTGTTTGGCTCGGGTAAATATCCCACCGCACCCAAACTTGAGAATTTAATGAGGTTTGGATCCGTAGGTCATCTGCATCTTTAACATGTTTCAAGCATGAATATCCACCTTTAAAACTTGTGCACAATCAACTAGAAATCTCTTTCATTTAAAATTACAAGCTATCGGAGTTGAACTAAGGGAATTTCCCAAACTTGGATATCAATACTTTTGTGTACATTTGTGGTGAGTCAATAAATTTTTGTTGCTTACATTTGTTATTGTTCTAAATTTTTTGCATACATAAACTCTAAAATTTTCTTTTTGTTGTGACCAGTTTGCCATATCTTTTTTGTTTACAAGAAGTAAAAGTAAAAGTGAAAACTCATGTTTTGATTTAAGGAAAAAGTATACATCTAAAATGAAAATGCCCAAATGTAGAGAGCGATAATTCCAAAACGTGTCTGTTAATTTCAAAATTGTAAAGTCTTTCTAGTTTTTATATATCAGGTGTTGCAATCATCGGGAAACATAGGGGGAAGGGAATTTTTAGCTGAGTGTTGACTCCTACTCCATAAGTCATTTCTTACAAAAATATAGCTCGTTACGCATGCTTGACCGATAAATCACTTTACAATTCTGTATGATAGATAGGTCAGCTATTTTTTAAATGGGCAAAATAATTGCCTGTTTGGCTCAGGTAAATATCCCACCACACCAAAAACATGAGAATTTAATGAGGTTTGGATCCGTAGGTCATTTGCATCTTTAACAAGTTTCAAGCATGCATATCCACATTTAAAACATGTGCAGGATCAACTAGAAATCTCTTTCTAATAAAATTCCAAGCTATCAGGATTGAACTAGTGGAATTTCCCAAACTTGGATATCAAAAATTTTGTGTTCATTTGTGGTGTGGGAATAAATCTTCTTTGCTTAAATTTGTTGTTGTTCTAAATTTTTTTCAAACATAAACTCTAAAATTTTCATTTTTTGTGATCTGGTTGCCTTATCTTTTTTGTGTACGAGAGATAAAAGGAAAAGTTAAAACTCAAGTTTCGATTTAAGGAAAAAGATACACCTAAATTGGAAACACACAAATGTACAGAGAGTTAATTCCAAAAAATGTCTCTCACTTTTAGGGATTTCAAACTCTTTCTAGTTTTTATATATCAGGTTTTACAATCGTCGGGAAACAAAAGGGGGTGGCAGGGGAATTTTTAGTTGAGTGTTGACTCCCAATCCATGAGTCATTTCTTAAAAAAATAAAGACCGTTGTGCATGATTGACCGATAAATCACTTTACAATCATCTATGATTCTTAGGTCAGCTTTTTTGTAAATGGGCAAAATAATTGCTTGTATTGCCCTGGTAAATATCTCACAGCACCCAAACTAGAGAATTCAATGAGGTTTGGATCTGTTGGTCATCTGCATCTTTAACATGTTTCAAGCATGCATGTCCACATTTAAAACATGAGCAGGATCCACTAGAAATCTCTTTCTTTTAAAATTCCAAGCTACCAGGTCGAACTAGTGGAATTTCCCAAACATGGTTATCAAAACTTCTGTGTTCATTTGTGGTGTGTGGATAAATTTTCTTTGCTTACATTTGTTGTTTTTCTAAATTTGTTGCATACATAAACTCTGAAATTTTCAGTTTGTTGTGATTTGTTTGCCTTATCTTTTTTTTTTTTTTTTTGAGAGAAAAGGGAAAAGTGAAAACTCAAGTTTTGATTTAAGGAAAAAGTATACATGTAAAATGAAAATGCACAAATGTAGAGAGAGATAATTCCAAAAAGTGTTGGTAACTTTTAAGGATTGTAAACTCTTTCTAGTTTTTATATATCAGGTGTTGCAATCGTCCGGAAATAAAGGGGGAGGCGGAGGAATTTTTATTTGAGTGTTGACTCCCAATCCATAAGTCATTTCTTACAAAAATTGAGCCCGTTACGCTTGATTGACCAATAAATCACTTTAAAATCATTTACGATTGTTAAGTCATCTTTTTTGTAAATGGGCAAAATAATGTCTTGTTTGGCTCGGGTAAATATCCCACCAACTCCAAACTTGAAAATTTAATGAGGTTTGGATCCATAGGTCATCTGCAACTTTAACATGTTTCAAGCATGCATATCCACATTTAAAACATGTGCAGGATCAACTAGAATATCTTTCTTATAAAATACCAAGCTATCAGGGTTGAGCTAGTGAAATTTCCCAAACATGGATATTAAAACTTTTGTGTTCATTTGTGGTGTGTGAATAAATCTTATTTGCTTACATTTGTTGTTGTTCTAAATTATTTGCATTCATAAACTCCAAAATTTTCTTTTTGTTGTGATATGTTAGCCTTATCTTTTTTGTTTACGAGAGATAAAGGGAAAAGTGAAAACTCAAGTTTTGATTCAAGGAAAAAGTATACATCTAAAATGGAAACACACAAATGTAGAGAGAGATCATTCAAAATAATGTTTGTAACTTTTAGGGATTGTAAACTCTTTCTAGTTTTTATATATCAGGTTTTGCAAACGTCGGGAAACAAAGGGGGTGGCAGGGGAATCTTTACCTTAGTGTTGACTGCAAATCCATAAGTCATTTCTTATAAAAATATAGAGTGTTATGCATGATTGACCGATAAATCACTTTAAAATCATCTATGATTGTTAGGTCTGCTTTTTTGTAAATGGGCAAAATAATGGCTTGTTTGGCTCGGGTTAATATCCCATCGCACCCAAACTAGAGAATTTAATCAGGTTTGGATCCGTAGGTCATCGACATCTTTAACATGTTTCAAGCATGCATATCCACATTTAAAACTTGTGCAGGATCAACTTGAAATCTCTTTCTTATAAAATTCAAAGCCTTCAGGTTGAACTAGTGGAATTACCCAAACTTGGTTATCAAAAGTTTTGTCTTCATTTGTGGTATGTGAATAAATTTTCTTTGCTTACATTTGTTGTTGTTTTAAATTTTTTGCAAACATAAACTCAAAAAATTTCATTTTTTTGTGATCTGTTTGCCTTATCTTTTTCATTTACGAGAGATAAAGGGAAAAGTGAAAACTCAAGTTTTGATTTAAGGAAAAAGTATACATCTAAAATGGAAAGAAACAAATGTAGAGAGAGATAATTCCAAAAGGTGTCTATAACTTTTAGGGATTGTAAACTCTTTTATAGTTTTTAAATATCAAGTTTTGCAATCGTCGGGAAACAAAGAGGGAGGCGGGGGAATTTTTAGCTGAGTGTTGAATCCCAATCCATAAGTCATTTCTTACAAAAATATAGTCCGTTACTCATGATAGACCAATAAGTCACTTTATAATCATCTATGGTTGTTAGGTGAGCCTTTTTTTGTAAATTCGTAAAATAATGGCTTGTTTGGCTCGGGTAAATATCCCACCACACCCAAACTTGAGAATTGATAAGGTTTGGATCCGTTGGTCATCTGCATCTTTAACATGTTTCAAGCATGCAGATCCACATTTAAAACAAATGCATAATCTGCTAGAAATCACTTTCTTATCAAATTCCAAGCTATCAGAGTTGAACTAGTAGAATTTCCCAAACTTGGATATGAAAACTTTTGGGTTCGTTTGTTTTGTGTGAATAAATTTTCTTTGCTTACATTTGATGTTGATCTAAATTTTTTGCATACATAAAATCTAAAATTTTCATTTTGTTGTGATCTAATTGCCTTTTCTATTTTGTTTACGAGAGATAAATGGAAAAGTGAAAACTCAAGTTTTGATTTGAAGAAAAATTATACATTTAAAATAGAAGTGAAAAAAAGTGGAGAGAGATAATTCCAAAAAATGTCTGTAACTTTTAGGGACTGTGAACTCTTTCTAGTTTTTTATATATGAGGTTTTGCAATCGTCGTAAAAGAAAGGGGTAGGCGAGGGCATTTTTTGGTGAGTGTTGACTCCCAATCCATTAGTCATTTCTTACAAAAATGTTGCCCATTACGCATGATTGACAGATAAATCACTTTACAATCATCTATAATTTTTAGGTCAGTTTTTTTGTAAATATGCAAAACAATGTCTTGTTTGGCTCGGGTAAATATCCCACCACACCCAAACTTGAGAAGTTAATAAGGTTTGGATCTGTTGGTCATCTGCATCTTTAACATGTTTCAAGAATGCATATCCACATTTAAAACATGTGCAAGATTAACTACAAATCTCTTTCTTATCAAATTCCAAGCTATCAGGGTTGTACTAGTGGAATTTCCCAAACTTGGATATCAAAACTTTTGTGTTCATTTGTGGTGTGTAAACAAAATTTCTTTTTTTAGATTTTTGGTGTTCTAAATTTTTTGCAAACATAATCTCTAAAATTTTCATTTTTTTGTGATCTGTATGCCTTATCTTCTTTTTTTTACAAGACATAAAGAGAAAAGTGAAATCTCAAGTTTTGATTTAAGGAAAAAGTATACATCTAAAATGGAAATGCACAAACGTAGAGAGAGATAATTCCAAAAAGTGTTTAAAATTTTTAGGGAATGTAAAGTCTTTCAAGTTTTTATATATCAAGTTTTGCGATCGTCGGGAAAAAAAGGGGAGGTGGGGGATTTTTTTGCTGAGTGTTGACTCCCAATCCATAAGTAATTTCTTTCCAAAATATAGCTCGTTACATATGATTGATTGATAAATCACTTTACAATCATCTAGGATTGTTAGGTCTGCTTTTTTTTAAAAGGGCAAAATAATGGCTTGTTTGGCTAAGATAAACATCCCACAACACCCAAACATGAGAATTTAATGAGGTTTGGATCTATAGGTCATTTGCATCTTTAACATGTTTCAAACTTGCATATCCACATTTAAAACATGTGCAGGATCATCTAGAAATCCCTTTCTTATAAAATTCCTAGCTATCAGGGTTGAACTTGTGGAATTTCCAAAACCCTAATATCAAAACTTTTGTGTTGATTTACTGTGTGTGAATAAATTTTCTTGGCCTACATTTGTTTTTGTTCTAAATTTTTTGCATACATAAACTCTAAAATTTTCATTTTGTTGTGATTTGTTTGCCTATCTTTTTTGTTTCAAGAGATAAAGGTAAAAGTGAAAACTCAAGCTTTTATTTAAGGAAAATATATACATCTAAAATGGAAATGCACAAATGTAGAGAGAGATAATTCCAAAAAGTGTCTATTACTTTTAGGGATTTTAAACTCTTTCAAGTTTTAATATCAGGTTTTGCAATCGTCGGGAATCAAAGGGGGAGGCGTGGAATTTTTAGCTGAGTGTTGACTCCCAATCCATAAGTCATTACTTACAAAAATATAGCCCGCCATGCATGATTGACCGATAAATCACTTTACAATCATCTATGATTGTTTGGTCAACTTTTTTGTTAATAGGCAAAATAATAGCTTGTTTGGCTCGGGTAAATATATCACCGCACCCAAACTTGAGAATTTATTGAGGTTTGGATCCGTAGGTCATCTGCATCTTTAACATGTTTAAAGCATGCATTTCCACATTTAAAACATGTGAAGGATCAACTAGAAATCTCTTTCTTATAAAATTCCATGCTATCAGGGTTGAACTAGTGGAATTTCCCAAACTTGGATATCAAAACTTTTGTGTTCATTTGTGGTGTGTGAATAAATTTTATTTTCTTACATTTGTTGTTTTTCTAAATTTATTTCATACATAAACTCTAAAATTTTCATTTTGTTGTGATCTATTCGCCTTATCCTTTTTGTTTACAAGAGATAAAGGGAAAAGTGAAAACTCAAGTTTTGATTTAAGGAAAAAGTATACATCTAAGATGGAAATGCACAAATGTAGTGAAAGATAATTCCAAAAATTGTCTGTAACTTTTAGGGATTGTAAACTCTTTCTAGTTTTTATATACCAGGATTTGACATCGTCGGGAAACGAAGGGGGAGGCGAGGGAATTTTTAGCTGAGTGTTGACTCCCAATCCATAAGTCTTTTCTTACAAACATATAGCCCGTTACGCTTGATTGACTAATAAATCACTTCACAATCATCTATGATTGTTAGGTCAGCTTTTTTGTAAATGGGACAAATAATGGCTTGTTTGGCTCGGGTAAATATCCCACCGCACCAATACTTGAGAATTTAATGAGGTTGTGATCTGTAGGTCATCTGCATCTTTAACATGTTTCAAGCATGTATATCCAAAATTAAAACATTTTTCGGATCAACGTGAAATCTCTTTCTTATAAAATTCCAAGCTATCAAGGTTGAACTAGTGGAATTTCCCAAACTTGGATGTCAAAACTTTTGTGTTCATTTGTGGTGTGTGAATGATTTTGCTTTGCTTACATTTGTTGTTGTTCTAAATTTTTTTCGTACATAAACTCTTAAATTTTCATTTTGTTTTGATTTGTTTGCCTTTTATTTGTTTTTTTAAGAGAGATAAAGAGAAAAGTGAAAACTCAAGTTGTGATTTAAGGAAGAAGTATACATCTAAAATGGAAATGCACAAATGTAGAGAGACATAATTCCTTAAAGTATTTGTAATTTTGAGGGATAGTAAACTCGTTGTAGTTTTTATTTATTAGGTTTTGCAATCGTTGGGAAACAAAGGGGGAGGCGGGGGAATTTTTAGCTGAGTGTTGACTCCTAATCCTAAAGTCATTTCTTACAAAATATAGCCCGTTATGCATGATTGATTGATAAATCATTTTACAATCTTTTATGATTGTTAGGTCAGCTTTTTTGTAAATGGGACAAATAATGGCTTGTTTGGCTCGGGTAAATATCCCGCCGCACCAATACTTGAGAATTTAATGAGGTTGTGATCTGTAGGTCATCTGCATCTTTAACATGTTTCAAGCATGTATATCCAAAATTAAAACATTTTCCGGATCAACATGAAATCTCTTTCTTATAAAATTCCAAGCTATCAAGGTTGAACTAGTGGAATTTCCCAAACTTGGATGTCAAAACTTTTGGGTTCATTTGTGGTGTGTGAATAATTTTTCTTTGCTTACATTTGTTGTTGTTCTATACTTTTTGCATACATAAACTATAAAATTTTTAGTTTTTTGTGATTTTCTGGCCTTATCTTTTTTGTTTGCGAGAGATAAAGAGAAATGAGAAAACTCATGTTTTGATTAAAGGAAAATGTATACATCTAAAATGGAAATGCACAAATGTAGAGAGAGAGAATTCCAAAAATAGTCTGTAACTTTTAGGGATTGTAAACACTTTGTAGTTTTTATATATCATGTTTTGCAATCATTGGGAAACAAAGGGGGAGGTGGGGCAATTTTTAGCAGAGTGTTGACTCCAAATCCATAAGTCATTTTTTTCAAAAATATAGCTCATTAGGCATGATTGATCGATAAAACGCTTTGCAATCATCTAAGATTGTTACGTTAGCTTTTTTGTAAATGGGCAAAAGGATGCCTTGTTTCGCTCAAGTAAATATCCCACCGCACCAAAACTTGAGAATTTATTGGGGTGTGGATCTGTAGGTCATCTGCATCTTTAACATGTTTCAAGCAAGCATATCCACATTTAAAACATGTGCAGGATCAACTAGAAATCTTTTTCTTATAAAATTTCAAGCTATCAAGGTTGAACAAGTGGAATTTCCCAAACGTGGATATCAAAACTTTTGTGTACATTCGTGTTGTGTGAATAAATTTTATTTGGTTACATTTTTTGTTGTTCTAAATTTTTTGCATACATAAACTCTAAAATTTTCATTTTGTTGTGATCAGTTTGCCTTTCTTTTTTGTTTACAAGAGATAAAGAGAAAAGGGAAAACTCAAGTTTTGATTTAAGGAAAAAGAGTACATCTAAAATGGAAATGCACAAAGGTAGAGAAAGATAATTCCAAAAGTGTCAGTAACTTTTAGGGATAGTAAACTCTTTCTAGTTTTTATATATCGGGTTTTGCAATCGATGGGAAATAAAGGGGGAGGCGGGGGAATTTTTAACTGCGTGTTGACTCCGACTCCATAAGAAATTTCTTAAAAAGATATAGCCTGTTACGCATGATTGACCGATAAATCACTTTACAATAATCTATGATTGTTAGGTCAGCATTTTTTGTAAAAGGGAAAAACTAATGGCTTGTTTGGCTCGGGTAAATATACTACAGCTCCCAAACTTGAGAATTTAATGAATTTTGGATCCGTTGGTAATCTGAATCTTTCACATGTTTCAAGCATGCATATCCACATTTAAAACATGTGCAAGATCATCTAGAAATCTCTTTCTTATAAAATTCCAAGCTATCAGGGTTGAACTAGTGGAATTTCCCGAACTTGGATATCAAAACTTTTGTGTTCATTTGTCGTGTGTGAATAATTTTTCTTTGCTTACAATTGTTGTTGTTCGAATTTTTTTGCATACATAAACTCTAAAATTTTCATTCTTTTGTGATTTGTTTGCCTTATCTTTTTTTTTACGAGAGATAAAGGGAAAAGTGAAAACTCAAGTTTTGATTCAAGGAAAAAGTATACATCTAAAATGGAAAAGCACAAATGTAGAGAGAGATAATTCAAAAAAGTGTCTGTAACTTTTAGGGATCGTAAACTCTTTCTAGTTTTTATATATCAAGTTTTACAATTGTTGGGATACAACGGTGGAGCAGGGGGAATTTAAGCTAAGTGTTGACTCCCAATCAATAAGTCATTTCTTACAAAAATATAGCCCGTTATGCATGATTGACCGATAAATCACTTTATAATCAACTATGATTGTTAGGTCAGCTTTTTTGTAAATGGGCAAAATAATGGCTTGTTTGGCTCAAGGTAAATTTCCAACAGCACCCAAACCTGAGAATTTAATGAGGTTTGGATCCGTAGGTCATCTGCATCTTTAACTTGTTTCAAGCATGTATATCCACATTTAAAACATGTGCAGGATCAACTAGAAATCTCTTTCTTATAAAATTCCAAGCTATCAGGGTTGAACTAGTGTAATTTTCCAAACTTGGATATCAAAACTTTTGTTTTTATTTGTCGTGTGAAAAAATTTTCTTTGCTTAGATTTATTGTTGTTCTAATTTTTTTGCAAACATAAGCTCTACAATTTTTATTTCGTTGTGATCTATTTGCCTTATCTTTTTTGTTTACGAGAGATAAAGGGAAAAGTGAAAACTCAAGTTTTGATTTAAAGAAAAAGTATACATCTAAAATGGAAATGCACAAATGTAGAGAGAGGTATTTCCGAAAAGTTTGTGTAACTTTAAGGGATAGTAAACTCTTTGTAGTTTTTATATATCAGGTTTTGCAATCGTTGGGAAAGAAAGGGGTGGCTGGGGAATTTTTAGTTGAGTGTTGACTACCAATCCATAAGTCATTTATTTAAAAAATATTGCTTGTTACGCATGATTGATCGATAAATCACTTTACAATCATCTATGATTGTTAGGTCATCTTTTTTGTAAATGCGTAAAACAATGGCTTGTTTGGCTCGAGTAAATATCCCACCGTACCCAAACTTGAGAATTGAATGAGGTTTGGATTCGTAGGTCATCTGCATCTTTAACACTTTCAAGCATGCATACCCACATTTAAAACATGTGTAGGAACAACTAGAAATCTCTTTCTTATAAAATTCCTAGCTATCAGGATTGAACTAGTGGATATCCCAAACTTGGATATAAAAACTTTAGTGTTCATTTGTGATGTGTAGATAAATTTTCTCTGCTTACATTTGTTGTTGTTCTAAATTTTTTGCATACATAAACTCTTAAATTTCATTTTGTTGTGATTTGTTTGCCTTTATCTTTTTCGTTTACGAGAGTTAAGGGGAAAAATGAAAACTCAAGTTTTGATTTATGGAAAAAGTATACATCTAAAATGGAAATGCACAAATGTAGAGAGAGATAATTCCAAAAAGTCTCTATAACTTTTAGGGACTGTAAACTCTTTGTAGTTTTTATATATCAGGTTTTGCAATCGTCGGGAAACAAATAGGGAGGCGGGGGAATTTTTAGCTAAGTTTTGACTCCCAATCCATAAGTCATTTCTTACAAAAATATAGCCTGTTACGTATGATTGACTGATAAATCACTTTACAATCATTTATGATTGTTAGGTCTTCTTTTTTGTAAATGGGAAAAATAATGGCTTGTTTTGCTTGGCTAAATATCCCACCGCACCCAAAATTGAGAATTTAATGAGGTTTGGATCCGTAGGTCATCTAAATCTTTAACATCTTTCAAGCATGCATATCCACATTTAAAACATGTGCAGGGACAACTAGAAAGCACTTTCTTATATAATTCCAACCTATCAGGGTTGAACTAGTTGAATTTCCCAAACTTGGATATTAAAAACTCTTTGGTTCATTTGTGGTGTGTGAATAAATTTTCTTTGCTTACATTTATTGTTGTTATAATTTTTTTGCAAACAACTACTCTAAAATTTTCATTTTGTTGTGATCTATTTCCCTTTATCTTTGTTGTTTACGCGAGATAAAGGGAAAAGTGAAAAGTCAAGTTTTGATTTAAGGAAAAAGTATACATCTAAAAAGGAAATGCACAAATGTAGAGAGAGATCATTCCAAAAAGTGTTCGTAACTTTTAGGGATTGCAAATTCTTTCTAATTTTTATATATTTGGATTTGCAATCTTCGGGAAACACATGGGGAGGCGGAGGAATTTTTAGCTGAGTGTTGACTCCCAATCCATAAGTTATTTGTTACAAAAATACAGCCTGTTACGCATGATTGACCAATTAATCACTTCACAATCATTTATGATTGTTAGGTCAGCTTTTTTCTGCAAATAGGCAAAATAATGGCTTGCTTGGCTCAGGTAAATAACCCACCACAATTATTGAGGTTTGGATCCATAAGTCATCTTCATCTTTAACATGTTTCCAGCATGCATATCCACATTTAAAGCATGTGCAGGATCAACTAGAAATCACTTTCTTATAAAATTCCATGCTATGAGGGTCGAACTAGTGGAATTTCCGAAACTTGGATATCAAAACTTTGGTGTTCATTTGTGGTGTGTGAATAAATTTTATTTGCTTACATTTGTTGTTGTTCTAAATTTTTTGCATACATAAACTCTAAAATTTACATTTTTTTCTGATCTATTTTCCTTATCTTCTTTGTTTACAAGAGATAAATGGAAAAGTGAAAACTCAAGTTTTGATTTAATTAAAAAGTACACATGTAAAATGGAAATGCACAAAAGTATAGAGATATAATTCCAAAAAGTGTCTGTAACTTTTAGGGATTCTAAACTCTTCCTACTTTTTTTATATCAGGTTTTGCAATCGTCGGGAAACAAAGGGGGAGGCTTGGGAATTTTTAGCTGAGTTTTGACTCGGAATCCATAAGTAATTTCTTACAAAAATATAGCCCGTTATGTATGATTGACTAATAAATCACTTTATAATCATCTATGATTGTTAGGTCAGTTTTTTTGTAAATGGGCAAAATAATGGTTTGTTTGGCTCAGGTAAATATTCCACCGCACCCTAACTTGAGAATTTAATGTGGTTTGGATCCGTAGGTCAACTGCATCTTTAACTTGTTTCAGGCATGCTTATCCACATTTAAAACATGTGCAGTATCAACTAGAAATTTCTTTCTTATAAAAGTCCAAGCTATCAAGGTTTAACCAGTTGAATTTCCCAAACTTGGCTATCAAAACTTTTGTGTTCATTTGTGGTGTGTGAATAAATTTTCTTTGCTTACATTTGTTGTTATTTTAAATTATTTGCTATTATAAACTCTAAAATTTTATTTTTGTTGCGATCTGTTTGCTTTATCTTTTTTTTTTACGAGAGATAAAGGGAAAAGTGAAAACTCAAATTTTGATTTAAGGAAAAAGTATACATCTAAAATGGAAATGCACAAATGTAGAGTGAGATAATTTCAAAAAGTGTTTGTAACTTTTAGGGATTGTAAACAGTTTCTAGTGTTTATATATCAGGTTATGCAATTGTCGGAAAAACAAAGGGGGAGGTTGGGGAATTTTTAGCCGAGTGTTGACTCCTATTCCATAAGTCATTTCTTACAAAAATATAGCCTGTTCCGCATGATTGACCGATAAATCACTTTTTCAATCATCTATGATTGTTAGGTCAGCTTTTTCTGTAAATGGGAAAAACTAATGGCTTGTTTGGCTCAAGTAAATATCCCACCGGACCCAAACTTGAGAATTTTTTAGGTTTGGACCTGTAGGTAATTTGCATCTTTCACATGTTTCAAGCATGCATATCCACATTTAAATAATGTGCAGGATCAACTAGAAATCTCTTTCTTATAAAATTCCAAGCTATCATTGTTGAACTAGTGGAATTTCCCAAAATTGGATATCAAAACTTTAGTGTTCATTTGTGGTGTGCGAATAATTTTTCTTTGCTAAGATTTGTTACTGTTCTAAATTTTTTGCATACATAAACTCTAAAATTTTTATTTTGCTGTGATCTGTTTGCCTTATCTTTATTGTTTACGAGAAATAAAGGGAAAAGAGAAAACTCAAGTTTTGATTTAAGGATAAATTATACTTCTAAAATGGAAACGCACAAATGTAGAGAGAGATCATTCCAAAAGTCTCTATAATGTTTAGGGATTGAAGACTCTTTCTAGTTTTTATATATCAGGTTTTGCAATCGTTGGGAAACAAAGGGGAGGTGGGGGAATTTTTAGCTAAGTGTTGACTCCTAATCCATAAGTCATTTCTTAAAAAAATATTGCCCGTTACGCATGATTGACCGATAAATCACTTTACAATCATCTGTGATTATTAGGTCAGTTATTTGTAAATGGCCAAAATAATGGCTTGTTTGGCTCGGGTAAATATCCCACCATTCAAACTTGAGAATTTAATGAGGTTTGGATTCGTAGGTCATCTGCATCTTTAACATGTTTCAAGCATTCATATCCATATGTAAAACTTGTGCAGGATACACTAGAAATCTCTTTCTTATAAAATTCTAAACTATCAGGGTTGAACTAGTGGAATTACCAAAACTTGGATATCAAAACTTTTGTGTTCATTTGTGGTTTGTGAATAAATTTTCTTTGGTTACATTTGTTGTTGTTCTAAATTTTTTTCACACTTAAACTCTAAAATTTTCATTTTCTTGTGATTTGTTTACCTTATCTTTTTTGTTTACGAGAGATGAAGGGAAAAGTGAAAACTCAAGTTTTAATTTAAGGAAAAATTATACATCTAAAATGGAAAAGCAAAAATGTAGAGAGAGATAATTCCAAAAATTGTCTATAACTTTTAGGGATTGTAAATTCTTTTTAGTTTATATATATCAGGTTTTGCAATCGTCGGTAAACAAAGGGGGAGGCGGGGGAATTTTCAGCTGAGTGTTGACTCCCAATCCAAGAGTCATTTCTTTAAAAAATATAGCCCATTACACATGATTGACCAATAAATCACTTTACAATCATCTATAAATTTTAGGTCAACTTCTTCATAAATGGGCAAAATAATGTCTTGTTTGGCTTGGATGAATATCCCACCACACCCAAACTTGAGAATTTAATGTGGTTTGGATCCGTAGGTCATCTGCATCATTAAAATGTTTCAAACAAGCATATCCACGTTTAAAACATGTGCAGGTTCATTGTGAAATCTCTTTCTTATAAAATTCCAAGCTACCAGGGTTGAACTAGTGGAATTTCCCAAACTTGGATATCAAAACTGTTGTGTTCATTTGTGGTGTGTGAATAAATTTTCTTTGCTGACATTTGTTGTTGTTCTAAATTTTTTGCATACATAAACTCTAAAATTATCATTTTGTTGTGATTTGTTTTCCTTATCTTTTTTGTTTACGAGAGATAAATAGAACAGTTTAAACTCAAGTTTTGATTTTAGGAAAAAGTACACATCTAAAATGTAAATGCACAAATATTGAGAGAGATGACACCAAAAAGTGCAAGGATCAAATTTTTCGTAAATGGGCAAAATAATGACTTGTTTGGCTCGGATAAATATCCCACCGCACCCAAACTTGAGAATTTAATGAGGTTTGGATCCGTAGGTCATCTGCATCTTTAACATGTTTAAAGCAAGCATATCCACATTTAAAACATGTGCAGGATCGATTAGAAATCTCTTTCTTACAAAATTCCAAGCTATCATGGTTGAACTAGTGGAATTTCCAAAACTTGGATATGAAAACTTTTGTGTTCATTTGTGGTGTGTGAGTAAATTTTCTTTGCTTTCATTTGTTGTTGTTCTAAATATTTTGCATTCATAAACTTTAAAATTTTCAATTTGTTGTGATCTATTTTCCTTATCCTTTTTGTTTACTAGAGGTAAATGGAAAATTAAAAACTCATGTTTTGATTTAAGGAAAAAGTACACATCTAAATTGTAAGTGCACAAATGTAGAGAGAGATAACTCCAAAAAGTGTTGGTAACTTTAGGGATTGTAAACTCTTTCTAGTTTCTCTATATCAGGTTTTCCAAACGTCAGAAACAAATGGGGAGGAGGGGAATTTTTAGCTGAGTGGTTACACTCAATCCATAAGTCATTTGTTACAAAAATATAGCCTGTTACTCATGATTGACAGATAAATCACTTTACAATCATTTATGATTATTAGGTCAGCTTTTTTTTATGGGGAAAACTAATTGTTTGTTTCGCTCGGGTAAATATCCCACCACACCCAAACTTCAGAATTTAAAGAGGTTTGGATCCGTAGGTAATCTGCATCTTTCACTTGTTTCAACCATGCATATCCACATTTAAAACATGTGCAGGATCAACTAGAAATCTCTTTCTTATAAAATTCCAATCTATCAGGGTTGAACTAATGGAATTTCCCAAACTCTGATATAAAAAATTTTGTGTTCATTTGTGGTGTGTGAATACTTTTTCTTTCCTTACATTTGTTGTTGTTCTAAATTTTTTGCATACATAAACTCTAAAATTTTCTTTTTGTTGTGATTTGTTTGCCTTATCTTTTTTGTTTACGAGACATAAAGGGAAATGTGAAAACTCAAGTTTTGATTTAAGGAAAAAGTATACATCTAAAATGGAAACGAACAAATATAGAGAAAGATAATTCCAAAAAGCGTCTATAACTTTTAGGGATTGAAAACTCTTTGTAGGTTTTATATATCAGGTTTTGCAATCGTCAGGAAAGAAAGAGGGAGGTGGGAGAATTTTTAGCTGAGTGTTGACTCGCAATCTATCAGTAATTTCTTACAAAAATATAGACCGTTACACTTGATTGACCGATAAATTACTTTACAATCATCTACGATTGTTAGGTCAATTTTTTTGTAAATGGGCAAAGTAATGGCTTGTTTGGCTGGGGTAAATATCCCATCGCACCCAAACTTGAGAATTTAAAGAGGTTTGGATCCGTACGTCATCTACATATTTAACATGTTTCAAGCATGCATATCCACATGTAAAACATGTGCAGTATCAACTAGAAATCTCTTTCTTATAAAATTCCAAGCTATCAGGGTTGAACTAGTGGTATTCCCAAACTTGGATATCAACACTTTTGTGTTCATTTGTGGTGTGTGAATAAATTTTCTATGCATGCATTTGTTGTTGGTCTAAATTTTTTGCATACATATACTGTAAAATTTTCATTTTGTTGTGAGTGGTTCGCCTTATCATTTTTGTTTATGAGAGATAAAGGGAAAAATGAAAATTCAAGTTTTGCTTTAAGGAAAGTGAATACGTCTAAAATGGAAATGCACAAAAGTAGACAGAGATAATTCCAAAAAGTGTCTGTAACTTTTAGGGATAGTAAAATCTTTCTAGTTCTTATATATCAGGTTTTGCAATCGTCGGGAAACAAAGGGGGAGGCGAGGGAATTTTTAGTTGTGTGTTGACTTCCAATCCATAAGTTATTTCTTTCAAAAGTATAGCCCGATATGCATGGTTGAACAATAAATCAATTTACAATCATCTATGATTTTTAGGTCAGCATTTTTGTAAATATCAAAATAATGGCTTGATTGGCTCAGGTAAATATCCCACCGCACCCAAACTTGAGAATTTAATGAGGTTTGGATCCGTAGGTCATCAACATCTTTAACATGTTTCAAGCATGCATATCCACATTTAAAACAAGAGCAGGATCAGTTAGAAATATCTTTCTTATAAAATTCCAAGCTATCAGGGTTGAACTGGTGGAATTTTCCAAACAAGGATAACAAAAATTTATGTTCATTTGTGGGGTGTGAATAAATTTTATTTGCTAACATTTGTTGGTGTTCTAAATTCTTTGCATACATAAACTCTAAAATTTTCATTTTGCTGTGATATGTTTGTCTTTTTTTTTTTTTGACGAGTGATAAAGGGAAAAGTGAATACTCAAGTTTTGATTTAAGGAAAAAGTATATATCTAAAATGCAAAAGCACAAATGTAGAGAGAGATAATTAAAAAAAATTTCTGTAACTTTTAGGGATTGTGAACTCTTTGTAGTTTTTATATATCAGGTTTTGCAATCGTTGGGAAATAATGGAGGAGGCGGGGGAATTTTTAGCTGAGTGTTGACTCCCAATCCATAAGTTATATCTTACAAAAATATAGCCCGTTATGCATGATTGACCGATATATCACTTTACAATCATCTATGATTGTTAGGTCAGCTTTTTGGTTAATGGAAAAATAATTGCTTGTTTGGCTCGGGTAAATATCCCACTGCACCCAAACTTTAGAATTTAATGAGGTTTGGATCTGTAGGTCATCTGCATCTTTAACATGTTTCAAGCATGCATATCCACATTTAAAACATGTGCAGGAATAACTAGAAATCTCTTTCTTATAAATTACCAAGCTATCATGGTTGCACTAGTGGAATTTCCCAAACTTGGATATCGAAACTTGTGTGTTCATTTGTGGTGTGTGAATAAATTTTCTTTGCTTACATTTTTTGTTTTTCTAAATTTTTTGCATACATAAACTCTAAAATTTTGATTTTGTTGTGATCTGTTTGCCTTCTCTTTTTTGTTTACGAGAGATAAAGGGAAAAGTGAAAACTCAAGTTTATATTTAAAGAAAAAGTATACATCTAAAATGGAAATACACAAATGTATAGAGAGATAACTCACAAAAGTGTCTGTAACTTTGAGGGATTTTAAACTCTTTCTAGTTTTAATATATCAGGTTTTGCAATCGTCGGGAAACAAAGGGGGAGGCGGGGGAAGTTTTAGCTGAGTGTTGACTCCCAATCCTTAAGTCATTTCTTACAAAAATATAGCCCATTATGCATGATTGACCTATAAATAACTTTACAATCATCGATGATTGTTAGGTCAGCTTTTTTGAAATTGGGTAAAATAATGGCTTGTTTGGCTCTAGTAAATATCCTACCGCACCCTAACTTGATAACTTATTGAGGTTTGGATCCGTTGGACATCTGTATCTTTAACATGTTTCAAGCATGCATATGCACATTTAAAACATGTGCAGGATCAACTAGAAATCTCTTTCTTATAGAATTCCAAGCAATCAGGGTTGAACTAGTGGAATTTCCCAAACTTGGATATCAAAACTTTTGTGTTCATTTGGGGTGTGTGAATAAATTTTATTTCCATACATTTGTTGTTGTTTTAATTTTTTTGCATACATAAACTCTAAAATTTTCATTTTGTTGTGATCTGTTTGCCTTATCTTTTTTTTTACGAGAGATAAATGGAAAAGTGAAAACTCAAGTTTTGATTTATGGGAAAAGTATACATCTAAAATGGAAATGCACAAATGTGGAGAGAGATAATTCCAAAAAGTGTTTGTAACTTTGAAGGATTGTAAACTCTTTTTAGTTTTTATATATTACGTTTTGAAATCATCGGGAAGCAAAGGGGGAGGCAGGGGAATTTTTATCTGAGTGTTTACTCCCAATCCATAAGTCATTTCTTACAAAAATATAGCCCGTTACGAATGATTGACCGATAAATCACTTTCCAATCCTCTAAGATTGTTAGGTCTGCTTTTGTAAATGGGCAAAATAATGGCTTGTTTGGCTCGGCTAAATATCCCACCGCACCCAAACTTGAGAATTTAATGAGGTTTGGATCCGTAGGTCATCTGCATCTTTAACATGTTTCAAACATGCATATCCACATTTAAAACATGAGCAGGATCAACTTGAAATCTCTTTATTATAAAATTCCAAGCAATCAGGGTTGAACTAGTGGAATTTCCTAAACATGGCTTTCAAAACATTTGTGTTCATTTGTCGTGTGTGAAAAATTTTCTTTGCTTACAATTTTTATTGTTCTAAATTTTTTGCGTATATAAACTCCAAAATTTTCATTTTGTTGTGATCTTTTTGCCATATCTTTTTTGTTTACGAGAGAAAAGGGGAAAAGTGTCAACTCAAGTTTTGATTTAAGAAAAACATTTACATCTAAAATGGATATACACAAATGTGGAGAGAGATAATTCCAAAAAGTGTTTGTAACTTTTAGGTATTGTGAACTCTTTCTAGTTTTAATATATAAGGCTTTGCAATCATTGTGAAACAAAGGAAGAGGCAAAGGAATTTTTAGCTGAGTGTTGACACCCAATACATAAGTGATTTCTTACAAAAATATAGCTCGTTACGTATGATTGACCGATAAATCACTTTACAATCATCTATGATTGTCAGGTCAGCTTTTTTGTAAATGGGCAAAGTAATGGCATGTTTGGCTCGTGTAAATATCCCACCGCACCAAAACTTGAGAATTTAATGAGGTTTGGATCTGTAGGTCATCTACATCTTTAACAAGTTTGAAGCATGCATATCAACATTTAAAACATGTGCAGGATCAATTAGAAATCTCTTTCTTATAAAATTCCAAGCTATGAGGGTTTAACTAGAGCAATTTCCCAAACTTGGATATCAAAACTTTTGTGTTTATTTTTGGTGTGTGACTAAATTTTCTTAGCTAACATTTGTTCTTCTTCAAAAAAATTTGCATATATAAATGCTAAAATTTTCATTTTGTAGTGATCTGTTTGCCTTTATCTTTTCTTGTTTGCAAGAGATAAACGGAAAAGTGAAAAATCAAGTTTTGATTAAAGGAAAAAGTATACATCTAAAATGGAAATGCACAAATGTAGAGAGAGATAATTCACAAAAGTGTCTGTAACTTTTAGGGATTGTAAACTCTTTCTAGTTTTAATATATGAGTTTTTGCAATCGTATGGAAACAAAGGGGGAGCTGGGGGAATTTTTAGCTGAGTGTTGACTCCCAATCCATAAGTCATTTCTTACAAAAAATATAGCCCGTTATGCATGATTGACCGAAAAATCACTTTACAATCATCTATGATTGTTAGGTCAGCATTTTTGAAATTGGGCAAAATAATGGCTTGCTTGGCTCGGGTAAATATCCCACTGCACCCAAACTTGAGAATTTATTGAGGTTTGCATCCGGTTGTCATTTGTATCTTTAACATGTTTCAAGCATCCATATCCACATTTAAAACATGTGCATGATCAACTAGAAATCTCTTTCTTATAAAATTCTAAGTTATCAGGGTTGAACTAGTGGAATTTCACAAACTTGGATATCAAAACTTTTGTGTTCATTTGTCGTGTGTGGATAAATTTTATTTCCTCACATTTGTTGTTGTTCTAAATTTTTTGCAGTAATAAACTCTACAATTTTCATTTTGTTGTGATCTGTTTGCCTTGTCTTTTTTGTGTACGAGAGATAAAGGGAAAAGTGAGAACTCAAGTTTTGATTTATGGGAAATGTATACATCTAAAATGGAAATGCACAAATGTGGAGAGAGATAATTCCAAAAAGTGTCTGTAACTTTTATGGATTGTGAGCTCTTACTAGTTTTTATATATCAGGTTTTACAATCGTCGCGAAAAAAAGGGGGAGGCGGGGGAATGTTTATCTGAGTGTTGTCTCCCATAATTGATTTCTTAAAAAAATATAGCCCGTTACACATGATCGAGTGATAAATCACTTTACAATCATCTATGATTGTTGGGTCAGCCTCTTTGTAAATGGGCAAAATAATGGCTTGTTTGGCTCATGTAAATATCCCATTGCACCCAAACTTGAGAATTTATTGAGGTTTGGATCCATAGGTCTTCCGCTTCTTTAACATGTTTCAAGCATGCATATCCACATTCAAAACATGTGCATGATCAACTAGAACTCTCTTTCTTATAAAATTCCAAGCAATCAGGGTTGAACTATTAGAATTTCCGAAACTTGGATATCAAAACTTTTGTGTTCATTTGTGGTGTGTGAATAAATTTTATTTTCTTACATTTGTTGTTCTAATTTTTTTATATACATAAACTCTAAAATTTTCATTTTGTTGTGATCTGTTTGCCTTATCTTTTTTTGTTTACGTGAGATAAATGGAAAAGTGAAAACTCAAGTTTTGATTTTAGGAAAATGTATACATCTAAAATGAAAATGCGCAAATGTAGAGAGAGATAATTCCAAAAAGTGTTTGTAACTTTTAGGTATTGTAAACTCTTTCTAGATTTTATAAATCAGGTTTTGCAATCGTCGACAAATAAAGGGGGTGGTGGGTGAATTTTTAGCAGAGTGTTGACTCTCAATCCACAAGTCATCTCTCAAAAAAATATAGCCCGTTACACATAATTGACCGATAAATCACTTTAAAATCATCAATGATTGTTAGGTCAGCCTTTTTGTATATGTGCTACATAATGACATGTTTGGCTCGGGTAAATATCCCACCGCACCCAAAGTTGTGACTTTATTGAGGTTTAGATCCGTGGGTCTTCTGCATCTTTAACATGCTTCAAGCATGCATATGCACATTTAAAACATGTGTAGGATCATCTAGGAATCTCTTTCTTATAAAATTCCATGCAATCGGTGTTGAACTAGTGGAATTTACCAAACTTGGATATGAAAACTTTTCTATTCATTTCTGGTGTGAATAAATTTTCTTTGCTTTCATTTGTTGTTGATCTAAATTTTTTGCATACATAAACTCTAAAATGTTTATTTTGTTGTGATCTATTTTCCTTATCTTTTTTGTTTACGAGAGATAAAGGGAAAGGTGAAAACTCAAGTTTTGATTTAAGGAAAAAGTTTACATCTAAAATGGAAATGTAGAAATGTGGAGAGAGATAATTCGAAAAAGTGTTTGTAACTTTTAGGTACTATAAACTCTTTCTAGTTTTAATATATAAGGTTTTACAATCGTCGTGAAACAAAGTGGGAGGCGAGGGAATTTTAGTTGAGTGTTGACTCCCAATCCATAAGTCAATTCTTTCAAAAATAGAGCCCGTTACGTATGATTGACCAATAAATTAGTTTACTATCATCTATGATTATCAGGTCAGCTTTTTGAAAATGGGCAAAATAATGGCTTGTTTGGCTCGTGTAAATATCCCACCGCACCCAAACTTGAGAATTTAATGAGGTTTGGATCCGTAGGTCATCTGCATATTTAACATGTTTCATGCATGCATATACACATTTAAAACATGTGCAGGAACAACTAAAAATCTCTTTGTTATAAAATTCCAAGCAATCGGGGTTGAACTAGTGGAATTTCCCAAACTTGGATGTCAAAATTTTTGTGTTCATTTGTGGTGTGTGAATAAATTTTCTTTCCTTACTTTTGTTGTTGATCAAAATTTTTTCCGTACATAAACCCTAAAATTTTCATTTTGTTGTGATCTGTTTGCCTTATCTTTGTCGTTTAGGAGAGATGAAGGGAAAGGTGAAAACTCAAGTTTTGATATAAGGAAAAAGTATACATCTAAAATGGAAATGCAAAAATGTAGAGAGAGATAATTCCAAAACGTTTCTGTAACTTTTAGGGATTGTAAACTCTTTCTAGTTTTTATATATCAGGTTTTACAATCGACGGGAAAGAATGGGGGAGGCGGGGGAATTTTTCGCTGAGTGTTGACTCCCAATCCATAAATGAATTCTTAAAAAACTATAGCCCGTTACGCATGATTGACTGATAAATCACTTTACAATCGTCTATGATTGTTAGGTCAGCCTTATTGTAAATGGGCAAAATAATGGCTTGTTTAGCTTAGGTAAATATCCCACTGCACCCAAACTTGAGAATTTGTTGAGGTTTGGATCCATAGGTCTTCCGCTTCTTTAACTAGTTTCAAGCATGCATATCCACATTTAAAGCATGTGCAGGATTAACTAGAACTCTTTTTCTTATAAAATTCCAAGAAATCAAGGTTGAACGAGTGGAATTTCCCAAACTTTCATACCAAAACTTTTGTGTTCATTTGTGGTGTGTGAATAAATTTATTTTCTTACATTTGTTGTTGTTCTAATTTTTTTTCATACATAAAATCTAAAATTTTCATTTTGTTGTAATATGTTTGCCTAATCTTTTGTTGTTTATGTGAGATAAATTGAAAAGTGAGAACTCGAGTTTTGATTTTAGGAAAATGTATACATCTAAAATGAAAATGCACATATGTAGAGAGAGATAATTCCAAAAAGTGTTTGTAACTTTTAAGTATTCTACACTCTTTCTAGATTTTATATATCAGGTTTTGCAATCGTCGGCAAACAAAGGGAGAGGTGGGCGAATTTTTAGCAGAGTGTTGACTCCCAATCCATAAGTCATTTCTCAAAAAAATATAGCCCGTTACGCATGATTGACCGATAAATCATTTAAAATCATCAATTATTGTTAGGTCAGCTTTTTTGTATATGTGCTAAATAATTGCATGTTCGGGTAAATATCCCACTGCACCCGAACTTGAGAATTTAATGAGGTTTGGATCCGTATGTCATATGCATATTTAACATGTTTCATGCATGCATATACACATTTAAACATGTGCAAGAACAACTAGAAATCTCTTTGTTATAAAATTCCAAGCAATCAAGGTTGAACTAGTGGAATTTCCTAAACTTGGATGTGAAAATTTTTGTGTTCATTTGTGGTGTGTGAATAAATTTTCCTTGCTTACATTTGTTGTTGATCTAAATTTTTTCCATACATAAACCCTAAAATTTTCATTTTTTTGTGATTTGTTTGCCTTTCTTTTTTGTTTACGAGAGATAAAGGGAAAGGTGAAAACTCTAGTTTTGATTGAAGGAAAAAGTATACATCTAAAATGGAAATACACAAATGTAGAGAGAGATAATTCCAAAACGTTTCTGTAACTTTTAGGGATTGTAAACTTTTTCTAGTTTTTATATATCAGGTTTTACAATCACCGAGAAACAAAGGAGGAGGCGAGGGAATTTTTAGCTGAGTGTCCACTCTCAATCCATAAGTCATTTCTTAAAAAAATATAGCCCGTGACGAATGATTGACCGATAAATCACTTTACAATCATTTATGATTGTTAGGTCAGCGTTTTTGTAAATGGGTAAAATAGTGGCTTGTTTGGCTCGAGTCAATATCCCACCGCACCCAAACTTGAGAATTTAATGAGGTTTGGATCTGTAGGTCATCTGCATCTTTAACATGTTTCAAGCATGCCTATCCACATTTAAAACATGAGCATGATCAACTAGAAATCTCCTTCTTCTAAAATTCCAAGCAATCAGGGTTGTACTAGTGGAATTTCCAAAACTTGGCTATCAAAATTTTGTGTTCATTTGTGGTGTGTGAATAAATTTTCTTTGCTTACATTTGTTGTTGTTTTAAAATTTTTGCATACATAAACTCTAAAATTTTTATTTTGTTGTGAACAGCTTGCCTTATCTTTTTTGTTTATGAGAGATAAAGGGAAAGGTGAAAAATCAAGTTTTGATCTAAGGAAAAAGTATACATCTAAAATGGAAATGCACAAATGTTGAGAGAGGACATTCCAAAAAGTGTTTGTAACTTTTAGTATTGTAAACTCTTTCTAGTTTCTATATATAAGGTTTTGCAATCGACGTGAAACAAAGGGGGAGGCGGGGGAATTTTTAGCTGAGTGTTGACTTCCAATCCATAATTCATTTCTTAAACAAATATAGCCCGTTACGAATATTTGACCGATAAATCACTTTATAATCATCTATGATTGTCGGGTCAACTATTTTGTATATGGGCAAAATAATGGCTTGTTTGGCTCTGGTAAATATCCCACCACACCCAAACTTGAGAATTTAATAAGGTTTTGATTTGTAGGTCATCTGCATCTTTAACATGCTTTAAGCATGCATATCCACATTTAAAGCATGTGCAGGAACAACTAGAAATCTCTTTCTTATAAAATTCCAAGCTATTAGAGTTTATGTACTTGTTCATTGACGTCACTCTCTATTCCTATGCATAGGAAAACAACATTTTCTGCGGTGTATTTTTCCCAGCATCTTTTCATAAATAAGTTGTGATGCATATCACCAACTAAATCCATTATATTATTTGATATTGGATTATTCTTATCATGCCATCCATGTGGATAGCCTATTATTGGACAAACATTTGTGTGTCCAATTTTCAACACGGTGTCATAAGAAGGACCGTTGAGTTCCTTCTGACCTACCAGTTGGGGTCTTTGGTACATTAGTACATTTGTAGTATACCAATGTACATGGCATGTGACCGGTTTGGGTCATAACTGTTAGGGAGTATGTATACCTAAACAGAAAGAAGCAAAGTTAAGCTTTGACTTCTCTGTAAGGACCAAGTCTAATACTTGGCTCTGATACCAATTTAAAACACAGAAACACACAGAGGACTATGGTACTGAAAGCACTATTGATCTGATACCAATTTAACATAGACACAGACTTTGTCACAGACACATAGAGGATTATAAGGAGAACCTAGGGATGAGGGCAGCGAAACTAGAATCCTAGGGATTTCTACCTACACACTGGCTATAGGCAGCAGAAAACAACAATGACTCACACAATACTATTCCTACAGTCACACTTCGACAATCGTATAATTTCACCATCATATCACTCCTGCTTCCTACCACATGTCACTGCTATGTACTTGTTTGTGTCTATTTCATAGCTATCTAATAGGCCCAACATGACTTCTACTGCTACTTAGAACTTCTTCGGGGTTTGACCCTATTCTTGTCGGCTTACCACCACGTGGGAAATCCATCATTGTGATCCTCACGGTCTCCATAGGGCCCAAAGCCGTTCCTATTAACCGTTGCGGCTCCATGGCTGCTTCAGTAGGGTAGAGCACTGCTCCATTTCATTTTCTACCTCGGAGCGTAGCCGAATAATTCCAACTCTCTAGCTTCTGTCCTATTTGGCACTATTTCGATACTATTTTTTTTATGAGTGAACAGTAAACATGAATAGTAACATGAATAGTAAAAATGAACAGTACTTTTGAATAGTAACTTTGGAACAGTAAAAGCAAACACTATGGAGATCATATATAAAGATGTGGAACATGAATAGAAATAACAAATACTATACGAATCACAATATTACAAACATGCAAAAAATATAAAAACATTGTTCAAACAAAAATAAAAACAACTAAATCATACCCTTAAAAAAGTGAAAGGAAAAACTACTTATCTACATAACTCCTGAAGTTACCGACCGTGCCACCGATCGGTTCCCTCTTTTCTACTTAGCTATTACGGTTGTCAAGCACATACCGTGCTTTATGGAACTTGCCGGAGGATGATCGCCGGAAATCGCCTTCTTCTTCTTCGAAAGAGTGTTTTTCGAATCTGCTAATGCTTCTCTCATTTTTCGAATGTCTAAACCTCTGGAGGTGCTTCGAATTTATAGCTGAAGATCTTTCCCATCTTCCGCTTTTACCCTTAATTGAAAGGTGTGTGTTTAAAGACAAAGCGTAACTTTTGTCTTTTTGGTTGGTAATTTTTGCCCTTGCATTATTTCCTTTCGGCACCGAAAGCAGGGGTAGAAATTTCTTTGCCTCTTGTGACGTCATGATGCTGACATGCAAGAATTTTTTCTAGCCACCATTATTTACTTGGTGTAGCCGCCTTTGATGACTTTTGTAGCCACCTTTGCGGACTTTTTAGCCGCCTTTGCTGACTTTGATTTCGTCTTGGGCCTCAATGGTTGTTGACTTGTCTGCTGACATGGCCGCTGACTTCTCATTCGGACAACTGCCTTTTTGAGCACAGGCTACAAGTGTGCTCCTTTGGAAAAGTCTTATGGGTCATCTAGCCGAAGCTTTCCTTGGTTGCTTTGCTGAAGGAGATATTTCCTCTAAGGAGTTTCTTCAGCGTTGCTTCGAGACTGGTCTAGACAGGTGCCAAAGTCTCTTTATAGCTTTTTGAGATGATTGTCAGTGGGACGGAGGTCTTGTAAACAAAGCTTTTCTTTTTCTGAATCAGGTGTTGTATGAGCTGTATCAGATTCTTGAGCCTGTGAATGCGCCTGATTGGCCAAACTACTTCTGGGCATGGCTTGGCTTTTGGAACATGTCTGGGATCATTTTCCATCTTCGTGTCACCTTCTTTGATGCCTTCAAGTGTCACGACAGCTACCTTTCATGTTAGTAAAAATTTCAGCATTACAAGAAACGAAATGAAGTCGAATTCCTTTACTCTTTATTATGGAGATGAAACTTTTGCAAGCCTCCATAATCTCTTTTGGCATTTTCTCCAAAACTGATAAGTCAGTGGAGTGAAGTACCATCTGTTTTATGAATCCATATGAATAAAGCATGGATGCATATTTTGAGTCTATGTCATGACTCAGCTTCACTTGATTCCAACTGTTGTTGGATTCAGTGGTGAAGAAGGGAGTGTTTATCCCTTGTCCAATTTGTTCATTCCATCTCTGAAATTGAATAGTATGATCGGATTCGATCTTTGAACGAACATTGTCCACCTTTTGAGGGCGTAGCGAGGGTTCCTCAAACATAATGTCTGACAGTTTTAAAGGTTTAAATTTCTTTAAAAATTCAAACTCATTAAAACTTGGTTTATCTGGTTTATTTAGGCTTTTCAACCTTGTAAACTCAGACAGGGTAACCAATTTTGCCTTGAATGATTTCTCATTACTAGACAAGTCCATTTCCATCAAGGATGGATCCATTAAGACTTCCTTTTCAGCTCAAGACTAACAGGTAGAAGTCCCTGATTCTGATTTCATCGAAATCGTTAAGGTTTCCTTTCCAGCTCTAGACTGGCAGGTAGAAATCCCTGATTCCCCTATCTTCAAAGAAGACTGGGTTGTGATTCCTTCTCATGCCTGGCATGACCGGTAGAAATCCTGGGTCGACCTATGTTTATCAAAACACTAAAGTCATCCGTCTGCAGATTAGCTGATGTCGTGGCTTCCTTTTCTCGCGATGGAGATCCGATAGAAGTCCCGAAGGAGCTTGGCATATCATGCCATTTGGTGAGTTCTTTTAACTCTTCGGTTAATTCCTTAACCTTGAGTTGCAAGAGTTCTCCACTTAACCCGTATCGGGCACAATTCTCATGTATGTCTCCTCGTTCTGAGAGAACTAAAAGACTATCGAATAGTGATTGTAGGGTTGAGAGCAATACCGTGAGTGTGGCAATTGCTGCTGCTAGGTCCGTCAGGGTGCTGCTGAAGGGATCCATTTTACCTGTTTGTAACACAAGAAAATTCTTGGAGTGGTAAGAGTATCAAGTTATTTATCAAGTTCTCTATAAATGCATGATGCAATAATAGAGAATTTTTTTCTATGACAATTGTAAATGGGCAAAATAATGGCTTGTTTGGCTCAAGTAAATATCCCACCGCACCCAAACTTGAGAATTTAATGAGGTTTGCATCCATAGGTCTTCTACATCTTTAACATGTTTCAAGCACCCATATCCACATTTAAAACAAGTACAGGAACAACAAGAAATCTCTTTCTTATATAATTCCAAGATATCAAGGTTGAACTTGAGGAATTTCCAAAACTTGGATATCCAAAATTTTGTGTTAATATGTGGTGTGTGGAAAAATTTTCTTTTCTTACATTTATTGTTGTTCAAATTTTTTTGCATACATAGACTCTAAAATTTTCATTTTGTTGTGATCTGTGTGCCTTATCTTTTTTGTTTACAAGAGATAAAGGGAAAAGTGAAAACTCAAGTTTTCATATAAGGAAAAAGTATACATCTAAAATGGAAGAGCACTAATGTAGAAAAAGATAATTCCAAAAAGTGTCTGTAACTTCTAGGGATTGTAAACTCTTTCTAGTTTCTATATATCAGGTTTTGCAATCATTGGGAAACAAAGGGGGAGGCGGGGGAATTTTTAGCTGTGTGTTGACTCCCAATCCTTAAGTCATTTCTTAATAAAATACTACCCATTACGCATGATTGACCAATAAATTGCTTTACAATCATCTATGGTTGTTAGGTTAGCATTTTCGTAAATGGGCAAAATAATAGCTTGTTTAGCTCAGGTAAATATCCCACAACACCCAAACTTGAGAATTTATTGAGGTATGGATCCGTAGGTCATCTGCATCTTTAACATGTTTCAAGCATGCATATCCACATTAAAAACAGGTGCAGGAACAACTTGAAATCTCATTCTTATAAAGTTCCTACCTATCAGACTTGAATTAGTGGAATTTCCCAAACTCTGATATCAAAACTTTTGTGTTCATTTGTGGTGTGTGAATACATTTTCTTTTCTTACATTAGTTTTTGTTCTAAATTTTTTGTATACATAACTCTAAAATTTTTATTTTTTTGTGATATGTTTGCCTTTATCTTTTTTGTTTATGAGAGATAAAGGGAAAAGTGAAAACTCAAGTTTTGATTCAATGAAAAATTATACATCAAAAATGGAAATGCACAAATGTAGAGAGAGATTATTCCAAAAAGTGTCTGTAACTTTTAAGGATTGAAAACTCTTTCTAGTTTTTATATATCAGGTTTTGCAATCGTCGGGAAAAAAAGGGGAGGCGGGGGAATTTTTAGCTGAGTGTTGACTCCCAATCCATAAGTCATTTCTTACAAAAAAAATAGCCCGTTACGCATGATTGACCAATAAATCACTTTACAATCATCTACGATTGTTAGGTCAGCTTTTTTTAAATGGGAAAAATAATTTGTTGTTTGGCTCGGGTAAATATCCCACTGCACCCAAACTTGAGAATTTAATGAGATTTGGATCTGTGGGTCATCTGCATCTTTAACTTGTTTCAAGAATGCATATCCACATTTAAAAAATGTGTAGGATAATATAAAAATCTCTTTTTTATAAAATTCCAAACTTATAGGGTTTAACTAGTGGAATTTCCCAAACTTGGATATCAAAACTTTTGTGTTCTTTTGTGGTGTGTGAATAAATTTTGTGGTCACTTTACGCATGATTGACCGATAAATTACTTTTCAATAATCAATGATTGTTAGGTCAACTTTTTAGTAAATGGGCAAAATAAAGGCTTGTTTGGCTCGGGTAAATATCCCACCGCACCCAACCTTGAGAATTTATTGAGGTTTGGATCCGTAGGTCATCTGCATCTTTAACATGTTTCAAGCAAGCATATCCACACTTAAAACGTGTGCAGGAACAACTAGAAATCTCTTTCTTAAAAAATTCCAACCTATCAGGGTTGAACTAGTGGAATTTCCCAAGCTTTGATATCAAAAATTTTGTGTTCATTTGTGGAGTGTGAATAAATTTTCTTTGCTTACATTTTTTGATGTTCTAAATCTTTTGCATACATAACTCTAAAATTTTCATTTTGTTGTAATATGTTTGCCTTTATCTTTTTTGTTTATGAGAGATAAAAGGAAAAGTGAAAACTCAAGTTTTGATTTAAGGAAAAAGTATACATCTATAATGAAAAAGCACAAATGTAGAAAGAGTTTATTCCAAAAAGTGTTTGTAACTTTTAGAGATTGTAAACTCTTTCTAGTTTTTATATAACAGGTTTTGTAATCGTCAGGAAACAAAGGGGGATGCGGGGGAATTTTTAGCTGAGTATTGACTCCCAATCCATAAGTCATTTCTTACAAACAAATAGCACGTTACGCTTGATTGACCGATAAATCACTTTACAATCATCTACGAATGTTAGGTCAACTTTTTTTGTAAATGGGGAAACTAATGGCATGTTTGGCTCGGGTAAATATCCCACCGCTCCCAAACTTGAGAATTTATTGTGGATTGGATCCATTGGTCATCTGCATCTTTAACATGTTTCAAGCATGCATATCCACATTTAAAACATGTGCAAGATCAAAAAAAAATTTCTTTCTTATAAAATTCCAAGCTATTAGGGTTGAATAAGTGGAATTTCCCAAACTTGGATATCAAAATTTTTGTGTTCATTTGTAGTCGTTGAATAAATTTTATTTGCTTAGGTCTAAATATTTTGCATACATAAACTCTAAAATTTTAATTTTGTTGTGATCTGTTTGCCTTATGTTTTTTGTTAATGAGAGATAAAGGGAAAAGTGAAATCTCAAGTTTTGATTTAAGGAAAAGTTGTACATCTAAAATGGAAATGCACAAATGTAGAGAGAGATAATTCCAAAATATTTCTGTAACTTTTAGGGATTGCAAACTCTTTCTAGTTTTTATATATCACGTTTTGCAATCTTTGAGAATCAAATGGGGGCGCGGGGAATTTTCAGCTGAGTGTTGACTCCCAATCCATAAGTCATTTCTTACAAAAATATAGCCCGTTATGCATGATTGACCGATAAATCACTTTACAATCATCTGTAATTGTTAGGTCAGCTTTTTTGAAAATGGGAAAAATAATGGCTTGTTTGGCTCAGGTAAATATCCCACCGCACCCAAACTTGAGAATTTTTTGACATTTGGATCCGTAGGTCATCTGCATCTTTAACATGTTTCAAGCATGCATATCCACATTTAAAACATGTGATGGATCAACTAGAAAACTCTTTGTAATAAAATTCCAAGCTATCAGGGTTGAACTAGTGGAATTTCCCAAACTTGGTTATAAAAACTTTTGTGTTCATTTGTGGTGTGTTAATAAATTTTATTTGCTTAAATTTTTTTTTGTTCTAAATTTTTTGCATACATAAACTGTAAAATATTCATTTCGTTGTGATTTGTTTGCCTTATCTTTTTTGTTTACGAGAGACAAATGGAAAAGCGAAATCTCAAGTTTTGATTTAAGAAAAAATACACTTCTAAAATGGAAATACACAAATGTAGAGAGATAATTCGAAAAAGTGTCTGTAACTTTTAGGGATTGTAAACTCTTTCTAGTTTTTATATATATGGTTTTGCAATCGTGGGAAAATAAAAGGGGAGGCGGGGGAATTTTTAGTTGAGTGTTGACTCCCAATCCATAAGTTATTTCTTACAAAAATATAGCCCATCATGCATGATTGACCGATAAATCACTTTACAATCATTTATGATTTTTAATTTATTTTTTTGTAGAAGGGCAAAATAATGGTTCTTTTGGTTCGGGTAAATATCCCATCGCACCCAAACTAGGGAATTTAATGAGGTTTGGATCCGTTGGTCATCAACATCTTTAACATGTTTCAAGAATGCTTATCCAAATTTAAAACATGTGCATGATCAAATAGAAATCTCATTCTTGTAAAATTCCAATCTATCTTTGTTGAACTAGTGCAATTTCCCAAACATGGATATCAAAACTTTTGTATTAATTTGCGGTGTGTGATTATATTTTCTTTGCTTACATTTGTTGATGTTCTAAATTTTTTGCATACATAAACTCTAAAATTTTTGTTTTGTGGTGATTTGTTTGCCTTATCTTTTTGGTTTACGAGAGATAAAGGGCAAAGGGAAAACTCAAGATTTGATTTAAGGAAAATGTATACATCTAAAATGGAAATGCACAAATGTAGAGAAAAATAATTCCAAAAAGTGTCTATAACTTTTAGGGATTTTAAACTCTTTCTAGTTTTTATATATCAGGTTTTGCAATCGTCTAGAAACAAAAGTGGGGGCGGGGGAATTTTTAGTTGAGTGTTGACTCCCAATCCTTAAGTCATTTCTTATAAAAATATAGCCCATTACGCATGATTGACCGATAAATCACTTTACAATCATCTATGATTGTTAGGTTAGCTTTTTTGTAAATGGGAAAATAATGGTTTGTTTGGCTGGGGTAAATATCCTGTTGCACCCAAACTTGAGAATTTAATGAAGTTTGGATCCGTCGGTCATCTACATCTTTATCATGTTTCAAGCATGCAGTTCCACATTTAAAACATGAGCCGGATCAACTAGAAATCTCTTTCTTTAATATTCCAAGCGATCAGGGTTGAACTAGTGGAATTTCCCAAACTTGGCTATCAAAACTTTTGTGTTCATTTGTGGTGTGTGAATAAACTTTCTTTGCTTACATTTGTTGTTGATCTAATTTTTTGCGTATATAAACTCTTAAATTTTCATTTTTTTGTGATCTGCTTCCCTTATCTTTTTTGTTTACGTGAGATAAAGGGAAAAGTGAAAACTCAAGTTTTGATTTAAGGAAAAAGTATACATATAAAATGGAAATGCGCAAATGTGGAGAGAGATAATTCTAAAGTGTCTATAACTTTTAGGGATTTTAAACTCTTTCAAGTTTGTATATATGTGGTTTTGCAATCGTTGGGAAACAACGGGGGAGCGGGCGAATTTTTAGCTGAGTGTTGACTCCCAATTCATAAATCATTTCTTAAAAAAATATAGCTCGTTACGCAGGATTTACCGATAAATCACTTTACAATCTACGATTGTTAGGTCCGCCTCTTTGTAAATGGGCAAAATAATGGCTTGTTTGGCTCGGGTAAATATCCCACCGCAACCAAACTTGAGAATTTAATGAGGTTTGGATCCATTGGTCTTCTGTATCTTTAACATGTTTCAAACATGCATATCCACATTTAAAACATGTGCAAGATCAACTAGAAATTTCTTTCTTATAAAATTCTAAGCTATCAGGGTTGAACTAGTGGAATTTCCAAAACTTGGATAGGAAAACTTTTATGTTCATTTGTGGTGTGTGAATAAATTTTCTTTTCTAACATTTGTTGTTGTTCTAATTTTTTTTCATTAACTAAACTTTAAAATTTTAATTTTGTTGCGATCTGTTTGCCTTATCTTTTTTTGTTTAAGAGAAATAAAGGGAAAAGTAAAAACTAAAGTTTTGATATAAGGAAAAAGTATACTTCTAAAATGGAAATGCACAAATGAAGAGAGAAATAATTCTAAAAAGTTTTTGTAACTTTTAGGGATTGTAAACTCTGTCTAGTTTTTATATATCATGTTTTGCAATCCTCGGGAAACAAAGGGGGAGGCGGGGGAACTTTTAGCAGAATGTTGACTCCAAATCCATAAGTCATTTCTTACAAAAATATAGCCCATAACGCATGATTGACCGATAAATCACTTTACAATCATCTATGATTGTTAGGTCAATTTTTTTTAAAATGGGCAAAATAATGGTGTGTTTGGCTCAGGTAAATTTCCCACCATAGCCAAACATGAGAATTTAATGAGGTTTGGATCCATTGGTCATCAACATCTTTAACGTGTTTCAAGCATGCCTATCCAAATTTAAAACATGTGCATGATCAACTAGAAAACTCTTTCTTTTAAAATTCCAAGCTACCTGAACTAGTGCAATTTCCAAAACTTGGATATCAAAACTTTTGTGTTCATTTGTGGTGTGTGATTAAATTTTCTTTGCTTGCATTTGTTGATGTTCTAAATTTTTTGCATACATAAACTCTAAAAATTTCGTTTTGTGTTGATTTGTTTGCCTTATCTTTTTTGTTTACGAGAGATAAAGGGAAAAGTGAAAACTCAAGTTTTTATTTAAGGAAAAAGTATACATCTAAAATGGAAATGCACAAATGTAGAGAGAGATAATTCCAAAATGTGTCTATAACTTTTAGGGATTTTAAACACTTTCTAGTTTTTATATATTAGGTTCTGCAATCGTCTCGAAACAAAAGGGGGGGGGGGTGTGGTGGGTGGGGTGGTGGTGGAATTTGTAGCTGAGTGTTGCCCCCCAATCCATAAATCATTTCTTAGAAAAATATATCCCGTTATACATGATTGACTGATAAATCACTTTACAATCATCTATGATTGATAGGTCAGCCTCTATGTAAATGTGCAAAATAATCGCTTGTTTGGCTCAGGTAAATATCCCACCGCACCCAAACTTGAGAATTTGTTGAGGTTTGGATCCGTTGGTCTTCTGTATGTTTGACATGTTTCAAGCATGCATATCCACAATTAAATCATGTGCAGGATGAACTAGAAGTCTCTTTCTTATAAAATTCCAAGCTATGAAGGTTGAACAAGTGAAATTTCCCAAACTTGGATATCAAAATTTTTGTGTTCATTTGTGGTCTGTGAATAAATTTTATTTTTTTACATTTGTTGTAGTTCTAATTTTTTTACATACATCAACTCCAAAATTTTCATTTTGTTGTGATATGTTTGCTTATCTTTTTTTGTTTACGAGAGCTAAAGGGAAAAGTGGAAACTCTTGTTTTGATTTAAGGAAAAAGAGTACATCTAAAATGGAAATGCACAAATGAAGAGAGAGATAATTCCAAAAAGTGGTTGTAACTTTTAGGTATTGTAAACTCTTTCTAGTTTTTATATTTCAGGTTTTGCAATCATTTGGAAACAAGGGGGAGGCGGGTAAATTTGTAGTTGAGTGTTAACTCCCAATCCATAAGTCATTTCTCAAAAAATATTGGCCATTATGCATGATTGATCGATAAATCACTTTACAATCATCTATGATTATTAGGTCAGGTTTTTTGTAAATGTGCAAAATAATCGCTTGTTTGGCTCAGGTAAATATCCCACCGCACCCAAACTTGAGAATTTGTTGAGGTTTGGATCCGTTGGTCTTCTGTATGTTTGACATGTTTCAAGCATGCATATCCACATTAAAAACATGTGCAGGATCAACTAGAAGTCTCTTTCTTATAAAATTCCAAGCTATGAAGGTTGAACAAGTGAAATTTCCCAAACTTGGATATCAAAATTTTTGTGTTCATTTGTGGTCTGTGAATAAATTTTATTTTTTTACATTTGTTGTAGTTCTAATTTTTTTACATACATCAACTCCAAAATTTTCATTTTGTTGTGATATGTTTGCTTATCTTTTTTTGTTAACGAGAGCTAAAGGGAAAAGTGGAAACTCTTGTTTTGATTTAAGGAAAAAGAGTACATCTAAAATGGAAATGCACAAATGAAGAGAGAGATAATTCCAAAAAGTGGTTGTAACTTTTAGGTATTGTAAACTCTTTCTAGTTTTTATATTTCAGGTTTTGCAATCATTTGGAAACAAGGGGGAGGCGGGTAAATTTGTAGTTGAGTGTTAACTCCCAATCCATAAGTCATTTCTCAAAAAATATTGGCCATTATGCATGATTGATCGATAAATCACTTTACAATCATCTATGATTATTAGGTCAGGTTTTTTGTAAATGTGCAAAATAATGGCTTGTTTGGCTAGGGTAAATATCCCACATCACCCAAACTTGAGAATTTAATGAGGTTTGGGTCCGTAGATCATCTACATCATTAACATGTTTCAAGCATGCATATCCACATTAAAAACATGTGCAAGATCAACTAGAAATCTCTTTCTTATAAAATTCCAAGCTATCAGAGTTGAACAAGTGTATTTCCCAAACTTGGATATCAAAACTATTGTGTTCATTAGTGGTGTGTGAATAAAATTTCTTTGCTTACATTTGTTATTGTTCTAAATTTTTTGCATACATAAACTCTAAAATTTTCATTTTGTTGTGATCTGTTGGCCTTATCTTTTTGTTTACAAAAGAAAAAGGGAAAAGTGAAAACTCAAGTTTTCATTTAAGGAAAAAGTATACATCTAAAATGGAAACGCACAAATGTAGAGAGAGATAATTCCAAAAAGTGTCTGTAACTTTTAGGGATTGAAAACTCTTTCTAGTTTTTATATATCAGACATTACATTCCTCGGGAAACAAAGTGGGACGTGGGGGAATTTTTACCTGAGTGTTGATTCCCAATCCATAAGTCATTTCTTCCAAAAATATAGCCCTCTACGCATGATTGACCGATAAATCACTTTACAATCATCTATGATTGTTAGGTCAGCTTTTTTGTAATTGGGCTAAACAATGGCTTGTTTGGCACGGGTAAATATCCCACCGCACCCAAACTTGAGAATTTAATGAAGTTTGGATCCATAGGTCATTTGCATCTTTAACATGTTTCAAGCATACATATCCACATTTAAGATATGTGCAGGATCAACTAGAAATGTCATTCTTATAAAATTTCAAGCTATCAGGGTTGAATTAGTAGAATTTTCCAAACTTGGATATCTATACTTTTGTGTTCATTTGTGGGCTGTGTATAAATTTTCTTTTCCTACATGTGTCGTTGTACTAAATGTTTTTCATACATAAGCTCTAAAATTTTCATTTTGTTGTCATCTGTTTGCCTTATCTTTTTTGTTTACGAGAGATAAAGGGAAAAGAAAAAACACAAGTTTTGATATAAGGCAAAATTATACATTTAAAATGGAAATGCCCAAATGTAGAGAGAGATAATTCCAAAAAGTGTCTATAACTTTAAGAGATTGTAAACTCTTTCTTATTTTTATATATCATGTTTTACAATCGTCGGGAAATAAAGGGGGAGGTGGTGGAATTTTTAACTAAGTGTTGCCACCCAATCCATTAGTCATTTCTTAAAAAAATATAGCCCATTACGCATGATTGACCGATAAAACACTTTACAATCATCTATGATTGTTAGGTCAGTATTTTTGTTAATGGGCAAAATAATGGCTTGTTTGGCTCGGGTAAATTTCCCATAGCACCCAAACTTGAGAATTTAATGAGGTTTTGATCCATAGGTCATCTGCATCTTTAACATGTTTCAAGTATGCATAACCACATTTAAAACATGTGCAGGATCAACTAGAAATCTCTTTCTGATAAAATACTAAGCTATCAGGGTTGAACTAGTGGAATTTCTCTAACTTGGGTATCCAAACTTTTGTGTTCATTTGTTGTATGTGAATAAATTTTCTCTTCTTACATTTGTTGTTGTTCTAATTTTTTTGCATACATAAACTCTAAATTTTTCATTTTGTTGTGATCTGTTTGTCTTATTTTTTTTGTTTACGAGAAATAAAGCAAAAAGTGAAAAATCAAGTTTTGATTTAACGAAAAAGTATACATCTAAAATGGTAATGCACAAATAAAGAGAGAGAAAATTCCAAAAAGTGTCTGTTACTTTTAGCGATTGGAAACTCTTTCTAGTTTTTACATATTTGGTTTTGCAATCGTCGGGAAACAAAAAGGGAGGTAGGGGAATTTTTAGGTGAGTGTTGACTCCCTATCCATAATAATTTCTTACAAAAATATAGCTCGATACGGATAATTCACCGATAAATCACTTTACCATCATCTATGATTGTTAGGTCAGCTTTTTTGTAAATGGGCAAAATAATGGCTTGTTTGGCTCGGGTAAATATCCCACCACACCCAAACTTGAGAATTTAATGAGGTTCTGATCTATAGGTCATCTGCATCTCTAACTTGTTTCAAGCATGCATATCCGCATTCAAAACATGTGCAGGATCAACTAGAAATCTCTTTCTTATAAAATTCCAAGCAATCAGGTTGAACTAGTGGAATTTCCCAAACTTGGATATCAAATTTTTGTGTTCAATTGTGGGGTGTGAATAAATTTTCTTTGCTTACATTTTTTGTTGTTCTAAATTTTTTGCATACATAAACTCTAAAATTTTCATTTTGCATTGATCTATTTGCCTTATCTTTTTTTTTTACGAGAGATAAAGGGAAAAATCAAGTTTTGATTTAAGGAAAAAGTATACATCTAAAATGGAAATGCCCAAATGTAGAGAGAGATAATCCAAAAATTGTCAGTAACTTTTAGGGATTGTAAACTCTTTCTAGTTTTTATATATCAGGTTTTGCAAACTTTGGGAAATAAAGGGGGAGGCGGGGGAATTGTTAGCTGAAGGTTGACTCCCAAACCATAAGTCATTTCTTACAAAAAACAAGCCTGTTACATATGATTGACCGATAAATCACTTTACAAGCAAATATGATTATTAGGACAACTTTTTTGTAAAAAGATATAATAATGGCTTGTTTGGCTTGGCAAAATATCCCACCACACCCAAACTTGAGAATTTCATGAGGTTTGGATCCGTAGGTCATCTGCATCTTTAGCATGTTTCAAGCAAGCATATCCACATTTAAAACATGTGCAGGATCAACTAGAAATCTCTTTCTTCTAAAATTCCAAGCAATCAGGGTTGAACTAGTGGAATTTCCCAAACCTGGATATCAAAACTTTTGTGTTCATTTGTGGTGTGTGAATAAATTTTCTTTGCTTACATTGGTTAATGTTCTAAATTTTTTGCATACATAAAGTCTTAAACTTTTATTTTGTTGTGATCTGTTTGCGTTATCTTTTTTATTTACGAGAGATAAAGGGAAAAGTGAAAACTCTAGTTTTTTATATAAGTAAAAAGTATACATCTAAATTAGAAATGCACAAATGTAGAGAGAGATAATTCCAAAAAGTGTCCTTAACATTGAGGGATCGTAAACTCTTTCTACTTTTTATTTATATGGTTTTGCAATTGTTGAGAAACAAAGGGAAACTTTTGCTGAGTGTTGACTCCCAATCCTTAAGTCATTTCATAAAAAAATATAGCCCGTTACGCATGATTGACTGATAAATCACTTTACCATCATCTATGATTGTTAGGTCAATTTTTTTGTAAATGGGCAAAATAATGGCTTGTTTGGCTCGGGTAAATATCCCACCGCACCCAAACTTGAGAATTTAATAAGGTTCTGATCTATAGGTCAACTACATCTCTAACTTGTTTCAAGCATGCATATCCACATTCAAAACATGTGCAGGATCAACTAGAAATCTCTTTCTTATAAAATTCCAAGCTATCAGGGTTGAACTAGTGGAATTTCCCAAACTTGGATATCAAAACTTTTATGTTCATTTGTGGGGTGTGAATAAATTTTCTTTTCTTACATTTTTTGTTGTTCTAAATTTTTTGCATGCATAAACTCTAAAATTTTCTTTTTGTTGTTATTTGTTGCCTTATCTTTTAAGTTTACGAGAGATAAAGGGAAAAGTGAAAACTCAAGTTTTGATTTAAGGAAAAAGTATACATCAAACATTTAAATGCCCAAATGTAGAGAGAGAAAATTCCAAAAATTGTCACTAACTTTTAGGGATTGTAAACTTTTTCTAGTTTTTATAAATCAGTTTTGCAATCATCAAGAAACAAAGGGGGAGGCAGGGGAATTTTTAGCAGAGTGTTGACTCCCAATCCATAAGTCATTTCTTACAAAACAATTAGCCAGTCACGCATGATTGACCAATAAATCACTTTACAAGCATATATGATTGTTAGGACAATATTTTTTGTAAATAGGCAAAATAATGGCTTGTTTGGCTCAGGTACATATCCCACCGCACCAAAACTTGAGAATTAATTGAGGTTTGGATCCGTAGGTCATCTGCATCTTTAACAAGTTTCAAGCAAGCATATCCACATTTAAAACATGTGCAGGATCAACTAGAAATCTCCTTCTTATAAAATTCCTAGCAATTAGGGTTGAACTAGTTGAATTTCCCAAACTTGGATATCAAAACTTTTGTCTTCATTAGTGGTGTGTGAATAAATTTTCTTTGCTTACATTTGTTTTCTTTACGAGAGATAAAGGGAAAACTGGAAACTCAAGTTTTTTATTTAAGGAAAAAGTATACTTCTAAAATGCAAATGCGCAAATGTTGAGAGAGATAATTCCAAAAAGTGTCTTTAACTTTTAGGGATTGTAAACTCTTTCTTGTTTTTGTATATCAAGTTTTGCAATCATCGAGACACAAAGCGGAAGGCGGGAGAATTTTTAGTTGTGTGTTGACACCCAATCCATAAATAATTGCTTAAAAGAATATAGCCCGTTATGCACGATTGACCGATAAATCAGTTTACAATCATCTATGATTGTTAGGTCAAATTTTTTGTAAATGGACTAAATAATGGCTTGTTTGGCTCACATAAATATCCCACGACACCCAAAATTTAAAATTTATTTAGTTTTGGATCCGTAGGTCATCTGCATCTTTAACATGTTTCAAGCATGCATATCCAAATTTATGACATGTGCAAGATCCACTGGAAACTTCTTTCTTGTAAAATTCCAAGCTATCAGGGTTGAACTAGTGGAATGTCCAAAACTTGGATATCAAAACTTTTGTGTTCATATGTTAGGTGTAAATAAATTTTCTTTGCTAACATTTGTTGTTTTTCAAAATTTTTTGCATACATAAACTCTAAAATTTTCATTTTGTTGTGATCTGTTTGCTTTATCTTTTTTGTTTATGAGATATAAAGGGAAAAGTGAAAACTCAAGTTTTGATTTAAGGTAAAGGTATCATCTAAAATGGAAATGCCCAAATGTAGAGAGAGATAATTACAAAAAGTGTCTGTAACTTGAAGGGATAGTAAACTCTTTCTTGTTTTTGTATATCAGGTTTTACAATCGTCAGGACACAAAGCGGAAGGCGGGGGAATTTTTAGATGAGTGTTGACTGCCAATCCATAAGTCATTTCTTAAAAAAATATAGCCCATTACGCATGATGGACCGATAAATCACTTTACAATCATCTATGATTGTTAGGTCAGCTTTTTAGTAAATGGGCAAAATAATGGCTTGTTTGGCTCGGGTAAATATCCCACCGCACACAAACTTCAGAATTTAATGAGATTTGGATCCGTAGGTCACCTGCATTTTTAACATGTTTCAAGCATGCATAACCACATTTAAAACATATGTAGGATCAACTAGAAATCTCATTCTTATAAATTTCCAAGCTATTAAGGTTCAACTAGTGGATTTTCCGAAACTTGGAAATCAAAACATTTGTGTTCATTTGTGTGTGTGAATAAATTTTCTTTTCTTACATTTGTTGTTGTTCTAATTTTTTTGCATACATAAACTCTAAAATTTTCAATTTGTTGTGATCTGTTTGCCTTATCTTTTTTAGTTTATGAGAGATAATGGGAAAAGTGAAAACTCAAGTTTTGATTTAAGGAAAAAGTATACGTCTAAAATGGCAATGCACAAATGTAGAGAGAGATAATTCCAAAAAGTGTTTGTAACTTTTTGGTATTGTAAACCCTTTCTAGTTTTTATATATCAGGTTTTACAATAGTCAGGAAACAAAGGGGGAGGTGGGTGAATTTTTAGCCGAGTGTTCACTCCCAATCCATAAGTCATTTCTCAAAAAAATATAGCCCGTTATGCATGATTGACCGATAAATAACTTTACTATCATCTATGATTGTTAGGTCAGCTTTTTTGTATATGTGCAAAATAATGGCTTGTTTGGCTCGGGTAAATACCCCACCGTACCCAAACTTGAGAATTTAATGAGGTTTGGATCCGTAGGTCATCTGCATCTTTAACATGTTTCAAGCATGCATATCCACATTTAAAATATGTGTAGGATCAAATATAGAAATCTGTTTCTTATAAAACTCCAAGCTATCGGGGTGGAACTAGTGGAATTTCCCAAACATGGATATCAAGATTTTTGTGTTCATTTGTGGTGTGTGGTGTATGAATAAATTTTCTTTGCTTACATTTATTGTTGATCTAAATTTTTTCCATACATAAACTCTAAAATTTTCAATTTTTTTTATCTATTTTCCTTATATTTTTTGTTAACGAGAGATAAAGGGAAAGGTTAAAACTCAAGTTTGGATTTAAGAAAAAAGTATACATCTAAAATGAACAAAGAGGGAGGCGGAGGAATTTTTACTGAGTGTTGACTCCCAACCCATAAGTCATTTCATACAAAAAAAATAGCCCGTTACGCATGATTGACCCATAAATCACATTAAAAGCATATATGATTGTTAGGTCAGCTTTTTTGTAAACGGGCAAAATAATGGGTTGTTTGGCTTGGGTAAATATCCCACCCACATCTTCATCTTTAACATGTTTCTAGAAATCATATCCACATTTAAAACTTATGTAGGATCAACTTGAAATCTCTTTCTTATAAAATTCCAAGCAATATGGGTTGAACTAGTGGAATTTCCCAAACATGGATATCAAAACTTTTGTGTTCATTTGTGGAATTTCCCAATCCATAAGTCATATCTTACCAAAATATAGCCCGTTACGCATGATTATCTGATAAATCTCTATAAAATCATCTATGATTTTTAGGTCATCTTTGTTGTAAATGGGCAAACTAATTGCTAGTTTGGTTTGGGTAAATATCCCACTTAAGAATTTAATGAGGTTTGGATCCGTAAGTCATCTGCTTCTTTAACATGTTTCAAGAATGCATTTCCACATTTTAAAATGGCGCAGGATCAACTAGCAATCTCTTTCTTAAAAAATTCCAAGCTATCAGAGTAGAACTAATGGAATTTTCCAAACTTGGATATCAAAACTTTTGTGTTCATTTGTGGTGTGTGAATAAATTTTCGTTTCTTACATTTGTTGGTGTTCTAAATTTTTTTGCATACATAAACTCTTAAATTTTCATTTTGTTGTGATCTGTTAGCTTTTATCTTTTTTGTTTACGAGAGATAAAGGGAAAAGTGAAAACTCAAGTTTTAATTTAAGGAAAAAGTATACATCTAAAATGGAAATGCAAAAATGTGGAGAGAGATAATTCCAAAAAGTGTCTATATCTTTTTGGGATTTTAAACTCTTTCTAGTATTTATATATCAGGTTTTGCAATCGTTGGGAGACAAACAAGTAGGCGGGGGAATTTTTAGCTGAGTGTTGCCATAAGTCATTTCTTACAAAAATATAGCCTGTTACACATGATTCACTGATAAATCACTTTACAATCATTTATGATTGTTAGGTCAGCCTTTTTTTGTAAATGGGCAAACTATTGGCATGTTTGGCTCGAGTAAATATCCCACTGCATCCAAACTTGAGAATTTATTTAGGTTTATATCCATTGGTCATCTGCATCTTTAACAAGTTTCAAGCACGCATATCCACATTTAAAACATGTGCAGGATCAACTTGAAATCTCTTTCTTATAAAATTTCATGTTATCAGGGTTGAACTAGTGGAATTTCCAAAACTTGGATATCAAAACTTTTGTGTTCATTTGTGGTGTGTCAATAAATTTTCTTTTCTAACATTTCTCCTTGTTCTATTTTTTTTGCACTAATTAAACTCTAAAATTTTCATTTTTCTTGTGATCTGTATGCCTTATCTTTTTTTGTTTACGAGAAATAAAGGGAAATGTGAAAACTCAAGTTTTGATATATGGAAAAAGTATACATCTAAAATGTAAATGCACAAATGAAGAGAGAGATAATTCCAAAAAGTGTTTGTAATTTTCAGGGATTGTAAACTCTTACTAGTTTTTATATATCAGGTTTTGTAATCCTCGGGAAACAAAGGGGGAGACGGGGGAACTTTTAGCTGAATGGTGACTCCCAATCCATAAGTCATTTCTTATTAAAATATAGCCCGTTACGCATGATTGACCGATAAATTACTTTACAATCATCTATGATTGTTAGGTCAATTTTTTTGTAAATGGGCAAAATAAAGGCTTGTTTGGCTCGAGTAAATATCCCACCATACCCAGCCTTGAGAATTTAATGAGGTTTGGATCCGTAGGTCATCTACATCTTTATCATGTTTCAACCATGCATATCCACATTTATAACATGAGCAGGATCAACTACAAATCTTTTTCTTATAAAATTCCAAGCTATCAGGCTTGAACTAGTGGAATTTCCCTAAGTTGGCTATCAAAACTTTTGTGTTCATATGTGGTGAGTGAGTATATTTTCTTTGCTTAAATTTGTTGTTGTTCTAAATTTTTTGCATATATAAACTTTAAAATTTTAATTTTGTTGTGATCTATTTGCCTTATCATTTTTGTTTACGAGAGGTAAAAGGAAAAGTTAAAACTCAAGTTTTGATTTAAGGAAAACGTAAACATCTAAATTGGAAATGCACTAATGTGTAGAGAGATAATTCCAAAAAGTATTTGTAACTTTTAGGGATTGTAAACTCTTTCAAGATTATATATATCAGGTTTTGCAATCGTTGGGAAAAAAAGGGGGAGGTGGGGGAGTTTTTAACTGAGTGTTGCCCCCCAATCCATAAATCATTTCTTACAAAAACATAGCCCGTTACACATGATTGACCGATAAATCACTTTACAATCATCTATGATTGTTAGGTAAGCCTCTTCATAAATGGGCAAAATGATGGCTTGTTTGACTCAAGTAAATATCCTACCGCACTCAAACTTGAGAATTTATTGAGGTTTGGATCCGTAGGTCTTCTATATATTTAACATGTTTCAAGCATGCATATCCACATTTAAAGCATGTGAAGGATCAACTAGAAATCTCTTTTTTATAAAATTCCGAGCTATCAGGGTTAAACAAGTGGAATTTCCCAAACTTGGATATCAAAACTTCTGTGTCCATTTGTGGTGAGTGAATAAATTTTATTTTCTAACATTTTTAGTTTGTCTAATTTTTTTGCATACATAAACTCTAAAATTTTCATTTTGTTTGCCTTATCTTTTTTTAATTGCGAGAGATAAAGAGAAAAGTGAAAACTCAAATTTTGATTTAAGGAAAAAGTATACATCTAAAATGGAAATGTACAAATGTAGAGAGAGATAATTCCAAAAAGTGTCTGTAACTTTTAGGGATTTTAAACTCTTTCTAGTTATTATATATCAGGTTTTGCAATCGTCTAGAAGCAACGGGGGAGGCGTGGGAAATTTTAGCTGAGTGGATACACCCAATCCATAAGTCATTTCTTATAAAAATATAGCCTGTTATGCATGATTGACTGATAAATCACTTTTCAATCATCTATGATTTTTAGGTCACCCTCTTTGTAAATGGGCAAAATAATGGCTTGTTTGGCTTGCATAAATATCCCATCGCACCCAAACTGGAGAATTTATTGAGGTTTGATCCGTAGGTCATCTCCATCTTTATCATGTTTCAAGCATGCATATCCACATTTAAAACATGTGCAGGATCAACTAGAAATCTCTTTCTTATAAAATTCCAAGCTGTCTGGGTTGAACTAGTGGAATTTCCCAAACTTGGCTATCTAAACTTTTGTGTTCATTTGTGGTGTGTGAATAAATTTTCTTTGCTTACATTTATTGTTGTTCAAAATTTTTTGCGTATACAAACTCTAAAATTTTCATTTTGTTGTGATGTGTTAGCCTTATCTTTTTTGTTTACAAGAGATAAAGGGAAAAGTGAAAACACAAGTTTTGAATTAAGGAAAAAGTATGCATCTAAAATGGAAATGGACAAGTGAAGAGAGAGATAATTCCAAAAAGTGTCTCTAACTTTAGGGATTTTAAACTCATTCTAGTTTTTTATATATTAGGTTTTGCAATCGTCTGGAAACAACGACGGACGCGAGGAAATTTTTTGCTGAGTGTTGATTCCCTATCCATAAATCATTTCTTACAAAAATATAGCCCATTACACATGATCGACAGATAAATCACTTTAGAATCATCTATGATTGTTAGGTCAGCCTCTTTGTAAATTGGCAAAATAATGGCTTGTTTGGCCTGGGTTAATATCCCAGCGCACCCAAAGTTCATAACTTATTGATGTTTGGATCCATAGGTCTTCTGCATCTTTAACATGTTTCAAGCATGCATATCCACATTTAAAACATGTGCAGGATCAACTAGAAATCTCTTTCTTATAAAATTCCAAGCTATCAGGGTTGAACTAGTAGAATTTCCCAAACTTGGATATATAAATTTTTGTGTTCATTTGTGGTGTGTGAATAAATTTTCTTTTCTTACATTTCTTGTTGTTCTAATTTTTTTGCATTAACTAAACTCTAAAATTTTCATTTTTGTTGTGATCTGTATGCCTTATCTTTTTTTTTTTATGAGAAATAAAGGGAAAAGTGAGTTTTGATATAAGGAAAAAGTATACATCTAAAATGTAAATACACAAATGAAGAGAGGGATAATTCCAAAAAGTGTTTGTAACTTTTAGGGATTGTAAACTCTTTCTGGTTTTTATATATCAGGTTTTGCAATCCTCGGGAAAAAAATGGGGAGGCGGGGGAACTTTTAGCTGAATTGTGACTCCCAATCCATAAGTCATTTCTTACTAAAATATAGCCCATTATGCATGATTGACCGCTAAATCACTTTACAATCATCTATGATTGTTTGGTCAGCTTTTTTGTTAATGGGAAAAATAATGGCTTGTTTGGCTCGAGTAAACATCCCATTGCACCCAGCCTTGAGAATTTAATGAGGTTTGGATTTGTAGGTCATCTGCATCTTTATCATGTTTCAAGCATGCACCCACATTTAAAACATGAGCAGGATCAACTAGAAATTTTTTTCTTATAAAATTCCAACCTATCAAGCTTGGACTAGTGGAATTTCCCTAACTTGGCTATCAAAACTTTTGTGTTCATATGTGGTGAGTGAATAAATTTTCTTTGCTTAGATTTATTGTTGTTCTAAATTTTTTGCGTACATAAACTCTAAATTTTTTATTTTGTAGTGATCTGTTTGCCTTATCTTTTTTGTTTACGAGAGATAAAGGGCAAAGTTAAAACTCAAGTTTTGATATGAGGAAAAAGTATACATCTAAAATGGAAATGAACAAATGTGTAGAGAGGTAATTCCAAAAAGTATCTGTAACTTTTAGGGATTGTAAACTCCTTCAAGTTTTTATATATCTAGTTTTGCAATCATCGGAAAAAAAAGGGGTGGCGGGGGAATTTTTAACTGAGTGTTGATCCCCAATCCATAAATCATTTCTTTACAAAATTTAGCCTGTTACGCATGATTGACCGATAAATCGCTTTACAATCATCTATGATTGTTAGGTAAGCCTCTTTGTAAATGGGCAAAATAAGGGCTTGTTTGGTTCAAGTAAAAATCCCACCGCACCCAAACTTTAGAATTTATTGAGGTTTGGATCTGTAGGTCTTCTATATCTTTAACATGTTTCAAGCATGCATATCCACATTTAAAGAATGTGAAGGATCAACTAGAAATCTCTTTCTTATAAAATTCCAAGCTATCAGGGTTCAACAACTGGAATTTCGCAAATTTGGATATCAAAAATTTTGTGTCCATTTGTGGTGTGTGAATAAATTTTATTTTCTTACATTTGTAGTTTTTCTAATTATTTTGCAAACATTAACTCTAAAATTTTCATTTTGTTGTGATCTGTTTGCCTTATCTTTTTTTATTTGCGAGAGATAAAGAGAAAAGTGAAAACACAAATTTTAATTTAAGGAAAAAGTATACTTCTAAAATGGAAATGCACAAATGTAGAGAGAGATAATTCCAAAAAGTGTCTGTAAATTTTAGGGATTTTAAACACTTTCTAGTTATTATATATCAGGTTTTGCAATCGTTTGGAAACAACAGGGGAGGCGGGGGAACTTTTAGCTGAGTGGATACACCCAATCCATAAGTCTTTTCTTATAAAAATATAGCCTGTTACGTATGATTGACCGATAAATCACTTTACAATCATCTATGATTGTTAGGTCAGCCTCATTGAAAATGGGCAAAATAATGGCTTGTTTGGCTCGCGTAAATATCCCTTCACACCCAAACTGGAGAATTTATTGAGATTTGATCTGTAGGTCATCTGCATCTTTATCATGTTGCAAGCATGCATATCCACATTTAAAACATCAGCACGATCAACAAGAAATCTCTTTCTTATAAAATTCCAAGCTATCAGGGTTGAACTAGTGGAATTTCCCAAACTTAGCTATCAAAACTTTTGTGTTCATTTGTGGTGTGTGACTAAATTTTCTTTGCTTAAATTTGTTGTTGTTCTAAATTGTTTGCATACACAAACTCTAAAATTTTCATTTTGTTGTGATCTGTTTGCTTTACCTTTTTTGTTTACGAGAGATAAAGGGAAAAGTGAAAACTCAAGTTTTGATTTAAGGAAAAAGTATACATCTAAAATGGAAATGCACAAATGTGGAGAGAGATAATTCAAAAAAGTGTCTGTAAATTTCACAGATTGTAAACTCTTTCAAGTTCATATATATGTGGTTTTGCAATCGTCGGGAAAAAAGGGGGAGGCCGCCGAACTTTTAGCTGAGTGTTCACTCCCTATCCATAAATCATTTCTTAAAAAAATATAGCCCGTTATGCATGATTGACCCACAAATCACTTTACAATCATCTATGATTGTTTGGTCAGCCTGTTTGTAAATGGGCAAAATAATGGCTTGTTTGGCTTGGGTAAAATATCTCACCGCACCAAAACTTGATAACTTATTGAGGTTTGGATCCTTAGGTCTTCTGCAGCTTTAACATGTTTCAAGCATGCATATCCACATTTAGAACATGTACAGGATCAACTAGAAATCTCTTTCTTATAAAATTCCAAGCTATCACGGTTGAACTTGTGGTTTTTCCCAAACTTGGATATCAAAACTATTGTGTGCATTAGTGGTGTGTGATTAATTTTTTTGTTTTACATTTGTTTTTTTTCTAATTTTTTTGCATTAACTAAACTCTAAAATTTTCATTTTTTTGTGATTTGTTGCCGTATGTTTTTTTTTGTTTACGAGAAATAAAGGAAAAAGTGAAAACTCAAATTTTGGTATAAGGAAAAAGTATACATCTAAAATGGAAATGCTCAAATGAAGAGAGATAATTCCAAAAAGTGTTTGTAACTTTTTTGGATTGTAAACTCTTTCTAGTTTTTATATATCAGGTTTTGCAATCCTCGGGAAACAAAGGGGGAGGGAGGGGAACGTTTGCTGAATGTTGACACCCAATCCATTAGTAATTTCTTACAAAAACATTGACTGTTGCGCTTGATTGACCGATAAATCACTTTACAGTCATCTATTGTTTTTAGGTCAGCCTTTTTGTAAATGGGCAAAATAATGGCTTGTTTGGCTCAGCTAAATATCCCACCGCACCCAACCATGAGAATTTAATGAGGTTTGGATCCGTAGGTCATCTACATCTTTATCATGATTCAGGCATGCATATCCACGATTAAAACATGTGCAGGATCAACTAGAAATCTCTTTCTTATCAAAATTCCAAGCGATCAGGCTTGAACTAGTGGAATTTCCCAAATCAAAACTTTTGTGTTCATATGTGGTGAGTGAATAAATTTTGTTAGCTTACATTGGTTGTTGTTCTAAATTTTTTGCCTATATAAACTCAAAATATTTCATTTTGTTGTGATCTGTTAGCCGTATCTTTTTTGTTTGCAAGAGATAAAGGAAAAAGTTAAAACTTAAGTTTTAACTTAAGGAAAAAGTATACATCTAAAATGGAAATGGAAAAATGTGTGGAGAGATAATTCCGAAAAGTATCTGTAACTTTTAGGGATTGTAAACTCTTTCAAGTTTTTATATATCAGGTTTTGAATTCGTTGGGAAATAAAGGGGGAGGCGGGGGAATTTTTAGCTGAGTGTTGCAAACTAATGGCTTGTTTGGCTCGGCTAAATATCTCACCACACCCAAACTTGAGAATTTAATGAGGTTTGGATCTGTAGGTCATCTACATCTTTAACATGTTTCAAGCATGCATATCCACATTAAAAATATGTGCAGGACCTAGTATAAATCTCTTTCTTATAAAATTCCAAACTATCAGGGTTGAACTAGTGTAATTCCCAAACTTGGATAACAAAACTTTTGTTTTCATTTGTGGTGTGAGAATAAATTTTCTTTGCTTACATTTTTTGTTGTTCTAAATTTTTTGCATACATAAACTCTAAAATTTTCATTTTGTGGTGATCTGTTGGCCTTATCTTTTTTTGTTTACGAGAGATAAAGAGAAATTTGAAAACTCAAGTTTTGATTTAAGGAAAAAGTATACATCTAAAATGGAAATGCACAAATGTAGAGAGAGATAATTCCAAAAAGTGTCTCTAACATTTAGGGATTGTAAACTCTTTCTAGTTTTTATATATCAGGTTGTGCAATCATCGGGAAACAAAGGGGGAGGCGGGGAAATTTTTAGGTGAGTGTGCATTTGCAATCCATGTCATTTCTTCAAAAAATATAGCCCGTTACGCATGATTGACCGATAAATCACTTTACAATCATCTATGATTGTTAGGTCTTTTTTTTTAAATGGGCAAAATAATGGCTTGTTTGGCTCTGGTAAACATCCCACCGCACCCAAACTTGAGAATTTAATGAGGTTTGGATCCGTAGGTCATCTGCATCTTTAACATGTTTCCAGCATGCAAATCCTCGTTTAAGATGTGTAGGATCAACTTGAAATCTCTTTCTTACAAATTCCAAGCTATCAGGGTTGAACTAAAGATAAAGGGAAAAATGAAAACTCAAGTTTTGATTTAAGGAAAAAGTATACTTAAAAAATGGAAATGAAAAAATGTAGAGAGGGCTAATTCGAAAAAATTTCAGTAAATTTTAACGATTGTAAACTCTTTCTAGTTTTTATATAGCAGGATTCACAATCGTCGAGAAACAAAGGCGGTGGCGAGGGAATTTTTAGCTGAGTGTTGATTTCCAATCAGTAAGTCATTTCTAAAAAAAATAGAGCCCATTACGCATGATTGACCGACAAATCACTTTACAATCATCTATGATTGTTAGGTCAACTTTTTTGTGAATGCCCAAAATAATGGCTTGTTTGGCTCGAGTAAATATCCCGTCGCACCCAAACTTGAGAATTTAATGAGGTTTGGATCTGTAGGTCATCAGCATCTTTAACATGTTTCGAGCATGCATATCCACATTTAAAACATGTGCAGGAACAACTACAAATCTCTTTCTTATGTAATTCCAAGCTATCAGGGTTGAACTAGTGGAATTTTCCAAACTTGGATATCAAAACTTTTGTGTTCATTTTTGGTTTTTGTATAAATTTTATTTGCTTGAATTTGTTGTTGTTCTAAATTTTTTGCTCACAACAACTCTAAAATTTTCATTTTGTTGTGATTTGTTTGGCATATCTTTTTTGTGTATAAGAAATTAAAGAAAAAGAGAAAACTCAAGTTTTGATTTAAGGAAAATGTATACATCTAAAATGTAATGCACAAATGTACAGAGAGATAATTCCAAAAAGTGTCTGTAAATTTTAGGGATTGTAAACTCTTTCTTCTTTTTATATATCATGTTTTACAATCGTAGGGAAACAAAGGGGAAGGCAGGGAAATGTATAGCTTAGTGTTGACTCCCAAGCCATAAGTCATTTCTTAAAAAAATGTAGCCTTTTACACATGGTTGATCGATAAATCACTTTACAATCATCTATGATTGTTAGGTCAGCAAATTTGTAAATGGGAAAAATAATGGCATGATTGGCTCAGGTAAATATCCCATCGCACCCAAACTTGAGAATTTAATGAGGTTTGTATCCGTAGGTCATATGCATCTTTAACATGTTTCAAGGATGCATATCCACATTTAAGACAACTGAAGTATCAACTAGAAATCTCTTTCTTATAAAATTCCATGTTATCAGGGTTGAACTAGAGGAATTTCCCAAACTAGGCTATCAAAACTTTTGTGTTCATTTGTCGTGTGTGAATAAATTTTCTTTGCTTACATTTATTGTTGTTCTAAAATTTTTGCATACATACACTCTGAAATTTTCATTTTGTTGTGATCTGTTTGCCTTATCTTTTTTGTTTACGAGAGAAAAAGGGAAAAGTGAAAACTTAAGTTTTGATTTAAGGAAAAACTATATATCTAAAAATGAAATGCACAAATGTATAGTGATATAATTCCAAAATGTGTCTGTAACTTTTAGAGATTGTAAACGCTTGCTAATTTTTATATATCAGGTTTTGCAATCGTCAGGAAACAAAGAGGGAGGCTGGAGAATTTTTAGCTCAGTGTTCACCCCATATCCTTAAGTCATTTCTTAAAAAAATATAGCCCTTTAGTCATGATTGACCGATAAATCACTTTGCAATCATCTATGATTGTTAGGTCAGCTTTTTTGTAAATGGGCAAAATAATGGCTCTTTTGCACGGGTAAATATCCCACCGCACCCAAACTTGAGAATATAATGAGGTTTGGATCTGTAGGTTATCTGCATCTTTAACATGTTTCCAGCATGCATATCCTCATTTAAGATATGTACATGATCAACTAGATATCTCTTCGATATTAAATTCCAAGCTATTGGGGTTGAACTAGTGTAATTTCCCAAACTTGGATATCAAAACTTTTGTGTTCTTTTGTGATGTGTCAATAAATTTTATTTGCTTAATTTTGTTGTCGTCCTAAATTATTTGCATACATAAACTCTAAAATTTTCTTTTTGTTATGATATGTTTGCCTTATATTTTTTTATTTACGAGAGATAAAGGGTAAAGTGAAAACTCAAATTTTGATTTAAGGAAAAAGTATACATCTAAAATGGAAATGCACAAATGTAGAGAGAGATGATTCAAAAAAGTGTCTGTAACCTTTAGGGAAAGTAAACTCTTTCTTGTTTTTATCTATCAGGTTTTGCAATCGTCGGGAAACAAAGGGGGAGGTGGGGGAATATTTAGCTGAGTGTTGACTCCCAATCCATAAGACATTTCTTATAAAAATATTGCCCGTTACGCATGATTGTTCATTTATGATTGGTAAGTTAGCTTTTTTTAAAATGGGGAAAAATAATGGCTTGTTTGGCTCGGGTAAATATCCGACCGCACCCAAACTTGAGAATTTAATGAGGTTTGGATTTGTAGGTCATCAGCATCTTTAACATGTTTCAAGCAATCATATTCACATTGAAAACATGTGGAGGATCAACTCGAAATCTTTCTTTTAAATTTCCAAACTATCAGGGTTGAACTAGTGGAATTTCCCAAACTTGGATATCAAAACTTTTGTGTTCATTTGTGGTGTGTGAATAATTTTTCTTTGCTTACATTTGTTTCTGTTCTAAATTTTTTGCATACATAAACTCTAAAATTTTCATTTTGTTGTGATCTGTTTGCCTGATATTTTTTGTTTACGAGAGAAAAAGGGAAAAGGGAAAACTCAAATTTTGACTTAAGGAAAAAGTATACATCTAAAATGGAAATGCAAAAATGTAGAGAGATATAATTCCAAAATGTGTCTGTAACTTTTAGGGATTGTAAACACTTGCTAGTTTTATATATCTGGTTTTGGAATCATCGGGAAATAAAGGGGGTGGGGGGGAAAGTTTTTGCAATGTGTTGACTCCATTTCCTTAATTCATTTCTTACAAAAATATAGCCCGTTACTCATGATTGACCGATAAATCACTTTGCAATTATCTATGATTGTTAGCTCAGCTTTTTTGTAAATGGGCAAAATAATGGCTCTTTTGCAAGGGTAAATATCCCACCGCACTCAAACTTGAGAATTTAATGAGGTTTGTATCTGTAGGTCATCTGCATATTTAACATGTTTCAAGCATGCATATCCTCATTTAAGATATGTGCATGATCAACTAGATATCTCTTCGATATTAAATTTCAAGCTATCGGGGTTGAAGTAGTGTAATTTCCCAAACTTGGATATCAAAACTTTTGTGATCTTTTGTTATGTGTGAATAAATTTTATTTGCTTAATTTTGTTGTCATCCTAAATTATTTGCATACATAAACTCTAAAATTTTCTTTTTGTTATGATATGTTTGCCTTATCTTTTTTATTTACGAGAGATAAAGGGTAAAGTGAAAACTCAAGTTTTGATTTAAGGAAAAAGTATACATCTAAAATGGAAATGCACAAATATAGAGAGAGATGATTCCAAAAAGTGTCTGTAACTTTTAGGGAAGGTAAACTCTTTCTTATTTTTATATATCAGGTTTTGCAATCGTCGGGAAACAAAGGGGGAGGTGGGGGAATTTTTAGCTGAGTGTTGACTCCCAATCCATAAGACATTTCTTACAAAAATATTGCCCGTTACGCATGATTGTTCATCTATGATTGGTAAGTTAGCTTTTTTTAAAATGGAAAAAATAATGGCTTGTTTGGCTCGGGTAAATATCCGACCGCACCCAAACTTGAGAATTTATTGAGGTTTGGATTTGTAGGTCATCAGCATCTTTAACATGTTTCAAGCAATCATATTCACATTGAAAACATGTGGAGGATCAACTCGAAATCTCTTTCTTTTAAATTTCCAAACTATCAGGGTTGAACTAGTGGAATTTCCCAAACTTGGATATCAAAACTTTTGTGTTCATTTGTGGTGTGTGAATAATTTTTCTTTGCTTACATTTGTTTCTGTTCTAATTGTTTTGCATACATAAACTCTAAAATTTTCATTTTGTTGTGATCTGTTTGCCTGATATTTTTTGTTTACGAGAGAAAAAGGGAAAAGGGAAAACTCAAATTTTGACTTAAGGAAAAAGTATACATCTAAAATGGAAATGCAAAAATGTACAGAGATATAATTCCAAAATGTGGCTGTAACTTTTAGGGATTGTAAACACTTGCTAGTTTTATATATCTGGTTTTGGAATCATTGGGAAATAAAGGGGGTGGCGGGGAAAGTTTTTGCAATGTGTTGACTCCATTTCCTTAATTCATTTCTTACAAAAATATAGCCCGTTACTCATGATTGACCGATAAATCACTTTGCAATTATCTATGATTGTTAGCTCAACTTTTTTGTAAATGGGCAAAATAATGGCTCTTTTGCTCGGGTAAATATCCCACCGCACCCAAACTTGAGAATTTAATGAGGTTTGTATCTGTAGGTCATCTGCATCTTTAACATGTTTCAAGCATGCATATCCTCATTTAAGAGATGTGCATGATCAACTAGATATCTCTTCGATATTAAATTCCAAGCTATCGGGGTTGAACTAGTGTAATTTCCCAAACTTGGATATCAAAACTTTTGTGTTCTTTTGTGATGTGTGAATAAATTTTATTTGCTTAATTTTGTTGTCGTCCTAAATTATTTGCATACATAAACTCTAAAATTTTCTTTTTGTTATGATATGTTTGCCTTATCTTTTTTATTTACGAGAGATAAAGGGTAAAGTGAAAACTCAAGTTTTGATTTAAGGAAAAAGTATACATTTAAAATGGAAATGCACAAATGTAGAGAGAGATGATTCCAAAAAGTGTCTGTAACTTTTAGGGAAGGTAAACTCTTTCTTATTTTTATATATCAAGTTTTGCAATCGTCGGGAAACAAAGGGGGAGGTGGGGGAATTTTTAGCTGAGTGTTGACTCCCAATCCATAAGACATTTCTTACAAAAATATTGCCCGTTACGCATGATTGTTCATCTATGATTGGTAAGTTAGCTTTTTTTAAAATGGGAAAAATAATGGCTTGTTTGGCTCTGGTAAATATCCGATCGCACCCAAACTTGAGAATTTAATGAGGTTTGGATTTGTAGGTCATCAGCATATTTAACATGTTTCAAGCAATCATATTCACAATGAAAACATGTGGAGGATCAACTCGAAATCTCTTTCTTTTAAATTTCCAAACTATCAGGGTTGAACTAGTGGAATTTCCCAAACTTGGATATCAAAACTTTTGTGTTCATTTGTGGTGTGTGAATAATTTTTCTTTGCTTACATTTGTTTCTGTTCTAATTTTTTTGCATACATAAACTCTAAAATTTTGATTTTGTTGTGATCTGTTTGCCTGATATTTTTTGTTTACGAGAGAAAAAGGGAAAAGGGAAAACTCAAATTTTGACTTAAGGAAAAAGTATACATCTAAAATGGAAATGCAAAAATGTAGAGAGATATAATTCCAAAATGTGTCTGTAACTTTTAGGGATTGTAAACACTTTCTAGTTTTATATATCTGGTTTTGGAATCATCGAGAAATAAATGGGGTGGTGGGGAAAGTTTTTGCAGTGTGTTGACTCCATTTCCATAATTCATTTCTTACAAAAATATAGCCTGTTACTCATGATTGACCGATAAATCACTTTGCAATTATCTATGATTGTTAGCTCAGCTTTTTTGTAAATGGGCAAAATAATGGCTCTTTTGCACGGGTAAATATCCCACCGCACCCAAACTTGAAAATTTAATGAGGTTTGTATCTGTAGGTCATCTGCATCTTTAACATGTTTCAAGCATGCATATCCTCATTTAAGATATGTGCATGATCAACTAGATATCTCTTCGATATTAAATTCCAAGCTATCGGGGTTGAACTAGTGTAATTTCCCAAACTTGGATATCAAAACTTTTGTGTTCTTTTGTGATGTGTGAATAAATTTTATTTGCTTAATTTTGTTGTCGTCCTAAATTATTTGCATACATAAACTCTAAAATTTTCTTTTTGTTATGATATGTTTGCCTTATCTTTTTTATTTACGGGAGATAAAGGGTAAATTGAAAACTCAAGTTTTTATTTAAGGAAAAAGTATACATCTAAAATGGAAATGCACAAATGTAGAGAGAGATGATTCCAAAAAGTGTCTGTAACTTTTAGGGAAGGTAAACTCTTTCTTATTTTTATATATCAAGTTTTGCAATCGTCGGGAAACAAAGGGGGAGGTGGGGCAATTTTTAGCTGAGTGTTGACTCCCAATCCATAAGACATTCCTTACAAAAATATTGCCCGTTACGCATGATTGTTCATCTATGATTGGTAAGTTAGCTTTTTTAAAATGGGAAAAATAATGGCTTGTTTGGCTCGGGTAAATATCCGACCGCACCCAAACTTGAGAATTTAATGAGGTTTGGATTTGTAGGTCATCAGCATCTTTAACATGTTTCAAGCAATCATATTCACAATGAAAACATGTGGAGGATCAACTCGAAATCTCTTTCTTTTAAATTTCCAAACTATCAGGGTTGAACTAGTGGAATTTCCCAAACTTGGATATCAAAACTTTTGTGTTCATTTGTGGTGTGTGAATAATTTTTCTTTGCTTACATTTGTTTCTGTTCTAATTTTTTTGCATACATAAACTCTAAAATTTTGATTTTGTTGTGATCTGTTTGCCTGATATTTTTTGTTTACGAGAGAAAAAGGGAAAAGGGAAAACTAAAATTTTGACTTAAGGAAAAATTATACATCTAAAATGGAAATGCAAAAATGTAGAGAGATATAATTCCAAAATGTGTCTGTAACTTTTAGGGATTGTAAACACTTTCTAGTTTTATATATCTGGTTTTGGAATCATCGGGAAATAAATGGGGTGGCGGGGAAAGTTTTTGCAGTGTGTTGACTCCATTTCCTTAATTCATTTCTTACAAAAATATAGCCCGTTACTCATGATTGACCGATAAATCACTTTGCAATTATCTATGATTGTTAGCTCAGCTTTTTTGTAAATGGGCAAAATAATGGCTCTTTTGCACGGGTAAATATCCCACCGCACCCAAACTTGAGAATTTAATGAGGTTTGTATCTGTAGGTCATCTGTATCTTTAACATGTTTCAAGCATGCATATCCTCATTTAAGATATGTGCATGATCAACTAGATATCTCTTCGATATTAAATTCCAAGCTATCGGGGTTGAACTAGTGTAATTTCCCAAACTTGGATATCAAAACTTTTGTGTTCTTTTGTGATGTGTGAATAAATTTTATTTGCTTAATTTTGTTGTCGTCCTAAATTATTTGCATACATAAACTCTAAAATTTTCTTTTTGTTATGATATGTTTGCCTTATCTTTTTTATTTACGAGAGGTAAAGGGTAAAGTGAAAACTCAAGTTTTGATTTAAGGAAAAAGTATACAGCTAAAATGGAAATGCACAAATGTAGAGAGAGATGATTCCAAAAAGTGTCTGTAACTTTTAGGGAAGACAAACTCTTTCTTATTTTTATATATCAGGTTTTGCAATCGTCGGGAAACAAAGGGGGAGGTGGGGGAATTTTTAGCTGAGTGTTGACTCCCAATCCATAAGACATTTCTTACAAAAATATTGCCCGTTACGCATGTTGTTCATCTATGATTGGTAAGTTAGCTTTTTTTAAAATGGGAAAAATAATGGCTTGTTTGGCTCGGGTAAATATCCGACCGCACCCAAACTTGAGAATTTAATGAGGTTTGGATTTGTAGGTCATCAGCATCTTTAACATGTTTCAAGCAATCATATTCACATTGAAAACATGTGGAGGATCAACTCGAAATCTCTTTCTTTTAAATTTCCAAACTATCAGGGTTGAAGTAGTGGAATTTCCCAAATTTGGATATCAAAACTTTTGTCTTCATTTGTGGTGTGTGAATAATTTTTCTTTGCTTACATTAGTTTCTGTTCTAATTTTTTGGCATACATAAACTCTAAAATTTTCATTTTGTTGTGATTTGTTTGCCTGATCTTTTTTATTTACGAGAGATAAAGGGAAAACTCAAATTTTGACTTAAGGAAAAAGTATACATCTGAAATGCAAATGCACAAATGTAGAGAGATATAATTCCAAAATGTGTCTGTAACTTTTAGGGATTGTAAACACTTGCTAGTTTTATATATCTGGTTTTTGAATCATCGGGAAATAAAGGGGGTGGCGGGGGAAGTATTTGCAGTGTGTTGACTCCATTTCGTTAATTCATTTCTTATAAAAATATAGCTCGTTACTCATGATTGACCGATAAATCACTTTGCAATCATCTATGATTGTTAGGTCAGCTTTTTTGTAAATGGGCAAAATAATGGCCCTTTTGCACGGGTAAAAATCCCACCGCACCCAAAATTGAGAATTTAATGACGTTTGGATGTGTAGGTCATCTGCATCTTTAACATGTTTCCAGCATGCATGTCCTCATTTAAGATATGTGCATGATCAACTAGATATGTCTTCGATATTAAATTCCAAGCTATTGGGGTTGAACTAGTGTAATTTCCCAAACTTGGATATCAAAACTTTTGTGTTCTTTTGTGATTTGTGCATAAATTTTCTTTGCTTAATTTTTTTGTCGTCCTAAATTATTTTCATACATAAACTCTAAAATTTTTTTTTTGTTATGATATGTTAGCCTTATCTTTTTTATTTATGCGAGATAAAGGGTAAAGTGAAAACTCAAGTTTTGATTTAAGGAAAAAATATACATCTAAAATGGAAATACACAAATGTAGAGAGAGATGATTCCAAAAAGTGTCTGTAACTTTTAGGGAATGTAAACTCTTTCTTGTTTTTATATATCAGGTTTTTCAATCGTCGGGAAACAAAGGGGGAGGTGGGGGAATTTTTAGCTGAGTGTTGACTCCCAATCCATAAGACATTTCTTACTAAAATATTGCCCGTTACGCATGATTGTTCATCTATGATTGGAAAGTTAGATTTTTTTAAAATGGGAAAAACAAGGGCTTGTTTGGCTCGGGTAAATATCCGACTGCACCCAAACTTGAGAATTTAATGAGGTTATGATTTGTAGGTCATCAGCATCTTTAACATGTTTCAAGCAATCATATTCACATTGAAAACATGTGGAGGATCAACTCGAAATCTCTTTCTTTTAAATTTCCAAACTATTAGGGTTGAACTAGTGGAATTTCCCAAACTTGGATATCAAAACTTTTGTGTTCATTTGTGGTGTGTCAATAATTTTTCTTTGCTTACATTTGTTTCTGTTATAATTTTTTAGCATACATAAACTCTAAAATTTTAATTTTGTTGTGATCAGTTTGCCTGATCTTTTTTGTTTACGAGAGATAAAGGGAAAAGGGAAAATTCAAATTTTGACTTAAGGAAAAAGTATACATCTAAAATGGAAATGCACAAATGTAGAGAGATATAATTCCAAAATGTGTCTATAACTTTTAGGGATTCTAAACACTTGCTAGTTTTATATATCTGGTTTTGGAATCATCGGGAAATAAAGGGGGTGGCGGGGGAAGTATTTGCAGTGTGTTGACTCCATTTCCTTAATTCATTTCTTACAAAAATATAGCCCGTTACTCATGATTGACCGATAAATCACTTTGCAATCATCTATGATTGTTAGCTCAGCTTTTTTGTAAATGGGCAAAATAATGGCTCTTTTGCACGGGTAAATATCCCACAGCACCCAAACTTGAGAATTTAATGAGGTTTGGATCTGTAGGTCATCTGCATCTTTAACATGTTTCGAGCATGCATATCCTCATTTAAGATATGTGCATGATCAACTAGATATCTCTTCGATATTAAATTCCAAGCTATCGGGGTTGAACTAGTGTAATTTTCCAAACTTGGATATCAAAACTTTTGTGTTCTTTTGTGATGTGTGAATAAATTTTATTTGCTTAATTTTGTTGTCGTCCTAAATTATTTGCATACATAAACTCTAAAATTTTCTTTTTGTTATGATATGTTTGCCTTATCTTTTTTATTTACGAGAGATAAAGGGTAAATTGAAAACTCAAGTTTTTATTTAAGGAAAAATTATACATCTAAAATGGAAATGCACAAATGTAGAGAGAGATGATTCCAAAAAGTGTCTGTAACTTTTAGGGAAGGTAAACTCTTTCTTATTTTTATATATCAGGTTTTGCAATCGTCGGGAAACAAAGGGGGAGGTGGGGGAATTTTTAGCTGAGTGTTGACTCCCAATCCATAAGACATTTCTTACAAAAATATTGCCCGTTACGCATGATTGTTCATCTATGATTGGTAAGTTAGCTTTTTTTAAAATGGGAAAAATAATGGCTTGTTTGGCTCGGGTAAATATCCGACCGCACCCAAACTTGAGAATTTAATGAGGTTTGGATTTGTAGGTCATCAGCATCTTTAACATGTTTCAAGCAATCATATTCACATTGAAAACATGTGGAGGATCAACTCGAAATCTCTTTCTTTTAAATTTCCGAACTATCATGGTTGAACTAGTGGAATTTCCCAAACTTGGATATCAAAACTTTTTTGTTCATTTGTGGTGTGTGAATAATTTTTCTTTGCTTAAATTAGTTTCTATTCTAATTTTTTTGCATACATAAACTCTAAAATTTTTATTTTGTTGTGATCTGTTTGCCTGATCTTTTTTATTTACGAGAGATAAAGGGAAAAGGGAAAACTCAAATTTTGACTTAAGGAAAAAGTATACATCTAAAATGGAAATGCACAAATGTAGAGAGATATAATTCCAAAATGTGTCTGTAACTTTTAGGGATTGTAAACACTTGCTAGTTTTATATATCTGGTTTTGAAATCATCGGGAAATAAAGGGGGTGGCGGGGGAAGTATTTGCAGTGTGTTGACTCCATTTCCTTAATTCATTTCTTACAAAAATATAGCCCGTTACTCATGATTGACCGATAAATCACTTTGCAATCATCTATGATTGTTAGGTCAGCTTTTTTTGTAAATGGGCAAAATAATGGCTCTTTTGCACAGGTAAATACCCCACAACACCCAAACTTGAGAATTTAATGAGGTTTGGATTTGTAGGTCATCTGCATCTTTAACATGTTTCTAGCATGCATATCCTCATTTAAGATATGTGCATGATCAACTAGATATCTCTTCGATATTAAATTCCAAGCTATCGGGGTTGAACTAGTGTAATTTCCCAAACTTGGATATCAAAACTTTTGTGTTCTTTTGTGATGTGTGAATAAATTTTATTTGCTTAATTTTGTTGTCGTCCTAAATTATTTGCATACATAAACTCTAAAATTTTCTTTTTCTTATGATATGTTAGCCTTATCTTTTTTATTTACGAGAGATAAAGGGTAAAGTGAAAACTCAAGTTTTGATTTAAGGAAAAAGTATACATCTAAAATGGAAATGCACAAATGTAGAAAGAGATGATTCCAAAAAGTGTCTGTAACTTTTAGGGAATGTAAACTCTTTCTTGTTTTTATATATCAGGTTTTGCAATCGTCGGGAAACAAAGGGGGAGGTGGGGGAATTTTTAGCTGACTGTTGACTCCCAATCCACAAGACATTTCTTACAAAAATATTGCCCGTTACACATGATTGTTCATCTATGATTGGTAAGTTAGCTTTTTTTAAAAAGGGAAAAATAATGGCTTGTTTGGCTCGGGTAAATATCCGACCGCACCCAAACTTGAGAATTTAATGAGGTTTGGATTTATAGGTCATTAGCATCTTTAACTTGTTTCAAGCAATCATATTCACATTGAAAACATGTGGAGGATCAACTCGAAATCTCTTTCTTTTAAATTTCCAAACTATTGGGGTTGAACTAGTGGAATTTCCCAAACTTGGATATCAAAACTTTTGTGTTCATTTGTGGTGTGTGAATAATTTTTCTTTGCTTACATATGTTTCTGTTCTAATTTTTTTGCATACATAAACTCTAAAATTTTCATTTTGTTGTGATCTGTTTGCCTGATCTCTTTTGTTTACGAGAGATAAAGGGAAAAGTGAAAACTCAAGTTTTGATTTAAGGAAAAAGTATACATCTAAAATGGAAATGAAAAAATGTAGAGAGAGATAATTCCATAAAGTGTCTGTAACTTTTAGGAATTGTAAACACCTTCTTGTTTTTATATATCAGGTTTGGCAATCGTCGGGAAAGAAAGGGGGAGGCGGGGGAATTTTTAGCTGAGTGTTGACTTCCAATCCATAAGTCATTTCTTACAAAAATATTGCCCGTTATGCATGATTTCCCGATAAATCACTTTACAATCTTCTATAATTCTTAGGTCAGCTTTTTTTTGTGGGGGCAAAATAATGGTTTGTTTGGCTCGGGTAAATATCCCACCGCACCCAAACTCTAGAATTTAATGAAGTTTGGATCCGTAGGTCATTTGCATCTTTAACATGTTTCAAGCATGCATATCCTCATTAAAAACATGTGCACGATCAATTAGAAATCTCTTTCTTATAAAATTCCAAGCTATCAGGGTTGAACTAGTAGAATTTCCCTAACTTGGATATCAAAACTTTTGTGTTCATTTGTGGTTTGTGAATAAATTTTCTATGCATAAATTTGTTGTTGTTCTAAACATTTTGCATACATAAACTATAAAATTTTCATTTTATTGTGATATGTTTGCCTTATCTTTTTTTGTTTTCAAGAGATTAAGGGAAAAGTAGAAACTCATGTTTTGATTTAGGAAAGCAGGATACATCTAAAATGAAAATGCACAAATGTAGAGTGAGATAATTCCAAAAAGTGTCTGTAACGATTAGGGGTTGTAAACTCTTTCTAGTTTTTATATATTAGGTTTAGCAATCATCGAGAAACAAAGGGGGAGGCGGTGGAATTTTATGCTGAGTGTTTACTCCCAATCCATAAGTCATTTCTTGCAAAAATAAAGCCCGTTACACAAGATTGACAAATAAATCACTTTACAATCAACTATGATTGTTAGGTCAGCTTTTTTGTAAATGGTTAAAATATTGACTTGTTTTTCTCGGGTAAATATCCCTCCCCACCCAAACTTGAGAATTTCATGAGGTTTGGATCCGTAATTTTCATTTTGTTGTGATCTGTTTGCCTTATCTTTTTTGTTTACGAAAGAAAAAGGGAAAAGTCAAAACTCAAGTTTTACTTTAAGTAAAAAGTATACATTTAAAATGGAAATGCACTAATGTAGAGAGACATAATTCCAAAACGTGTCTATAACTTTTAGGGATTGTGAACACTTTCAAGTTTTTATATATCAGGTTTTCCAATCATCGGGAAATAAAGGGGGAGGCGGGGGAATTTTTAGCTGAGTGTTGACTCCCAGTCCATAAGTCATTTCTTACAAAAATAAAGCCTGTTACACATGATTGACCGATAAATCACCTTACAAACATCTATGATTGTTAGGTCAGTTTTTTTGTAAATGAGCAAACTAATGGCTTGTTTGGCTCGGTTAAATATCCCACCGCACCCAAATTTGAGAATTTAATGAGGTTTGGATCTGTAGGCCATTTGCATCTTTAACATGTTTCACGCATGCATATCCACATTTAAAACATGTGCAGGATCAACTAGAAATCTTTTTCGTATAAAATTCCAAGCTATCAGGGTTGAACTAGTTGAATTTCCCAAACTTGAATATCAAAACTTTTGTGTTCATTTGTGGTGTGGGAATATATTTTCTTTGCTTACATTTGTTGTTGTCCTAAATTTTTTGCATTCACAAACTCTAAAATTTTGATTTTGTTGTGATCTGTTTGCCTTATCTTATTTGTTTACAACAGATAAAAGAAATAGCGAAACTCAAGTTTTGATTTAAGGAAAATGTATACATCTAAAATGCAATGCACAAATGTAGAGAGAGGTAATTTCAAAAAGTGTCTATAACTTTTAGGGATTGTAAACTCTTTCTAATTTTTATATATCTTGTTTTACAATCGTCGGGAAACATAGGGGAAGGCATGGGAATATTGAGCATAGTGTTGACTCTCAAGCCATAAGTCATTTCTTACAAAAATATAGCCTGTTACGCATGGTTGACAGATAAATCACTTTGCAATCATCTATGATTGTTAGGTCAGCCTTTTTGTAAATGGCAAAAATAATGGCATGATTGGCTCAGGTAAATTTCCGACCGCACCCAAACTTGAGAATTTAATGAGGTTTGTAATCGTAGGTCATTTGCATCTTTAACATGTTTCAAGGATGCATATCCACATTTAAGACAATTGAAGCATCAACTAGAAATCTCTTTCTTGTAAAATTCCATGTTATCAGGGTTGAACTAGAGGAATTTCCCAAACTAGGCTCTCAAAACTTTTGTGTTCATTTGTCGTTTGTGAATAAATTTTCTTTGCTAACATTTGTAGTTGTTCTTAATTTTTTTCATACATAAACTCTGAAATTTTCATTTTGTAGTGATCTGTTTGGCTTATCTTTTTTTTTTAAGAGAGATAAAGGGAAAAGTGAAAACTTAAGTTTTGATTTAAGGAAAAAATAGACATCTAAAAAAGAAATGCACATATTTAGAGATATATAATTCCAAAAAGTGTCTGTAACTTTTAAGGATTGTAAACACTTGCTAGTTTTTATATATCAGGTTTTGCAATCGTCAGGAAACAAAGGAGGAGGCGGGGGAATTTTTAGTTGAGTGTTGACTCCATAGCCTTTAGTCATTTCTTACAAAAATATAGCCCGTTACTCTTGATTGACCGATAAATCACTTTGCAATCATTTATGATTGTTAGGTTAGCTTTTTTGTAAATGGGCAAAATAATGGCTCTTTTGCTCGGGTAAATATCCCACCGTACCCAAACTTGAGAATTTAATGAGGTTTGAATCTGTAGGTCATCTGCATCTTCAACATGTTTCAAGCATGCATATCCTCATTTAAGATATGTGCATGATCAACTATATATCTCTTCGTTATAAAATTCCAAGCTATCGGGGTTGAACTAGTGTAATTTCCCAAACTTGGATATCAAAACTTTTGTGTTCATTTGTGATGTGTGAATAAATTTTTTTTGCTTAATTTTGTTGTCATCCTAAATTTTTTGCATACATAAACTCTAAAGTTTTCTTTTTGTTGGGATATGTTTGCCTTATCTTTTTTATTTATGAGAGATAAAGGGTAAAGTGAAAACCCAAGTTTTAATTTAAGGAAAAGAATATACATCTAAAATGGAAATGCACAAATTTAGAGAGAGATGATTCCAAAAAGTGACTGTAACTTTTCAAGAATTTAAACTCTTTCTAGTTTTTCTATATCAGGTTTTGCAATCGTCGAAAAAAAAGGGGGAGGTGGGGGAATTTTTAGCTGAGTGTTGACTCCCAATCCATAAGATATTTCTTACAAAAATTTTGCCCGTTACGCATGATTGTTCATGTATGATTGGTAGGTGATTTTTTTTAAATGGGAAAAATAATGGCTTGTTTGGCTCGGGTAAATATCCGACCGCACCCGAACTTGAGAATTTAATGAGGTTTGGATCTGTAGGTCATCAACATCTTTAACATGTTTCAAGCAGCCATATCCACATTGAAAACATGTGGAGGATCAACTAGAAATCTCTTTCTTACAAATTTCCAAACTATCAGGGTTGAACTAGTGGAATTTTCCAAACTGGGATATAAAACCTTTTGTGTTCATTTGTGGTGTGTGAATAATTTTTCTTTGCTTACATTTGTTTCTGTTCTAAATTTTTTGCATACATAAATTCTAAAATTTTCATTTTGTTGTGATCTGTTTGCCTTATCTTTTTTGTTTACGAGAGATAAAGGAAAAAGTGAAAACTCAAGTTTTGACTTAAGGAAAAAGTATACATCTAAAATTGAAATGCACAAATGTAGAGAGATATAATTCCAAAAAGTGTCTGTAACTTTTACGGATTGTAAACACTTGCTAGTTTTTATATATCTGGTTTTGCAATCATCGGGAAACAAAGGGGGAGGCGGGGGAATTTTTTGCAATGTGTTGATTCCATATCCTTAAGTCATTTCTTACAAAAATATAGCCCGTTACTCATGATTGACCGATAAATCACTTTGCAATCATCTGTGATTGTTAGGTCAGCTTTTTTGTAAATGGGCAAAATAATGTCTCTTTTTTCTCGGGTAAATATCCCACTGCACCCAAACTTCAGAATTTAATTAGATTTGGATCCGTAGGTCATTTGCATCTTTAACATGTTTCACGTATGCATATCCTCATTTAAGATATGTGCGTGATCAACTAGAAATTTCTTTCTTATAAAATTCCAAGCTACTAGGGTTGAACTAGAGGAATTTCAGAAACTTGAATATCACAACTTTGGTGTTCATTTGTGGTATGTGAATAAATTTTCTTTGTTTACATTTGTTGTTGTTCTAAATTATTTGCATACATAAACTGTAAAATTTTCATTTTGTAGTGATCTGTTTGCCTTATCTTTTTTCTTTTTTTACGAGAGTTAAACGGAAAAATGAAAACTCAAGTTTTGATTTAAGGAAAAACTATACATCTAAAATGGAATTGCCCAAATGTAGAGAGAGAAAATTCCTAAAAGTGTCTCTAACTTTTAGGGATTGTAAACACTTTCTAATTTTTATATCTCATGTTTTGCAATCGTCCGGAAAGAAATAACAAGATGGGGGGATGTTTAGCTAAGTGTTGACTCCCAATCCATAAGTCATTTCTTTCAAAAATATATCCTGTTACGCTTGATTGACCGATAAATCACTTTACAATCATCTATGATGGTTAGGGCAGATTTTTTGTAAATGGACAAAATAATGGATTGTTTGGCACGAGTAAATATCCCACTGCAGCCAAACTTGAGAATTTAATGAGGTTTGGATCCGTAGGTTATTTGCATCTTTAACATGTTTGAAGCATGCATATCCACATTAAAAACATGTGCAGGATCAACTAGAAATCTCTTTCTCATAAAATTCCAAGTTATCAAGGTTGAACTAGAGGAATTTCCCAAACTTGGATATCAAAACTTTTGTGTTCATTTGTGGTGTGTGAATAAATTTTCTTCTCTTACATTTGGAGTATTTCTAAATTTTTTGCATACTTAAACTCTAAAATTTTCATTTTGTTGTGATCTGTTTGCTTTATCTTCTTTGTTTATGAGAAATAAAGGGAAAAGTGCAAACTCAATTTTTGATTTAAGGAAAAAGTATACATCTAAAATGGAAATCCCAAATGTAGAGAGCGATAATTCCAAAAAGTGTATGTAACTTTTAGGGATTGTAAACACTTTCTAGTTTTTATATATCAGTTTTTGCAATCGTCGGGAAAGAAGGGGGCGGGGATTTTTAGCTGAGTGTTGACTTCCAATCCATAAATTATTTCTTACAAAAATATAGCCCGTTACGCATGATTTCCCGAAAAATTATTTTGCAATCATCTATTATTGTTAGATCAACTTTTTTGTGAATGGGCAAAATAATGGCTTGTTTGGCTTGGGTAAATATCCCACCGCACCCAAACTCTAGAATTTAATGAGGTTTCGATCCGTAGGTCATTTTCAGCTTTAACATGTTTCAAGCATGCATATCCACATTTAAAACATGTGTAGGATCAACTAGAAATCTCTTTCTTATAAAATTCCAAGCTATCAGGGTTGAACTAGTAGAAATTCCCAAACTTGGATATCAAAACTTTTGTGTTCATTTGTGCTTTGTGAATAAATTTTCTATGCGTACATTTGTTGATGTTCTAAATTTTTTGCATACATAAACTAGAAAGTTTTCATTTTATTGTGATATGTTTGCCTTATCTTTCTTGTTTTTGAGAGATTAAGGGAAAAGTAGAAACTCAAGTTATGATTTAGGAAAGAAGTATACATCTAAAATGAAAATGAACAAATGTAGAGAAAGATAATTCTAAAAAGTGTCTGTAATGATTAGGGGTTGTAAACTCTTTCTAGTTTTTATATATCAGGTTTAGCAACCGTAGGGAAACAAAGGGGGAGGCGGGAGAATTTTTAGTTGAGTGTTTACTCCCAATCCATAAGTCATTTCTTACAAAAAATATAGCCCGTTACACAAGATTGACAAATAAATTACTTTACAATCATTTATGATTGTTAGGTCAGCTTTTTTGTAAATGGTTAAAATATTGACTTGTTTTTCTCTAGTAAATATCCCACCCCACCCAAACTTGAGAATTTCATGAGGTTTGGATCCGTAATTTTCATTTTGTTGTGATATGTTTGCCATATCTTTTTTGTTTACGAAAGATAAAGGGAAAAGTGAAAACTCAAGTTTTGATTTAAGTAAAAAGTATACATTTAAAATGGAAATGCACAAATGTAGAGAGACATAATTCCAAAAAGTGACTATAACTTTTAGGGATTGTGAACTCTTTCTAGTTTTTATATACCTGGTTTTCCAATTGTCAGGAATCAAATGGGGAGGCGGGGGAATTTTTAGCTGAGTGTTGACTCCCAGTCCATAAGTCATTTCTTACAAAAATATAGCCCGTTACGCATGATTGACCGATAAATCACCTTACAATCATCATGATTCTTAGGTCAATTTTTTAGTAAAAGAACAAACTAATGGCTGGTTTGGCTCGGTTAAATATCCCAGCGCACCCAAACTGGAGAATTTAATGAGGTTTGGATCTGTAGGTCATTTGCATCTTTAACATGTTTCACGCATGCATATCCACAGTTAAAACATGTGTAGGATCAACTAGAAATCTCTTTCTTATAAAATTCCAAGCTATCAGGGTTGAACTAGTGGAATTTCCCAAACTTGAATATAAAAAATTTTGTGTTCATTTGTGGTGTGGGAATAAATTTTCTTTGCTTACATTTGTTGTTGTCCTAAATTTTTTGCATTCACAAACTCTAAAATTTTGATTTTGTTGTGATCTGTTTGCCTTATCTTTTTTGTTTACAACAGATAAAAGAAAAACCGAAAACTCAAGTTTTGATTTTAGGAAAATGTATACATCTAAAATGCAATGCACAAATGTAGAGAGATAATTCCAAAAAGTGTCTATAACTTTTAGGGATTTTAAACTCTTTCTACTTTTTATATATCATGTTTTACAATCGTTGGGAAACATAGAGGGAGGATGGGGAATATTGAGCATAGTGTTGACTCTCAAGCCATAAGTCATTTCTTACAAACATATAGCCTGTTAGGCATGGATGATAGATAAATCACTTTACAATCATCTATGATTGTTAGGACAACATTTTTGTAAATGGGAAAAATAATGGCATGATTGGCTTAGGTATATTCCACCACACCCAAACTTGAGAATTTAATGAAGTTTGTATTCGTAGGTCATCTACATCTTTAACATGTTTCAAGGATGCATATCCACATTTAAGACAACTAAAGTATCAACTAGAAATCTCTTTCTTGTTAAATTCCATGTTATCAGGGTTGAACTAGAAGAATTTCCCAAACTAGGCTATCAAAACTTTTGTATTCATTTGTCGTGTGTGAATAAATTTTCTTTGCTTACATTTGTTGTTGTTCTAAATTTTTTGCATACATAAACTCTGAAATTTTCATTTTGTTGTGATATGTTTGCCTTATCTTTTTTGTTTACGAGAGATAAAGGGAAAAGTGAAAACTTAAGTTTTTATTTAAGGAAAAACTATACATCTAAAAAGGAAATGCACAAATGTAGAGAGATATAATTCAAAAAAGTGTCTGTAACTTTTAGGGATTGTAAACACTTGCTAGTTTTTATATATCAGGTTTTACAATCGTCAGGAAACAAAGGGGGAGGAGGGGAATTTTTAGCTGAGTGTTGACTCCATATCCTTAAGTCATTTCTTACAAAAATATAGCCCGTTACTCAAGATTGACCGATAAATCACTTTGCAATCATCTATGATTGTTAGGTCAGCTTTTTTTAAATGGGCAAAATAATGGCTCTTTTGTTTGGGTAAATATCCCATCGCACCCAAACTTGAGAATTTAATGAGGTTTGAATCTATAGGTCATCTGCATCTTCAACATGTTTCAAGCATGCAAATCCTCATTTAAGATATGTGCATGATCAACTAGATATCTTTTCATTATAAAATTCCAAGCTATCGGGGTTGAACTAGTGTAATTTCCCAAACTTGGATATCAAAACTTTTGTGTTCATTTGTGGTGTGTGAATAAATTTTCTTTGCTTACATTTGTTGTCGTCCTAAATTTTTTGCATATATAAACTCTAAAATTTTCTTTTTGTTTTGATATGTTTGCCTTATCTTTTTTGTTTACGAGAGATAAAGGGAAAAGTGAAAACTCAAGTTTTGAATTAAGGAAAAAGTATACATATAAAATGGAAATCCCCAAATGTAGAGAGAGATAATTCCAAAAAGTGTCTGTAACTTTTACGGATAGTAAACTCTTTCTAGTTTTCATATATCAGGTTTTGCAATCGTCGAGAAACAAAGGGGAGGCTGGGGAATTTTTAGTTGAGTGTTGACTTCCAATCCATCAGTCATTTCTTACAAAATTATAGCCCATTACGCATGATTGTCAAATAAATCACTTTACAATCATGTATGATTGTTATGTCAGCTTTTTTGTGAATGGGCAAAAAAATGGCTTGTTTGTCTCAGGTAAATATCCCACTGCACCCAAACTCTAGAATTTAATGTGGTTTTGATCCGTAAGTCATTTGAAACTTTAACATGTTTCAAACACGCATATCCACTTTTCAAACATGTGCAAGATCAACTAAAAATCTCATTTGTGGTATGTGAATAAATTTTCTTTGCTTACATTTGTTGTGGTTCTAACTTTTTTGCATACATAAACTCATAAATTTTCATTTTTGGTTTGATCTGTTTGCCTTATCATTTTTGTTTTCGAATGATAAAGGGGAAAGTCAAAACTGAAGTTTTGATTTAAGGAAAAAGTATACATCTAAAATGGAAATGCACAAATGTACAGAAAGATAATTCGAAAAAGTTTTTGTAACTTTTAGTGATTGTAAACTCTTTCAAGTTTTTATATATCAGGTATGGCAATCGTCGAGAAACAAAGGGGGAGGCGGGGGAATTTTTAGTTGAGTGTTGACTTCCAATTCAATAAGTCATTTCTTACAAAAATGTAGCCCGTTACACAAGATTGACCAATAAATTATTTTATAATGATCTATGATTGTTAGGTCAGTTTTTTTTTTAAATGGGTAAAATAATGGTTTGTTTGGCTTGGGTAAATATCCTACCGCACCCAAACTGGAGAATTTAATGAGGTTTGGATCCATAGGTCATCTGCATCTTTAACATGTTTCAAGCATGCATATCCACATTTAAAACATGTGCAGGATCAACTAGAAATCTCTTTCTTATAAAATGCCTAGCTATAATGGTTGAACTAGTGGAATTTCTAAAACTATGATATCAAAACTTTTGTGGTCATTTGTGGGGTGAATAAATTTTCTTTGCCAACATTTGTTGTTGTTCTAAATTTTTTACTTACATAAACTCTAAAATTTTCATTTTGTTGTGTTCTATTTGCCTTATCTTTTTTGTTTACGAGAGCTAAAGGGAAAAGTAAAAACTATAGTTTTGATTTAAGGAAAAAGTATACATCTAAAATGGAAATGCACTAATGTAGAGAGAGATAATTCCAAAAAGGGTCTGTTACTTTTAGGGATTGTAAACTCTTTCTAGTTTCTATTTATTAGGTTTTGCAATCGTTAGGAAACAAAGGGGGAGGTGGGGGAACTTTTAGTTAAGTGTTGACTCCAAATCTATGAGTCATTTCTTACAAATATATATCCCATTTTGCATGATTGACCAATAAATCACTTTACAATCATCTATGATTGTTAGGTCAGTTTTTTTGTAAATAAGCATTATATTGGCCTTTTTGGCTCGGGTAAATTTCCCACCGCACCCAATCTTGAGAAGTTAATGAGGTTTGGATCCGCAGGTCATCACATCTTTAACATGTTTCAAGCATGCATATACACATTTAAAACATGTGTAGGAACAACTAGAAATCTCTTTCTTATAAAATTCCAAGCTATCAAAGTTGAACTAGTGGAATTTCCCAAACTTGGATATCAAAACTTTTGAGTTCATTTGTGGTGTGTGAATAAATTTTCTTTGCTTACATTGTTGTTTTTCTAATTTTTTTGCATATATAAACTCTAAAATTTTCATTTTGTTATGATCTGTTTGCCTTATCATTTTTGTTTATGAGAGATAATGGGAAAAGTGAAAAGTCAATTTTTTATTTAAGGAAAAAGTATACATCTAAAATAGAAATGCAGAAATGTAGACAAAGATAATTTCAAAAAGTGTTTGTAACTTTTAGGGATTGTAAACTCTTTCTAGTTTTTATATATCAGGTTTTGCAATTGTCGGGAAACAAAGGGGGAAGCGGGGGAAATTTTAGCTGAGTGTTGACTGCAAATCCATAAGTCATTTCTTACTAACACTATAGTCCGTTACAAATGATTGATCGATAAATCACTTTACAATCATCTATGGTTGTTAGGTAAGTTTTTTTGTTAATGGGCAAAATAATTGCTTGTTTGGCTCAGTAAATATCCCACCGCACCCAAACTTGAGAATATAATGAGGTTTGGATATGTAGGTCACCTACATCTTTAACAAGTTTCATGCATGCAAACCCACATTTAAAACATTTGCATGATCAACTAGAAATCTCTTTCTTATAAAATTCCAAGCTATCAAGGTTGAACTAGTGGAATTTCTTAAACTTGGATATGTGGTGTGTCAATAAATTTTCTTTGCTTACATTTGTTGTTGTTGTTCTAATTTTTTTTCATACATCAACTCTAAAATATTCATTTTGTTGTGCTCTATTTGCCTTATGTTTTTTGTTTACAAGAGATAAGGGGAAAAGTGAAAACTCAAGTTTTGATTTAAGGAAAAAGTATACGTCTAAAATGGAAATGCACAAAATTAGTGAGAGATAATTCCAAAAAGGGTCTCTTACTTTTAGGGATTGTAAACTCTTTCTAGTTTCTATTTATTAGGTTTTGCAATCGTCGGGAAACGAAGGGGGAGGTGGGGGAACTTTTAGTTAAGTGTTTACTCCAAATCCATGAGTCATTTCTTAAAAATTTATAGCCCATTTCGGATGATTGACCGATAAATCACTTTACAATCATCTATGATTGTTAGGTCATTTTTTTTGTAAATGGGCATTATAATGGCCTTTTTGGCTCGGGTAAATTTCCCACCGCACCCAAACTTGAGAAGTTAATGAGGTTTGGATCCATAGGTCATCACATCTTTAACATGTTTCAAGCATGCATATACACATTTAAAACATGTGCAGGAACAACTAGAAATCTCTTTCTTATAAAATTCAAGCTATCAAGGTTGAACTAGTGGAATTTCCCAAAGTTGGATATCAAAACTTTGTAGTTCATTTGTGGTGTGTGAATAAATTTTCTTTGCTTACTTTGTTGTTTTTCTAATTTTTTTGCATACATAAACTCTAAAATTTTCATTTTGTTGTGATCTGTTTGCCTTATCTCTTTTGTTTATGAGAGATAATGGGAAAAGTGAAAAGTCAATTTTTTATTTAAGGAAAAAGTATACATCTAAAATAGAAATGCAAAAATGTAGATAGAGATAATTCCAAAAAGTGTTTGTAACTTTTAGGGATTGTAAGCTCTTTCTAGTTTTTATATATCAGGTTTTGCAATTGTCGGGAAACAAAGGGGGAAGCGGGGGAAATTTTAGCTGAGTGTTGACTTCAAATCCATAAGTCATTTCTTACTAACACTATGGTCCGTTACGAATGATTGAGATATAAATCACTTTACAATCATCTATGATTGTTAGGTAAGTTTTTTTGTTAATGGGCAAAATAATGGCTGGTTTGCTTTAGTAAATATCCCACCGCACCCAAACTTGAGAATATAATGAGGTTTGGATATGTAGGTCACCTACATCTTTAACAAGTTTCATGCATGCATATCCACATTTAAAACATTTGCATGATCAACTAGAAATCTTGTTCTTATAAAATTCCAAGCTATCAAGGTTGAACTAGTGGAATTTCTTAAACTTGGATATCAAAACTTTTGTGTTCATTTGTGGTGTGTCAATAAATTTTCTTTGCTTACATTTGTTGTTGTTCTAATTTTTTTGCATACATCAACTCTAAAATTTTCATTTTGTTGAGCTCTGTTTGCCTTATGTTTTTTGTTTTCAAGAGATAAGGGGAAAAACGAAAACTCAAGTTTTGATTTAAGGAAAAAGTATACGTCTAAAATGGAAATGCACAAAATTAGAGAGATAATTCCAAAAAGTGTCTGGAACTTTTAAGGATTGTAAACTCTTTCTAGTTTTTATATATCATGTTTTGCAATAGTCCTGAAACAAAGGGGGAGGCGGGGGAATTTTTAGCTTAGTGTTGACTTCCAATCCATTAGTCGTTATGCATGGTTGACGAATAAATCACTTTACAATCATCTATGAGTGTTAGGTCAGCGTTTTTGTAAATGGGCCAAATAATTGCTTGATTGGCTCGGGTAAATATCCCACCACACCCAAACATGAGAATTTAATGAGGTTTGTTTCCGTAGGTCATCTGCATCTTTAACATGTTTCAAGCATGCATATCCACATTTAAAACATGTGCATGATCAACTAGAAATCTCTTTCTTATAAAATTCTGAGCTATCAGGGTTGAACTAGTGGAATTTCCCAAACTTGGATATCAAAACTTTTGTGTTCATTTGTGGTGTGTGAATAAATTTTATTTGCTGACATTTGTTGTTGTTCTAAATTTTTGGCACACATAACCTTTAAAATTTTCATATTGTTGTGATCTATTTTCCATATCTCTTTTTTTTACGATAGATAAAGGGAAAAGTCAAAACTTAAGATTTGATTTAAGGAAACTATATCCATCTAAAATCGAAATGCACAAATTTAGAGAGAGATAATTCCGAAAAGTGTCTGTAACTTTTAGGGATTGTAAACTCTTTCTAGTTTTTTATATCAAATTTTGCAATCGTCGAGAAACAAAGGGGGATGTGGGGGAATATTTAGCTGAGTATTGACTTCCAATCCATAAATCATTTCTAACAAAAAATATAGCCCATTACGCATGATTGACCGATAAAACACTTTACAATCATCTATGATTGTTAGGTCTATTTTTTTGTAAATGGGCAAAATAATGGCTTGTTGTGCTCGCGTAAATATCCCACCGCATCTAAACTTGAGAATTTAATGAGGTTTGGATCCGTAGGTCATCTGCATCTTTAACATGTTTCAATCAAGCATATTCACATTTAAAACATGTGCAGGATCAACTAGAAATCTCTTTCTTATAAAATTCCAAGCTATTAGGGTAAAACTAGTGGAATTTCCCAAACTTGGAAATCGAAACTTTTTTGTTCATTTGTTGGGTGTGAATAAATTTTCTTTGCTTACATTTGTACTATTTCTAAATTTTTTGCATACAAAAACTCTTAATTTTTTATGTTGTTATGATCTGTTTGCCTTATCTTTTCTGTTTATAAGACATAAAGGGAAAAGTAAATACTTTGTATACTTCTAAAATGGAAATTCACAAATGTACTGTGAGATAAATCTAAAACGTGCCTGTAACTTTTAGGGACTGTAAACTCTTTCTAGTTTTTATATATCAGGTTTTGTAATCGTTGGGAAATAAAGGGGGAGGCAGGGGAAATTTCAACTGAGTGTTGACTCCCAATTAATAAGTCATTTTTTTAAAAAATATAGCCCATTACGCCTGATTGACCGTTGTATTACTTTACAACCATCTATGATTGTTAGGTCAGGTTTTTTGTAGATGGGCAAAATATTGGCTTGTTTCGCAAGGGTAAATATCCAACCGCACCAAAACATGAGAATTTAATGAGGTTTGGACCCGTAGGTCATCTGCATCTTTAACATGTTTCAAGCATGTACAGGATCAACTAGAAATCTTTTTCTTATAAAATTCCAAGCTATCAGTGTTGAACGAGTGGAATTTCCCAAACTTGGAAAATAAAACTTTTGTGTTCATTTTTGGAGTGTGAAAAAATTTTCTCTGCTTACATTTGTTGTTGTCCTAAATTTTTTGAGTATATAAACTCTAAAATTTTCAATTTTTTTGTGATTTCTTGGCCTTTTTTTTTTTTTACGAGATACGAAGGGGAAAGTGAAAACTCAAGTTTTGATATAAAGAAAAAGTATACATCTATAATAGAAATGCCCAAATGTAGAGAGAGATAATTCCAAAAAGTGTCTCTAAATTCTAGGGATTGTAAACACTTTCCAGTTATTATATATTAGGTTTTGCAATCGTCAGGAAAGAAAAGGTGAGGCAGGGGAATTTTGAGCTGAGTGTCGACTCCCAATCCATATGTCATTTCTTAAAAAAATGTAGCCCGTTCCGCATGATTGACCAATAATTCACTTTACAATCATCTATGATTGTTAGGTCAACTTTTTTATAAATGGGCATTATAATTGCCTTTACATAAACTCTAAAATTTTCTTTTTGTTGTGATATGTTTGCCTTATCTATTTTGTTTATGAGAGATAAAGGGAAAAGTGAAAACTCAATTTTTTATATAAGGAAAAAGTATACATCTAAAAGGGAAATGCACAAATGTAGAGAGAGATAATTCCAAAAAGTATCTGTAACTTTTAGAGATTGTAAACTCTTTCTAGTTTTTATATATCAGGTTTTACAATCGTCGGGAAACAAAAGGGGAGGCGGTGGAATTTTTAGCTGAGTTTTGACTTCTAATCCATAAGTCATTTCTAACAAAAATAGAGCAAGTTATGCATGATTGACCGACAAATCACTTTACAATCATCTATGATTGTTTGGTCAGCTTTTTTGTGAATAGGTAAAAAATGGCATGTTTGGCTCAGTTAAATATCCCACTGCACCCAAACTCTAGAATTTAATGACGTTTGGATTCGTAGGTAATTTGTATCTTTAACATGTTTCAAGCATGCATATCCACATTTAAAACATGTGAAGGATCAACTAGAAATCTCTTTCTTATGAAATGCCAAGCTATCTGGGTTGAACTAGTGGAATTTCTCAAACATGGATATCGAAACTTTTATGTTCATTTGTGGTGTGTGAATAAATTTTCTTTGCTTACATTTGTTGTTGTTCTAAATTTTTTGCATACATAAACTCTAAAATATTTATTTATTTTTTATCTGTTTGCCTGAACTTTTTTGTTTACAAGAGATAAAGGGAAAAGTGAAACCTCATGTTTTGATTTAAGTGTGTCTGTAGCTTTTAGGGATTGTAAACTCTTTCTAGTTTTTAAATATCAGGTTTTCCAATCATCGGGAGACAAAGGGGGAGGCGGGGGAATTTTTAGCTGAGTGTTGACTCCTAGTCCAAAATCATTTCTTACAAAAATATAGCCCGCCCGTTACGCATGATTGACCGATAAATCACTTTACAATCATCTATGATTGTTATGTCAATTTTTTTGTAAATCGGCAAACAAATGGCTTGTTTGGCTCGGTTAAATATCCCACCACACCCAAACTTGAGAATTTAATGAGGTTTGGATCCGTAGGTCATTTGCATCTTTAACATGTTTTAAGCATGCATATACACATTTAAAACATGTGCAGGATCAACTAGAAATCTCTTTGTTATAAAATTCCAAGCTATCAGGGTTGAACTAGTGGAATTTCCCAAACTTGGGCATCAAAACTTTAGTGTTCATTTGTGGTGTGTGAATAAATTTTCTTTTCTTACATTTGTTGTTGTCTTAATTTTTTTTCTTACATAAACTCTAAAATTTTCATTTTGTTGGGCTTTGTTTGCCTTATTTTTTTGTTTACAAGAGATAAAAGAAAAAGTGAAAACCCAAGTTTTGATTTAAGGAAAATGTATACATCTGAAATGCAATGCACAAATGTAGAGAGAGATAATTCCAAAAAGTGTCTATAACTTTTAGGGATATAACTTTTAGGGATTGTAAACTCTTTTTAGTTTTTATATATCATGTTTTGTAATCATCGAAAAAAAAAGGGGAGGCGGGGGAATTTTTAGCTTAGTGTTGACTCCCAATCCATAAGTCATTTCTTAAAAAAATATAACCTGTTACACATGATTGACCGTTACATCACTTTACAATCATCAATGATTGTTAGGTCAGCTTTTTTGTAAAAGGACAAAATATTGGCTTGTTTTGCTCGGGTAAATATCCAACCGCACAAAAACTTGTGACTTTAATGAGGTTTGGACCCGTAGGTCATCTGCATCTTTAACATGTTTCAAGCATGCATGGATACATTTAAAGCATGTGCAGGATCAACTAGAAATTTCTTTCTTATAAAATTCCAAGCTATCATGGTTGAACTAGTGGAATTTCCCAAACTTAGATATCAAAACTTTTGTGTTCTTTTGTGGTGTGTGAATAAATTTTCTTTGCTTACATTTGTTGTTGTCTTAAATTTTTTGCATACATAAACACTAAAATTTACATTTTTTTGTGATCTATTTGTCTTCCCTTTTTTGTTTACCAGATATAAAGGGCAAAGTGAAAAGTCAAGTTTTGATTTAAGCAAAAAAGTATACATCTTAAATGGAAATGCCCAAATGTAGAGAGAGATAATTCCAAAAGTGTCTGTAACTTCTAGGGATTGTAAACTCTTCCTAGTTTTATATATCGGGTTTTGCAATCTTCGGGAAACAAAGGGGAAGGCTGGGGAATTTTTAGCTGAGTGTTGACTCCCAATCCATAAGTCATTTCTTAAAAAAATATAGCCCGTTCTACTAGATTGACCGATAAACCACTTTTAAATCGTCTAGGATTGTTAGGTCAGCTTTTTTGTTAATGAGAAAATAATGGCTTGTTTGGCTCGAGTAAATATCCCACCGCACCCAAACTTGGGAATTTAATGAGGTTTGGAACCGTAGGTCATCTGCCTCTATAACATGTTTCAAGCATGCATATCCACATTTAAAACATGTGCATGATCAATTAGAAATCTCTTTCTTATAAAATTCAAAGCTATCAGGGTTGAACTAGTGGAATTTCCCAAACTTGGTTATCAAAATTTTGTGTTCATTTTTTGTGTGTGAATAAATTTTCTTTGCATGCATTTGTTGTTGTTCTAAATTTTTTGCATACATAAACTCAAAAATTTTCATTTTGTTGTGATCTGTTTGCCTTATCTTGTTTGTTTTCGAGAGAAAAGAGACAAGTGAAAAATATAGCCCGTTATGCAAGATTGACAGATAAATCACTTTACAATCATCTATGATCGTTAGATCAGTTTTTTTATAAATCGGGAAAATAATGGCTTGTTTGGCTTGGTTAAATATCCCACAGCACAAAAACTTGAGAATTTAATGAAGTTTGGAACCGTAGGTCATCTTTATCTTTAACATGTTTCAAGCATGCATATCCACATTTAAAACATGTGCAGGATCACCTAGAAATCTCTTTCTTATTAAATTCCAAGCTATCAGGGTTGAACTAGTGGAATTTCCCAAAGTTAGATATCACAACTTTTGTGTTAATTTGTACTATGAGAAAAAAAATTTATATGCTTTCATTTGTTGTTTTTCAAAATTTTTTGTGTACATAAACTCTAAAATTTTCATTTTTTTTGTGATCTGTTTGCCTTTTCTTTTTTGCTTACGAGAGATAAAGGGAAAACTAAAAAAAAAAAAATTTTAAGGAAAAAGTATATGTCTAAAATGAAAATGAACAAATGTAGAGACAGATAATTCAAAAAAGTTTTTGTAACTTTTTGGGATTGTAAACTCTTTCTACTTTTTATATATCAGGTTTTGCAATGGTGGGGAAATAAAGGGGGAGGCGGGGGACATTTTAGCTTAGTGTTGACTTCCAATCCATAAGTAATTTCTTACAAAAATATAGCACGTTACACATCATTGACCAATAAATCACTTTACCAATATCTATGATTGTTATGTCAGGTTTTTTGTAAATGGGCAAAATAATGGCTTGTTTAGTTCGGGTAAATATGCCAGTGCAGCCAAATTTGAGAATTTAAGGAGGTTTGGATCCGTAGGTCATTTGTATCTTTAACATGTTTCAAGCATGCATATCCACATTTAAAACTTGTCCAAGATCAACTAGAAATATCTTTCCTATAAAATTCCAACCTATCAGGGTTGAACCAGTGGAATTTCCCAAACTTGGATATTAAAAGTTTTGCATTCATTTGTGCTATATGAATAAATTTTCTTTACTTTCATTATTGCTTGTTCTAAATTTTTTGCATACGTAAAATTTTCATTTTTTTGTGAATTATTTTCCTTATCTTTTTTGTTTAGGAGAGAGAAACAGGAAAGTGAAAACTCAAGTTTTGATTGAAGGAAAAAGTGTACATCTAAAATGGAAATGCACAAATGTAGAGAAAGATGATTTCAAAAAGTGTGTGTAACTTTTAGGGATTGTAAACACTTTCTAGTTTTTATATACCAGGTTTTTCAATCGCCGAAAAACGAAGTGGGAGGCGGGGGAATTTTTAGCTGCGGGTTGACTCCTAATCCATAAATCATTTGTTACAAAAATATAGCCCGTTACACATGATAGACCGATAAATCACTTTAAAATCATCTATAAATGTTAGGTCCTTTCTTTGTAAATGAGCAAAATAACGGCATGTTTGGCTTGGTTAAATACCCTACCGTACCCAAACTTGAGAATTTAATGAGGTTTGGATCCGTAGGTCATCTGCATCTTTACCATGTTTCAAGCATGCATATCCACATTTAAAAGATGTGCAGGATCAACTAGAAATGTCTTTCTTATAAAATTCCAAGCTATTAGGGTTGAACTAGTAGAATTTCCCAAAGTTGGATGTCAAAACTTTTGTGTTCATTTGTGAAGTGTGAAAAAAATTTCTATGCTTTCACTTGTTGTTTTTCTAAATTTTTTGCGTACATAAACTCTAAAATTTTCATTTTGTTCTGATCTTTTGGCCTTATCTTGTTTGTTTTTGAGAGAAAAAGGGACAACTGAAAACTCAAGTTTTGATTTAAGGAAAAAGTGTACATCTAAAATTGAAATGCCCAAATCTAGAGAGAGATAATTCCAAAAAGTATCGGCAATTCTGAGGGATTGTAAACATTTTATAGTTTTTACATACCAGGTTTTGCAATCGTCTGAAAACGAAGTGTGGGGTGGGGGAATTTTTAGCTGAGTGTTGACTCCTAATCCATAAGTAATTTCTTACAAAAATATAGCCAGTTACGCAAGATTGACCGATAAATCACTTTCAAATCATCAATAAATGTTAGGTCCTCTTTTGTGTAAATGGGCAAAATAATGGCTTGTTTGGCTCGGGTAAATATCCCAGTGCACCCAAACTTGAGAATTTAATGAGGTTTGGATCCGTAGGTCATCTGCATCTTTAACATGTGTCAAGCATGCATATCCACATTTAAAACTTGTTCAGGATCAACTAGAAATCTCTTTCTTATAAAATTCCAACCTATCAGGGTTGTGGAATTTTCGAAACTTTGATATTAAAACTTTTGTGTTCATTTGTGGTGTGTGAATAAATTTTATTTACTTTTATTTTTTTTTGCTCTAAATTTTTTGCATACATAAACTCTAAAAGTTTCGTTTTATTGTGATTTGTTTGCCTTATCTTTTTAGTTTACAAGAGGTAAACAGGAAAGTGAAAACTCAAGTTTTGAATGAAGGAAAAAGTGTACATCTAAAATGGAAATGCACAAATGTAGAGAGAGATGATTTCAAAAAGTGTGTGTAACTTTTAGGGATTGTAAAATTTTTCTAGTTTTTATATACCAGGTTTTTCAATCGTTGGGAAACGAAGTGGGAGGCGGGGGGAATTTTTAGTTGAGAGTTGACTCCTAATCCATAAGTCATTTGTTACAAACATATAGACCGTTACACATGATAGAACGATAAATCACTTTAAAATCATCTATGAATGTTAGGTCCTCTCTATGAAATGGGCAAAATAATGGCATGTTTGGGTTGGTTAAATATCCCACCATACCCAAACTTCAGAATTTAATGAGGTTTGGATCCGTAGGTCATCTACATCTTTACAATGTTGTGCTCTGTTTGCCTTATTTTTTTTTTTTTTCAAGATATAAAGGGGAAAGTGAAAACTCAAGTTTTGATGTAAGGAAAAATTGTACATCTAAAATGCAAATGCACAAATGTAGAGAGAGATAACTCATAAAAGTGTATGTAACTTTTAGGGATTGTAAACTCTTTCTTGTTTATATATATGAGGTTTTAAAATCGTCAGGAAACGAAGTGGGATGTGTGGGAATTTTTAGCTGAGTGTTGACTCCCAATGCATAAGTCATTTCTTAAAAAAATATAGCCCGTTACGTATGATTCACTGATAAATCACTTTATAATCATCTATGAATGTTACATCCTCTTTTTTGTAAATGGGCAAAATAATGGTTTGTTTGGCTCGGGTTAATATCCCACTGCACCCGAACTTGAAAATTTAATGAGGTTTGGATTCGTAGGTAATTTGCATCTTTAACATGTTTCAAGCATGCATATCCACATTTAAAACATGTGAAGGATCAACTAGAAATCTCTTTCTTATGAAATGCCAAGCTATCTGGGTTGAACTAGTGGAATTTCTCAAACATGGATATCAAAACTCTTGTGTTCATTTGTGGTGTGTGAATAAATTTTCTTTGCTTACATTTGTTGTTGTTCTAAATTTTTTGCATACATAAACTCTAAAATATTTATTTATTTTTGATCTGTTTGCCTGAACTTTTTTGTTTACAAGAGATAAAGGGAAAAGTGAAAACTCATGTTTTGATTTAAGTGTGTCTGTAGCTTTTAGGGATTGTAAACTCTTTCTAGTTTTTAAATATCAGGTTTTCCAATCATCGGGAGACAAAGGGGGAGGCGGGGGAATTTTTAGCTGAGTGTTGACTCCTAGTCCAAAATCATTTCTTACAAAAATATAGCCCGCCCGTTACGCATGATTGACCGATAAATCACTTTACAATCATCTATGATTGTTATGTCAATTTTTTTGTAAATCGGAAAACAAATGGCTTGTTTGGCTCGGTTAAATATCCCACCGCACCCAAACTTGAGAATTTAATGAGGTTTGGATCCGTAGGTCATTTGCATCTTTAACATGTTTCAAGCATGCATATCCACATTTAAAACATGTGCAGGATAAACTAGAAATCTCTTTGTTATAAAATTCCAAGCTATCAGGGTTGAACTAGTGGAATTTCCCAAACTTGGGCATCAAAACTTTAGTGTTCATTTGTGGTGTGTGAATAAATTTTCTTTTCTTACATTTGTTGTTGTCCTAATTTTTTTTCTTACATAAACTCTAAAATTTTCATTTTGTTGGTCTTTGTTTGCCTTATTTTTTTGTTTACAAGAGATTAAAGAAAAAGTGAAAACCCAAGTTTTGATTTAAGGAAAATGTATACATCTGAAATGCAATGCACAAATGTAGAGAGAGATAATTCCAAAAAGTGTCTATAACTTTTAGGCATTGTAAACTCTTTTTAGTTTTTATATATCATGTTTTGCAATCATCGAAAAAAAAAGGGGAGGCGGGGGAATTTTTAGCTTAGTGTTGACTCCCAATCCATAAGTCATTTCTTAAAAAAATATAACCTGTTACACATGATTGACCGTTACATCACTTTACAATCATCAATGATTGTTAGGTCAGCTTTTTTGTAAAAGGACAAAATATTGGCTTGTTTTGCTCGGGTAAATATCCAACCGCACAAAAACTTGTGAATTTAATGAGGTTTGGACCCGTAGGTCATCTGCATCTTTAACATGTTTCAAGCATGCATGGATACATTTAAAGCATGTGCAGGATCAACTAGAAATCTCTTTCTTATAAAATTCCAAGCTATCATGGTTGAACTAGTGGAATTTCCCAAACTTAGATATCAAAACTTTTGTGTTCTTTTGTGGTGTGTGAATAAATTTTCTTTGCTTACATTTGTTGTTGTCTTAAATTTTTTGCATACATAAACACTAAAATTTACATTTTTTTGTGATCTGTTTGTCTTCCCTTTTTTGTTTACGAGATATAAAGGGCAAAGTGAAAAGTCAAGTTTTGATTTAAGCAAAAAGTATACATCTTAAACGGAAATGCCCAAATGTAGAGAGAGATAATTCCAAAAGTGTCTGTAACTTCTAGGGATTGTAAACTCTTCCTAGTTATTATATATCGGGTTTTGCAATCTTCGGGAAACAAAGGGGGAGGCTGGGGAATTTTTAGCTGAGTGTTGACTCCCAATCCATAAGTCATTTCTTAAAAAAATATAGCCCGTTCTACTAGATTGACCGATAAACCACTTTTAAATCGTCTAGGATTGTTAGGTCAGCTTTTTTGTTAATGAGAAAATAATGGCTTGTTTGGCTCGAGTAAATATCCCACCGTACCCAAACTTGGGAATTTAATGAGGTTTGGAACCGTAGGTCATCTGCCTCTATAACATGTTTCAAGCATGCATATCCACATTTAAAACATGTGCATGATCAATTAGAAATCTCTTTCTTATAAAATTCAAAGCTATCAGGGTTGAACTAGTGGAATTTCCCAAACTTGGTTATCAAAATTTTGTGTTCATTTTTTGTGTGTGAATAAATTTTCTTTGCATGCATTTGTTGTTGTTCTAAATTTTTTGCATACTCAAACTCAAAAATTTTCATTTTGTTGTGATCTGTTTGCCTTATCATGTTTGTTTTCGAGAGAAAAAGGGACAAGTGAAAAATATAGCCCGTTATGCAAGATTGACAGATAAATCACTTTACAATCATCTATGATCGTTAGATCAGCATTTTTATAAATCGGGAAAATAATGGCTTGTTTGGCTTGGTTAAATATCCCACAGCACAAAAACTTGAGAATTTAATGAAGTTTGGAACCGTAGGTCATCTTTATCTTTAACATGTTTCAAGCATGCATATCCACATTTAAAACATGTGCAGGATCACCTAGAAATCTCTTTCTTATTAAATTCCAAGCTATTAGGGTTGAAATAGTAGAATTTGCCAAAGTTAGATATCACAACTTTTGTGTTCATTTGTACTATGAGAAAAAAATTTATATGCTTTCATTTGTTGTTTTTCAAAATTTTTTGCTTACATAAACTCTAAAATTTTCATTTTTTTTGTGATCTGTTTGCCTTTTCTTTTTTGCTTATGAGAGATAAAGGGAAAACTAAAAAAAAAAAACATTTTAAGGAAAAAGTATATATCTAAAATGAAAATGAACAAATGTAGAGACAGATAATTCAAAAAAGTTTTTGTAACTTTTTGGAATTGTAAACTCTTTCTACTTTTTATATATCAGGTTTTGCAATGGTGGGGAAATAAAGGGGGAGGCGGGGGACATTTTAGCTTAGTGTTGACTTCCAATCCATAAGTAATTTCTTACAAAAATATAGCACGTTACACATCATTGACCAATAAATCACTTTACAATTATCTATGATTGTTATGTCAGGTTTTTTGTAAATGGGCAAAATAATGGCTTGTTTGGTTCGGGTAAATATGCCAGTGCAGCCAAATTTGAGAATTTAAGGAGGTTTGGATCCGTAGGTCATCAATATATTTAACATGTTTCAAGCATGCATATCCACATTTAAAACTTGTCCAAGATCAACTAGAAATATCTTTCCTATAAAATTCCAACCTATCAGGGTTGAACCAGTGGAATTTCCCAAACTTGGATATTAAAAGTTTTGCATTCATTTGTGGTATGTGAATAAATTTTTTTTACTTTCATTATTGTTTGTTCTAAATTTTTTGCATACATAAACTCTAAAATTTTCATTTTTTTGTGAATTATTTTCCTTATCTTTTTTGTTTAGGAGAGAGAAACAGGAAAGTGAAAACTCAAGTTTTGATTGAAGGAAAAAGTGTACATCTAAAATGGAAATGCACAAATGTAGAGAAAGATGATTTCAAAAAGTGTGTGTAACATTTAGGGATTGTAAACACTTTCTAGTTTTTATATACCAGGTTTTTCAATCGCCGAAAAACGAAGTGGGAGGCGGGGGAATTTTTAGCTGCGGGTTGACTCCTAATCCATAAATCATTTGTTACAAAAATATAGCCCGTTACACATGATAGACCGATAAATCACTTTAAAATCATCTATAAATGTTAGGTCCTTTCTTTGTAAATGAGAAAAATAACGGCATGTTTGGCTTGGTTAAATATCCTACCGTACCCAAACTTGAGAATTTAATGAGGTTTGGATCCGTAGGTCATCTGCATCTTTACCATGTTTCAAGCATGCATATCCACATTTAAAAGATGTGCAGGATCAACTAGAAATGTCTTTCTTATAAAATTCCAAGCTATTAGGGTTGAACTAGAAGAATTTCCCAAAGTTGGATGTCAAAACTTTTGTGTTCATTTGTGAAGTGTGAAAAAAATTTCTATGCTTTCACTTGTTGTTTTTCTAAATTTTTTGCGTACATAAACTCTAAAATTTTCATTTTGTTCTGATCTTTTTGCCTTATCTTGTTTGTTTTTGAGAGAAAAAGGGACAACTGAAAACTCAAGTTTTGATTTAAGGAAAAAGTGTACATCTAAAATTGAAATGCCCAAATGTAGAGAGAGATAATTCCAAAAAGTATCGGCAATTCTGAGGGATTGTAAACACTTTATAGTTTTTACATACCAGGTTTTGCAATCGTCTGAAAACGAAGTGTGGGGCGGGGGAATTTTTAGCTGAGTGTTGACTCCTAATCCATAAGTAATTTCTTACAAAAATATAGCCAGTTATGCAAGATTGACCGATAAATCACTTTCAAATCATCAATAAATGTTAGGCCCTCTTTTGTGTAAATGGGCAAAATAATGGCTTGTTTGGCTCGGGTAAATATCCCAGTGCACCCAAACTTGAGAATTTAATGAGGTTTGGATCCGTAGGTCATCTGCATCTTTAACATGTTTCAAGCATGCATATCCACATTTAAAACTTGTGCAGGATCAACTAGAAATCTCTTTCCCATAAAATTCCAACCTATCAGGGTTGTGGAATTTTCGAAACTTTGATATTAAAGCTTTTGTGTTCATTTGTGGTGTGTGAATAAATTTTATTTACTTTTATTTTTTTTGCTCTAAATTTTTTGCATACATAAACTCTAAAAGTTTCGTTTTATTGTGATTTGTTTGCCTTATCTTTTTAGTTTACAAGAGATAAACAGGAAAGTGAAAACTCAAGTTTTGAATGAAGGAAAAAGTGTACATCTAAAATGGAAATGCACAAATGTAGAGAGAGATGATTTCAAAAAGTGTGTGTAACTTTTAGAGATTGTAAAATTTTTCTAGTTTTTATATACCAGGTTTTTCAATCGTTGGGAAACGAAGTGGGAGGCGGGGGGAATTTTTAGTTGAGAGTTGACTCCTAATCCATAAGTCATTTGTTACAAACATATAGACCGTTACACATGATAGAACGATAAATCACTTTAAAATCATCTATGAATGTTAGGTCCTCTCTATGAAATGGGCAAAATAATGGCATGTTTGGCTTGGTTAAATATCCCACCGTACCCAAACTTCAGAATTTAATGAGGTTTGGAACCGTAGGTCATCTGCCTCTATAACATGTTTCAAGCATGCATATCCACATTTAAAACATGTGCAAGATCAACTAGAAATTTTTTTCTTGTAAAATGCCAAGCTATCAGGGTTGAACTAGTGGAATTTCCCAAACTTAGATATCAAAACTTTTGTGTTCATTTTTTGTGCGTGAATAAATTTTCTTTCCTTACATTTTTTGTTGTTCTAATTTTTTTGCATACATAAACTCTAAAATTTTTATTTTGTTGTGATCTATTTGACTTATGTTTTTTGTTAACGAGAGATAACGGGAAAAGTGAAAACTCAATTTCTATTTAAGGAAAAAATATACATCTAAAATGGAAATGCACAAATTTAGAGAGAGAAAATTCTAAAATGTGTCAGTAACTTTTAGGGATTGTAAACTCTTTCTAATTTTTATATATTTGGTTATGCAATCGTCAGGAGACAAAGGGGCGGGGGAATTTTTAGCTAAGTCTTGACTTCCAATCCATCAGTCATTTCTTATAAGAACATAGCCCATTACACATGATTGACCGATAAATCAATTTACAATCACCTATTATTGATAGGCAGTTTTTTGTAAGAGGTCAAAATTGTTTGGCTAGGGTAAATATCCCATCGCACCCAAACTTGAGAATTTTATGAGGTTGGGATCTGTAGGTCATCGACATCTTTAACATGTTTCAAGCTTGCATATCCACATTTAAAACATGTGTTGGATCAACTAGAAATCTCTTTCTTATAAAATTCCAAGCTATCAGGGTTGAACTAGTGGAATTTTGCACACTTGGATATAAAAAAATTTGTGTTCATTTGTGGTGTGAGAATAAATTTTTTTTTCTAACATTTGTTGTTGTTCTAAATTTTTTGCATACATAAACTCTAAAATTTTCATTTTGTTCTGATCTGTTTGCCTTTTCTTTTTTATTTACGAGGAATAAAGGGAAAAGTGAAAACTTGAGTTTTGATCTAAGGAAAATGTATGCATCTAAAATGGAAATGCACAAATGTCGAGATAGATAATTTCAAAAAGTGTTTGTAACTTTTAGGGATTGTAAACTCATACTACTTTTTAAATATTAGGTTTTTAAATCGTCGAGAAACAAAGGGGGAGGCGGGGCACCTTTTAGCTTAATGTTGACTCCCAATCCATAAGTCATTTCTTACCAAAATATAGCCCTTACGCATGATTGACCAATAAATCACTTTCCAATCATTTATGATTGTTAGGTTAGCTTTTTTAAAATTGGGCAAAATAATGGGTTTTTTGGCTTGGGTAAATATCCCATCGCACCCAAAATTGTGAATTTAATGAGGTTTGGATCCGTAGGTCATCTACATCATTAACATGTTTCAAGCATGCATATCCACATTAAAAACATGTGAAGGATCAACTAGAAATCTCTTTCTTATAAAATTCCAAACTATCAGGGTTGAACTAGTGGAATTTCCCAAACTTGGATATCAAAACTTTTGTGATCATTTGTGGTGTGTGAATAAATTTTCTTTGCTCACATTTATTGTTGTTCAAAATTATTATGCATACATAAACTGTAAAATTTTCATTTTGTAGTGACCAGTTTGCCTTATCTTTTTTTTTTTTTACGAGAGATAAACGGAAAAGTGAAAACTCAAGTTTTTATTTAAGGAAAAAGTATACATCTAAAATGGAATTGCCCAAATGTAGAGAGAGATAATTCCAAAAAGTGTTTTTAACTTTTAAGGATTGTAAACTCTTTCTAATTTTTATATCTCATGTTTTGCAATCGTCGGGAAAGAAATAACGAGGCGGGGGAATTTTAGCTAATTGTTGCCTCCCAATCCATAAGTCATTTCTTTTAAAAATATATCCCATTACACCTGATTGACCAATAAATCACTTTACAATCATCTATGATGGTTAGGTCAGCTATTTTGTAAATGGGCAAAATAATGGATTGTTTGGCTCGAGTAAATATCCCACCGCACCCAAACTTGAGAATTTAATGAGGTTTGGATCCATAAGTCATTTGCATCTTTAACATGTTTTAAGCATGCATATCCACATTAAAAACATGTGCAGGATCAACTAGAAATCTCTTTCTCATAAAATTCCAAGTTATCAAGGTTGAACTAGAGGAATTTCCCAAACTTGGATATCAAAACTTTTGTGTTCATTTGTGGTGAGTGAATAAATTTTCTTCTCTTACATTTGGTTTTTTTCTAATTTTTTTGCATACATAAACTCTAAAATTTTCATTTTGTTGTGATCTGTTTGCTTTATCTTTTTTTTTTTTATGAGAGATAAAGGGAAAAGTGAAAACTCAATTTTTGATTTGAGGAAAAAGTATACATCTAAAATGGAAATTCCCAAATGTAGAGAGCGATAATTCCAAAAAGTGTTTGTAACTTTTAGGGACTGTAAACACTTTCAAGTTTTTATATATCAATTTTTGCAATCGTCGGGAAAGAAAGGGGGACTCGGGGGAATTTTTAGTTGAGTGTTAACTTCCAATCCATTAGTCATTTCTTAAAAAAATATAGCCCGTTATGCATGATTGCCCAAAAATATATTTTACAATCATCTATTATTGTTAGGTCAGCTTTTTTGTGAATGGGTAAAATAATGGCTTGTTTGGCTCGGGTAAATATCCCACTGCACCCAAACTCTAGAATGTAATGAGGTTTGGATCCGAAGGTCATTTTCAGTTTTAACATGTTTTAAGCATGCATATCCACATATAAAACATGTGCAAGATCAACTAGAAATCTCTTTCTTATAAAATTCCAAGCTATCAGGGTTGAACTATTAGAATTTCCCAAAGTTGGATATCAAAACTTTTTTGTTCATTTGTGGTTTGTGAATAAATTTTCTATGCGTACATTTGTTGATGTTATAAATTTTTTGCATACATAAACTATAAAATTTTCATTTTATTGTGATCTGTTTGCCTTATCTTTTTTGTTGTCGAGAGATTAAGGGAAAAGTAAAAACTCAAGTTTTGATTTAGGAAAGAAGTATACATCTAAAATGAAAATGCACAAATGTAGAGAGAGATAATTCCAAAAAGTGTCGGTAACTATTAGGGATTGTAAACTCTTTCTAGTTTTTATATATCAGGTTTAGCAATCGTCGGGAAACAAAGGGGGAGGCGGGGGAATTTTTAGCTGAGTGCTTACTCCCAATCCATAAGTCATTTCTTACAAAAATATAGCCCGTTACACAAGATTGACAAATAAATTATTTTACAATCATCTATGATTGTTAGGTCAGCCATTTGTAAATGGTTAAAATATTGACTAGTTTTTCTCGGGTAAATATCCCATCCCAACCAAACTTGAGAATTTCATGAGGTTCTGATCCATAATTTTCATTTTTTGTGATCTGTTTGCCTTATCTTTTTTGTTTACGAAAGATAAAGGGAAGAGTGAAAACTCAAGTTTTGATTTAAGTAAAAAGTATACATTTAAAATGGAAATTCACAAATGTAGAGAGAGATAATTCCAAAAAGTGTCAGTAACTTTTAGGGATTGTACACTCTTTCTAGTTTTTACATATCAGGTTTTCCAATCGTCTAGAAATAAAGGGGGAGGCGGGAGAATTTTTAGCTGAGTATTGACTCCCAGTCCATAAGTCATTTCTTACAAAAATATAGCCCGTTACGCATGATTGACCGATAAATCACCTTACAATCATCTATGCTTGTTAGGTCAATTTTTTTGTAAATGAGCAAACTAATGGCTTGTTTGGCTCGGTTAAATATCCCACCGCATCCAAACTTCTGTAGGTCATTTGCATCTTTAACATGTTTCACGCATGCATATCCAAATTTAAAACATGTGCAGGATCAACTAGAAATCTCTTTCTTATAAAATTCCAAGCTATCCGGGTTGAACTAGTGGAATTTCCCAAACTTGAATATCAAAACTTTTGTGTTCATTTGTGGTGTGTGAATAAATTTTCTTTGCTTAAATTAGTTGTTGTCCTAAACTTTTTGCATTCACAAACTCTAAAATTTATATTTTGTTGTGATTTATTTAACTTATCTATTTTGTTTACAAGAGATAGAAGAAAAAGCGAAAACTCAAGTTTTGATTTAAGGAAAATGTACACATCTAAAATGCAAAGCACAAATGTTGAGAGAGATAATTTCAAAAAATGTCTATAACTTTTAGGGATTGTAAACTCATTCTACTTTTTATATATCATGTTTTACAAGCGTCGGAAGACAAAGGGGGAAGCGGGGGAATACTGAGCATAGTGTTGACTCTCAAGCTATAAGTCATTTCTTACAAAAATATAGGCTGTTGCGCATGGTTGACAGATAAATCACTTTACAATTATCTATGATTGTTAGGTCAGCAATTTTGTAAATGTGAAAAATAATGGCATGATTAGCTCAGGTAAATATCCCACCGCACCCAAACGTGAGAATTTAATGAGATTTGTATCCATAGGTCATCTGCATCTTTAACATGTTTCAAGGATGCATATCCACATTTAAGACAACTGAAGTATCAACTAGAAATCTCTTTCTTATAAAATTCCTTTTTATCAGGGTTGAACTACAGAAATTTCCCAAACTAGGCTATCAAAACATTTGTGTTCACTTGTGGTGTGTGAATAAATTTTCTTTGCTTACATTTGTTGTCGTCCTAAATTTTTTGCATACATAAACTCTAAAATTTTCTTTTTGTTGTGATATGTTTGCCTTATCTTTTTTGTTTACTAGAGATAAAGGGAAAAGTGAAAACTCAAGTTTTGATTTAAGGAAAATGTATACATATAAAATGGAAATGCCAAAATGTAGAGAGAGATAATTCCAAAAAGTGTTTGTAACTTTTACGGATTGTAAACTCTTTCTAGTTTTTATATATCAGGTTTTGCAATTGTCGAGAAACAAAGGGGGAGGCTGGGGAATTTTTAGCTGGGTGTTGAATTCCAATCCATAAGTCATTTCTTACAAAATTATAGCCCAATACGTATGATTTTCAGATAAATCACTTTACAATCATGTATGATTGTTAGGTCAGCTTTTTTGTGAATGGGCAAAATAATGGCTTGTTTGGCTCGGGTAAATATCCCACTGCCCCCAAACTCTAGAATTTAATGTGGTTTTGATCCGTAAGTCATTTGCAACTTTAACATGTTTCAAGCAGGCATATCCACATTTAAAACATGTGCAAGATCAACTAAAAATCTCATTTGTGGTTTGTGAATAAATTTTCTTTGCTTACATTTGTTGTGGTTCTAACTTTTATGCATACATAAACTCATAAATTTTGATTTTGTTGCGATTTGTTTGCCTTATCATTTTTGTTTTTGAAAGATAAAGGGGAAAGTCAAAACTCAAGTTTTGATTTTAGGAAAAAGTATACATCTAAAATGGAAATGCACAAATGTAGAGAAAGATAATTCGAAAAGTGTTTGTAACTTTTAGTGATTGTAAACTCTTTCAAGTTTTTATATATCAAGTTTGGCAATTGTCGAGAAACAATGGGGGAAGCGGGGGAATTTTTAGTTGAGTGTTGACTCTCAATCCATAAGTCATTTCTTACAAAAATGTAGCCCGTTACACAAGATTGACGAATAAATCAATTGACAATCATTTATGATTGTTAGGTCAATTTTTTTCTAAATGGGTAAAATAATAGTTTGTTTGGCTTGGGTAAATATCCCACAACACCCAATCGTGAGAATTTAATGAGGTTTGGATCCATAGGTCATCTTTAACATGTTTCAAGCATGCATATCCACATTTAAAACATGTGCAGGATCAACTAGAAATCTCTTTCTTATAAAATTCCAAGCTATAATGGTTGAACTAATGGAATTTCCCAAACTATGATATCAAAACTTTTGCATTCATTTGTGGTGGGTGAATAAATTTTCTTTGCCAACATTTGTTGTTTTTCTAAATTTTTTACTTACATAAACTCTAAAATTTTCATTTTGTTGTGTTTTGTTTGCCTTATCTTTTTTGTTTACGAGAGCTAAAGGGAAAAGTGAAAACTATAGTTTTGATTTAAGGAAAAAGTATACATCTAAAATGGAAAGGCACAAATGTAGAGAGAGATAATTCCAAAAAGTGTCTGTTACTTTTAGGGATTTTAAACTCTTTTTGGTTTCTATTTATTAGGTTTTGCAATAGTCGGGAAACAAAGGGGGAGGCGGGGGAATTTTTAGCTAAGTGTTGACTCCCAATCCATAAGTCATTTCTTACAAATATACAGCCCATTTCGCATGATTGACCGATAAATCACTTTACAATCATCTATGATTGTTAGGTCACCTTTTTTGTAAATGGCCATTATAATGGCCATTTTGGCTTGGGTTAATTTCCCACTGCACCCAAACTTGAGAAGTTAATGAGGTTTGGATCCGTAGGTCATCACATCTTTAACATGTTTCAAGCATGCATATACACATTTAAAACATGTGCAGGAACAACTAGAAATCTATTTCTTATAAAATTCCAAGCTATCAAGGTTGAACGAGTGGAATTTTCCAAACTTGGATGTCAAAATTTTTGTGTTCAATTGTGGTGTGGGAATAAATTTTCTTTGCTTACATTGTTGTTGTTCTAAATTTTTTGCATACATAAACTCTAAAATTTTCATTTTGTTGTGATCTGTTTGCCTTATCTTTTTTGTTTATGAGAGATAATGGGAAAAGTGAAAACTCAAATTTTGATTTAAGGAAAAAGTATACATCTAAAATGGAAATGCAGAAATGTAGACAAAGATAATTCTAAAAAGTGTTTGTAACTTTTAGGGATTGTAAACTCTTTCTAGTTTTTATATATCAGGTTTTGCAATCGTCGGGAAACAAAGGGGGAGGCGGGGGAAATTTTAACTGAGTGTTGACTGCCAATCCATAATCATTTCTTACAAACACTATAGCCAATTTCTTGCAATTGTTGAGAAACAAAAGGAAACTTTCGCTGAGTGTTGACTCCCAATCCTTAAGTCATTTATTACAAAAATATAGCCCGTTACGCATGATTGACCGATAAATCATTTTACAATCATGTATGATTGTTAAGACAGTTTTTTGGTACATGGGCAAAATAATGGCTTGTTTGGCTCGGTAAATATCCCACCGCACCCAAACTTGAGAATTTAATGAGGTTTGGATCTGTAGGTTATCTGCATCTTTAACAAGTTTCATGCATGCATATCCACATTTAAAACATTTGCATGATCAACTAGAAATCTCTTTCTTATAAAATTCCAAGCTATCAGGGTTGAACTAGTGGAATTTCTTAAACTTGGATATCAAAACTTTTGTGTTCATTTATTGTGTGCCAATAAATTTTCTTTGCTTACATTTGTTGTTGTTCTAATTTTTTTGCATACATAAACTCTAAAATTTTCATTTTGTTGAGCTCTATTGCCTTATCTTTTTTGTTTACAAGAGATAAAGGGAAAAATGACAACTCAAGTTTTGATTTAAGGAAAAAGTATACGTCAAAAAAGGAAAAGCACAAAATTAGAGAGAGATAATTCCAAAAAGTGTTTGTAACTTTTAGGGATTGTAAACTCTTTGTAGTTTTTATATATCATGTTTTGCAATTGTCCTGAAACAAAGGGGGAGGCGGGGGAATTTTTTGCTTATTGTTAACTTCCAATCCATTAGTCATTTGTTAAAAAAAATATAGCCCGTTACGCATGGTCTACCAATAAGTCACTTTACAATCATTTATGATTGTTAGGTCAGCATTTTTGTAAATGGGCCAAATAATTGCTTGATTGGCTCGGGTAAATATCCCACGGCACCTAAAGTTCAGAATTTAATGAGTTTTGTATCCATAGGTCATCTGCATCTTTAACACGTTTCAAGCATGCCTAGAAATCTCTTTCTTATAAAATTCTAAGCTACCAGGGTTGAACTAGTGGAATTTCCAAACTTGGATATCAAAACTTTTGTGTTCATTTGTGGTGTGTGAATAAATTTTCTTTGCTGACATTTGTTGTTGTTCTAAATTTTTGGCATACATAACCTTTAAAATTTTCATTTTGTTGTGATCTGTTTTCCATATCTTTTTTGTTTACGATAGATAAAGGGAAAAGTTAAAACTTAAGTTTTGATTTAAGGAAAAAGTATCCATCTAAAATGGAAACGCACAAATTTAGAGAGAGATAATTTCGAAAAGTTTTTATAACTTTTAGGCATTTTAAACTCTTTCTAATTTTTTACATCATGTTTTGCAATCGTCGCGAAACAAAGGGGGACGCGAGGGAATATTTAGTTGAGTATTGACAGCCAATCCATAAATCTTTTCTAACAAAAAATATAGCCCATTACGCATGATTGACCGATAAAACACTTTACAATCATCTATGATTGTTAGGTTTGTTTTTTTGTAAATGGACAAAATAATGGCTTGTTGTGCTCGCGTAAATATCCCACCGCATCCAAACTTGAGAATTTAATGAGGTTTGGATCCGTAGGTCATCTGCATCTTTAACATGTTTCAATCAAGCATATCTACATTTAAAACATATCCAGGATCAACTAGAAATCTCTTCCTTATAAATTTCCAAGCTATTAAGGTAGAACTAGTGGAATTTCCCAAACTTGGAAATCGAAACTTTTGTGTTCATTTGTTGGGTGTGAATAAATATTTTTTGCTTACATTTATACTAGTTCTGAATTTTTTGCATACAAAAACTCTTAATTTTTTATTTTGTTATGATCTGTTTGCCTTATCTTTTCTGTTTACGAGAGATAAAGGGAAAAGTGAATACTTAAGTTTTAATTTATGGAGAAAGTATACTTCTAAAATGGAAATGCACAAATGTAGAGTGAGATAATTCTAAAAAGTGTCTGTAACTTTTAGGGACTGTAAACTCTTTCTAGTTTTTATATATCAGGTTTTGAAATCGTTGAGAAACAAAGGGGGTGGTGGAGGAATTTTTAGTTGAGTGTTGACTCCCAATCAGTAAGTCATTTCTTACAAAAATATAGCCCGTTATGCCTGATTGACCGTTAGATCACTTTACAATCATCTATGATTGTTAGGTCAGTTTTTTGGTACATAGGTAAAATAATGGCTTGTTTGGCTCAGTAAATATCCCACCACACCCAAACTTGAGAATTTAATGAGGCTTGGATCCGTAGGTCATCTTCATCTTTAACAAGTTTCATGCATGCATATCCACATTTAAAACATTTGCATGATCAACTAGAAATCTCTTTCTTATAAAATTCCAAGCTATCAGGGTTGAACTAGTGCAATTTCTTAAACTTGGATATCAAAACTTTTGTGTTCATTTGTTGTGTGTCAATAAATTTTCTTTGCTTACATTTGTTGTTGTTCTAATTTTTTCGCATACATAAACTCTAAAATTTTCATTTTGTTGAGCTCTATTGCCTTATCTTTTTTGTTTACAAGAGATAAAGGGAAAAATGAAAATTCAAGTTTCGATTTAAGAAAAAAGTATACGTCAAAAAAGGAAAAACACAAAATTAGAGAGAGATAATTCCAAAAAGTGCCTGTAACTTTTAGGGATTGTAAACTCTTTGTAGTTTTTATATATCATGTTTTGCAATTGTCCTGAAACAAAGGGGGAGGCGGGGGAATTTTTTGCTTATTGTTGACTTCCAATCCATTAGTCATTTGTTAAAAAAAATATAGCCCGTTACGAATGGTCTACCAATAAATCACTTTACAATCATCTATGGTTGTTAGGTCAGCGTTTTTGTAAATGGGCCAAATAATATCTTGATTGGCTCGGGTAAATATCCCACCGCACCTAAACTTCAGACTTTAATGAGGTTTGTATCCATAGGTCATCTACATCTTTAACATGTTTCAAGCATGCCTATCCACATTTAAAACATGTGTATGATCAACTAGAAATCTCTTTCTTATAAAATTCTGAGCTACTAGGGATGAACTAGTGGAATTTCCAAACTTGGATATCAAAACTTTTGTGTTCAATTGTGGTGTGTGAATAAATTTTCTTTGCTGACATTTGTTGTTCTTCTAAATTTTTGGCATACATAACCTTTAAAATTTTCATTTTGTTGTGATTTGTTTTCCTTATCTTTTTTGTTTACGATAGATAAAGGGAAAAGTCAAAACTTAAGTTTTGATTTAAGGAAAAAGTATCCATCTAAAATGGAAACGCACAAATTTAGAGAGAGATAATTCCGAAAAGTTTTTATAACTTTTAGGGATTGTAAACTCTTTCTAATTTTTTATATCAGGTTTTGCAATCGTCGAGAAACAAAGGGGGACACGAGGGAATATTTAGTTGAGCATTGACAGCCAATCTATAAATCATTTCTAACAAAAATTATAGCCCATTACGCATGATTGACCGATAAAACACTTTACAATCATCTATGATTGTTAAGTTTGTTTTTTTGTAAATGGACAAAATAATGGCTTGTTGTGCTCGCGTAAATATCCCATCGCATCCAAACTTGAGAATTTAATGAGGTTTGGATCCGTAGGTCATCTGCATCTTTAACATGTTTCAATCATGCATAGCCACATTTAAAACATGTGCAGGATCAACTAGAAATCTCCTTCTTATAAAATTCCAAGCTATTAAGGTAGAACTAGTGGAATTTCCCAAACTTGGAAATCAAAACTTTTGTGTTCATTTGTTGGGTGTGAATAAATTTTTTTTGCTTACATTTCTACTAGTTCTAAATTTTTTGCATAATTTTTTGCATACAAAAACTCTTAATTTTTTATTTTGTTATGATCTGTTTGCCTTATCTTTTCTGTTTAAGAGAGATAAAGGGAAAAGTGAATAATTAAGTTTTAATTTATGGAGAATGAATACTTCTAAAATGGAAATGCACAAATATAGAGTGAGATAATTCTAAAAAGTGTTTGTAACTTTTAGGGACTGTAAACTCTTTCTAGTTTTTATATATCAGGTTTTGAAATCGTCGAGAAACAAAAGGGGTGGTGGAGAAATATTTAGTTGAGTGTTGACTCCCAATCAGTAAGTCATTTCTTACAAAAATATAGCCCATTACGCCTGATTGACCGTTATATCACTTTACAATCATCTATGATTGTTAGGTCAACTTTTTTGTAAATGGGCAAAATATCGGCTTGTTTGGCAAGGGTAAATATCCAACCGCACCAAAACATGAGAATTTAATGAGCTTTGGACCCGTAGGTCATCCGAATCTTTTACATGTTTCAAGCATGCATATCCACATTTAAAACATGTGCAAGATCAACTAGAAATCTCTTTCTAATAAAATTTTAAGCTATCAGGGTTGAACTAGTGGAATTTCCCAAACTTGGAAATCAAAACTTTTGTGTTCATTTTTGCAGTGTGAATAAATTTTCTTTGCTTACATTTGTTGTTTTCCTAAATTTTTTTAATCTATAAACTCAAAAATTTTCATTTTTTTGTGATTTGTTTCCCTTTTTTTTTTTTTTTTTTTACAAAATATAAAGTGGAAAGTTAAAACTCAAGTTTTGATATAAGGAAAAAGTATACATCTATAATAGAAATGCCCAAATGTAGAGAGAGATAATTCCAAAAAGTGTCTCTAACTTCTAGGGATTGTAAACACTTTCTAGTTATTATATGTCTGGTTTTACAATCATCGGGAAAGAAAAGGTGAGGCAGGGGAATTTTGAGCTGAGTGTTGACTCCCAATCCATAAGTCATTTCTTAAAAAATAAATAGTCCATTCCGCATGAATGACCAATAAATCACTTTACAATCATCTATGATTGTTAGGTAAACCTTTTTATAAATGGGCATTATAATGGCCATTTAGGCTCGGGTAAATTTCCCACCGCACCCAAACTTGAGAATTTAATGAGGTTTGGATCCGTAGGTCATCTTCATCTTTAACATGTTTCCAGTATGCATATCCACATTTAAAACATCTACAGGAACAACTAAAAATATCTTTCTAATAAAATTCCAAACTATCAGGGATACACTAATGAAATTTCCCAATCTTGGATATCAAAATTTTGTATTCATTTGTGGTGTGTGAATAAATTTTCTTTGTTTACATTGTTGTTGTTCTAAACTTTTTGCATACATAAACTCTAAAATTTTCTTTTTGTTGTGATCTTTTTGCCTTATCTATTTTGTTTATGAGAGATAAAGCGAAAAGTGAAAACTCAATTTTTTATTTAAGGAAAAAGTATACATCTAAAAGGGAAATGCACAAATGTAGAGAGCGATAATTCCAAAAAGTTTCTGTAACTTTTAGGGATTGTAAACTCTTTCTAGTTTTTATATATCAAGTTTTACAATCGTCGGGAAACAAAAGGGGAGGCAGGGGAATTTTTAGCTGAGTTAAGACTTCCAATCCATAAGTCATTTCTAACAAAAATAGAGCACGTTACGCATGATTGACCGATAAATAACTTTACAATCATCTATGATTGTTTGGTCAGCTTTTTTTGTGAATGGGCAAAATAACGGCTTGTTTGGCTCGGTTAAATATCCCACCGCACCCAAGCTCTAGAATTTAATGAGGTTTGGATTCGGAGGTCATTTGCATCTTTAACATGTTTCAAGCATGCATATCCACATTTAAAACATGTGAAGGATCAAATTGAAATCTCTTTCTTATAAAATGCCAAGCTATCTGGGTTGAATTGGTGGAATTTCTCAAACGTGGATATCTAAACTTTTGTGTTCATTTGTGGTGTGTGAATAAATTTTCTTTGCTTACATTTGTTGTTGTTCTAAATTTTTTGCATACATAAACTCTAAAATATTTATTTATTTGTGATCTGTTTGCCTTAACTTTTTTGTTTACGAGAGATACAGGGAAAAGTGGAAACTCAAGTTTTGATTTAAGTGTGTCTGGTAGCTTTTAGGGATTGTAAACTCTTTCTAGTTTTTGTATATCAGGTGTTCCAATCGTCGGGAAACCAAGGGGGAGGCGGGGGAATTTTTAGCTGAGTGTTGACTCCCAGTCACAAATCATTTCTTACAAAAATATAGCCTCTTAAGCATGATTGACCGATAAATCACTTTACAATCATCTATGATTGTTATGTCAATTTTTTTGTAAATCTGCAAACAAATGGCTTGTTTGGCTCGGTTAAATATCCCACCGCACCCAAACTTGAGAATTTAATGAGGTTTGGATCCGTAGGTCATTTGCATCTTTAACATGTTTTAAGCATGCATATCCACATTTAAAACATGTGCTGGATCAACTAGAAATCTCTTTCTTATAAAATTCCAAGCTATCAGGGTGTAACTAGTGGAATTTCCCAAACTTGGATATCAAAATTTTAGTGTTCATTTGTGGTGTGTGAATAAATTTTCTTTTCTTGCATATGTTGTTGTCCTAAATTTTTTGCACACAAAAACTCTAAAATTTTCATTTTGTTGTGTTCTATTTACCTTATTTTTTTGTTTACAAGAGATAAAAGAAAAAGTGAAAAGTCAAGTTTTGATTTAAGGAAAATGTATACATCTGAAATGCAATGCACAAATGTAGAGAGAGATAATTCCAAAAAGTGTCTGCAACTTTTAGGGATTGTAAACTCTTTCTAGTTTTTATATATCATGTTTTGCATTCATCGGAAAAAAAGGGGAGGCGGGGGAATTTTTAGCTTAGTGTTGACTCCCTATCCATAAGTCATTTCTTAAACAAATATAGCCTGTTACGCATGATTGACCATTATATCACTTTACAATCATCTATGATTGTAAGATCAGCTTTTTTGTAAATAGACAAAATATTGTCTTGTTTTTCTCGGGTAAATATCCAACCGCACAAAAACTTAAGAATTTAATGAGGTTTGGACCCGTAGGTCATCTGCATCTTAAACATGTTTCAAGCATGCATATCCACATTTAAAACATGTGCAGGATCAACTAGAAATCTCTTTCTTATAAAATTCCAAGCTATCAAGTTTGAACTAGTGGAATTTCCCAAACTTGGATATCAAAACTTTTCTGTTCTTTTGTGGTGTGTGAATAAATTTTCTTGCTTATATTTGTTGTTGTCTTAAATTTTTTGCATACATAAACACAAAAATTTACATTTTTTGTGATCTGTTTGCCTTCCCTTTTTTGTTTACGAGTTATAACGGGGAAAGTGAAAAGTCAAGTTTATTTAAGTAAAAAGTATACATCTTAAACGAAAATGCCCAAATGTAGACAGAGATAATTCCAAAAAGTGTCTGTAACTTCTAGGGATTGTAAACTCTTCCTAGTTATTATATATCGGGTTTTGCAATCTTCGGGAAACAAAGGGGGAGGAAGGGGAATTTTTAGCTGAGTGTTGATTCCCAATCCATAAGTCATTTCTTAAAAAAAATTGCCCGTTCTGCTTGATTGACCGATAAATCACTTTTAAATCATCTATGATTGTTAGGTCAACTTTTTTGTAAATGTGAAAAAAATGGCTTGTTTGGCTCGAGTAAATATCCCACCGCACCCAAACTTGGGAATTTAATGAGGTTTGGAACCGTAGGTCATCTGCATCTTTAACATGTTTTAAGCATGCATATCCACATTTAAAACATGTGCAGGATCAATTAGAAATCTCTTTCTTATAAAATTCTAAGCTATCAGTGTTGAACTAGTGGAATTTCCCAAACTTGGATATCCAATATTTTGTGTTCATTTTTTGTGTGTGAATAAATTTTCTTTGCATGCATTTGTTGTTGTTCTAAATTTTTTGCATACATAAACTCTAAAATTTTCATTTTGTTGTGATCTGTTTGCCTTATCTCTTTTGTTTTCGAGAGAAAAAGGGACAAGTGAAAACTTAAGTTTTAATTTAATGAAAAAGTGTACATCTAAAATGGAAAATCACAAATGTAGTGGGAGATAATTAAAAAAAGTGTCTGTAACTTTTAGGGATTGTAAACTCTTTGTAGTTTTCACATATCAGGTTTTCCAATCATCAGAAAACAATGGGAGAGCGAGGGGGGGGGGGATGATTGCTAGCTGAGTATTGACTCCCAATCAATAAGTAATTTCTTATAAAAATATAGCCCATTACACAAGATTGATAGATAGATCACTTTACAATCATCTATGATCGTTATGTCAGCTTTTTTATAAATTGGTAAAATAATGGCTTGTTTGGCTCGGTTAAATATCCCACAGCTCAAAAACTTGAGAATTTAATGAAGTTTGGAAACATAGGTCATCTGTATCTTGAACATGTTTCAAGCATGCATATCCACATTTAAAACATGTGCAGGATCAACTAGAAATCTCTTTCTTATTAAATTCCAAGCTATCAGGGTTGAACTAGAGGAATTTCCCAAAGTTAAATATCAAAAATTTTGTGTTTATTTGTACTGTGTGAAAAAGCTTTATATGCTTTCATTTTTTGTTTTTCAAAATTTTTTGCGTACATAAACTATAAAATTTTCATTTTGTTGTGATCTGTTTGCCTTATCTTTTGTGTTTACGAGAGATAAAGGGGAAACTTAAAAAAAAAAGTTTTGATTTAAGGAAAAAGTATGCATCTCAAATGGAAATGCACAAATGTAGAGAGAGATAATTCAAAAAAGTGTCTGTAAATTTTAGGGATTGTAAACTCTTTCTACTTTTTTTATATCAGGTTTTGCAATGGTGGAGAAATAAAGGGGGAGGCGGGGGACATTTTAGCTTAGTGTTGACTCCCAATCCATAAGTAATTTCTTAAAAAAATATAGCACTTTACACATCATTGACCGACAAATCACTTTACAATTATCTATGATTGTTATGTCTGGTTTTTTGTAAATGGGCAAAATAATGGCTTGTTTGGCTCGGGTAAATATGCCAGTGCACCCAAATTTGAGAATTTAATGAGCTTTGGATCCGTAGGTCATCTGCATCTTTAACTTGTTTCAAACATGCATATCCACATTTAAAACTTGTCCAGGATCAACTAGAAATATCTTTCTTATAAAATTCCAACCTATCAAGGTTGAACTAGGGGAATTTCCAAAACTTGGATATTAAAAGTTTTGCATACATTTGTGGTGTGTGAATAAATTTTCTTTACTTTCATTATTGTTTGTTCTAAATTTTTTGCACACAAAAACTCTAAATTTTCATTTTTTTTGTGATCTGTTTGCCCTATCTTTTTTCTTTACGAGAGAGAAGCTGGAAAGTGAAAACTCAAGTTTGATTGGTGGAAAAAGTGTACATCTAAAATGGAAATGCACAAATGTAGAGAGAGATGATTTCAAAAAGTGTGTTTAACTTTTAGGGATTTTAAACTCTTTCTAGTTTTTATATACCGGGTTTTTCAATAGGCGGGAAACGAAGTGGGAGGCGGGAGAATTTTCAGCTGAGTGTTGACTCCTAATCCATAAGTCATTTGTTACAAAAATATAGCCCGTTACACATGATAGACCGATAAATCACTTTAAAATCATCTATGGACGTTAGGTCCTCTCTTTGTAAATGGGCAAAATAATGGCATGTTTGGCTTGGTTAAATATCCCACCGTACCCAAACTTGAGAATTTAATGAGGTTTGGATCTGTAGGTCATCTGCATCTTTACCATGTTTCAAGCATGCATATCCACATTTAAAAGATGTACAGGATATATGAGAAATGTCTTTCTCTTAAACTTCCAAGCTATTAGGGTTGAACTAGTGGAATTTCCCAAAGTTGGATGTCAAACTTTTGTGTTCATTTGTGTAGTGTGAAAAAAATTTCAATGCTTTCATTTGTTGTTTTTCTGAATTTTTTGCATTCATAAACTCTAAAATTTTCATTTTGTTCTGATCTGTTTGCCTTATCTTGTTTGTTTTCGAGAGAAAAAGGGACAAATGAAAACTCAAGTTTTGATTTAAGGAAAAAGTGTACATAAAAAATGGAAATGCACAAATGTAGAGAGAGATAATTCAAAAGAGTGTCTGCAATTGTTAGGGATTGTAAACACTTTCTAGTTTTTACATATCAGGTTTTGCAATCGTCTGGAAACAAAGTGGGAGGCGGGGGAATTTTTAGCTGAGTGTTGACTCCCAATCCATAAGTAATTTCTTACAAAAATATAGCCCGTTACGCATGATTGACCAAAAAATCACTTTCAAATCATCAATGAATGTGAGGTCCTCTTTTTTGTAAATGGGCAAAATAATGGCTTGTTTGGCTCGGGTAAATATCCCAGTGCACCCAAACTTGAGAATTTAATGAGGTTTGGATCCAGAGGTCATCTGCATCTTTAACATGTTTCAAGCATGCATATCGACATTTAAAACTTGTGCAGGATCAACTAGAAATCTCTTTCTTATAAAATTCCAACCTATCAGGGTTGAACTAGTGGAATTTCCCAAACTTGGATATTAAAACTTTTGTGTTCATTTGTGCTGTCTGAATAAATTTTATTTACTTTCATTTTTTGTTGCTTTAAATTTTTTGCATACATAAACTCTATAAGTTTCGTTTTGTTGTGATTTGTTTGTCTTATCTTTTTAGTTTACAAGAGATAAACAGAAAAGTGAAAACTCAAGTTTTGATTGAAGGAAAAAGTGTACATCTAAAATGGAAATGCACAAATGTAGAGTGAGATGATTTCAAAAAGTGTGTGTAACTTTTAGGGATTGTAAACTCTTTCTAGTTTTTATATACCAGGTTTTTCAATCGTCGGGAAACGAAGTGGGAGGCGGGGGAATTTTTAGCTGAGAGTTGACTCCTAATCCATAAGTCATTTGTTACAAAAATATAGCCCGTTACACATGATAGACCGATAAATCACTTTAAAATCATCTATGAATGTTAGGTCCTTTCTTTGTAAATGGGCAAAATAATGGCATGCTTGGCTTGGTTAAATATCCCACCGTACCCAAACTTGAGAATTTAATGAGGTTTGGATCCATAGGTCATCTGCATCTTTACCATGTTTCAAGCATGCAAATCCACATTTAAAACATATGCAGGATCAACTAGAAATGTCTTCTTCTAAAATTCCAAGCTATTGGGGTTGTACTAGTGGAATTTCCCAAAGTTGGATGTCAAAACTTTTGTGTTCAATTGTGCAGTGTGAAAAAAATTTCTATGCTTTCATTTGTTGTTTTTCTAAATTTTTTGTGTAAATAAACTCTAAAATTATCATTTTGTTCTGATCTGTTTGCCTTATCTTGTTTGTTATCGAGAGAAAAAAGGGACAAGTGAAAAGTCAAGTTTTTATTTAAGAAAAAATATACATCTAAAATGGAAATGCACAAATGTAGAGAGAGAAAATTCCAAAAAGTGTCTGCAATTGTTAGGGATTGTAAACACTTTCTAGTTTTTACATATCGTGTTTTGCGATCGTATGGAAACAAAGTGGGAGGCGGGGGAATTTTTAGCTGAGTGGTGACTCCCAATCCGTAAGTAATTTCTTACAAAAATATAGCCCGTTACGCATGATTGACCGATAAATCACTTTCAAATCATCAATGAATGTTAAGGCCTCTTTTTTGTTAATGGGCAAAATAATGTCTTCATTGGCTCAGATAAATATCCCAGCGCACCCAAACTTGAGAATTTAATGAGGGTGGGATCCGTAGGTCATTTGCATCTTTAACATGTTTCAAGCATGCATATGCACATTTAAAACTTGTGCAGGTTCAACTAGAAATCTCTTTCTTATAAAATTCCAAGCTATCATGGTTGAACTAGTGGAATTTCCCTAACTTGGATATCAAAACTTTTGTGTTCATTTGTGGTGTGTGAATAAATTTTCTTTGCATACATTTGTTATTGTCCTAAATTTTTTGCATACATAAACTCTAAAATTTTCATTTTGTTGTGCTCTATTTGCCTTTTTTTATTTTTTACAAGAGATAAAAGAAAAAGTGAAAACTCAAGTTTTGATTTAAGGAAAATATATACATTTGAAATGCAATGCACAAATGTAGAGACAGATAATTCCAAAAAGTTTCTACAACTTTTAGGGATTGTAAACTCTTTCTAGTTTTTATATATCATGTTTTGCAATCATCAGGAAAAAAAGGGGGAGGCGAGGGAATTTTTAGAGTAGTGTTGCCTCCCAATCCATCAGTCATTTCTTAAAAAAATATAGCCTGTTACGCATGATTGACCATTATATCACTTTACAATCATCTATGATTGTTAGGTTAACTTTTTTGTAAATGGACAAAATATTGGCTTGTTTGGCTCGGGTAAATATCCAACAACCTGAAAACTTGAGAATTTAATGAGGTTTGGACCCGTAGGTCATCTGCATCTTTAACATGTTTCAGGCATGCATATCCACATTTAAAACATGTGCAGGATCAACTAGAAATATCTTTCTTGTAAAATTCCAAGCTATCAAGGTTGAACTAGTGGAATTTCCCAAACATGGATATCAAAACTTTTGTGTTCTTTTGTGGTGTGTGAATAAATTTTCTTTGCTTACATTTGTTGTTGTCCTAAATTTTTTGTGTACGAGATATAAAGGGGAAAGTGAAAACTCAAGTTTTGTTTTAAGGAAAAAGTGTACATCTAAAATGGAAATGCACAAATGTAGAGAGATAATTCCAAAAAGTGTCTCCAACTGTTAGGGATTGTTAACACTTTCTAGTTTTTATATACTAGGTTTTGCAATCGTTTGGAAACAAAGTGGGAGGTGGGGGAATTTTTAGTTGAGTGTTGACTCCCAATCCATAAGTAATTTCTTACAAAAATATAGCCCGTTACGCATGATTGACCGATAAATCACTTTCAAAGCATCAATGAATGTTAGGTCCTCTTTTTTGTAAATGGGCAAAATAATGGCTTGTTTTGCTCGGGTAAATTTCTCAGCGTATCCAAACTTGAGAATTTAATGAGGTTTGGATCCGTAGATCATCTGTATCTTTAACATGTTTCAAGCATGCATATCCACATTTAAAACTTGTGCAGGATCAACAAGAAATCTCTTTCTTATAAAATTCCAACCTATCAGGGTTGAACTAGTAGAATTTCCCAAACTTGGATATTAAAACTTTTGTGTTCATTTGTGTTGTGTGAATAAATTTTAGTTACTTTCAATTTTTGTTGCTCTAATTTTTTTGCATCCATAAACTCTAAAATTTTCATTTTGTTGTGATCTGTTTGCCTTATCTTTTTTGTTTACAAGAGATAAACGGGAAAGTGAAAACTCTAGTTTTGATTGAAGGAAAAAGTGTACATCTAAAATGGAAATGCACAAATGTAGAGAGAGATGATTTCAAAAAGTGTGTGTTACTTTTAGGGATTGTAAACTCTTTCTAGTTTTTATTTACCAGGTTTTTCACTTGTCAGGAAACGAAGTAGGGGGCAGGGGAATTTTTATGTGAGTGTTGACTCCTAATCCATAAGTCATTTCTTACAAAAATATAGCCCGTTACACATGATTGACTGATAAATCAATTTAAAATCATCTATGAATGTTAGGTCCTCTCATTGTAAATGGGCAAAATAATGGCATGTTTGGCTTGGTTAAATATCCCACCGTACCCAAACTTGAAAATTTAATGAGGTTTGGATCCGTAGGTCATCTGCATCTTTACCATGTTTCAAACATGCATATCCACATTTAAAAGATGTGCAAGATTGACTAGAAATCTCTTTCTTATAAAATTCCAATCTATTAGGGTTGAACTAGTGGAATTTCCCAAATTTGGATATCAAAATTTTTGTTTTCATTTTTACTATGTGAAAAAAATTTCTATGCTTTCATTTGTTGTTTTACTAAATTTTTTGCATACATAAACTCTAAAATTTTCATTTTGTTGTGATATTTTTGCCTTATCTTTTTTTTTTTACGAGAGATAAAGGGAAAATTGAAAACATAAGTATTGATTTAAGGAAAAAGTATACATCTAAAATGCATATGCACAAATGTAGAGGGAGACAATTCAAAAAATTGACTGCAACTTTTAGAGATTGTAAACTCTTTCTAGTTTTTATATATCAGGTTTTGCAATCGACGGGAAACAAAGGGGGAGGCGGGGGAATATTTTGCTGAGTGTTGACTCCAAATCCGAAAGGCATTTCTTACAGAAATATAGCCCGTTACTCATGATTGACAGATAAATCACTTTACAATCATTTATTGTTGTTACGACAGCTTTTTTTGTAAATGGGCAAAAAAAGGGCTTGTTTGGCTCGGGTAAATATCCCAGTGGTCCCAAACTTGAGAATTTAATGTGGTATGGATCCGTAGGTCATCTCCATCTTTAAAATGTTTCAAGCATGCATATCCACATTTAAAACTTGTGCAGCATCAACTAGAAATCTCTTTCTTATAATATTCCAACCTATCAGGGTTGAACTAGTGGAATTTCCCAAACTTGGATATTAAAAATTTTGTGTTCGTTTGTGGTGTGTGAATAAATTTTCTTTACTTACATTTGTTGTTGCTTCAAATTTTTTGCATACATAAACTCTAAAATTTTCATTTTGTTGTGATCTGTCCGGCTTATCTTTTTTTATTTTACGAGATATAAAGGGGAAAGTGGAAACTCAAGTTTTGATTTAAGGAAAAATGGTACATCTAAAATTCAAATGCACAAATGTAGACAGAGATAATTCATAAAAGTGTCTCTAACTTTTAGGGATTGTAAACTCTTTCTAGTTTTTATATATGAGGTTTTAAAATCGTCAGGAAACGAAGTGGGAGGTGTGGGAATTTTTAGCTGAGTGTTGACTCCCAATGCATAAGTCATTTCTTAAAAAAATATAGCCCGTTATGCATGATTGACCGATAAATCACTTTAAAATCATTTATGAAGGGTACGTCCACTTTTTTGTAAATGGGCAAAATAATGGCTTGTTTGGGTCGGGTTAATATCCCACCGCACCCAAACTTGAAAATTTAATGAGGTTTGGATCCGTAGGTCATCTGCATCTATAACATATTTCAAGCATGCTTATCCACATTTAAAACATGCGCAGGATCAACTAGAAATCTCTTTCTTCTAAAATTCCAAGCTATCAGGGTTGAACTAGTGGAATTTCTCAAACTTGGATATCAAAACGTTTGTGTTCATTTGTGAATAAATTTTCTTTGCTTACATTTGTATTTGTTCTAAATTTTTTCCATACATAAACTCTAAAATTTTCAATTTGTTGTGACCTGTTTGACTAATCATTTTTGTTTACAAGAGTTAAACGGGAAAGTGAAAACTCATGTTTTGATTTAAGGAAAAAGTATACATCTAAAATGGAAATGCACAAATGTAGAGAGATATAATTCCAAAAATTTTCTGTAACTTGTAGGGATTGTAAACTCTTTCTAGTTTTTATATATCTGGTTTTGCAATCGACTGGAAAAAAAGGGGGACTCCAAATCCGCAAGGCATTTCTTACAAAAATATAGCCTCTTTCCCATGATTGACAAATAAATCACTTTACAATCATTTATGATTGTTAGGTTAGCTTTTTTGTAAATGGGCAAAATAATGGCTTGTATGGCTCGGGTAAATATCCCACCGCACTCACACTTGAGAAGTTAATGTGGTTTGGATCCGTAGCTCATATGCATCTGTAACATGTTTCAAGCATTCATATCCACATTTAAAATATGTGCAAGATCAACTAGAAATTTCTTTCTTGTCAAATTCCAAGCTATTAGGGTTGAACTAGTGGAACTTCCAAAACTTAAATATAAAAACTTTGGTGTTCATTTTTTGTGCGTGAATAAATTTTCTTTCCTTACATTGTTGTTGTTCTAATTTTTTTGCATACATAAACTCTAAAATTTTCATTTTGTTGTGATCTATTTGACTTATCTTTGTTGTTTACGAGAGATAACGGGAAAAGTGAAAAATCAATTTTGATTGAAGGAAAAAGTATACATCTAAAATGGAAATGCACAAATGTAGAGAGAGATAATTCCAAAAAGTGTCAGTAACTTTTAGGGATTGTAAACTCTTTCTAGTTTTTATATATCAGGTTATTGAATTGTTAGGAGACAACGGGGCAGGGTAATTTTTAGCCAAGTGTTGACTCCCAATCCATCAATCATTGCTTAAAAAAATATAGCCCATTACGCATTATAGACCGATAAATCACTTTACAATCACCTATGATTGTTAGGCAGTTTTTTGTAAGTGGTCAAAATTGTTTGGCTGGGGTAAATATCCCACCACACCCAAACTTGAGAATTTAATGAGGTTTTGATCCGTAGGTCATTTACATCTTTAACATGCTCCAAGCTTGCATATCCACATTTAAAACATGTGTTGGATCAACCAGTAATGTCTTTCTTATAAAATTCCAAGCTATCAGAGTTGAACTAGTGGAATTTTGCAAACTTGGATATAAAAACTTTTGTGTTCATTTGTGGTGTGAGAATAAATTTTCTTTTCTAACATTTGTTGTTGTTCTAATTTTTTTGCATACAAAAACTCCAAAATTTTCATTTTGTTCTGATCTATTTGCCTTTTCTTTTTTATTTACGAGAAATAAAGGGCAAAGTGAAAACTTGAGTTTTGATCTAAGGAAAAAGTATGCATCTAAAATGGAAATGCACAAATATCGAGAGAGATAATTCCAAAAAGTGTTTGTAACTTTTAGGGATTGTAAACTCATACTAGTTTTTATATATTAGGTTTTTCAATCGTCTAGAAACAAAGGGGGAGGCGGGGGACCTTTTAGCTTAGTGTTGACTTCGAATCCATAAGTCATTTCTTACCAAAATATAGCCCTTACGCATGATTGACCGATAAATCACTTTACAATCAACTATGATTGTTAGGTCAGCGTTTTTAAAAATGGGCAAAATAATGGGTTGTTTGGCTTGGGATATCCCATCGCACCCAAACTTGTGAATTTAATGAGGTTTGGATCCATAGGTCATCTGCATCATTAACATGTTTCAAGCATGCATATCCACATTAAAAACATGTGAAGGATCAACTAGAAATCTCTTTCTTATAAAATTCCAAAGTATTAGGGTTGAACTAGTGCTATTTCCCAAACTTGGATATCAAAACTTTTGTGATCATTTGTGTTGTGTGAATAAATTTTCTTTGCTTACATTTGTTGTTGTTCGAAATTATTATGCATACAGAAACTCTAAAATTTTATTTTGTTGTAATTTGTTTGCCTTATCTTTTTTGTTTACAAGAGATACAGGAAAAAGTGAAAACTCAAATTTTGATTTAAGGAAACAGTATACATCTAAAATGAAAATGCACAATTGTAGAGAGTGATAATTACTAAAAGTGTCTGTTACTTTTAGGGATTGTAAACTCTTTATAGTTTTTATATAACAAGTTTTGCAATCATCGAGAAACAATGGGAGAGGTGGGGGAATTTTTAGCTCAGTGTTGACTACCAATCCATATGTCATTTCATAAAAAAAATAGCCTGTTACGCATGATTGACCGATAAATTAATTTTCAATCATCTATGGTTGTTAGGTTAGCTTTTTTGTAAATGGGAAAAATAATGGCTTGTTTGGCTCGGGTAAATATCCTAACGCACCCAAACTTGAGAATATAATGAGGTTTGGATCCATTGGTCATCTGCATCTTTAACATGTTTCAAGCATGCATATTCACATTTAAAACATTTGTAGGATCAACTTGAAATCTCTATCAGGGTTGAACTAGTGGAATTTCCCAAACTGGGCTATCAAAACTTTTGTGTCCATTTGTGGAGTGTGAATAAATTTTCTTTGCTTACATTTGTTGTTGTACTAAATTTTTTGCATACATAAACTCTAAAATTTAGTTGTGATCTGTTTGCTCTATTTTTTTTTATGAGAGTTAAAGGTAAAAGTGAAAACTCAAGTTTAGATTAAAGGAAAAAGTATACATCTAAAATGGAAATGCACAAATGAAGAGAGATAATTCCAAAAAGTGTCTGTAACTTTTAGGGATTGTAAAATCTTTCTAGTTTTTATATATCAGGTTTTGCAATTGTCGGTAAACAAAGGGGTAGGCAAGGGAATTTTTAGCTGAGTGTTGACCCCCAATCCATAAGTCATTTCTAAAAAAAATATAGCCCATCTCGCATGATTGAGCAATAAATCACTTTACAATCATCTAAGATTGTTAGGTCAGTTTTTTATTAAATGGGCAAAATAATGGCTTGTATGGCTTGGGTAAATGTCCCACGACCCCCACACTTTAGAATTTAATGTGGTGTTGATCCGTAAATGATCTACATCTTTAACATGTTTCAAGCATGCATATCCATATTTAAAACATGTGCAAGATCAACTAGAAATTTCCTTCTTATAAAATTCGAAGCTATCAGGGCTGAACTAGTGGAATTTCCCAAAGTTGGATATCAAAATTTTTGTGTTCATTTGTGGTGTTTTAAGAAATTATCTTTGCTTACATTTGTTGTAGTTCTAGATTTTTTTGCATACATAAACTCTAAAATTTTCATTTTGTTGTGATCTGTTAGCCTTATCTTTTTTGTTTATGAGAGATAAAGGGAAAAGTGAAAACACTAGTTTGGATTTAAGGAAAAAGTATACATCTAAAATGGAAATGCTCAAATGTAGAGAGATAATTCTAAAAAGTTTTTGTAACTTTTAGGGATTGTAAACTCTGTCTAGTTGTTATATATCAGGTTTTTCAATCGTCGGGAAACAAAGGGGGAGGCGGGGGAATTTTTAGCTAAATGTTGACTCCCAAGCCAAAAATCATTTCTTATAAAAATATTGCCCGTTACGCATGATTGACCGATAAATCACTTTACAATCATCTATGATTTATAGGTCAGCTTTTTTGTAAATGGGCAAAATATTGGCTTGTTTGGCTCCGGTAAATATCCCACCGCATCCAAACTTGAGAATTTAATGAGGTTTGGATCCGTAGGTCATATGCATCTTTAACATGTTTGTAGAATACATATCCATATTCAAAACAAGTGGAAGATCAACTAGAAATCTCTTTCTAATAAAATTCCAAGATATCATTGTTGAACTAGTGGAATATCCCAAACTTGGATATCAAAAGTTTTGTGTTCATTTGTGGTGTGTGAATAAATTTTATTTTCTTACATTAGTTGTTGTTGTAATTTTTTGCATACATAAACTCTAAAATTTTCATTTTGTTGTGATCCGTTTGCCTTATCTTTTTTGTTTACGAGAGATAAAGGGAAAAGTGAAAACTCAAGTTTTGATTTAAGGAAAAAGTATGCATCTAAAATGGAAATGCACAAATGTAGAGAGATATAATTCCAAAAAGTGTCTGTAACTTTTACGGATTGTAAACACTTGCTAGTTTTTATATATCAGGTTTTGCAATCATCGGGAAACAAAGGGGGAGGCGGGGGAAGTTTTTGCAGAGTGTTGACTCCATATCCTTAAGTCATTTCTTACAAAAATATAGCCCGTTACTCATGATTGACCGATAAATCATTTTGCAATCATCTATGATTGTTAGGTCAGCGTTTTTTTAAATGGGCAAAATAATGGCTCTTTTGGCTCGGGTAAATATCCCACTGCACCCAAACCTAAGAATTTAATTAGGCTTGGATCCTTAGGTCATTTGCGTCTTTAACATGTTTCACGCATGCATATCCTCATTTAAGATATGTGCATGATCAACTAGAAATCTCTTTCTTATAAAATTCCAAGCTACTAGGGTTGAACTAGTGGAATTTCCAAAACTTGGATATCACAACTTTGGTGTTCATTTGTGGTATGTAAATAAATTTTCTATGCTTACATTTGTTGTTGTTCTAAATTTTTTGCATACATAAACTATAAAATTTTCATTTTGTAGTAATCTGTTTGCCTTATCTTTTTTTTTTACGAGAGATAAACGGAAAAGTGAAAACTCAAGTTTTGATTTAAGGAAAAAGTATACATCTAAAATGGAATTGCCCAAATGAATAGAGAGATAATTCCAAAAAGTGTCTCTAACTTTTAGGGATTGTAAACTCTTTCTAATTTTTATATCTCATGTTTTGCAATCGTCAGGAAAGAAATAACGAGGCGGGGAATTTTAAGCTAAGTGTTAACTCCCAATCCAAAAGTCATTTCTTTCAAAAATATATCCTGTTACGCCTGATTGACCAATAAATCACTTTACAATCATCTATGATGGTTAGGTCAACTTTTTTGTAAATGGGCAAAATAATGGATTGTTTGGCTCGAGTAAATATCCCACTGCACCCAAACTTGAGAATTTAATGAGGTTTGGATACGTAGGTCATTTGCATCTTTAACATGTTTCAAGCATGCATATCCACATTAAAAACATGTGCAGGACCAACTAGAAATCTCTTTCTCATAAAATTCCAAGTTATCAAGGATGAACTAGAGGAATTTCCCTAACTTGGATATCAAAACTTTTGTGTTCATTTGTGGTGTGTGAATAAATTTTCATCTCTTACATTTGGTGTTTTTCTAAATTTTTTGCATACATAAACTCTAAAATTTTCATTTTGTTGTGATCGGTTTGCTTTATGTTTTTTGTTTTTGAGAGATAAAGGGAAAAGTGAAAACTCATGTTTTGATTTATGGAAAAAGTATACATCTAAAATGGAAATTCCAAAATGTAAAGAGCGATAATTCCAAAAAGTGTCTGTAACTTTTAGGGATTGTAAACACTTTCTAGTTTTTATATATCAGGTTTTGCAATCGTCGGGAAAGAAAGGGGGAGGCGGGGGAATTTTTAGGTCAGTGTTGACTTCCAATCCATAAGTCATTTCTTACAAAAATATAACCCGTTACGCACGATTGCCCAAAAAATTATTTTACAATCGTCTATTATTGTTAGGTCAGTTTTTTTGTGAATGGGCAAAATAATGGCTTGTTTGGCTCGGGTAAATATGCCACCACACCCAAACTCTAGAATTTAATGAGGTTTGGATCCGTAGGCCATTTTCAGCTTTAACATGTTTCAAACATGCATATCCACATTTAAAACATGTGCAGGATCAACTAGAAATCTCTTTCTTATAAAATTCCAAGCTATCAGGGTTGAACTAGTAGAATTTCCCAAACATGGATATCAAAACTTTTGAGTTCATTTGTGGTATGTGAATAAATTTTCTATGCGTACATTTGTTGATGTTCTAAATTTTTTGCATACATAAACTATAAAATTTTCATTTTATTGTGATATGTTTCCCTTATCTTTCTTGTTTTCGAGAGATTAAGGGAAAAGTAGAAACTCAAGTTTGTATTTAGGAAAGAAGTATACATCTAAAATGAAAATGCACAAATGTAGAGAGAGATAATTCCAAAAAGCGCTGTAACGATTAGGGGTTGTAAACTCTTTCTAGTTTTTATATATCAGGTTTAGCAATCGTCGGGAAACAAAGGGGGACGCAGGGGAATTTTTAGCTGAGTGTTTACTCCCAATCCATAAGTCATTTCTTACAAAAAATAGACCGTTACACAAGATTGACAAATAAATTACTTTACAATCATCTATGATTGTTAGGTCAGGTTTTTTGTAAATGGTTAAAATATTGACTTGTTTTTCTCGGGTAAATGTCCCATCCCAACCAAACTTGAGAATTTCATGAGGTTTGGATCCGTAATTTTCATTTTGTTGTGATCTGTTTGCCTTATCTTTTTTGTTTACGAAAGATAAATGGAAAATTGAAAACTCAAGTTTTGATTTAAGTAAAAAGAATACATTTAAAATGGAAATGCACAAATGTAGAGAGAGATAATTCCAAAAAGTGTCTATAACTTTTAGGGATTGTAAACTCTTTCTAGTTTTTATTTATCAGGTTTTCCAATCGTAGGAAACAAAGGGGGAGGCGGGGGAATTTTTAGCTGAGCGTTGACACCCAGTCCATAAGTCATTTCTTACAAAAATATAGCCCATTACGCATGATTGACCGATAAATCACCTAAAAATCATAGATCCTTACAATAATCTATGATTCTTAGGTCAGTTTTTTTTAAATGAGCAAACTAATGGCTTGTTTGGCTCGGTTAAATATCCCGCCGCACCCAAACTTGAGAATTTAATGAGGTTTGGATCTGTTGGTTATTTGCATCTTTGACATGTTTCACGCATGCATATCCACATTTAAAACATGTGCAGGATCAACTAGAAATCTCTTTCTTATAATATTCCAAGCTATCAGGGTTGAACTAGTGGAATTTCCCAAACTTGAATATCAAAACTTTTCTATTCATTTGTGGTGTGTGAATAAATTTTCTTTGCTTACATTTGTTGTTGTCCTAATTTTTTTGCATTCGCAAACTCTAAAATTTTGACTTTGTTGTGATCTGTTTGCCTTATCTTTTTTGTTTACAAGAGATAAAAGAAAAAGCGAAAACTCAAGTTTTGATTTAAGGAAAATGTATACATCTAAAATTTAATGGAAATGTATACATCTAAAATGCAATGCAGAAATGTAGAGAAAGATAATTCCAAAAAGTATCTACAACTTCTAGGGATTGTAAACTCTTTCTACTTTTTATATATCATGTTTTAAAATCGTCAGGAAACAAAGGGGGAGGGGATATTGAGCATAGTGTTGACTCTCAAGCCATAAGTCATTTCTTACAAAAATATAGCCTGTTACACGTGGTTCACAGATAAATCACTTTACAATCATCTATGATTGTTAGGTCAGCATTTTTGTAAATGGGAAAAATAATGGCATGATTGGCTCAGGTAAATATCCCACAGCACCCAAACTTGAGAATTTAATGAGGTTTGTATCCGTAGCTCATCTGCATCTTTAACATGTTTCAAGATTGCATATCCACATTTAAGACAACTGAAGTATCAACTAGAAATCTCTTTCTTATAAAATTCCTTGTTATCAGGGTTGAACTACAGGAATTTCCCAAACTAGGCTATCAAAACTTTTGTGTTCATTAGTGGTGTGTGAGTAAAATTTCTTTGCTTACATTTGTTGTCGTCCTAATTTTTTTGCATACATAAACTCTAAAATTTTCTTTTTGTTGTCATATATTTGCCTTATCTTTTTTGTTTACGAGAGATAAAGGGAAAAGTGAAAACTCAAGTTTTGATTTAAGGAAAAAGTATACATATAAAATGGAAATGCCCAAATGTAGAGAGAGATAATTCCAAAAAGTGTCTGTAACTTTTACGGATTGTAAACTCTTTCTAGTTATTATATATCAGGTTTTGCAATCGTCGAGAAACAAAGGGGGAGGCTGGGGAATTTATAGCTGAGTGTTGACTTCCAATCCATAAATCATTTCTTACAAAATTATAGCCCGTTATGCATGATTGTCAGATAAATCACTTTACAATCATGTATGATTGTTAGGTCAGTTTTTTTGTGAATGGGCAAAATAATGGCTTGTTTGGCTCGGGTAAATATTCCACTGCACCCAAACTCTAGAATTTAATGTGGTTTTGATCCATAAGTCATTTGCAACTTTAACATGCTTCAAGCACGCATATCCACATTTAAAACATGTGCAAGATCAAATAAAAATCTCATTTGTGGTTTATGAATAAATTTTCTTCGCTTGCATTTGTTGTGGTTCTAACTTTTTTGCATACATACACTTATAAATTTTCATTTTTTTGTGATATGTTTGCCTTATCATTTTTGTTTTCGAAAGATAAAAGGGAAAGTCAAAACTCAAGTTTTGATATAAGGAAAAAGTATCCATCTAAAATGGAAATGCACAAATGTAGAGAAAGATAATTCGAAAAAGTGTTGGTAACTTTTAGTGATTGTAAACTCTTTCAAGTTTTTATATATCAGGTTTGGCAATCGTCGAGAAACAAAGGGGGAGGCGGGGGAATTTTTAATTGAGTGTTGACTCCCAATCCATAAGTCATTTCTAACAAAAATGTATCCCGTTACACAAGATTGACCAATAAAACACTTTACAATCAACTATGATTGTTAGGTCAGTTTTTTTCTAAATGGGCAAAATAATGGTTTGTTTGGCTTGGGTAAATATCCCACCGCACCCAAACTGGAGATTTTAATGAGGTTTGGATCCATAGGTCATCTGCATCTTTAACAAGTTTCAAGCATGCATATCCACATTTAAAACATGTGCAGGATCAACAAGAAATCTCTTTCTTATAAAATTCCAAGCTATAATGGTTGAACTAGTGGAATTTCCCAAACTATGACATCTAAACTTTTGTGTTCATTTGTGGTGGGTGAATAAATTTTCTTTGCCAACATTTGTTGTTGTTCTAAATTTTTTACTCACATAAACTCTAAAATTTCATTTTGTTGTGTTCTATTTGCCTTATCTTTTTTGTTTACGAGTGCTAAAGGGAAAAGTGAAAAATATAGTTTTGATTTAAGGAAAAAGTATACATCTAAAATGGAAATGCACAAATGTAGAGAGAGATAATTCCAAAAAGTGTTTGTTACTTTTAGGGATTGTAAACTCTTTCTATTTATTAGGTTTTGCAATCGTCAGAAAACAAAGGGGGAGAGGGGGGAATTTTTAGCTAAGTGTTGACTCCCAATCTATAAGTCATTTCTTACAAATATATAGCCCATTTCACATGATTGATCGATAAATCACTTTACAATCATCTATGATTGTTAGGTCAGCTTTTTTGTAAATGGGCATTATAATGGCCTTTTTGTCTCGGGTAAATTTTCCACCGCACCCAAACTTGAGAAGTTAGTGAGATTTGGATCCACAGGTCATCATATCTTTAACATGCTTCAAGCATACGTATACACATTTAAAACATGTGCAGGAACAACTAGAAATCTCTTTCTAATAAAATTTTAAGCCATCAAGGTTGAACTAGTGGAATTTACCAAACATGGATATCAAAACTTTTGTGTTCATTTGTGGTGTGTGAATAAATTTTCTTTGCTTACATTGTTGTTGTTCTAAATTTTTTGCATACATAAACTCTAAAATTTTCATTTTGTTGTGATCTGTTTGCCTTTCTTTTTTATTTATGAGAGATAATGGGAAAAGTGAAAAATCAATTTTTGATTTAAGGAAAAAGTATACATCTAAAATGAAAATGCAGAAATGTCGAGAGAGATAATTCCAAAAACTGTTTGTAACTTTTAGGGATTCTAAACTCTTTCTAGTTTTTATAAATCAAGTTTTGCAATCGTCGGGAAACAAAGGGGGAGGTGGGGGAAATTTTAGCAGAGTGTTGACTGCCAATCCATAAGTCATTTCTTACAAACACTATAGTCAGTTATGAATGATTGATCGATAAATCACTTTACAATCATCTATGATTGTTAGATCAGTTTTTTTTTAAATGGGCAAAATAATGGCTTGTTTGGCTCGGTAAATATCCCACCGCACACAAACTTGAGAATTTAATGAGGTTTGGATCCATAGGTTATCTGCATCTTTAACAAGTTTCAAGCATGCATATCCACATTTAAAACATTTGCATGATCAACTAGAAATCTCTTTCTAATCAAATTCCAAGCTGTCAGGGTTGAACTAGTGGAATTTCTTAAACTTGGATATCAAAACTTTTGTGTTCATTTGTGGTGTGTCAATAAATTTTCTTTGCTTACTTTTTTTGTTGTTCTAATTTTTTTGCATACATAAACTCTAAAATTTTCATTTTGTTGAGCTCTGTTTGCCTTATCTTTTTTGTTTACAAGAGATAAAGGGATAAGTGAAAACTCAAGTTTTGTTTTAAGGAAAAAGTATACGTCTAAAATGGAAATGCACAAAATTAGAGAGAGATAATTCCAAAAAGTGTCTGTAACTTTTAGGGATTGTAAACTCTTTCTAGTTTTTATATATCACATTTTGCAATCGTCCTGAAACAAAGGGGGACGCGGGAGAATTTTTAGCTTAGTGTTGACTTCTAATCCATTAGTCATTTGTTAAAAAAATATATCCCTTTACGCATGGTTGACCAATAAATCACTTTACAATCATCTATGATTGTTAGGTCAGCGTTTTTGTAAATGGGCCAAATAATTGCTTGATTGGCTTGGTTAAATATCCCACCGCCCCCAAACTTGAGAATTTAATGAGGTTTGTATCCGTAGGTCATCTGCATCTTTAACATGTTTCCAGCATGCATATCTAAATTAAAAACATGTGCATGATCAACTAAAAATCTCTTTCTTATAAAATTCTGAGCTATCAGGATTGAACTAGTGGAATTTCCCAAACTTGGATATCAAAACTTTTGTGTTCATTTGTGGTGTGTGAGTTTCTTTGCTGACATTTGTTGTTGTTCTAAATTTTTGGCATACATAACCTTTAAAATTTTCATTTTGTCGTGATCTGTTTTCCTTATCTTTTTTGTTTACGATAGATAAAGGGAAAAGTCAAAACTTAAGATTTGATTTTAGGAAAAAATATTCATCTAAAATGGAAATGCACAAATTTAGAGAGAGATAATTCCGAAAAGTGTCTGTAACTTTTAGGGATTGTAAACTCTTTCTAGTTTTTTATATCAGGTTTTGCAATCGTCGAGAAACAAAGGGGGATGCGGGGGAATATTTAGCTGAGTATTGACTGCCAATCCATATATCATTTCTAACAAAAAAAATAGCCCATTACGCATGATTGACCGATAAAACACTTTACAATCATCTATGATTGTTAGGTCTGCTTTTTTGTAAATGGGCAAAATAATGGTTTGTTGTGCTCACATAAATATCCCACTGCATCCAAACTTGAGAATTTAATGAGGTTTGGATCTGTAGGTCATCTGCATCTTTAACATGTTTCAATCATGCATATCCTCATTTAAAACATGTGCGGGTTCAACTAGAAATCTCTTTCTTATAAAATTCCAAGCTATCAGGGTAGAACTAGTGGAATTTCCCAAACATGGAAATCGAAACTTTTGTGTTCATTTGTTGGGTGTGAATAAATTTTCTTTGCTTACATTTGTACTAGTTCTAAATTTTTTGCATACAAAAACTCTTAATTTTTTATTTTGTTATGATCTGTTTGCCTTATCTTTTCTGTTTACGAGAGATAAAGGGAAAAGTGAAAACTTAAGTTTTGATTTATTGAGAAAGTATACTTCTAAAATGGAAATGCACAAAGGTAGAGTGAGATAATTCTAAAAAGTGCTGTAACTTTTAGGGACTGTAAACTCTTTCTAGGTTTTATATATCAGGTTTTGCAATCGTCGGGAAACAAAGGGGGTGGTGGAGGAATTTTTAGCTGAGTGTTGACTCCCAATCAGTAAGTCATTACTTACAAAAATATAGCCTGTTACGCCTGATTGACCGTTATATCACTTTACAATCATCTATGATTGTTAGGTAAGATTTTTTGTAATTGGGCAAAATATTGGCTTGTTTGGCAAGGGAAAATATCCAACCGCACCAAAACATGAGAATTTAATGAGGTTTGGACCCGTAGGTCATTTGCATCTTTAACATGTTTCAAGCATGCATATCCACATTTAAAACATGTGCAGGATCAACTAGACATCTCTTTCTTATAAAATTCCAAGTTATCAGGGTTGAACTAGTGGAATTTCCCAAACTTCGAAATCAAAACTTTTGTGTTCATTTTTGGAGTGTGAATAAATTTTCTTTGCTTACATTTGTTGTTGTCTTAAATGTTTTGAATATATAAACTCTAAAATTTTCATTTTTTTGTGATTTGTTTGCCTTCTCTTTTTTTTTTTACGAGATATAAAGGGGAAAGTGGAAACTCAAGTTTTGATATAAGGAAAAAGTGTAAATCTATAATAGAAATGCCCAAATGTAGAGAGAGATAATTCCAAAAAGTGTCACTAATTTCTAGGGATTGTAAACACTTTCTAGTTATTATATATCAGGTTTTGCAATCGTCTAGAAAGAAAAGGTGAGGCAGGGGAATTTTGAGTTGAGAATTGACTCCCAATCCATAAGTCATTTCTTAAAAACATATTGCCCATTCTGCATGATTGACCAATAAATCACTTTACAATCATTTATGATTGTTAGGTCAACTTTTTTTTTAAATGGGCATTATAATGGCCTTTTTGGCTGGGGTAAATTTCCCACTGCACCCAAACTTTAGAATTAAATGAGGTTTGGATCCGTAGGTCATCTGCATCTTTAACATGTTTCTAGCATGCATATCCACATTTAAAACATCTGTAGGAACAACTAAAAATCTCTTTCTTATAAAATTCAAAGCTATCAGGGATGAACTAATGGAATTTCCCAATTTTTATTATCAAAACTTTTGTATTCATTTGTGGTGTGTGAATAAATTTTCTTTGCTTACACTGTTGTTTTTCTAAAATTTTTGAATACGTAAACTCTAAAATTTTCTTTTTGTTGTGATCTGTTTGCCTTATCTATTTTATTTATGAGATATAAAGGAAAAAGTGAAAAACCAATTTTTTATTTAAGGAAAAAGTATACATCTAAAAGGGAAGTGCACAAATGTAGAGAGAGATAATTCCAAAAAGTGTCTGTAACTTTTAGGGATTTTAAACTCTTTCTTGTTTTTATATATCTAGTTTTACAATCGTCGGGAAACAAAGGGGGAGGCGGGGGAATTTTTAGTTGAGTTTTGAGTTCCAATCCATAAGTCATTTCTAACAAAAATAGAGCACGTTATGCATGATTGACCGATAAATCACTTTACAATCATCTATGATTGTTTGGTCAGCTTTTTTTAAAATGGGCAAAATAACGGCTTGTTTGGCTCGGTTTAATATCCCACCGCTCCCAAACTCTAGAATTTAATGAGGTTTGGATTCGTAGGTCATTTAAAACTTTAACATGTTTCAAGCATGCATATCCACATTTAAAACATGTAAAGGATCAACTAGAAATCTCTTTCTTATAAAATGCCAAGCTATCTGGGTTGAACTAGTGAAATTTCTCAAACGTGGATATCAAAACTTTTGTGTTCATTTGTGGTGTATGAATAAATTTTCTTTGCTTACATTTGTTGCTGTTCTAAATTTTTGGCATACATAAACTCTAAAAAATTTATTTATTTGTGATCTGTTTGCCTTAACTTTTTTGTTTACGAGAGATAAAGGGAAAAGTGAAAACTCAAGTTTTGATTTAAGTGTGTCTGTAGCTTTTAGGGATTGTAAACTCTTTCTAGTTTTTATATATCAGGTTTTCCAATCGTCGAGAAACAAAGGGGGAGGCGGGGGAATTTTTAGCTGAGTATTGACTCCCAGTCCAAAATCATTTCTTAAAAAAATATAGCCCATTACGCATGATTGACCGATAAATCACTTTACAATCATCTATGATTTTTATGCCAGTTTTTTGTAAATTGGCAAACAAATGGCTTGTTTGGCTCAGTTAAATATCACATCGCACCCAAACTTGTGAATTTATTGAGGTTTGGATCCGTAGGTCATTTGCAAGTTTAACATGCTTCAAGCATGCCTATCCACATTTAAAACATGTGCAGGATCAACCAGAAATCTCTTTCTTATAAAATTTCAAGCTATCAGGGTTGAACTAGTGGAATTTCCCAAACTTGGATATCCAAAGTTTAGTGTTCATTTGTGGTGTGTGAATAAATTTTTTTGCTTACATTCGTAGTCCTAAATTTTTTGCATACATAAACTCTAAAATTTTCATTTTGTTGTGCTTTGTTGGCCTTATTTTTTTTGTTTATAAGAGATAAAAGAAAAAGTGAAAACTCAAGTTTTGATTTAAGGAAAATGTATACATCTTAAATGGAATGCACAAATGTTGAGAGAGATAATTCCAAAAACTGTCTGTAACTTTTAGGGATTGTAAACTCTCATGTTTTGTAATCATCGAAAAAAAGGGGGAGGCAGAGGAATTTTTAGCTTAGTGTTGACTCCCAATCCATAAGTCATTTCTTAAAAAAATATAGCCTGTGACGCATGATTGACTGTTATATCATTTTACAATCATCTATGATTGTTAGGTCAGCTTTTTTGTAAATGGACAAAATATTGGCTTATTTTGCTCGGGTAAATATCCAACCGCACAAAAACTTGAGAATTTAATGTGGTTTGGACCCGTAGGTCATCTGCATCTTTCAAATGTTCAAGCATGCATATCCACTTTTAAAGCATCTGCAAGATCAACTAGAAATCTCTTTCTTATAAAATTCCAAGCTTTCAAGGTTGAACTAGTGGAATTTCCCAAACTTGGATATCAAAACTTTTGTGTTCTTTTGTGGTGTGTGAAAAAATTTTCTTTGCTTATATTTGTTGTTGTCTCAAAGTATTTGCATACATAAACACTAAAATTTACATTTTTTTGTGATCTGTTTGCCTTCCCTTTTTTTTTACGAGATATAATGGGGAAAGTGAAAAGTCAAGTTTTGATTTAAGCAAAAACTATACATCTTAAACGGAAATGCCCAAATGTAGAGAGAGATAATTCCAAAAAGTGTATGTAACTTCTAGGGATTGTAAACTCTTCCTAGTTATTATATATCGGGTTTTGCAATCTTTGGGAAACAAAGGGGGAGGCAGGGGAATTTTTAGCTGAATGTTGACTCCCAATCCATAAGTCATTTCTTAAAAAAATATAGCCCATTCTGCTTGATTGACCGATAAATCACTTTTAAATTGTCTATGATTGTTAGGTCAGCTTTTTTGTAAATGGGAAAATAATGGCTTGTTTGGGTCGAGTAAATATCCCACCGCACCCAAACATGGGAATTTAATGAGGTTTGGATCCGTAGGTCATTTGCATGTTTAACATGTTTCAAGCATGCATATCCACATTTAAAACATGTGCAGATCAACTAGAAATCTCTTTCTTATAAAATTCCAAGCTATTAAGGTTGAAATAGTGGAATTTCCCAAACTTGGATATGAAAACTTTAGTGTTCATTTGTGGTGTGTGAATAAATTTTCTTTGCTTACATTCATAGTCCTAAATTTTTTGCATACATAAACTCTAAAATTTTCATTTTGTTGTGCTCTATTGGCCTTATTTTTTTATTTATAAGAGATAAAAGAAAAAGTGAAAACTCAAGTTTTGATTTAAGGAAAATGTATACATCTGAAATGCAATGCTCAAATGTAGAGAGAGATAATTCCAAAACTGTCTGTAACTTTTAGGGATTGTAAACTCTTTCTAGTTTTTATATCTCATGTTTTGTAATCACCGAAAAAAAGGGGGACGTAGGGGAATTTTTAGCTTAGTGTTGACTCCCAATCCATAAGTCATTTCTTAAAAAAATATAGCCTGTGATGCATGATTGACTATTATAATATTTTACAATCATCTATGATTGTTAGGTCAGCTTTTTTGTAAATGGACAAAATATTGGCTTGTTTTGCTCGGGTAAATATCCAACCGCACAAAAACTTGAGAATTTAATGAGGTTTGGACCCGTAGGTCATCTGCATCTTTAAAATGTTCAAGCATGCATATCTACTTTTAAAGCATCTGCAAGATCAACTAGAAATCTCTTTCTTATAAAATTCCAAGTTTTCAAGGTTGAACTAGTGGAATTTCCCAAACTTAGATATCAAAACTTTTGTGTTCTTTTGTGGTGCGTGAAAAAATTTTCTTTGCTTATATTTGTTGTTGTCTCAAAGTATTTGCATACATAAACACTAAATTTACATTTTTTGTTGATCTGTTTGCCTTCCCTTTTTTGTTTATGAGATATAATGGGGAAAGTGAAAAGTCAAGTTTTGATTTAAGGAAAAACTATACATCTTAAACGGAAAAGCCCAAATGTAGAGAGAGATAATTCCAAAAAGTGTCTATAACTTCTAGGGATTGTAAACTCTTCCTAGTTATTATATATCGGGTTTTGCAATCTTTGGGAAACAAAGGGGGAGGCAGGGGAATTTTTAGCTGAGTGTTGACTCCCAATCCATAAGTCTTTTCTTAAAAAAATATAGCCCATTCTGCATGATTGACCGATAAATCACTTTTAAATTGTCTATGATTGTTAGGTTAGCTTTTTTGTAAATGGGAAAATAATGGCTTGTTTGGCTCGAGTAAATATCCCACCGCACCCAAACTTAGGAATTTAATGAGGTTTGGAACCGTAGGTCATCTGCATCTTTAACATGTTTGAAGCCTGCATATCAACATTTAAAACATGTGCAAGATCAATTAGAAATATCTTTCTTTTAAAATTCCAAGCTATCAGAGTTGAACTAGTGGAATTTCCCTAACTTGGATATCAAAACTTTTGTGTTCATATTTTGTGTGTGAATAAATTTTCTTTGCATACATTTGTTGTTGTTCTAAATTTTTTGCATACATAAACTCTAAAATCTTCATTTTGTTGTGATCCGTTTGCCTTATCTTGTTTGTTTTCGAGAGAAAAAGGGACAAGTGAAAACTCAAGTTTTGATTTAATGAAAAAGTATACATCTAAAATGGAAAATCACAAATGTAGAAAGAGATAATAAAAAAAAGTGTCTGTAACTTCTAGGGATTGTAAACTCTTTGTAGTTTTTATATATCAGGTTTAGCAATCTTCAGTAAACAAAGGGATAGGGAGGGGGGGGGGGGGGGGGGGGGGGGGGGGGGGGGGTGAATTTTTAGCTGAGTGTTGACTCCCAATCAATAATTAATTTCTTATAAAAATATAGCCCGTTACGCAAGATTGACCGATAAATCACTTTACAATCATCTATAATCGTTAGGTCAACTTTTTGATTAATCGGCAAAATAATGGCTCGTTTGACTCGGGTAAATATCCCACCGCACAAAAACATGAGAATTTAATGACATTTGGAACCGTAGGTCATATGCATCTTTAACTTGTTTCAAGCATGCATATCCACATTTAAAACATGTGCAGGATCAACTTGAAATCTCTTTCTTATTAAATTCCAAGCTATCAGGGTTGAACTAGTGGAATTTCCCAAAGTTAGATATCGAAACTTTTGAGTTCATTTGTACTGTGTGAAAAGAATTTAGATGCTTTCATTTGTTGTTTTTCAAAAAATTTTGCGTACATAAACTCTAAAATTTTCATTTTGTTTTGATGTGTTTGCCTTATCTTTTTTGTTTACGAGAGATAAAGGGAAACTGAAAAAAAAAATTTGATTTAAGGAAAAAGTATACATCTAAAATGGAAATGCACAAATGTAGAGAGAGATAATTCAAAAAAATGTCTGTAACTTTTAGAGATTGTAAACTCTTTCTACTTTTTATATATCAGGTTTTGCAATCGTGGGGAAACAAAGGGGGAGGCGGGGGACCTTTTAGCTTAGTGTTGACTCCCAATCCATAAGTAATTTCTTACAAAAATATAGCACGTTACACATCATTGACCGATAAATCACTTTACAATTATCTATGATTGTTATGTCAGGTTTTTTGTAAATGAGCAAAACAATGGCTTGTTTGGCTCGGGTAAATATGCCAGTGCACCCAAATTTGGGAATTTAATGAGGTTTGGATCCGTAGGTCATCTTCATCTTTAACATGTTTCAAGCATGCATATCCACATTTAAAACTTGTGCAGGATCAATCAGAAATATTTTTCTTATAAAATTCCAACCTATCAGGGTTGAACTAGTGGAATTTCCCAAACTTGGATATTAAAACATTTGTGTTCATTTGTGGTGTGTAAATAAATTTTATTGACTTTCATTTTTTGTTGCCCTAAATTTTTTGCATACATAAACTCTAAAATTTTCGTTTTGTTGTGATTTATTTGCCTTATCTTTTTAGTTTACAAGAGATAAACAGGAAAGTGAAAACTCAAGTTTTGATTGACGGAAAAAGTGTACATCTAAAATTGAAATGCACAAATGTAGAGAGAGTTGATTTCAAAAACTGTGTGTAACTTTTAGGGATTGTAAACTCTTTCTAGTTTTTATATACCAGGTTTTTCAATCGTCGGGAAATGAAGTGGGAGGCGGGCAAATTTTTAGCTGAGAGTTGACTCCTAATCCATAATTTGTTACAAAAATATAGCTCGTTACACATGATGGACCAATAAATCACTTTAAAATCATCTATGAATGTTAGGTCCTCTCTTTGTAAATGGGCAAAATAATGGCATGTTAGGCTTGGTTAAATATCCCACCGTACCCAAACTTGAGAATTTAATGAGGTTTCGATGCGTAGGTCATCTGCATCTTTACCATGCTTCAAGCATGCAAATCCACATTTAAAAGATGTGCAGGATCAACTAGAAATGTCTATCTTATCAAATTCCAAGTTATTAGGGTTGAACTAGTGGAATTTCCCAAAGTTGGATGTCAAAACTTTTTTGTTCAGTTGTGCAGAGTGAAAAAAATTTCTATCCTTTCATTTGTTGTTTTTCTAAAAATTTTTCATACATAAACTCTAAAATTTTCATTTTGTTCTGATCTATTTTCCTTACCTTGTTTGTTTTCGATCGAAAAAGGGACAAGTGAAAACTCAAGTTTTGATTTAAGGAAAAAGTGTGCATGTAAAATGGAAATGCACAAATGTAGAGAGAAATAATTCCAAAAAGTGTCTACAATTGTTAGGGATTGTAAACACTTTCTAGTTTTTACATATCAGGTTTTTAAATCGTCTAGAAACGAAGTGGGAGGCGGGGGAATTTTTAGCTGATTGTTGACTCCCAATCCATAAATAATTTCTTACAAAAATATAGCCCGTTACGTATGATTGACCGATAATTCACTTTCAAATCATTAATGAATGTTAGGTCCTCTTTTTTGTTAATGGGCAAAATAATGGCTTCTTTGGCTCAGGTAAATATCCCAGTGCACCCAAACTTGAGAATTTAATGAGATTTGGATCCGTAGGTCATCTGCAACTTTAACATGTTTCAAGCATGAATATCCACATTTAAAACTTGTGCATGATCAACTAGAAATCTCTTTCTTATAAAATTCCAAGCTATCAGGGTTGAACTAGTGCAATTTCCCAAACTTGGATATCAAAACTTTTGTATTCATTTTTTGTGCGTGAATAAATTTTCTTTCCTTACATTTGTTGTTGTTCTAAATTATTATGCATACGTAAACTCTAAAATTTTATTTTGTTGTGATTTGATTGCCTTATCTTTTTTGTTTACAAGAGATAAAGGGAAAAGTGAAAGCTCGAGTTTTGATTTAAGGAAAAAGTATAAATCTAAAATGGAAATGCACAATTGTAGAGAGTGATAATTACTAAAAGTGTTTGTTACTTTTAGGGATTGTAAACTCTTTATAGTTTTTATATAAAGGGTTTTGCAATCATTGGGAAACAATGGGGGAGGCAGGGGAATTTTTAGCTGAGTGTTGACTACCAATCCATAAGTCATTTGATAAAAAAATATAACCCGTTACGCATGATTGACCGATAAATTAATTTTCAATCATCTATGATTGTTAGGTTAGCTTTTTTGTAAATGGGAAAAATAATGGCTTGTTTGGCTTGGGTAAATATCCTAGCGCACCCAAACTTGACAATATAATGAGGTTTGGATCCATTGGTCATCTGCATCTTTAACATGTTTCAAGCATGCATATTCACATTTAAAACATTAGCAGGATCAACTTGAAATCTCTTTCTAATAAAATTCCAAGCTATCAGGGTTGAACTAGTGGAATTTCCATATATGATGTGTGAATAAATTTTCTTTGCTTACATTTGTTGTTGTACTAAATTTTTTGCATACATAAACTTTAAAATTTTCATTTAGTTGTGATCTATTTGCGTTATTTTTTTATGAGAGTTAAAGGGAAAAGTTGTAAACTCAAATTTTGATTAAAGGAAAAAGTATACATCTAAAATGGAAAAGCACAAATGAAGAGAGAGATAATTCCAAAAAGTGTCTGTAACTTTTAGGGATTGTAAACTCTTTCTAGTTTTTATATTTCAGGTTTTGCAATCGTCGGGAAACAAAGGGGGAGGCGGGGGAATTTTTAGCTGAGTGTTGACCCCCAATCCATAAGTCATTTCGGAAAAAAATATAGCCCGTCTCGCATGATTGAACGATAAATCACTTTACAATCATCTAAGATTGTTAGGTCAGTTTTTTATTAAATGGGAAAAATAATGGCTTGTATGGCTCGAATAAATATCCCACCGCACCCACACTTGAGAATTTAATGTGGTTTGGAGCCGTAGGTGATCTGCTTCTTTAACATGTTTCAAGCATGCATATCCATATTTAAAACATGTGCAAGATCAACTAGAAATCTCTTTCTTGTAAAATTCAAAGCTATCAGGGTTGAACTAATGGAATTTCCAAAAGTTGTATATCAAAACTTTTGTGTTCATTTGTGGTGTTTTAAGAAATTTCTTTGCTTACATTTGTTGTTGTTCAAGATTTTTTTGCATACATAAACTCTAAAATTTTTATTTTGTTTTGATCTGTTAGCCTTATCTTTTTTGTTTACGAGAGATAAAGGGAAAAGTGAAAACTCTAGTTTTGATTTAAGGAAAAAGTATACATCTAAAATGGAAATGTTCAAATGTAGAGAAAGATAATTCCAAAAAGTTTTAGTAACATTTAGGAATTGTAAACTTTGTCTAGTTGTTATAAATCAGGTTTTGCAATCGTCGGGAAACAAAGGGGGAGGCGGGGGAATTTTTAGCTAAATGTTGATTCCCAAGCCAAAAATCATTTCTTACAAAATTAATGCCCGTTATGCATGATTGACCGATAAATCACTTTACAATCATCTGTGATTTATAGGTCAGCTTTTTTCTAAATGGGCAAAAAATTGGCTTGTTTGGCTCGTGTAAATATCCCACCGCATCCAAACTTGAGAATTTAATGAGGTTTGGATCCGTAGGTGATCTGTATCTTTAACTTGTTTCTAGCATGCATATCCACATTCAAAACAAGTGCAGGATCAACTAGAAATCTCTTTCTAATAAAATTCCAAGATATCATTGTTGAACTAATGGAATTTCCCAAACTTGGATATCAAAACTTTTGTGTTCATTTGTGGTGTGCGAATAAATTTTATTTGCTTATATTAGTTGTTGTTGTAAATTTTTTGCATACATAAACTCTAAAATTTTCATTTTGTTGTGATCTGTTTGCCTTATCTTTTTTGTTTATGGGAGATAAAGAGAAAAGTGAAAACTCAAGTTTTGATTTAAGGAAAAAGTATACATCTAAAATGGAAATGCACAAATGTAGAGAGAGATAATTCCAAAAAGTGTTTGTAACTTTTAGGGACTGTAAAATCTTTCTAATTTTTATATATCAGGTTTTGAGATCATCGGGAAACAGAGGGCGGAGGAGGGGAATTTAATAAGTCATTTCTTATAAAATTTTACCCCATCTCGCATGATTGAGCGATAAATTACTTTAAAATCTTCTAAGATTGTTAGGTCAGCTTTTTATTAAATGCGCAAAATAATGGCTTGGTAGGCTCGAGTAAATATCACACCGCACCCAAACTGGAGAATTTAATTAGATTTGGATCCGTAGGTGATCTGCATCTTTAACATGTTTCAAGCCTGCATATCCACATTTAAAACATGTGGAAGATCAATTAGAAATCTCTATCTTATAAAATTCGAAGCTATCAGGGCTGAACTAGTGGAATTTACCAAAGTTGGATATCAAAACTTTTGTGTTCATTTGTGGTGTTTTAAGAAATTTTCTTTGCTTACATTTGTTGTTGTTTTAAATTTTTTTGCATACATAAACTCCAAAATTTTCATTTTGTTGTTACCAGTTAGCCTTATCTTTTTTGTTTACGAGAGATAAAGGGAAAAGTGAAAACTCAAGTTTTGATTTAAGGAAAAAGTATACATCTAAAATGGAAGTGCACAAATGTAGAAATAGATAATTCCAAAAAGTGTCTGTAACTTTTAGGGATTGTAAACTCTTTTTAGTTTTAATATAACAAGTTTTCTAATCGTCGGGAAAAGGGTAGGCGAGGGAATTTTTAGCTGAGTGTTGACTTCCAATCCATAAGTTATTTCTTACAAACATATAGCCCATTATGCATGATTGACTGATAAATCACTTTACAATCATCTCTGATTGTTAGGTCAGCTTTTTTGTAAAAGGGCAAAATAATGGTGTGTTTGGCTCAAGTAAAAATCCCATCGCACCCAAACTTGACAATTTAATGAGGTTTGGATCCATAGGTCATTTGCATCTTTAACATGTTTGAAGCATGCATATCCACATTTAAAACATGTGCAGGATAACCTAGAAGTCTCTTTCTATTAAAATTCCAAGCTATTAGGTTGAAGTAAAGGAATTTCCCAAATTGGATATCAAAACTTTTGTGATCATTTGTGGTGTGTGAATAAATTTTCTTTGCTTACATTTGTTTTTGTTATAAATTTTTTTTGCATACATAAATTCTAAAATTTTGATTTTGTTGTGATCTGTTTGCCTTATCTTTTTTGTTTACGAGAGATAAAGGGAAAAGTGAAAACTCAAGTTTTGATTTAATGAAAAACTATACATCTAAACATGAAATAAACAATTATAGAGTGAGATAATTCCAAAAAGTGTCTGTAACTTTTATGGATTGAAAATTCCTTCTAGTTTTTAAATATCAGGTTTTGCAATTGTTCGGAAACAAAGGCAGAGTCGGGGGAATTTTTAGCTGAGTGTTGACTCAAAATCCATAACTCATTTGTTACAAAAATATAGACCGTTACGCATGATTGATCGATAAATCACTTTACAATCATCTATGATTGTTAGATCAGTTTTTTTGTAAAAGGGCAAAATCATGGCTTGTTTGGCTCGGGTAAATATCCCACAACACCCAAACACTAGAATTTAATGAGGTTTGGATTCGTAGGTCATCTACATCTTTAACATGTTTCAAGCATGCATATCCACATTTAAAACATGTCTAGGATGAAATCAAAATCTCTTCCATATAAAATTCCAAGCAATCAGGGTTAAACTTGTGGAATTTCCCAAAATTGAATATCAAAACTTTTGTGTTCATTTGTGTTGTATGAAAAAATTTTATTTGCTTACATTACTTTTTTTTCTTAACTTTTTGCATATATAAACTTCAAAATTTTCATTTTGTTGTGATTTGTTTGCCTTATTTTTTTTGTTTATGAGAGATAAAGGGAAAAGTGGAAATTCTTGTATGGATTTTAAGGAAAAAGTTTACATCTAAAATGGAAATGCACAAATGTAGAGAGAGGTAATTCGAAAAAGTGTCTATTAGTTTTAGGGATTGTAAACTCTTTCTTGATTTTATATATCAGGTTTTGCAATTATCTGGAAACAAATGGGAGGTGGCGGAATTTTTAGATGAGTGTTGACTCCCAATCCATAAGTCATTTCTTACAAAAATATAGCCCGTTACGCATGATTGACCGATAAATCAGTTTACAATCATCTATGATTGTTACGTCAGCTTTTTTGTAAATGGGCAAAATAATGGCTTGTTTGGCTCGGGTAAATATTCCACCACACAAAAACTTGAGAATTTAACGAGGTTTGATTCCGTAGGTCATTTGCATCTTTAACATGTTTCAAGCATGCATATCCACATTTAAAACGTGTGTAGGATCAACTAGAAATATTTTTCTTATAAAATTCCAAGCTCTTAGGGTTGAACTAGTGGAATTTCCAAAACACGGATATCAAAATTTTTGTGTTCATTTGTGGTGTGTGAAGAAATTTTCTTTACATACATTTGTTGTTGTTCTAAATTTTTGCATACATAAACACTAAAATTTTCATTATATTGTGATCTAAAAACTCAAGTTTTGATTTAAGGAAAAAGTATACATAAAAATTGAAAATGCACAAATGTAGAGAGAGATAATTCCAAAACGTGTCTATCACTTTTAGCGATTGTAAACTCTCTGTAGTTTTTAGATATCAGGTTTTGCTATCGTTGGGAAACAAAGGGGGAGGCGAGAGGATTTTTAGCTGAGTGTTGACACCCAATCCATAAGTCATTTCCCACAAAAAATTACCTAGTTACGCTTGATTGAAAAATAAATAAATTTACAATCATCTATGATTGTTAGGTCTGCTTTTTTGTAAATGGGCAAAATAATGGCTTGTTTGGCTTGGGTAAATATCCCACCGCACCCAAACTTGAGAATTTAAAGAGGTTTGGATCCGTAGGTGATCTGCATCTTCAACATGTTTCAAGCATGCATATCCACATTTAAAACAAGTGCTAGATCAACTAGAAATCCCTTTCTTAAAAAATTCCAAGCAATCTTGGTTGAACTTGTGGAATTTCCCATACTTGGATATCAAAACTTTTGTGATCATTTCTGGTGTGTGAATAAATTTTATTTGCTTACATTTGTTGTTGTTCTAAATTTTTTGCATACATAAACTCAAAAATTTTTATTTTGTTATGATTTGTTAGCCTTATCTTTTTTGTTTACGAGAGATAAAGGGAAAAGTGAAAACACAAGTTTTGATTTAAGGAAAAAGTATACATCTAAAATGGAAATGCACACATGTAGAGGGAGATAATTCATAAAAGTGACTATAACTTTTAGGGATTGTAAACTCTTTCTAGTTTTTATATATCAGGTTTTGCAATCGTCGGGAAACAAAGGGGGAGGTGGGGGGATTTTTAGCTGAGTGTTGACTCCCAATCCATAAGTCATTTCTTACAAAAATATAGCCCGTTACGCATGATTGACCGATAAATCACTTTACAATCATCTGTGATTTATAGGTCAGCATTTTTATAAATGGGCAAAATAATGGCTTGTTTTGCTCGGGTAAATATCCCACCTCACTCAAACTTGAGAATTTAATGAGGTTTGGATCCGTAGGTCATCAACATCTTTAACATGTTTCAATCATGCATTTCCACATTTAAACCATGCGCAGGATCAATTAGAAATCTCTTTGTTATGAAATTCCAAGCAATCAGGTTTGAAGAGGTAGAATTTCCCAAACTTCGATATCAAAACTTTTTTTTTTTCATTTGTGATGTGTGAATAAATTTTCTATGCCTACATTTGCTGTTGTTTTAATTTTTTTGCATACATATACACTAAAATTTTCATCTTGTTGTGATCTGTTTGCCTTATCTTTTTTGTTTACGAGAGATAAAAAAAAAGTGAAAACTCAAGTTTTGATTTAAGGAAAAAGTATACATCTAAAATGGAAATGCACAAATGTGGGGAGAGATAATTCCAAAAAGTGTCTGTAACTTTTAGGGATTGTAAACTCTTTTTAGTTTTTATATATCAGGTTTTGCAATCGTGGGGAAACAAAGGGGGAGACCAGGGGATTTTTAGCTGAGTGGTTTCTCCCAATCCATAAGTCATTTCTTACAAAAATATTGTCCATTACGCATTATTGACTGATAAAACACTTTGCAGTCATCTGTGATTTATAGTTAAGGTTTTTTGTAAATGGGCAAAATAATGGCGTATTTGGCTCGGGAGAATTTAATGAAGTTTGGATCCGTAGGTCATCTGTATCTTTAACATGATTCAAACATGCATATTCACATTTAAAACATGAGTGGGATCAACTAAAAATCTCTTTTTCTTATAAAATTCCAAGCTATCAGGATTGAACTAGTGGAATTTCCCAAACTAGGATATCAAAACTTTGTGTTCATTTGTGGTGTGTGAATAAATTTTCTTTGCTAACATTTGTTGTTGTTGTAAATTTTTAGCATAAAGTCCAAAATTTTCATTTTGTTGTGATCTGTTTGCCTTAACTTTTTTGTTTATGAGAGATAAAGGGAAAAGTGAAACTCAAGTTTTGATTTAAGGAAAAAATATACATCTAAAATGGAAATGCACAAATGAAGAGAGAGATAATTCCAAAAAGTGTTTCTAACTTTTAGGGATTGTAAACTCTTTCTAGTTTTTATATATCGGGTTTTGCAATCGTCGTGAAACAGAGTGGGACACGGGGAAATATTTAGTTGAGTGTAGACTCCCAATCCATCAGTCATTTCCTACAAAAATATAGCCCGCTACACATGATTGAAAGATAAATCACTTTACAAGCATCTATGATTGTTAGGTCAACTTTTTTGTAAATGGGAAAAATAATGGCTTGTTCGGCTTGGGTAAATACATGACTGCATCCAAACTTGAGAATTTAATGAGGTTTGGATCCATAGGTCATCTGCATCTTTAACATGTTTCAAGCATGCATATCCACATTTAAAACATGTGCAGGATCAACTAGAAATCTCTTTGTTATGAAATTCCAAGCAATCAGGGTTGAACAAGTGGAATTTCTCAAACTTCGATATCAAAACTTTTTTTTTATTTGTGGTGTGTGAATAAATTTTCTTTTCTTACATTTCTTGTTGTTCTAAATTTTTTTGCATACATAAACTCTAAAATTCTCTTTGTGTTGTGATCTATTTGCGTTATTTTTTTGTTTATGAGAGTTAAAGGTAAAAGTGAAAACTCATGTTTTGATTTGAGGAAAAAGTATACATCTAAAATGGAAATGCACAAATGTAGAAAGAGATAATTTCAAAAAGTGTTTGTAACTTTTAGGGATTGTAAACTCTTTCTACTTTTTATATATCAAGTTTTTCAATTGTCGGGAAACAAAGGGGGGGGGGGGGGGGGGAGGCAGGGGAATTTTTAGCTGAGTGTTGTTTCCCAATCCATAAGTCATTTCTTACAAAAATATTGCCCATGACGAATGATTGACCAATAAATAACTTTACAATCATCTATGATTTAAAGGTCAGCTTTTTTGTAAATGGGGAAAATAATGGCTTGTTTGGCTCGGGTAAATATCCCACCACTCCCAAGCTTGAGAATTTAATGAGGTATCTTTAACATGTTTCAAACATGCATATACACATTTAAAACATGTGCATGATCAACTAGAAATCTCTTTTTCTTATAAAATTCAAAGCTATCAGGATTGAACCAGTGGAATTTCTCAAATGGTGGATATCAAAACTCTTGTGTTCTTTTGTGGTGTGTGAATAAATTTTCTTTGCTAACATTTGTTGATGTTCTAAATTTTTTTGCATACATAAACTCTAAAATTTTCATTTTGTTGTGATCTATTTTCCTTATCTTTTTTTTCTTATGAGAGATAAAGGGAAAAGTGAAAACTCCAAGTTTTTATTTAAGGAAAAAGTATACATCTAAAATGGAAAAGCACAAATGTAGAGAGAGATAATTTCAAAAAGTGTTTGTAACTTTTGGGGATTGTAAACTCTTTCTAGTTTTTATATATCAGGTTTTGCATTCGTCGAGAAACACAGGGGGAGGCGGGGGGATTTTTAGTTGAGTGTTGACTCCCAATCCATATGTCATTTCATACAAAAATTTAGCCCATTACGCGTGATTGACCGATAAATCACTTTACAATCATCTATGATTTATTGGTTAGCTTTTTCTAAAATGGCAAAATAATGACTTGTTTGACTCGAGTAAATATCCCACTGCATCCAAACTTGAGAATTTAATGAGGTTTGGATCCGTAGGTCATCTGCATCTGTAACTTGTTTCAAACATGCATATCCACATTTAAAACAAGTGCAGGATCAACTAGAAATCTCTTTCTTATAAAATTTCAAGCTATCAGGGTTGAACTAGTAGATTTTCCATAACTTGGATATCAAAACTTTTTTGTTCATTTGTGGTGTGTGAATAAATTTTATTTGCCTACATTTGTTGTTGTTGTAAATTTTTTGCATAAATAAACTCTAAAAGTTTTATTTTGTTGTGATCTATTTGCCTTATCTTTTTTGTTTACGAGAGATAAAGGGAAAAGTGAAAACTCATGTTTTGATTGAAGGAAAAAGTATACATCTAAAATGGAAATTCACAAATGTGGAGAGAGATAATTCCAAAAAGTGTCTGTAACTTTTAGGGATTGTAAACTCTTTCTAGTTTTTATATATCATGTTTTGCAATCATCGAGAAACAAAGGGGGAGACGGGGGGATTTTTAGCTGAGTGTTGACTCCCAATCCATAAGTCATTTCGTACAAAAATGTAGGCCGTTACACATGATTGACTGATAAATCACTTTACAATCATCTGTGATTTATTGGCCATCTTTTTGTAAATGCGGAAAATAATGGCTTGTTTCACTCCGGTAAATATCCCACCGCATCCAAACTTGAGAATTTAATGAGGTTTGGATCCGTAGGTCATCTGCATCATTAACTTATTTCAAGCATGCTTATCCACATTTAAAACAAGTGTAGGATCAACTAGAAATCTCTTTCTTATAAAACTCCAAGCTATCAGGGTTGAACTAGTGGAATTTCCCTAATTTTGATATCAAAACTTTTGTGTTCATTTGTGGTGTGTGAATAAATTTTCTTTGCTTACATTTGTTGTTGTTGTAAATTTTTTGCATACATAAACTCTAAAAATTTCATTTTGTTGTGATCTGTTTGCCTTGTCTTTTTTGTTTACGAGAAATAAAGGGAAAAGTGAAAAGTCAAGTTTTGATTTAAGGAAAATGTATACATCTAAAATAGAAATGCACAAATGTATAGAGAGATAATTCCAAAAACTTTTTGTAACTTTTAGGGATTGTAAACTCTTTCTAGTTTTTATATATCAGGTTTTACAAACGTCGGGAAACAAAAGGGACGGCGGGGGAATTTTTAGCTGAGTGTTGACTCCCATTCCACAAGTCATTTCTTACAAAAATATAGCCGATTATGCATGATTGACCGATAAATCACTTTACAATCATCTATGATTGTTAGGTCAGTTTTTTTTGTATATGGGCTAAACAATGGCTTTTATGGCTAGGGTAAATATCCTACCACACCCAAACTTGAAAATTTAATGAGGTTTGGATCCGTACGTCATCTGAATCTTTAACATATTTCAAGCATGCATATCCACATTTAAAAATGTGCAGGATCAACTAGTATTCTCTTTCTTTTAAAATTCCAAGCAATCATGGTTGAACTAGTGGAATTTCCGAAACATAGACATCAAAACATTTGTGTTCATTTGTGGAATATCAATAAAATTTCTTTGCAAACAATTATTGTTGTTCAAAATTTTTTGTATACTTAAACTCAAAGCTTTTCATTTTGTTGTGATTTGTTTGCTTTATCTTTTTTTTGTTAACGAGAGATAATGGGAAAAGTGAAAACTCAAGTTTTGATTTAAGGAAAAAGTATACTTCTAAAATGGAAATCCACAAATGAAGAGAGAGATAATTTCAAAACGAGTCTGTAAATTTTTGGGATTGTAAACTCTTTCTAGTTTGAATATATCGGGTTTTGCAATCGTCCGGAAAAGGGTAGGTGGGGGAATTTTTAGCTGAGTATTGACACCCAATCTATAAGTCATTTTTTTATAAAAATATAGCCCGTTACACATGGTTGACCGAAAAATCACTTTACAATCATCTACGATTGTTATGTCAGCTTTTTTTTTAAATGTGAAAAATAATGGCTTGTTTCGCTCAGGTAAATATCCCATCGCACCCAAACATGAGAATTTAATGAGGTTTGGATCCGTTGGTCATTTGTATCTTTAACATGTTTCAAGCATGCATACCCACATTTAGAACATGTGCAGGATCAACTAGTAATCTCTTTCTAATAAAATTCCAAGCTACTAGGGTTGAACTAATGGAATTTCGCAAACTTGGATATCAAAACTTTTGTGTTCATTTGTGGTATGTGAATAAATTTTCTTTGTTTACATTTGTTTTTGTTCTAAATTTTTTGCATATATAAAATATTCATTTTGTTGTGATCTGTTTGCCTTATCTTTTTTGTTTACGAGAGATAAAGGGAAAAGTGAAAACTCAAGTTTTGGTTTAATGAAAAAGTCTACATCTAAAATTGAAATACACAAATGTAGAGAGAGATAATTCCAAAATGTGTCTGTAACTTTTAGGGATTATAAACTCTTTCTAGTTTTTATATATCAGGATTTGCAATCGTCGAGAAACAAAAGGGGAGGCGGGGGAATTTTTAGCTGAGTTTTGTTTCCCAATCCATAAGTCATTTCTAACAAAAATATTGCCCGTTACTCATGATTGATCGATAAATCACTTTACAGTCATCTGTGATTTAAAGGTTTTTGTAAATGGGAAACATAATGGTTTGTTTGGCTCGGGTAAATATCCAACTGCACCCCAACTTGAGAATTTAATGAGGTATCTTTAACATGTTTCAAACATGCATATCCACATTTAAAGCATGTGCAGGATCAACTAGAAATCTCTTTTTCTTATAATATTCAAAGCTCTCAGGATTGAACTAGTGGAATTTCCCAAACTTGGATATCAAAACTTTTGTGTTCATTTTTGGTGTGTGAATAAATTTTCTTTGCTAACATTTGTTGTTGTTGTAAATTTTTTGCATACATAAACTTCAAAAAATTTATTTTTTTGTGATTTGTTTGCCTTATCTTTTTTGTTTACGAGAGATAAAGGGAAAAGTGAAAACTCGAGTTTTAATTTAAGGAAAAAGTATACATTTAAAATGGAAATTCACAGATGTAGACAGAGATAATTCCAAAAAGTGTTTGTAACTTTTAGAGATTGTAAACTCTTTCTAGTTTTTATATATCAGGTTTTGCAATCGTCGCCAAAAAGAGAGGGAGGCGAGGGAATTTTTAGAGCTGTCTAGACTCCCATCTATCAGTCATTTCTTACAAAAATATAGCCCGTTACGCATGATTGAAAGATAAATCACTTTACAATCATCTATGATAGTTAGGTATGTTTTTTTGTAAATGGGCAAAATAATGGCTTGTTTGGCTCGGGTAAATATCCCACCACACCCAAACATTAGAATTTATTGAGGTTTTGATCCATAGGTCATCAACATCTTTAACATGTTTCAATAATGTATGTACACATTTAAACTATGTGCAGGATCAACTAGAAATCTTTTTCTTATAAAATTCCAAGCAATCAGGGTTGAACAAGTTGAATTTCCCAAACTTGGACATCAAAACTTTTGTGTTCATTTGTGATGTGTGAATATATTTCTATGCCAACATTTGCTGTTGTTCTAAAATTTTTGCATACATATACTCTAAAATTTTGATCTTGTTGTGATCTGTTTGCCTTTTTCTTTTTTGTTTACGAGAGATAAAGGGAAAACTTAAAACTCAAGTTTTGATTTAAGGAAAAAGTATATATCTAAAATGGAAATGCACAAATATATAGAGAGATAATTCCAAAATGTGTTTCTAACTTTTATGGATTGTAAACTCTTTCTAGTTTCTATATATCATGTTTTAAAAAACTTCGGGAAACAAAGGGGGAGGTGGGGGAATTTTTAGCTGAGTGTTGACTCCCAAACCACAAGTCATTTCTTACAAAAATATAGCCCGTTACGCATGATTGACCGATAAGTCACTTTACTATCATCTATGATTGTTAGATCAACTTTTTTTGTAAATGGGCTAAGCAATGGCTTTTATGGCTAGGGTAAATATCCTACTGCACCCAAACTTGAAAATTTAATGAGGTTTGGATCCGTACGTCTTCTGAATCTTTAACATGTTTCAAACATGTATATCCACATTTAAAACAAGTGCATGATCAACTAGAAATCTCTTTCTTATAAAATTTCTAGCTATCTAGGTTGAACTAGTGGAATTTCCCAAACATGGACATCAAAACATTTGTGTTCATTTGAGGAATGTGAATACATTTATTTTGCGTACATTTGTTGTTGTTCTAAATTTTTTGTATACTTAAACTCAAAACTTTTCTTTTTGTTGTGATTTGTTTGCCTTTTCTTTTTTTGTTAACAAGTGATAATGGGAAAAGTGAAAACTCAAGTTTTGATTTAAGGAAAAAGTATACTTCTAAAATGGAAATGCACAAATGAAGAGAGAGATAATTCCAAAAAGAGTGTAACTTTTAGGGATTGTAAACTCTTTCTAGTTTTAATATATCGGGTTTTGCAATCGTCCGAAAAAGGGTAGGCGGGGGAAAAATCACTTTACAATCATTTATGATTGTTAGGTCAGTTTTTTTTTAAATGGGCAAAATAATGGCTTGTTTGGCTTAGGTAAATATCCCATCGCACCCAAACATGAGAATTTAATGAGGTTTGGATTCGTCGGTCATTTTGCATCTTTAACATGTTTGAAGCATGCATGTCCACATTTAGAACAAGTGCAGGATCAACTAGTAATCTCTTTCTAATAAAATTCCAAGTTATTAGGGTTGAACTAATGGAATTTCCAAAACTCAGATATCAAAACTTTTGTGTTCATTTGTGGTGTGTGAATAACTTTTCTTTATTTACCTTTGTTTTTGTTCTAAATTTTTTGCATATTTAAACTATAAAATTTTCATTTTGTTGTGATCTGTTTGCCTTACCTTTTTTGTTTACGAGAGATAAAGGGAAAAGTGAAAAATCAAGTTTTGATTTAATGAAAAAGTATAAATCTAAATTGGAATTACACAAATGTAGAGAGAGATATTTCCAAAATGTGTCTGTAACTTTTAGGGTAAACTCTTTCTAGTTTTTATATATCAAGATTTACAATTGCCGGGCAACAAAGGGGGAGGCCGGGGAATTTTTAGCTGAGTATTGATTCCCAATCCATAAGTCATTTCTTACAAAAATATTGCCGGTTAATCATTATTGACTGATAAATCACTTTACAGTCATCTGTGATTTAAAGGTGTTTGTAAATGGGCAAAATAATGGCTCGGGTTAATATCCCACCGCACCCAAACTTGAGAATTTAATGAGGTATCTTTAACATGTTTCAAACATGCATATCCATATTTAAAACATGTGCATGATCAACTAAAAATCTCTTTTTCTTATAAAATTCAATGCTATCAGGATTGAACTAGTGGAATTTCCCAAACTTGGATATCAAAACTTTTGTGTTCATATTTGGTGTGTGAATAAATTTTCTTTGCTAACATTTGTTGTTGTTGTAAATTTTTTGCATACATAAACTTTAAAAATTTTATATTGTTGTGATTTGTTTGCCTTATCTTTTTTATTTACGAGAGATAAAGGCAAAAGTGAAAACTCGAGTTTTGATTTAAGGAAAAATTATACATTTAAAATGGAAATGCACAAATGTAGAGAGAGATAATTCCAAAAAGTGTTTGAAACTTTTAGGGGTTGTAAACTCTTTCTAGTTTTTGTATATTAGGTTTTGCAATTGTTGCCAAACAGAGACGGAGGTGGAGGAATTTTTAGAGCTGTCTAGACTCCCATCCATCAGTCATTTCTTACAAAAATATAACCCGTTACGCATGATAGAAAGATAAATCACTTTACAATCATCTATGATAGTTAGGTATGTTTTTTTTTGTAAATGGGCAAAATAATAGCTTGTTTGGCTCAGGTTTTGATCCGTAGGTCATCAGCATCTTTAACATGTTTCAATCATGCATATCCACATTTAAACCATGTGCAGGATCAACTAGAAATCTCTTTTTTGTAAAATTCCAAGCTATCAGGGTTGAACAAGAGGAATTTCCAAAACTTGGATATACAAACTTTTGTGTTCATTTGTGATGTATAAATAAATTTTCTATGCCTACATTTGTTGTTGTTCTAAATTTTTTGCATACATGTACTCAAAAATTTTCATCTTGTTGTGATCTGTTTGCCTTTTCTTTTTTGTTTACGAGAGATAAAGGGAAAACTAGAAACTCAAGTTTTGATTTAAGGAAAAAGTATACATCTAAAATGAAAATGCGCAAATGTGGAGAGAGAATGGGCAAAATAATAGCTTGTTTGGCTTAGGTTTGGGTCAGTAGGTCATCAACATCTTTAACATGTTTCAAGAATGCATATCCACATTTAAAACATATGCAGGATCAACTAGAAATCTCTTTCTTATAAAATTCCAAGCTATCTGGGTTGAACTAGTGGAATTTCCCCAACTTGGATATCAAAGCTTTTGTGTTCATTTGTGGTGTGTGAAGAAATTTTCTTTCCTTATATTTGTGGTTGTTCTAAATTTTTTGCATACATAAACTCTAAAATTTTAATTTTGTTGTGATTTGTTTGTCTTATCTTTTTGTTTGCGAGAGATAAAGGGAAAAGTGAAAACTCAAGTTTTCATTTAAGGAAAAAGTATACATCTAAAATGATAATGCAAAAACGTAGAGGGAGAAAATTCCAAAAAGTGTTTGTAACTTATAGGGATTTTAAACTCTCTCTAGTTTTTATATATGGGGTTTTGCAGTCGTCATGAAACAGAGTGGGAGGTGGGGGAATTTTTAGTTGAGTGTAGACTGCCAATCCATCAGTCATTTCTTAAAAAAATATAGCCTATTACGTATGATTGAATGATAAATCACTTTATAATCATCGATGATTGTTAGGTCAGCTTTTTTGTAAATGGGCAAAATAATGGCTTGTTTGGCTCTGGTAAATATCCCACCAAACCCAAACTTGAGAATTTAATGAGGTTTGGATCCATAGGTCATCTGCACCTTTAACATGTTTCAAGCATGCATATCCACATTTAAAACATATGCAGGATCAACTAGAAATCTCTTTGTTATAAAACTCCAAGCAATCAGGGTTGAACAAGTGGAATTTCGCAAACTTGGATATCAAAATTTTTTTGTCAATTTGTGGGGTGTGAATAAATTTTCTTCGCTTACATTTGTTGTTGTTCTAAATTTTTTGCATACATAAACTCTAAAATTCTCATTTCTTTGTGATCTATTTGCGTTAGTTTTTTGTATATGAGAGTTAAAAAAGGAAAAGTGAAAACCCAAGTTTTGATTTAAGGAAAAAGTATACATCTAAAATGGAAATGCACAAATGTAGAAAGAGATAATTTCAAAAAGTATCTGTAAATTTTAGGGATTGTAAACTCTTTCTAGTTTTTATATATCAAGTTTTTCAATCATTGGGAAAAAAATGGGGAGGCGGGGGAATTTTTAGCTGAGTGTTGACTCCCAATCCATAAGTCATTTCTTACAAAAATATAGCCTGCTCGCTTGATTGACCGATAAATCACTTTACAAACATCTAAGATTGTTAGGTCAGCTTTTTATTCAATGGGCAAAGTAATGGCTTGTAAGGCTCGGGTAAAAATCCCACGGCACCCAAACTTGAGAATTTAACGAGGTTTGGATCCGTAGGTGATCTGCATCTTTCACATGTTTCAAGCATGCAAATCCACATTTAAAACATGTGCAGGATCAACTAGAAATCTCTTTCTTATAAAATTCGAAGCTATCAGGGTTGAACTGGTGGAGTTTCCCAAACTTGGATATCAAAACTTTTGTGTACATTTGTAGGGTGTTAAGAAATTTTCTTTGCTAACATTTGTTGATATTCTAATTTTTTTTGCATACATAAACTCTAAAATTTTCATTTTTGTTGTGATCTGTTAGCCTTATCTTTTTTTTTTATGAGAGATAAAGGGAAAAGTGAAAACTGAAGTTTTTATTTAAGGAAAAAGTATACATGTAAAATGGAAAAGCACAAATGTTGAGAGAGATAATTCCAAAAAGTGTCTATAACTTTTAGGAATTGTAAACTCTTTGTAGTTTTTATATATCAGGTTTTTCAATCGTCGAGAAACAAAGGGGGAGGTGGAGGGATTTTTAGCTGAGTGTTGACTCCCAATCCATAAGTCATTTCTTACAAAACTATAGCCCGTTATGCATGATTGATCGATAAATCACTTTACAATCATTTGTGATTTATTCATGAGCTTTTTTGTAAATGGGCAAAATAATGGCTTGTTTGACTCGGGTAAAAATCCCACCACATCCAAACTTGAGAATTTAATGAGGTTTGGATCCGTAGGTCATCTACATCTTTAACATGTTTCAAACATGCATATCCACATTTAAAGCACGTGCAGGATCAACTAGAAATCTCTTTTTCTTATAAATTCTAAGCTAGCTGGATTGAACTAGTGGAATTTCCCGAACTTTGAAATCAAAACTTTTGTGTTCATTTTTGGTGAGAGAATAAATTTTATTTGCTAAAATTTGTTGTTGTTGTAAATTTTTTGCATACATAAACCCTAAAATTTTCTTTTTTTTGTGATTTGTTTGCCTTATCTTTTTTGTTTTATAGAGATAAAGGGAAAAGGAAAACTCAAGTTTTTATTTAAGGAAAAAGTATACATCTAAAATGGAAATGCACAAATGTAGTGAGAGATAATTCCAAAAAGTGTTTGTAACTTTTTGGGATTGTAAACTCTTTCTAGTTTTTATATATCAGGTTTTTTAATCGTCGCGAAACAGAGAGGGAGGTGGGGGAATTTTTAGAGCAGTGTTGACTCCCATCCATCAGTCATTTTTTTCAAAAATAAAGCCCGTTACGCATGTTTGAAAGATAAATCACTTTACAATCATCTATGATTGTTAGGTCATTTTCTTAGTAAATGGGCAAAATAAAGGCTTGTTTGGCTAGGGTAAATATCCCAACGCACCCAAACTTGAGAATTTAAGGAGGTATTGATCTGTAGGTCATCAACATCTTCAACATGTTTCAATCATGCATATCCACATTTAAACTATGTGTAGGATCAACTAGAAATCTCTTTCTTATAAAATTCCAAGCAATCAGGGTTGAACAAGTGGAATTTCCCAAACTTGGATATCAAAATTTTGTGTTCATTTGTGATGTGTGAATAAATTTCTATGCCAACATTTGCTGTTGTTCTAAATTTTTCGCATACATATACTCTAAAATTTTTATCTTGTTGTGATCTATTTGCCTTTTCGTTTTTTTTTACGAGAGACAAAGGGAAAACTTAAAACTTAAGTTTTGATTTAAGGAAAAACTATACATCTAAAATGGAAATGCACAAATGTGGAGAGAGATAATTCCAAAAAGTGTCTATAAGTTTTAGGGATTGTAAAATCTTTCTAATTTTTATATATCAGGTTTTGCAATTGTCGGGAAACAATGGGGTAGGCGGGAGGATTTTTAGCTAAGTGTTGACTCCCAATCCATAAGTTATTTCTTACAAAAAATTAGCCCGTTATGCTTGATTGACAGATTAATCATTTTACAATCTTCTCTCATTGTAGGGTCAGATTTTTTGTAAATGGGCAAACTAATGGCTTATTCGGCTCGGGTAAATATCCCACCACACCCAAACTTGAGAATTAAATGAGGTTTGGATCCGTAGGAGATCTACAACTTTAATATGTTTCAAGCTTGAATATCCACATTTAAAACATGTGCAAGATCAACTAGAAATCTCTTTCTTATAAAATTCCAAGCTATCTGGGTTGAACTAGTGGAATTTCCCAAACTTGGATATCAAAACTTTTGTGTTCATTTGTGGTGTGTGAAGAAATTTTCTTTCATTACATTTGTTGTTGTTCTAAATTTTTTGCATACATAAACTCTAAAATTTTCATTTTGTTGTGATCTGTTAGCCTTATCTTTTTCTTTTACGAGAGATAAAGGTAAAAGTGAAAACTCAAGTTTTGATTTAAGGAAAAAGTATACATCTAAAATGGAAATGCAGAAATGTGGAGAGAGATAATTCCAAAAAGTGTTTGTAACTTTTAGGGATTGTAAACTCTTTCTAGTTTTCATATATTGGGTTTTGCAATTGTCAGGAAATAAAGGGGGAGGTGGGAGGATTTTTAACTAAGTATTGACTCCCAATCCATTATTCATTTCTAAAAAAAATATAGCTCGTTACGAACGATTGAACAATAAATCACTTTACTATCATTTATGAATGTTTGGTTAGATTTTTTGTAAATGGGCAAAATATTGGCTTGTTTGGCTCGGGTAAATATCCCACTGTACCGAAACTTGAGAATTTATTGAGGTTTGGATCCGTAGGTCATCAACATCTTTAACATGTTTCAATCATGCATATCCACATTTAAACCATGTGCAGGATCAACTAGAAATCTCTTTCTTATAAAATTCCAAGATATCAGGGTTGAACAAGTGGAATTTTCCAAACTTGGATATCAAAACTTTTGTATTCATTTGCGATGTGTAAATAAATTTTCTATGCCTACATTTCCTGTTGTTCTAAATTTTTTGCATACATATACTCTAAAATTTTTATCTTGTTGTGATCGGTTAGCCTTTTCTTTTTTGTTTACTAGAGATAAAGGGAAAAATGAAAACTCAAGTTTTGATTTAAGGAAAAAGTATACATCTAAAATGGAAATGCAAAAATGTAGAGAGAGAAAATTCAAAAAAGTGTTTGTAACTTTAGGGATTGTAAACTCTTTTTAGTTTTTATATATCGGGTTTTGCAATCGTCGATAACAGAGTGGGAGGTGGGGGAATTTTTAGTTGAGTGTAGACTCCCAATCCATCAGTCATTTCTTTCAAAAATATAATCCGTTACATATGATTGAAAGATAAATCACTTTACAATCATCTATGATTGTTAGGTCAGCTTTTTTGTAAATGGGGAAAATAATGGCTTGTTTGGCTCAAATAAATATCCCACCGCACCCAAACTTGAGAAATTAATGAGGTTTGGATCCGTAGGTCATCTACATCTTTAACATGTTTCAAGCATGCATATCCACATTTAAAAGATGTGAAGGATCAACAAGAAATCTCTTTGTTATATAATTCCTACCAATCAGGGTTGAACAAGTGAAATTTCCCAAACTTGGATATCAAATTTTTTTTGTTCTTTTGTGGTGTGTGAATAAATTTTCTTTTCTTACATTTGTTGTTGTTATAAATTTTTTGCATACATAAACTCTAAAATTCTCATTTTGTTGTGATCTATTTGCGTTATTTTTCTGTATATGAGAGTTAAAGGGAAAAGTAAAAACTCAAGTTTTGATTTAAGGAAAAAGTATACATCAAAAATGGAAATGCCTAAATGTAGAGAGAGATAATTTCAAAAAGTGTTTGTAACTATTAGGGATTGTAAACTCTTTCTGGTTTCTATTTATCAAGCTTTTCAGTCGTCGGGAAACAAAGGGGGGTGCCGGGGGAATTTTTAGCTGAGAGTTGACTCTCAATCCATAAGTCATTTCTTACAAAAATATAGCCTATCTCGCTTGATTGACAGATAAATCACTTTACAAATATCTAAGATTTTTAGGTCAGCTTTTTATTAAATGGGCAAAATAAATGGCTTTTAAGGCGTGGGTAAATATCCCACCGCACAAAATTTAGAATTTATTGAGGGTTTGACCCGTAGGTGATATGCATCTTTAACATGTTTCAAGCATGCATAGCCACATTCAAAACATGTGTAGGATCAACTAGAAATCTCTTTCTTATAAAATTCGAAGCTATCAGGATTGAACTAGTGGAATTTCCCAAACTTGGATATCAAAACTTTTGTGTTCATTTGTGGTGTGTTAAGAAATTTTCATTGCAAACATTTGTTGATGTTCTAAATTTTTTTGCATACATAAACTCTAAAATTTTCATTTTGTTGTGATCTGTTAGCCTTATCTTTTTTGTTTATGAGAGATAAAGGGAAAAGTGAAATTCAAGTTTTTATTTATGGAAAAAGTATAGCTCTAAAATGGAAAAGCCCAAATGTAGAGAGAGATAATTCCAAAAAGTGTCTGTAACTTTTATGGATTGTAAACTCTTGCTAGTTTTTATATATCAGGTTTTGCAATCATCAATAAACAAAGGGGGAGGCGGAGGGATTTTTAGCTGAGTGTTGACTCCCAATCCATAAGTCATTTCTTACAATACTATAGCCCGTTACACATGATTGACCGATAAATCAATTTACAATCATCTGTGATTTATTGATCAGCTTTTTAGCAAATGGGCATAATAATGGCTTGTTTGACTCGGGTAAATATCCCACCGCATTCAAACTTGAGAATTTAATGATATTTGGATCCGTAGGTCATCTACATCTTTAATATGTTTCAAGCATGCATATCCACATTTAAAACTTGTGCAGGATCAACTAGAAATCTCTTTCTTATAAAATTCCAATCTATCAGGGCTGAACTAGTGGAATTTCCTAAACATGGACATCAAAACATTTGCATTCATTTGTGGAGTGTGAATATATTTTCTTTGCATACATTTGTTGTTGTTCTAAATTTTTTCCATACTTAAACTCTCAAATTTCTATTTTGTTGTGATCTGTTTGCCTCATCTTTTTTGTTAATGTGAGATAAAGGCAAAAGTGAAAAATCAAGTTTTGATTTAAGGAAAAGGTATACATATAAAATGGAAATGCACAAATGTAGAGAGAGGTAATTCCAAAAAGTGTCTGTAAATTTTATGGATTGTAAACTTTTTCTTGTTTTTATATATCAGGTTTTGCCATCGTCGTGAAACAAATAGGAAGGTGGGGAGATTTTTAGCTGAGGGTTGACTCCCAATCCAAAAGTTATTTCTTGCAAAAATATAGCCCGTTACGCATGATTCCACATTTAAAACATGTGTTGGATCAACTAGAAATCTATTTCTTATTAAATTCCAAACTATCAGGTTTGAACTAGTGGAATTTCTCAAACTTGGATATCAAAACTTTTGTGTTCATTTGTGGTCAGTGAAGAAATTTTTATTGCTTACATTTGTTGTTGTTCTAAATTTTTTGCATACATAAATTCTTAAATTTTCATTTTGTTGTGATCTGAAAACTCAAGTTTTGATTTAAGGAAAAAGTATGCATAAAAAAAGGAAATGCACAAATGTAGAGAGAGATAATTCCAAAAAGTGTCTGTAACTTTTAGGGATTGTAAACTTTCTAGTGTTTATATATCAGGTTTTGCAATCGTGGGGAAACAAAGGGGCTGGCGAGGGAATTTTTACTTGAGTGTTGACTCCTAATCCATATGTCATTTCTTAAAAAAATATAGGCCATTACGGATGATTGACAGATAAATCTCTTTACAATCTATGATTGTTTGGTCAGTTTTTTTGTTAAAGGCAAAATAATGGCTTGTTTGTCTCGAGTAAATATCCCACCCCAATCAAACATGAGAATTAAAAGAGGTTTGGATCCGTAGGTCATCAATATCTTTAACATGTTTCAAGCATGCATATCCACATTTAAAATAATTGCAGGATAAACTAGAAACCATTTTCTTATAAAAGTAAACTACAAACCTTTTTCTTATATAATTCCAAGCTATCAGGGTTAAACTAGTGGTCTTCCCAAACTTGGACATAAAAACTTTTGCGTTCCTTTGTGGTGTGTGAAGAAATTTTCATTGCTTACATTTGTTGTTGTTCTAAATTTTTGCATACATAAACTCTAAAATTTTCTTTTTGTTGTGATTTGTTTGCGCGCACTTTTTTTTTTACGAGACATAAAGGGAAAAGTGAAAACTTAAGTTTCTATTTAAGGAAAAAGTGTACATCTAAAATGGAAATGCAGATATGTAGAGAGAGATAATTCCAAAAAGTGCCTGTAACTTTTAGGGAATGTAAACTCTTTCTAGTTTTTTTATATCAGGTTTTACAATCGTCGGGAAACAAAGGGGGAGGCGGGGGAATCTTTAGCTGAGTGTTGACTCCCAAACCATATGTCATTTCTTATAAAAATATAGCCCATTATGCATGATTGACCGATAAATCACTTTACAATCATCTATGAATGTTAGGTAAGATTTTTTGTAAATGGGCAAAATAATGGCCTTTTTTGCCCGGTTAAATATCCCTCCACCCCCAAACATGAAAATTTAATGAGGTTTGGGTCAGTAGGTCATCAGCATCTTTAACATGTTTCAAGAATGCATATCCACATTTAAAACATGTGCAGCATCAACTAGGAATCTCTTTCTGATAAAATTCCAAGCTATCAGGGTTGAACAAGTGGAATTTCCGAAACTTGGATATCAAAACTTTTGTGTTCATTTGTGGTGTGTGAAGAAATTTTTTTTGCTTACATTTGTTGTTGTTCTAAATTTTTTGCATACCTAAACTCTAAATATTTTATTTTGTTGAGATCTGTTTGCCTTATTTTTTTGTTTACGAAAGATTAAGGGAAAAGTGAAAACTCATGTTTAGATTTAACGGAAAAAGTATACATCTAAAATGGAAATGCACAAAAGTAGAGAGAGATAATTCCAAAAAGTGTCTGTAACTTTTAGGGATTGTAAACTCTTTCTAGTTTTTATATCACATTTTACAATCGTAGGGAAACAAAGGGGGAGGCTGGGGAATTTTTACCTGAGTGTTGACTCCCAATCAATATTTTATTTCTTTAAAAAATATAGCCTGTTACACATGAGTGACCGATAAATCACTTTACAATAATCTATGATTGTTAGGAAAACCATTTTGTTAATGGGCAAAATAATGGCTTATTTGGCACGGGTAAATATCCGACCGCACCCAAACTTGAGAATTTAATGAGGTTTGGATGCATAGGTCATCTACATCTTTAACATGTTTCAAGCATGCATAACCGCATTTAAAACAAGTGGAGGATCAACTAGAAATCTTTTTCTTATAAAATTCAAAGCTATCAGGGTTGAACTAGTGGAATTTCCCAAACTTGGATATAAAAACTTTTGTGTTCCTTTGTGGTGTGTGAAGAAATTTTCATTGCTTACATTTGTTGTTGTTCTAATTTTTTTTAAACATAAACTCTAAAATTTTCATTTTGTTGTGATCTGTTTGCCTTACCTTTTTTTTTATGAGAGATAAAGGGAAAAGTGAAAACTCTAGTTTTGATTTCAGGAAATAGTATACATCTAAAATGGAAATGCACAAATGTAAAAAGAGATAATTCAAAAAATTGTCTATAACGTTTCAGGATTGTGAACTCTTTCTAGTTTTTGTATATCAGGTTATGAAATCATCGGGAAACAAAGGGGGAGGCGGGGGAATTTTTACCTGAGTGTTGACTCCCAACCCATACGTCATTTCTTACAGAAATATTATCCGTTACGCATGATTGACCGATAAATCACTTTACAATCATTTATGATTGTTAGGTAAACGTTTTTATAAATGGGCAAAGTAATGGCCTTTTTGGTCATTTGCATCTTTAACATGTTTCAAACATGCATATCCAACGAGACATATCCACATTTAAAACATGTCCAGGATCAACTAGAAATTTTTTTCTTATAAAATTCCAAGCTACTGGATTTGAACTAGTGGAATTTTCCAATCTAGGATTTCAAAAATTTTGTGTTCATTTGTGGTGTGTGAAGAAATTTTCTTTGTTTACATTTGTTGTTGTTCTAAATTTTTTGCATACATAACCTCTAAAATTTTTATTTTGTTGTGATCTGTTTACCTTATCATTTTTGTTTACTAGAGATAAAGGGAAAAGTGAAAACTCAAGTATTTATTTAAGGAAAAAGTAAACATCTAAAATGGAAATGCACAAATGAAGGGAGAGATAATTCCAAAAGATGTATGTAACTTTTAGGGATTGTAAACTCTTTCTAGTTTTTATATATCAGGCTTAGTAATCATCGAGAAACAAAGGGGATGGTGGTGGAATTTTTAGCTGTGTTGACTCCCAATCCATAAGTCATTTCTTAAAAAAATACACCAAGTTACGCATGATTGACTGATAAATCACTTTAAAATCATCTATGATTGTTAGGTTAGCTTTTTTGTAAATGGGCTAAATAATGGCTTGCTTGGCTTGGGTAAATATCCCACCGCTACCAAACTTCAGAATTTAATGAGGTTTGGATCCGTAGGTCATCTGCATCTTTTACATGTTTCAAGCATGCATATCCACATTTAAAACATATGTAGGATAAACTAGAAATCTCTTTCTTTTAAAACTCCAAGCTATCAGGATTGAACTAGTGGAATTTCCCAAACTTGGATATCAAAACTTTTGAGTTCGTTTGAGGTGTGTCAAAAAAAATTTCTTTGCTTACATTTGTTGTTGTTCAAAATTTTTTGCCAACATAAACTCTAAAATTTTCATTTTGTTGTGATCTGCTTGCCTTATCTTTTTTGTTTACGAGGGATAAAGGGAAAAGTGAAAACTCAAGTTTTTATTTAAGGAAAAAGTATACATCTTAAATGAAAATGCACAAATGTTGAGAGAGATAATTCCAAAAAGTGTCTGTAACTTTTAGGGATTGTAAACTCTTTCTAGTTTTTATATATCAGGTTTTGCAATCATTAGGGAACAAAGGGGGAGGCGGGAATTTTTAGATGAGTGTTGACTCCCTATCCATAATTCATTTCTTAAAAAAAAAGACCCCGTTGCGCATGATTGATCGGTAAATCACTTTACAATCAGCTATGATTGTTGGGTCAGTTTTTTTGTAAATGGACAAAATAATGGCTTGCTTGGCTCAAGCAAATATACCACCACTCCCAAACTTGACAATTTAATGAGGTTTGGATCCGTAGGTCTTATGCATCTTTAACATGTTTCAAGCATGCATATCCACATTTAAAACTTGTGCAGGATCAACTAGAAATCTCTTTCTTATAAAATTCCAAGCAATGAGGGTTCAACTAGTGGAATTTCCCAAACTTCGATATCAAAAATTTTGTGTTCATTTGTGGTGTGTGAAGGAATTTTCTTTGTTTACATTTTTTGTTGTTCTAAATTTTTTTCATACATAGACTCTAAAATTTTCATTTTGTTGTGATCTGTTTGCCTTATCTTTTATGTTTACGAGAGTTAAACGGAAAAGTGAAAACTCAAATTTTTTATTTATAGAAAAATTTTACATCTAAAATGGAAATTCACAAATCTAGAGAGAGATAATTCCAAAAAGTATCTGTAACTTTTATCAATTGTAAAATCTTTCTAGTTTTTATATATCAGGTTTTGCAATCGTCGGGAGATAGGGGGAGACGGGGGAATTTCTACCTGAGTGTTGAATCCCAATCCATAAGTCATTTCGTACAAAAATATAGCCAGTTACGCATGAATGACTGATAAATCACTTTACAATCATCTATGATTGTTAGGTAAGACTTTTTGTAAATGGGCAAAATAGTGGCTTGTTTGGCTTAGGAAAATATCCCACTGCACCCAAACTTGAGAATTTAATGAGGTTTGGATCCATAGGTCATCTACATCTTTAACATATTTCAAGCATGTATATCCACATTTAAAACAAGTGCAGGATACTCTAGAAATCTTTTTCTTATGAAATTCCAAGCTATCAGGGTTAAACTAGTGGAATTTCCCAAACTAGGATATCAAAACTTTTGTGTTCATTTATGGTATTTGAAGAAATTTTCATTTCTTAAATTTTTTGTTATTCTAAATTTTTTCATATATAAACTCTAAAATTTTCATTTTTTTGTAATCTGTTTGCCTTATCTTTTTTTTTTTACGAGAGAAAAAGGGAAAAGTGAAAACTCAAGTTTTGATTTATAGAAAAAGTATACATCTTAAATGGAAATGTACAAATGTAGAGAGAGATAATTCCAAAAGGTATCTGTAAGTTTTTGGGATTGTAAACTCTTTTGTTTTTATTTATCTGATTTTGCAATCGTCGGGAAATAAAGGGGGAGGCGGGGGAATTTTTAGCTGAGTGTTGACTCCCAATCCATATGTCATTTCTTACAAAAATTTAGCCCATTACGCATGATTGACAAATAAATCACTTTACAATGATCTATGATTGTTACATAAGATTTTTTGTAAATGGGCAAAATAATGGCTTGTTTGGCTCAGGTAAATAACCCACCACACCCAAACATTAGAATTTAATGAGGTTTGGATACGTGGGTCATCTACATCTTTAACATATTTCAAGCATGCATATCCCCATTTAAAACAATTGCCGCATCAACTATAAATCTTTTTCTTATAAAATTCAAAGCTATCAGGGTTGAACTAGTGGAATTTCCAAAACTGGGATATCAAAACTTTTGTGTTCATTTTTGGTGTGTGAATAAATTTTCTATGCTTACATTTGTTATTGTTCTAAATTTTTTGCATGCATAAACTCTAAAATTTTTATTTCGTTGTGATCTGTTTGCCTTATCTTTTTTGTTTGCTAGAGATGAAGGGAAAATTGAAAACTTTACTTTTGAATTAAGGAAAAAGTATACATCTAAAATGGAAATGCACAAATGTAGATAGAGATAATTCCAAAAAGTGTCTGCAACGTTTAGGGATTGTAAACACTTTCTAGTTTTAATATATCGGGTTTTGCAAATGTCAAGAATCAAAGGGGGAGGGGGGGGGGGGGGGGGGATTTTTAGCTGAGTGTTGACTCTTAATCCATAAGTCATTTCTTACAAAAATATAGCCCATTATGCATGATTGACCGATAAATCACTTTACAATCATCTATGATTGGTAGGTAAGTTTTTTTGTAAATGGGCAAAATAATGGCTTGTTTGGCTACGGTAAATATCCCACTGCACCCAAACTTGAGAATTTAATGAGGTTTGGATCCATAGGTCAACTACATCTTTAACATGTTTCAAGCATGCATATCGACATTTAAAACATGTGTAGGATCAACAAGAAATCTCTTTCTTATAAAATTCCAAGCTATCAGGGGGTTAAACTAGTGGAAATTCCCAAACTTGGATATCAAAACTTTTGTCTTCATTTTTGGTGTGTGAATAAATTTTCTTTGCTTATATTTGTTGTTGTTCTAAATTATTGGCATACATAAACTCTAAAATTTTCATTTTGTGTGATTTGTTTGCCTTATCCTTTTTTTTTATGAGAGATGAAGGGAAAAGTAAAAAAGGAAGTTTTGATTTAAGGAAAAAGTTTACATCAAAAATGGAAATAAACTCTTTCTAGTTTTTTTATATATCATGTTTTTTAATCATCAGGAAACAAAGGGGGAGGCGGGGGAATTTTTAGCTGAGTGTTGAGTCCTAATCCATAAGTCATTTCTTAAAAAAATATAGCCCATTACGCATGATTGACCAATAAATCACTTTACAATCATCTATGATTAATAGGTCAGCTTTTTTTTAAATGGAAAAAATAATGGCTTGTTTAGCTCGGGTAAATATCCCACTACACCCAAACTTGAGAATTTAATGAGGTTTGGATCCGTAGGTCATCTGCATCTTTAACATGTTTCAAGCATTCATACCCACATTTAAAACATGCGCTGGATCAACTAGAAATCTCTTTCTTATAAATTCCAAGCTATCAAGGTTGAACTAGTGGAATTTCCCAAAGTTGCATCTCAAAACTTTTGCATTGATTTGTGGTGTGTGAAGAAATTTTCTTTGCTTACATGTGTTAATGTTCAAAATTTTTTGCATACATAAACTCTAAAATTTTCATTTTGTTGTGATCTGTTTGCCTTATCTTTTTTGTTTACGAGAGCAAAAGGTAAAAGTAAAAACTCAAGTATTGATTTTAGGAAAAGGTATACATCTAAAATGGAAATACACCAATGGGGAGAGTGATAATTCCAAAAAGTGTCTTTAACATATAGGGATTGTAAAGTCTCTCTTGTTTTGATATATTTTGTTTTGCAATCACCGGGAAACAAAGGGGGAGGCGGGGAAATTTTTTGTTGAGTGTTGACTTCCATTCCATAAGTCATTTCTTAAAAAAATATTGCCCGTTATGTATGATTGACCGATAAATCACTTTAAAATCTTCTATGATTGTTAGGTAGCTTTTTTGTAAATGGGCAAAATAATGGCTTGTTTGGCTCAGGTAACCACACCCAAACTTGAGAATTTAATGAGGTTTGGATCCGTAGGTCATGTGCATGAATAACATGTTTCATGCCTGCATATCCACATTTAAAACATGTGCATGATCAACTAGAAATCTCTTTCTTATAAAATTTCAAGCTATCAGTGTTGAACTAGTGGAAATTCCCAAACTTGGATATCAAAACTTTTGTCTTCATTTTTCGTGTGTGAATAAATTTTCTTTGCTTATATTTGTTGTTGCTCGTAATTTTTGGCACACATAAACTCTAAAATTTTCATTATGTTGTGATCTGTTTGCCTTATCCTTTTTGTTTAATAGAGATGAAGGGAAAAGTGAAAACGGAAGTTTTGATCGAAGGAAAAAGTTTACATCTAAAATGGAAATAGACTAATGTAGAGAGAGATAATTCAAAAAAGTCTCTATAAATTTTTGGGATCGTAAACTCTTTCTATTTATTATATATCAGGTTTTGCAATCATCGGGAAACAAAGGATGACGCGGGGGAATATTTAGCTGAGAGTTGACTCCCAATCCATAAGTTATTTCTTACAAAAATAAAGCCTGTTATTCATGAATGACAGATAAATCACTTCACAACCATCTATGATTGTTAGGTCAGCTTTTTATTAAATGCGCAAAATAAAGGATTGTTTTACTCGGGTAAATGTCCTACCTTACCCAAACGTGAGAATATAACGAGGTTTGGATCCGTAGGTCATCTGCACCTTTAACATGTTTCAATCATGCATATCCATATTTAAAACATGTGCTGGATAACCTAGAAATCTCTTTGTTATAAAATTCCATGCTATCAGGGTTGAATAGTGGAATTTCCCAAACTTGGATGTCAAAACTTTTGTGTTCATTTGTGGTGTGTGAAGAAATTTTTTTGCTTACATTTGTTGTTGTTGTAAATTTTTTGCATATAGAAACTCTAAAATTTTCATTTTGTTGTGATATGTTTGCCTAATTTTTTTTTCTTTATGAGAGATAAGAGGAAAAGTGAAAACTCAAGTTTTGATTCATGGAAAAAGTATACATCTAAAATGGAAATGCACAAATGTAGAGAGAGATAATTCCAAAAATTGTCTGTAAATTTTAGGGATTGTAAACTCTTTCTGGTTTTTATATATACGATTTTGCAATCGTCGGGAAACAAAGGGGGAGGCAGGGGAATTTTTAGCTGAGTGTTGACTCCCAATCCATAAGTCATTTCTTACAAAAATAATAGCCCGTTACGCATGATTGACCAATAAATCACTTTACAATGATCTATGAATGATAGGTCAGCTTTTTTGTAAATGGGAAAAATAATGGCTTGTTTGGCTTTGGAAAATATCCCACCACACCCAAATTTGAGAATTTAATGAGGTTTGGATCCATAGGTCATCTGCATCTTTAACTTGTTCCAGGCATGCATATCCACATTTAAAACATGTCCAGGATTAACTAGAAATATCTTTCTTGTAAAATTCCAAGCTATCAAGGTTGAACTTGTGGAATTTCCCAAACTTGGATATCAAAACTTTTGTGTTCATTTGTGGTGTGTGAATAAATTTTCTTTGCTTACATTTTGTGTTGTTTTAAATTTTTCACATACATCAACTCCTAAATTTTCATTTTGTTGTGATCTGTTTGCCTTATCATTTTTGTTTACGAGAGAGAAAGGGAAAAGTGAAAACTCAAGTTTTGATTTAAGGAAAAAGTATACATCTAAAATGGAAATGAACAGAGGTAGAGAGAGATAATTCCCAAAACATTATGTAACTTTTAGGGATTGTAAATTCTTTCTAGTTTTTTATATATCCTGTTTTTTAATCATCAGGAAACAAAGGGGGAGGTGGGGGAACTTTTAGCTGAGTGTTGAGTCCTAATCCATAAGTCATTTCTTAAAAAAATATAGCCCATTACGCATGATTGACCAATAAATCACTTTACAATCATCTATGATTAATAGGTCAGCTCTTTTCTAAATGGAAAAAATAATGGCTTGTTTAGCTCGGGTAAATATCCAACCGCAGCCGAACTTGAGAATTTAATGAGGTTTGGATCCGTAGGTCATCTGCATCTTTAACATGTTTCAAGCATTAATATCCATATTTAAAACATGTGCAGGATCAACTAGAAATCTCTTTCTTATAAATTCCAAGCTATCAAGGTTGAACTAGTGGAATTTCCCAAAGTTGCATATCAAAACTTTTGCGTTGATTTGTGGTGTGTGAAGAAATTTTCTTTGCTTACATGTGTTAATGTTCAAAATTTTTGGCATGCATGAACTCTAAAATTTTCATTTTGTTGTGATCTGTTTGCCTTATCTTTTTTGTTTACGAGAGCTAAAGGGAAAAGTAAAAACTCAAGTATTGATTTTAGGAAAAGGTATACATCTAAAATGGAAATGCTCCAATGTGGAGAGTGATAATTCCAAAAAGTGTCTTTAACATATAGGGATTGTATGGTCTTTCTAGTTTTGATATATTTTATTTTGCAATCACCGGGAAACAAAGGGGAAGGCGGGGGAATTTTTTGCTGAGTGTTGACTCCCAATCCATAAGACATTTCTTAAAAGAATATTGCGTGTTACATATGATTGATCGCTAAATCACTTTAAAATCTTCTATGATTGTTAGGTAGCTTTTTTGTAAATGGACAAAATAATGGCTTGTTTGGCTCGGGTAACCACACCCAAACTTGAGAATTTAATGAGGTTTGGATCCGTAGGTCATGTGCACCAATAACATGTTTCAAGCATGCATATCCACATTTAAAACATGTGCGGGATCAAATAGAAATCTCTTTCTTTTAAAATTCCAAGCTATCAGGGTTGAACTTGTGGAAATTCCCAAACTCGGATATCAAAACTTTTGTCTTCATTTTTGGTGTGTGAATAAATTTTCTTTTCTTGTATTTGTTGTTGTTCTAAATTTTTGGCATACATAAACTCTAAAATTTTCATTTTGTTTTGATCTGTTTGCCTTATCCTTTTTGTTTATGAGAGATGAAGGGAAAAGTGAAAACGGAAGTTTTTATTTAAGGAAAAAGTTTACATCTAAATGGAAATAGAGAAATGTAGAGAGAGATAATTCAAAAAAGTCTCTATAAATTTTTGGGATCGTAAACTCTTTCTATTTATTACATATCAGGTTTTACAATCATCGGGAAACAAAGGACGATGTGGGGGAATATTTAGCTGAGTGTTGAGTCCTAATCCATAAGTCATTTCTTAAAAAAATATAGCCCATTACGCATGATTGACCAATAAATCACTTTACAATCATCTATGATTAATAGGTCAGCTTTTTTTAAATGGAAAAAATAATGGCTTGTTTAGCTCGGGTAAATATCCCATCACACCCAAACTTGAGAATTTAATGAGGTTTGGATCTGTAGGTCATCTGCATCTTTAACATGTTTCAAGCATTCATATCCACATTTAAAACATGTGCATGATCAACTAGAAATCTCTTTTTTATAAATTCCAAGCTATCAAGGTTGAACTAGTGGAATTTCCCAAAGTTGCATATCAAAACTTTTGCGTTAATTTGTGGTGTGTGAAGAAATTTTCTTTACTTGCATGTGTTAATGTTCAAAATTTTTTGCATACATAAACTCTAAAATTTTCATTTTGTTGTGATCTGTTTGCCTTATCTTTTTTGTTTACGAGAGCTAAAGGGAAAGGTAAAAACTCAAGTATTGATTTTAGGAAAAGGTATGCATCTAAAATGGAAATGCTCCAATGTGGAGAGTGATAGTTCCAAAAAGTGTCTTTAACATATAGGGATTGTAAAGTCTCTCTAGTTTTGATATATTTTGTTTTGGAATCGCCGGGAAACAAAGGGGGAGGCGGGGGAATTTTTTGCTGAGTGTTGACTCCCAATCCAAAAGTTATTTCTTAAAAACATATTGCCCGTTACGTATGATTGACCGATAAATCACTTTAAAATCTTCTATGATTGTTAGGTAGCTTTTTTGTAAATGGGAAAAATAATGACTTGTTTGGCTCGGGTAACAGCACCCAAACTTGAGAATTTAATGAGGTTTGGATCCGTAGGTCATGTGCATGAATAACATGTTTCAAGCATGCATATCCACATTTAAAACATGTGCAGGATCAACTAGAAATCTCTTTCTTATAAAATTCCAAGCTATCCGGGTTGAACTAGGGGAATTTCCCAAACATGGATATCAAAACCTTTGTGTTCATTTGTGGTGTGAGAGGAAATTTTATTAGCTTACATTTGCTGTTGTTCTAAATTTTTTGCATACAGAAACTCTGAAATTTTCATTTACTAGTAATTTGTTTGCCTTATCTTTTTTTTTTACGGTAGATAATGGGAAAAATGAAAATTCAAGTTTTGATTTATGGAAAAAGTATACATCTAAAATTGAAATGCACAAATGTAGTGAGAGATAATTCCTAAAGTGTCTGTAACTTGGATGGATTGTAACCTCTTTCTAGTTTTTATATATCAAGTTTTGCAATCTTCGGGAATCAAAGGGGGAGGTGGGGGTATTTTTTTCAGAGTGTTGTCGCCCAATCCATAAGTCATTTCTTACAAAAATATTGCCCGTTAGGCATGATTTACCGATAAATCACTTTACCATCATCTATGATTGTTAGGTCAGCTTTTTTGTAAATGGGCAAAATAATGCTTGTTTTGCTCGGGTAAATATCCCACCGCACCCAAACTTGAGAATTTAATGAGGTTTGGATCGGTAGGTCATCTACATCTTTAATATGTTTCAAGCATTCAAATCCACATTTAAAACATGTGTAGGATCAACTAGAAATCTCTTTCTTATTAAATTCCAAGCTATCAGGGTTGACTAGTGGAATTTCCCAAACTTGGATATCAAAACTTTTGTTTTCATTTGTGGTGTGTGAAGAAATTTTCTTTGCTTACATTTGCTGTTGTTCTAAATTTTTTGGATACATCAACTATAAAATTTTCACTTTGTTGTGATCTGTTTGCCATATCTTTTTATTTATTTTACGAGAGAAAAACGGAAAAGAGAAAACTCAAGTTTTGATTGATGGAAAAAGTATACATCTAAAATAGAAATGCACAAATTTAGAGAGAGATAATTCCAAAAAGTGTCTATAACTTTTAGGGATTGTAAACTCTTTCTAGTTTTTATATATCAGGTTTTCCAATCGTCGAGAAACAAAGGGGGAGGCGGGGGAATATTTCGCGAAGTGTTGACTCCCAATCCATAAGTCATTTCTTACAAAAATATAGCCCATTATGCATGATTGACCAATAAATCACTTTACAATCATATGTGATTGTCAGAGAAGCCTTTTTGTAAATGGGCAAAATAATGACATGTTTGGCTTGGGTAAATATCCCACCGCACCCATACTAGAGAATTTAACGAGGTTGGGATCCATAGGTCATCTGCATCTTTATTATATTTCAAGCATGCATATCCACAATTAAAAAATGTGTTGGATCACCTAAAAATCTCTTTCTTATAAAATTCCAAGCTATCAGGGTTAAACTAGTGGAATTTGGATATCAAAACTTTTGTGTTCATTTGTGGTGTGTGTAGAAATTTATTTTGCATACATTTGTTGTTTTTCTAATTTTTTTGCATACATAAACTCTAAAATATTAATTTTATTGTGATCTGTTTGCCTTATCTTTTTAGCTTACGAGAAATAAAGGGAAAAGTGAAAACTCTAGTTTTGATTTAAGGAAAAAGTATACAACTAAAATGAAAATGCTCAAATGTAGAGAAAGAGATAATTCCAAAAAGTGTCTGTGACTTCTAGGGATTGTAAACTCTCTCTAGTTTTTATATATCCGGTTTTGTAATCATCGGGATACAAAGGGCGTGGCGGGGGTATTTTGAGCTCAATGTTGACTTCCAAACTATAAGTCATTTTGTACAAAAATATAGCCTGTTACGCATGTTTGGCTTGTTTGGCTCGGGTAAATATCTCACCGCATCCAAACTAGAGAATTTAATGAGGTTTGGATCTGTAGGTCATCTGCATCTTTAACATCTTTCAAGCATGCATATCCACAATTAAAAAATGTGCTGGATCACCTTGAAATCTCTTTCTTATAAAATTCCAAGCTATCAGGGTTGAACTAGAGGAATTTGCCAAACTTGGATATGAAAATTTTTGTGTTCATTTGTGGTGTGTGATGAAATTTTCTTTGCTTACATTTGTTGTTGTTTTAAATTTTTTGCATACTTAAACTCTAAAAATTTCCAAATTTCCTTTTGTTGTGATCTCTTTGCCTTATCTTTTTTGTTTACGAGAGATAAAGGCAAAAGTGAAAACTCAAGTTTTGATATAAAGAAAAAGTATACATATAAAATGGAAATGCACAGAGAGATAATTCCAAAAAGTGTCTATAACTTTTAGGGATTTTAAACTCTCTCTACTTTTTATATATCAGGTTTTGCAATCGTCGGGAAACAAAGGGGGATGTAGGGGAATTTTTAGCTAAGTGTTGACTCCCAATACAGAAGTCATTTCTTAAAAAAACATAGCCCGTTATGCATGAATGACCGATAAGTCACTTTACATATCATCTATGATTGTTAGGTCAACATTTTGTAAATGGGCAAAATAATGGCTTGTTTGGCTCGGGTAAATATCCCACTCTACCCAAACTTGAGAATTTAATGAAATTTGGATCCATAGGTCATGTGCATCATTAAAATGTTTCAAGCAAGCATATCCACATTTAAAACATGTGCATGATCAACTAGAAATCACTTTCTTATAAAATTCAAAGCTTTCTGAGTTGAACTAGAGGAATTCCCAAAACTTGGATACCAAAACTTTTGTGTTCACTTGTGGTGTGTGAATAAGTATTTTTAGCATACATTTGTTGTTGTTCTAAACTTTTGGCATACATAAACTCTAAAATTTTTATTTAGTTGTGATCTGTTTGCCTTATCTTTTTTTGTTTACGAGATATTATGGGAAAAGTGAAAACTCATGTTTTGATTTAAGGAAAAAATATACATCTAAAATTAAAATGCACAAATGTGGAGAGAGATAATTCCAAAAAGTGGCTGTAAATTTTAGGGATTTTTAACTCTTTCTACTTTTTATATATCAGGTTATAAAATCGTCAGGAGACAAAGGGGTAGGTGGGGGTATTTTTAGCTGAATGTTGACTCCCAATCCATAAGTCATTTCTTACAAAAATATAGACCGTTATGCATGATTGACCGATAAATCACTTTACAATCACCTATGATTGTTAGGTCAGATTTTTTGTAAATGGGAAAAATAATGGCTTGTTTGGCTCGGGTAAATATCCCACCGCACCCAAACTCGAGAATTTAATCAGGTTTGGATCCGTAGCTCATTTGCATCTTTAATATGTTTCAAGCATGCATATCCACATGTAAAACATGACCAAGATCAACTAGAAATCTCTTCCTTATAAAATTCCAAGCTATCTGGGTTGAACTAGTGGAATTTCCCAAACTTGGATATAAAAACTTTTGTGTTCATTTGTGGTGTGTAAAGAAATTTTCGTTGGATACATTTGTTGTTGTTCTAACTTTTTTCCATATATAAACTCTAAAATATTCATTTTGGTGTGGTATGTTTGCCTTATCTTTTTTGTTTACGAGATATAAAGGGAAAAGTTAAAACTCAAGTTTTGATTTAAGGAAAAAGCATACATCTAAAATGGAAATGCACAAATGTAGAGAGAGATAATACCAAAAAGTGTCTGTAACTTTTAGGGATTGTAAACTCTTTCTACTCTTTATATATCAGGTTTTGCAATGGTCGGGAAACAAAGGGGGAGGTGGGGGAATTTTAAGCTGAGTGTTGACACCCAATCCATAAGTCTTTACTTAAAAAAATATTGCCATGATTTTTAGGTCAGCTTTTTTTAAATGGGCAAAATAATAGCTTGTTTGGCTCGGGTAAATATCCCACCACACCCAAACTTGAGAATTTAATGAGGTTTGGATCCGTAGGTCATCTGCATCATTAACATGTTTCAAGCATGCAAATCCACATTTAAAACATGTGCAGGATCAACTAGAAATTTGTTTCCTAAAACATTTGAAGCTATCAGGGTTGAAGTAGGGGAATTTCCCAAACTTGGTTATCAAAACTTTTGTGTTCATTTTCAGTGTGTGAATAAATTTTCTTAGGTTACATTTGTTGTTGTTCTAAATTTTTGGCATACAGAAACTCTACAATTTTCATTTTGTTGTGATCTGTTTGCCTTATCTTTTTTCTTTACGAGAGAATAAGGGAAAAGTGAAAACTCAAGTTTTTATTTAGGAAAAAGTATACATCTAAAATGGAAATGCACAAATGTTGAGAGAGATAATTCCAAAAAGTGTCTGTAACTTTAAGGGATTGTAAACTCTTTCTAGTTTATATATATCAGGTTTTGCAATGGTCGAGAAACAAAGGGGGTGGCGGGGGAATTTTTAGCTGAGTGTTGACTCCAAATCCATAAGTCGTTTCTTACAAAAATATAGCCTGTTATGCATGATTGACGGATGAATCACTTTAAAATCATCTAAAATGGAAATGCACAATTGAAGAGAGAGATAATTCAGAAAAGTGTTTGTAACTTTTAGAGATAGTAAACTCTTTCTAGTTTTCATCAATCAGGTTTTGCAATCGTCGAGAAGCAAAGGGGGAGGTAGGGGAATTTTTAGCTGACTGTTGACTCCCAATGCATAATTTTTTTCTTTAAAAAATATAGCCCGTTACGCGTGATTGACCGATAAATAACTTTGAAATCATCTATGATTGTTAGGTCAACATTTTTCTAAATGAGCAAAATAATGGCATGTTTGGCTCGGGTAAATATCCCACCGCACTATTAGGTTCTTCCCTTGCCATGGATCGAGTCACCCTTCTTTCCTCTCTTCCCTCCATGGATGATCTTGATGTTGGAAGAGAATTCTTGTTTTTTGAACGACTAATGGTGGAACTCAATTAGAACGAAGGAGCTTTGGAGCAAGCTCAACCTTGGACCTCAAAGGGAGAATCCGACCTTGACCTCTGAGGGAGAATCAAACCTGTAAAATATAATTTTCTCAATACTTGACTCTCTTTCCCTTCACGTCCCCCTAAATAGGGTTGAGGACGAAAATACAAAGATGACCCATGGTCAAGTGGTTCACACCACATTACACTGAACCAACCCAAAGTAAACCAAACCAAATAAGGTAAACCAAACCGAATTAAAATTACATGAAAAGTAAATTGACATAATTTAATTCCTATGCCTATGGATAACTCGTGATGCTATGGAGTCCATAACATCACCCCCCTGGTGAAAGAGCTTGTCCTCAACCTCAAAGTATGGGTAGGGGTGCGAAACGCCGGTAATGGCTCCCATGTTGTGTCACTGGGGTCAGCATCTGCCCATTGCACTAAGATCTCCCAATCACCCTGAATACAGTGAGTTTGTAATACCTGTGCTAGGGTAGAAAGTACACGTCCCTGTCCATCACCTGAAAGGGACCATAATATTTTTGAGAGCTTGTGATGTTTTGAGGCTGTCAATGACAACTGCCTATAGTGTTGGAGACGCAACCAAACATAATCTCCAGGAGAAAAGAAGACTTCCCGGTGCTTCTTGTCATAATATTTTTTCATAGAATGTTGTGCCTCCTGTAGATGAGTGCGCACCACAGTGATGAATGTGTCTCTTTCAGCTAATGCTTGGTCCAAAGTGGCGACTTTAGAGGCCCCTGGTTCATAGGTTAAAAGACGGGGAGGTTCTCTACCATATACCACCTTGAATGGGGTTGTGCCGAGTGCGCTGTGGTAGGAGGTGTTGTAACAGAACTCAGCCCAGGCGAGCCACTTAACCCACCTCTTAGGTGAGTCCCCCATGAAATAGCGGAGATACATTTCAATGGTTCTGTTGATGACCTCTGTCTAACCATCAGTCTGCAGATGGTAGGCTGAAGAAAAAGCTAACGTTGTGCCCTGTAACTTGAAAAGTTCTTTCCAGAAGGTACTTGTAAAGATTGCATCCCTATCACTGGTAATTGAATTAGGCATCCCATGTAAGCGGACAATGTTATCCATAAAAAGTTGAGCGACCTGAGTTGTAGTGTAAGGATGCGCCAGAGGAATGAAAAGTCCATATTTAGAGAAACGATCCACCACTACAAAGATAACAGATTTACCCGACGAAGAGGGAAGTCCATCTATGAAGTCCATAGAAATATCAGACTAGACCTGTGACGGAAGCTGAAGTGGTTGGAGCAACCCCGCTGGACTTAATGTTTCAGCTTTATTCCGTTGACAAGTCTGACAAGCCACCACATAATCAGCAATATTGCGCTTCATGCCCTTCCAATAAAATTCCCTACTGATCCGGAAATATGTTTTCTGTCGGCCCTCATATGTACTGTCATGGAAGGAGGCTAAAATGCTGTTAATCAGAGGGGATGTGTGGTGTAGAAAATTTCTGTTTTTGTAGAGGACGAGATTGTGCTGAACCCTCCAATGTGGTGCCGTTGTCTGTTTTGGACTCTATAGCCTCACGAGTTACCAATTGGGATTGGAAATTCAACAACAAAGGGGACTCTCAGTTTCAGTGGCCAATGGGGCCAAAATTGCTAGCGTGGGGTTATGTGCTAACACCCCTTTCACCATTGAGGGGCATTCCTTTCAGGCAGATTTACTAGTCATTCCATTGGCTGGATTTGATTTGGTGCTCGGGGTCAAATGGCTCCAGTTATTAGGATCGATATTATGGGACTTTCAGGCTCGGACTATGACATTTTCAGCACCACAGGGCCAGATTACATTACAAGGCATTGTGGCACAGGTCCCTAACGCACTTCACACTTTGCATATTCAACACATGGGTGATGATCAGTTAGCTCCTTTACTTACAACATTTGCGGATTTATTTAATGACCCTACAGGTCTACCACCAGTGCGTCATTACGATCACCGCATTCGTTTAAAGTTGGGAACTGATCCAGTAGTGGTGCGGCCTTATCGTTACCCGCATATCTAGAAAGATGAAATAGAACGATAGTGCATGCATATGCTCGCTCAGGGTGTGATCCAGCCCAGTTGATCTTCTTTCTCCTCACCAGTGTTACTGGTACGTAAAAAAGATAAATCTTGGAGATTTTGTGTTGACTATAGGCAACTCAACTTGCACACAGTTAAGGACAAGTCCCCCATTCCAGTTGTGGACGAGTTGCTGGATGAGTTACATGGTGCTACAATTTTTACCAAATTAGATTTGAAATCGGGCTATCATCAAATAAGAGTTCACCAGGCGGATATGGAGAAGACTACCTTCTGCTCACATCACGGTCATTTCGAGTTCCTCGTCATGCCCTTCGGTCTCTCCAATGCACCATCCACCTTTCAGGCCCTCATGAATGAGGTCTTTTCATCACTTCTGCGCCACTATGTGTTAGTCTTTTTTGATGACATTCTGGTCTACAACAAAAATTGGGAAGAACATCTCCACCACCTCCACCAGGTATTTACCATTCTACGCTCTCTTCATTTGGTTTTGAATAAATTGAAATGTTCTATGGGTACATCTGAGGTGGCATATTTGGGCCACGTCATATCAGCTGTGGGCGTGAAAGTTGACCAGAGCAAGATACAAGCAGTTACAGATTGGCCGGTTCCCACCTCCACCACAACATTAAAGGGATTTTTGGGCTTAGCGGGATATTATAGAAAATTTATCCAATCTTATGGCCAAATAGCAGCACCACTCAACAACCTGCTAAAAATAAATGCCTTCCACTGGTCTTCTTCAGCAGAACAGGCCTTTAACCTGTTAAAGGAGGCCTTAGCCTCAGTGCCAGTCCTACAATTACCAGATTTTGAGGCAGAATTTGTGGTGGAATGTGATGCCTCCGGGGGAGGTATAGGGGCAGTGTTACAACAATTGGGACACCCCATTGCTTATTTCATCCGTCAGTTGGGACAACACCACCATAAGTTATCTGCATATGAGAGGGAATTGATTGGGTTAGCCAAGGCTGTCCAACATTGGCGACCTTATCTTTGGGGAAGACCGTTTCTCATTCGTACAAATCATTGCAGCCTCAAGTATCTTCTTGAACAATGCCTCACCACAACCCCACAGCAGCATTGGTTAACTAAACTCATGGGCTTCGATTATACAGTTCATTATGAGCCAGGTAGTTCGAATTTGGGGGCTGATGCCTTATCACGTCGGGATATTTTCGCCACTCAAATTTATGCTATCAGTCACCGACGTGCACTGCTATTAGATTCTATTCGTGAGGAAGTAAATCAATATCCGGATCTCATGTCATTATATCAGGATATTCAACAGGGGACATCTGCTCCTTATTGGACGATTCAGGATCGTCTCATTTTCTACAAAAACAGGATCTTTTTGCATAATACATCCCCACTTCTTCACACCATCTTGTTCTCTATCCATGATAGCACACATGAGGGTCAACAGAAAACATATTTCCGAATCAATCGGGACTTTTACTAGAAGGGCATGAAGAGCACAATTACTGATTATGTAGCTGCTTGTCAGATTTGTCAAAGAAACAAGGCCGAATCTTTAAGTCTAGCCGGCCTACTGCAACCTCTGTAACTACCATCTCAAATCTGGTCTGATATTTCCATGGACTTCATTGCTGGTCTTCCCATTTCATCAGGTAAATCGGTGATATTCGTCGTCGTTGATCGGTTTTCAAAATATGGGCACTTCCTTGCTTTGGCGCATCCATATACTGCTACTCAAGTCGCTCAATTATTTATAGACAACATCGTCCAATTACATGGAATTCCCTCATCCATTATCAGTGACAGGGATGCCATTTTTACCAATCTCTTTTGGAAGGAATTATTCAAATTACAGGGCATCCAATTGGCATTTTCGTCTGCCTATCATCCACAAACGGACGGCCAAACAGAGGTTGTCAATCGTACGATTGAAATGTATCTTCGTTGTTTTGTGGGAGACGCACCTAGAAGATGGGTGAAATGGCTTTCATGGGCAGAATTTTGCTATAACACATCTTACCACACAACACTGGGTACTACTCCTTTCAGGGTAGTTTATGGCAGAGATCCACCTCGTTTGTTACCATATGAATCGGGGGCATCCAAAGTCGTCACTTTGGACCAAGCATTAGCTGAACGAGACGCTATGCTCACTGAGGTACGTACACATCTGCAAGCGGTCCAACACTCTATGAAACACTTTTATGATAAGAAGCACCGGGAGGCATCTTATTGCCTTGGAGACTATGTGTGGTTAAAGCTTCAACACTACCGCCAGCTGTCCCTGACTGCAGCCAAGCGCCATAAGCTGTCTCCAAAATATTATGGTCCATTTCCGATATTGGACCAAATTGGGCCCGTGGCATACCGCTTGCAGCTACCACCGAAAGCAAAGATCCACAATGTATTTTACGTCTCCCAATTGAAGCCCTTCCATGGTGACTCGCCCCTACTGCACACTCCACTGCCGCCACTACATGAGGGCAGAGTCCTTTCTCTTCCAGCTCAGGTAATACAAGCACACCACATTCAAGGGGATTGGGAAATTCTAGTCCAGTGGGCAGATGCCGATCCCAGTGACACCACATGGGAGCCGTTATCAGCATTTCGACTTTTATATCCTTCCTTCGAGCTTGAGGACAAGCTCTTTCTCCAGGGGGGGTGATGTTATGGATTCTATAGCATCACGAGTTACCAACAGGCGTAGGAATTAATGAATGTGTTTTTCAATTTCCATGTAATTGTTTCTTGGTTTGGTTTTGTCTTTGGTTTGGGTTGGTTTAGCATTTATTGGTTTGAACCATTGACCCAAGAGGTCTTTAGGGTTTTGGATGTCCTCCACCCTATTTAAGGGGACGGCTAGGGTAATGAGAATTATCAATTGAGTTCACTTTAGTTAACGTAATTTAGATAAACAGGTCAAGAGCTCCTTCAAGCTCTCTTCCGTTTTTCCCCCAATTCTCCTTTCATAAATTCAATTCCCTTCAACCCTTCAGTCCATCTTAATGTCAAGCAAGGTAATGGAAGGAAGAGAAGAGAGGAGGGTGACAAGATCCATGGCTCTTGAGGATCCTAACACTGTCCCCTGCTGGATATCCTGGCCTAAGGAGATAATATTTGGGTACTGTTATGCCTCTTCCAGTATAGAATCCAACAAGAGAGCTCTGGGCTAACTGATGGCGTTTAATTGTGGCTTTGGAACGTCCCGGAGAGATAAGGCATCAGCCCCTACATTCAAACTTCTCGGTTTATACTCGACAGAAAAGTCAAACCCCATAAGCTTACTTAACCAATGCTGTTGTGGTGAAGTAGTGAGACGCTACTCAAAAAGATACTTGAGGTTGCAATGATCAGTGTGAATAAAAAAAGAACGTTCCCATAGATAAGGGTGCCAATGCTGTATAGCTTTTGCCAATCCGATCAATTCCCTCTCATAAGCTGCCAACTTGTGGTGGTGTTGGCCCAGTTGACGACTAAAATAAGCAATCGGGTGGCCCTGTTGGTGCAACACTGCGCCAAGACCGCCCCCCGAAGCATCACATTCCACTACAAAGGACTCCTCAAAGTCGGGAAGCTGCAAAACTGGGGCTGATGATAAGGTGTCTTTCAATTGCTGAAAGGAATGAGCTGCTGTCTCTGACCAGGTAAAAGCATTTTTCTTGAGGAGATTATTGAGCGGAGCTGCAAGCTGGCCATAGCTACGAATAAATTTTCTATAATATCCAGCTAGGCCCAAAAATCCTCTTAAGGTTGTAATAGATGTAGGAATAGGCCAATCTGTGACCGCCTGTATCTTACTCTGGTCTACCTTCACCCCCGATGCTGAAATAATGTGGCCCAAATATGCCACTTCTGATGTGCCCAAAGAACATTTTGACCGATTTAAAACCAAATGATGGGAACGTATAAGAGAAAATACCTAGTGAAGGTGTTGAAGATGTTCTTCCCAGCTGTTGCTATAGACCAAAATATCATCCAAAAATACCAATACATATTTTCTCAAGAGAGAAGAAAATACCTCATTCATGAGGGCCTGGAAGGTGGAAGGCGCATTTGACAGACCAAATGGCATTACGAAGAATTCAAAATGGCCGTGATGCGTGCGGAACGCTGTTTTCTCCACATCTGATGGATGAACTCGGATTTGATGATAGCCAGATTTCAAATCGAGTTTCGTAAAAATTGTAGCTCCATGTAGCTCGTCCACCATTGGAATAGGAAATTTATCTTTAATCGTATGGGCATTGAGTTGTCGGTAATCCACATAGAACCTCCATGACTTATCATGCTTGTGGACTAGTAATACCGGTGAAGAAAAAGGAGACCTACTGGGCTGAATAATACCCTGTGCTAACATCTACTGGCACTGCCTTTCAATCTCATCCTTCTGTAAGTGAGGGTAACGATATGGACTCACCACTACCGGCTCGGTACCCGTTTTCAAACGGATACGGTGATCACCGTGCCTAGGTGGCGGTAAGGCAGTAGGGTCCTGAAAGATATCTTCAAATTCTGTAAGTGAGATAACTTACATGTGTTGGTGGACTGGACCTGGGCAACCTTTAGTGCGTAGGTGAGTGGTGCTTGTGTGCCATGCAATATAATCTGATGTTGGTCCTCTATAAAAGACATGGTTAGAGCATGGAAATCCCATAGTATTGGTCCCAACAATTGTAGCCATTTAATTCCTAGCACCAAATCGAATCCTGATAGTGGAATCACCAAAAAATCTGCAACAAATGCATATCCCTCAATATCAAAGTGTGTGGCTGGTGATATGCCTACACTAGTAATTTCAGCCCCATTGGCTACTGATACAGAAAGACTAGTGTGTTTTTGTACTACTATCCCAAGTTGTTCTGCCGCCTGCTGACTAATGAAATTGTGTACTACCCGAGTCAACTAAAGCCAGTAACTGTAAATGTGTAATTGGGCTTTAACCTGCATTGTGCTTGCACTACGTAGACCAGTCATAGCATGAAGGGAAATCTCTGGATCTTCTTGGTCAGTTTCCACAATTTCCTCCTTTGGTGGTATTTCTTCTCCATCCTCCCACAGACATATACTGAATAATCATTTGTAGTGGTGTCCAATGACATACTGTTCATCACAGTTAAAATAGAGGCCCTTGGCCTTTCTCTGGTCCATTTCCTGTCTAGTCAATTTTTGAAGCAAGGAGCAGGTGGAGCCGAATTAGAGATGTTTGGGCGTGGGGCTGCACTGTCTCTAAATCTTGGAGGGCCAAAGGAAGGGTGTGGCGTTGAGGCATTGTGCCTCCCTGGCCAAGCTGGTTTTCTGACCAGTGACTCCTTTAGAACACGCTGCTTGTGCTCAATTGCCCTGGCTAAATTCATAGCGTGGTCTAAATCTGTAGGAGCATGTAATTCAACTTCTAAACGCAGAGCTTCTGGTTTGATCGGGCTAACCTTTCTTGGAAGGTCTTTTGGTACACCTCTAGTGTTCCAGTTTGTTTGTAATTGATTAATTCTCCCAATGGATTGCTACTAGCTGGAGGACCAAATCTCATCATGCAAGACTGTCTAAAAGTTGCCTAATCCTGAACCACTTGGTCATTTTGGAATTGGTGGTACCATAGAAGCGTTTCATCGAGCATGTGGTAGGCGGCCAAATACACTTTCTCATCCGCAGGTGTTTTTTGATGATAAAATAACTTATCACACTTGGCTAACCAAATCAAAGGGTCCTTAGACCCATCATACGTAGGAAAGTCAAGTTTTAAATACCTGGGCACAGTGATTGGTCCTTGAACGGCAGGCCCCAGATGGGGATGGTGTTGACGCATTGGTGGTTGTGGGGGAGGTGGTGGGTGGAATGGATGGTGGTCGGCCGGTGGAGAGTAGCCACCTGGAGGTTGGGCTCGTGTATCATGGTCCTCTTGTTGTCGGAGGAGAGCTTGGATGGCAGCATCCATTGATTTATTGCCTCACGCAAATCAGAGGTTGTTTGATGCACCTCTTCCAGGGCATGAGACTGTTTATCTGTCCTCTGCCTAGTATCTTCCACTAACTGTCTCAAATCATTAGGGGAAGAGGAATCCCCAAGGGTGGACCTGTTTGATATCAAGATTTTAGGTTCTTCCCTTGCCATGGATCGATTCACCCTTCTTTCCTCTCTTCCCTCCATGGATGATCTTGACATTGGAAGAGAATTCTTGTTTCTTGAATGTGTAATGGTGGAACTCAATTAGAACAAAGGAGCTTTGGAGGAAGCTCAACCTTGGATCTCAAAGGGAGAATCCAACCTTGACCTCTGAGGGAGAATCAGACCTGTAAAATATAATTTTCTCAATACTTGCCTCTCTTTCACATCGCGTCCCCCAAAATAGGGTTGAGGACAAAAATACAAAGATGACCCATAGGTCAAGTGTTTCACACCACATTACACAGAACCAACCATAAGTAAACCAAACCAAATAAAGTAAACCAAACCAAATTGAAATTACATGAAAAGTAAATTGACATAATTTAATTCCTATGCCTATGGATAACACGTGATGCTATGGAGTCCATAACACGCACCCAAACTTGAGAATTTAATTAGGTTTGGATCTAAAGGTCATTTGCATCTTTATTATGCTTCAAGCATGCATATCCACATTTAAAACACGTGTAGGAACAACTAGAAATATCTTTGTTATAAAATTCCAAGCTATCAGGATTGAACTAGTGGAATTTCCCAAACTTGGATATCAAAACTTTTGTGTTCATTTGTGGTGTGTGAAGAAAATTTCTTCGCTTACATTTGTGGTTGTTGTAAATTTTTTAAATACAGAAACTCTGAAATTTTCATTTTTTTGTGAACTATTATTAGCCTTATCTTTTTTCTTTACAAGAGAAAAAAGGAAAAGTGAAAACTCAAGTTTTGATTTTGGAAAAAGTATACATCTAAAATGGAAATGCACAAATGTAGAGAGAGATAATTCCAAAAGGTTTCTGTAACTTTTAGGGATTGTAAAATCTTTCTAGTTTTTATATATCAGGTTTTGCAATCGTCGGGAAACAAAGGGGGTGGCGGGGAATTTTTAGCTGAGTGTTGACTCCCAATCCATAAGCCATTTCTTAGAAAAATATAGCCCGTCATGCATGATTGACCGATAAATAACTTTACAATTATCTATGATTGTTAGTTTAGCATTTTTGTAAATGGGCAAAATAATGGCTTGTTTGGTTCAGGTAAATATCCCACCGCACCTCTTGATAGTTTAATGAGGTTTGGATCCATAGGTCATCTGCATCTTTAACATGTTTCAAGCATGCATATCCACATTTAAAAAATGTGGAAGATCAACTAGAAATCTCTTTCTTATAAAATTCCCTACTATTGGGGTTGAACTTGTGGAATTTCCCAAACTTGGATATCAAAACTTTTGTGTTCATTTGTGGTGTGTGACAAAATTTTCTTTGCTTACATTTGTTGTTGTTCTAAATTTTTTGCATACATAAACTCTAAAATTTTCATTTTGTCATGATATGTTTGCCTTGCCTAGTCTATTTTATTTACTAGAGATAAAGGGAAAAGTGAAAACACTAGTTTTGATTTAAGGAAAAAGTATAAATCTAAAATGGAAATGGATAAATGTAAAGAGAGATAATTCCAAAAAATGTCAGTAACATTTTGGGATTGTAAACTCTTTCTAGTTTTTATATATCAGGTTTTGCAATCATCGGGAAACAAAGGGGGAGGCAGGGGAATATTTAGCTGAGTATTGACTCCCAATCCGTAAGTCATTTCTTACAAAAATATAGCCCGTTATGCATGATTGATAGATAAATCCCTTTACAACCATCTGTGATTGTTAGGTCATCTTTTTTGTAAATGCGCAAAATAAAAGCATGTTTTGCTCGGGTTAATAACCCACTGCACCCAAACTTGTGAATTTAACGAGGTTTTGATCCGTAGGTCATCTGCATCTTTATTATATTTCATGCATGCATATCAACATTTAAAACATGTGCAGGATCAACTAGAAATCTCTTTCTTATAAAATTCCAAGCTATCAGGGTTGAACTAGTGGAATTTCCCAAACTTGGATATCAAATATTTTGTGTTCATTTGTGGTGGGTGAAGAAATTTATTTTGCTTAAATTTGTTATTTTTCTAAAACTTTTGCATACATAACTTCTAAAATTTTAATTTTGTTGTGATTTGTTTGCCTTAACTTTTTTGTTTACGAGAGATAAAGGGAAAAGTTAAAACTCAAGTTTTGATTTAAGGAAAAGTATACATCTACAATGAAAATACAAAAATATATAGAGTGATAATTCCAAAAAGTGTCTGTAACTTTTAGGGATTGTAAACTCTTTCTTGTATTTATATATCAGGTTTCGCAATTGTCGGGAAACAAAGGGAGAGGCAGGGGAATTTTTAGATGAGTGTTGAGTCCTAATCCATAAGTCATTTCTTACAAAAATATAGCCCGTTACGTATGATTGACTGATAAATCACTTTACAATCATCTATGATTGTTAGGTCAGCGTTTTTGTAAATGGGCAAAAAAATGGCTTGTTTGGTTCAGGTCAATATCCCACCACACCCAAACTTGAGAATTTAATGAGGTTTGGATCCGTAGGTCATCTGCATGTTTAACATGTTTCAAGCATGCATATCCACATTTAAAATATGTGGAAGATCAACTAGAAATCTCTTTCTTATAGAATTCTCTGCTATTGGGTTTGGACTAGTGGAATTTCCCAAACTTGAATATCAAAACTTTTGTGTTCATTTGTGGAGTGTGAAGAAATTTTCTTTGCTTACATTTGTTGTTGTTCTAAATTTTTTGCATACATAAACTCTAAAATTTGCATTTTGTTGTGATATGTTTGCCGTATCTATTTTGTTTATGAGAGATAATGGGAAAAGTGAAAACACAAGTTTTGATTTTAGGAAAAAGTTTACATCAAAAAGGAAATGGACAAATGTAGAGAGAGGTAATTCAAAAAACTGTTTGTAACTTTTTTGGATTGTAAACTCTTTCTAGTTTTTGTATATCAAGTTTTGCAATCGTCGGGAAACAAGGGGGAGGCGGGGGAATATTTAGCTGAGTGTTGATTCCCAATCCGTAAGTCATTTCTTACAAAATATAGCCCGTTATGCATGATTGATAGATAAATCACTTTTCAACCATCTATGATTGTTAGGTCAGCTTTTTTGTAAATGGGCAAAATAATGGCTTGTTTGGCTCGGGTAAATATCCCACTGCACCCAAACTTGAGAATGTACGGAGGTTTGGAGATATAGGTCATCTCCATCTTTAACAAGTTTCAAACATGCATATCCACATTTAAAAAATGTGGAAGATCAACTAGAAATCTGTTTCTTATAAAATTCTCTGCTATTAGGGTTTAACTAGTAGAATTTCCCAAATTGGATATCAAAACTTTTGTGTTCATTTGTGGTGTGTGACGAAATTTTTTTTGCTTACATTTGTTATTGTTCTAAATTTTTTGCATACATAAACTCAAAAATTTTAATTTTGTCTTGATGTGTTTGCCTAGTCTATTCTGTTTACGAGAGATAAAGGGAAAAGTGAAAACTCAAGTTTTGGTTTAAGGAAAAAGTATACATCTAAAATGGAAATGGACAATTGTAGAAAGAGATAATTCCAAAAAGAGTCTGTAACTTTTTGGAATTTTAAACTCTTTCTAGTTTTTAGATATCAGGTTTTGCAATCGTCGGCAAACAAAGGGGGAGGCGGGGGAATATTAAGCTGAGTGTTGACTCCTGATCCATAACTCATTTCTTAAAAAAATATTGCCCGTTACGCATAATTGACAGATAAATCACTTTACAATCATCGATGATTGTTAGGTTTGATTTTTGTAAATGGGCAAAATAATGGCTTGTTTGGCTCGGGTAAATATCCCACCGTGCCAAAACTTGAGAATTTAATGAAGTTTGGATCCATTGGTCATCTGCATCTTTATCATGTTTCAAGCATGCATATCCACATTTAAAAAATGAGGAAGATCAACTAGAAATTTCTTTCAGATAAAATTCCCTGCTATTGGGGTTTAACTAGTTGAATTTCCCAAACTTGGATATCAAATTTTTTTTGTTCATTTGTGGTGTGTGACGAAATTTTCTTTGCCTACATTTGTTGTTGTTCTAAATTTTTTGCATACATAAACTCTAAAATTTTCATTTTGTCGTGATATGTTTGCCTAGTCTATTTTGTTTACGAGAGATAAAGGGAAAAGTGATAACTCAAGTTTTGATTTAAGGAAAATGTATACATCTGTAATTGAAATGGACAAATGTACAGAGATATAATTCCAAAAAGTGTCTATAACTTTTTGGGATTGTAAACTCTTTCTAGTTTTTATATATTAGGTTTTGCAATCGTCGGCAAACAAAGGGTGAGGCGGGGGAATATTTAGCTATGTGTTGACTCCCAATCCATAAGTCATTTCTTACAAAAAAATAGCCCGTTAAGCATGATTGACAGATAAATCTCTTTACAACCATCTATGATTGTTACATCAACTTTTTTGTAAAAGCACAAAATAAAGGCATGTTTTGGTCGGGTTAATATCCCACCGCACCCAAACTTGTGAATTTAACGAGGTTTGGATCCGTAGGTCATCTGCATCTTTATTATATTTCAAGCATGCATATCGATATTTAAAACTTGTGCAGGATCAACTAGAAATCTCTTTTCTAGAAAATTCCAAGCTATCAGGGTTGAACTAGTGGAATTTCCCAAACTTGGATATCAAAACTTTTCTGTTCATTTGTGGTGTGTGAAGAAATTTATTTTGCTTACATTTGTTGTTTTTTTAATTTTTTGCATACATAAACTCTAAAATTTTAATTTTGTTGTGATCTATTTGGCTTATCTTTTTTGTTTACGAGAGATAAAGGGAAAAGTTAAAACTCAAGTTTTGATTTAAGGAAAAAGTATACATCTAAAATGGAAATGCACAAATGTACAGAGTGATTATTCTAAAAAGTGTCTAAATGCACAAATGTACAGAGTGATTATTCCAAAAAGTGTCTATAACTTTTAGGGATTGTAAACTCTTTCTTGTATTTATATATCAAGTTTCGCAATTGATGGGAAACAAAGGGAGAGGCAGGGAATTTTTAGCTGAGTGTTGAGTCCCAAACCATAAGTCATTTCTTACAAAAATATTTTCAGTTACACATGATTGACCGATAAATCACTTTACAATCATCTGTGATTGTTAGGTCAGCGTTTTTGTAAATGGGCAAAATAATGGCTTGTTTGGCTCGGGTAAATATCCTACTGCACCCAAACTAGAGAATTTAATGAGGTTTGGATCCGTAGGTCATCTGCATGTTTAACATGTTTCAAGACTGCATATCAGCATTTAAAACTTGTGGAAGATCAACTAGAAATCTATTTCTTATAAAATTCCATGCTATTGGGGTTGAACTAGTGGAGTTTTAAAAACTTGGATATAAAAACTTTTGTGTTCATTTGTGGAGTGTGAAGAAATTTTCTTCGCTTACATTTGTTGTTGTTCTAAATTTTTTGCAAACAAAAACTCTAAAATTTTCATTTTGTTGTGATATGTTTGCCTTATCTATTTTGCTTACGACAGAGAAAAGGAAAAATGAAAACTCAAGTTTTGATTTTAGGAAAAAGTTTACATCTAAAATTGAAATGGATAAATGTAGAGAGAGATAATTCAAAAAAGTGTTTGTAACTTTTTGGGATAGCTTTTTTGTTTTTATATATCAGTTTTTGCAATCGTTGGGAAAGAAAGGGGGCGCTGGGTGAATATTTAGTTGTGTTGACTCCCAATCCATAAGTCATTTCTTACAAAAATATAGCCCATTACGCATGATTGACAGATAAATCACTTTACAACCATATATGATTGTTAGGTCAGTTTTTTTGTAAGTCATCAAAAAAATTGCTTGTTTGGCTCGGGTTAATATCCCACCACACCCAAACTTGAGAATTTAATGAGGTTTGGAACCGTAGGTCATCTGCATCTTCAACATGTTTCAAACATGCATATCCACATTTAAAAAACGTGGAAGATCAACTAGAAATCTCTTTCTTATAAAATTCCCTGCTATTGGGGTTGAACTAGTGGAATTTCTCAAACTTGGATGTCAAAACTTTTGTGTTCATTTGTGCGTGCGAGGAAATTTTCTTTGCTTACATTTTTGTTGTTCTAAATTTTTTTGCATACATAAACTCTAAAATTTTCATTTTGTCATGATATGTTTGCCTAATCTATTTTGTTTACGAGAGATAAAGGGAAAAGTCAAAAATCAAGTTTTGATTTAAGGAAAAAGTATTCATCTAAAATGGAAACGGACAAATGTGGAGAGAGATAATTCCAAAAAGTGTCTATAACTTTTTGGGATTGTAAACTCTTTCTACTTTTAATATATCAGGTTTTGCAATCTTCGCAAACAAAGGGGGAGGTGGGGGAATATTTAACTGAGTGTTGACTCCCAATCCATAAGTCATTTTTTACAAAAATATTGCCCGTTACGCATGATTGTCAGATAAATCACTTTCCAACCATCAATGATTGTTAGGTCAGTTTTTTTGTAAACGCCCAAAATAAAGGCTTGTTTGGCTCAGGTAAATATCCCACCGTACCCAAACTTGAGAATTTAATGAGGTTTGGATCCGTAGGTCATCTGCACCTTTTACATGTTTCAAGCATGGATATCAACATTTAAAACATGTATAGGATCAACTAGAAATCTCTTTGTAATAAAATTCAAAGCAATCAGGATTGAATTAGTGGAATTTGCCAAACTTGGATATCAAAACTTTTGTATTTATTTGTGGTGTGTGAAAAAAATTTCTTTGCTTCATTTGTTGTTGTTGTAAGTTTTTTGCATACAGAAACTCTAAAAATTTCATTTTGATGTGATCTGTTTGTGTTATCTTTTATCTTTACAAGAGAAAAAAGGAAAAGTGAAAATGCTAGTTTAATTTGTGGAATAAGTATACATCTAAAATGGAAATGCGCAAATTTAGAGAGAGATAATTCCAAAAAGTATCTGTAAATTTTAGGGATTGTAAACTCTTTCTAGTTTTTGTATATCAGGTTTTGCAATCATTGGGAAACAAAGGGGAGGCGGGGGAATTTTTAGCTGGGTGTTGACTCCCAATCCATAAGCCATTTCTTACAGAAATATAGCCCGTTACGCATGATTCATCGATAAATATCTTTACAATCGTCTATGATTGTTAGGTCAGCGTTTTTGTATATTGGCAAAATAATGGCTTGTTTGGCTCGGGTAAATATCCCACCGCACCCAAACTTGAGAATTTAATGAGGTTTGGATCTGTAGGTCATCTGCATCTTTAATATGTTTCAAGCATGCATATCCACATTAAAAAATATGTGGAAGATCAACTAGAAATCTCTTTCTTATAAAATTCCCTTCTATTGAGGTTGAACTAGTGGAATTTCTCAATCTTGGATATCAAAACTTTTGTGTTCATTTGGGGTGTGTGACGAAATTTTCTTTTCTTAAATTTTTTGTTGTTCTAAATTTTTTTCATACATAAACTCTAAAATTTTCATTTTGTCGTGTATATGTTTGCCTAGTCTATTTTTTTTACGAGAGATAAAGGAAAAAGTGAAAACTCAAGTTTTGATTTAAGGAAAAAGTATACATCTAAAATGGAAATGGACAAATGTAGAGAGAGATAATTACAAAAAATGTATGTAGCTTTTTGGGATTGTAAATTCTTTCTAGTTTTTATGTATCAGGTTTTGCAATCGTTGGGTAACAAAGGGGGAGGCGGGGGAATATTTAGTGAAGTGTTGACTCCCAATCCATAAGTCATTTCTTAAAAAAATATAGCCCATTATGCATGATTGACAGATAAATCCCTTTACAACCATCTATGATTGTTAGGTCATCTTTTTTGTAAATGCGCAAAATAAAGGCATGTTTTGCTCTGGTTAATATCCCACCACACCAGACTTGTGAATTTAACGAGGTTTGTATCCGTAGGTCATCTACACCTTTGACATATGTAGGATCAACTAGAAATCTCTTTGTTATGAAATTCCAAGCTATCAGGATTGAATTATTGGAATTTCCAAAAAATGGATATCAAAAGTTTTGTGTTTATTTGTGGTGTGTCAAGAAATTTTCTTTGCTTACATTTGTTGTTGTTGTAAATTTTTTGCATACAAAAACTCTAAATTTTCATTTTGTTGCGATCTGTTTGCCTTATCTTTTTTCTTTACAAGAGAAAAAAGGAAAAATCAAAACTCAAGTTTTAATTTATGGAAAAAGTATACATCTAAAATTGAAATGCACAAATGTAGAGAGAGATAATTCAAAAAAGTGTCTGTAACTTTTAGGGATTGTAAACACTTTCTAGATTTTATATATCAGGTTTTGCAATTGTCGGGAAACAAAGGGGGTGGCAGGAGAATTTTTAGCTGAGTGTCGACTCCCAATCCGTAAGCCATTTCTTACAAAAATATAGCCCATTATGCATGATTGACCAATAAATAACTTTACAATCATCTATGATTGTTAGGTCAGCATTTTTGTAAATGGGCAAAATAATGGCTTGTTTGGCTCTGGCGAATATCCCACCGCACCCAAACTTGAGAATTTAATGAGGTTTTGATCCATTGGCCATCTTCATCATTAACATGTTTCAAGCATACATATCCACATTTAAAACATGTCCAGGATTAACTAGAAATCTCTTTCTGGTAAAATTCCATGCTAACAGGGTTGAACTAGTGGAATTTCCCAAACTTGGATATATAAACTTTTGTGTACATTTGTGGTGTGTGAATAAAGTTTCTTTGCTTACATTTGTTGTTGTTCTAAATTTTTCGCATACATAAATTCCTAAATTTGTATTTCATTGTGATTTATTTTCCTTATCTTTTTTATTTACGAGAGATGAAGGGAAAACTGAAAACTCAACTTTTGATTTAAGGAAAAAGTATGCATCTGAAATGGAAATGTACAAATGTAAAGAGAGGTAATTCCAAAAACTTTTTGTAACTTTTAGGGATTGTAAAATTTTTCTTGTTTTTTATATATCATGTTTTACAATCGTCGGGAAACATAGGGAGAGGCAAAGGAATTTTTAGTTGAGTGTTGAGTCCCAATCCATCAGTCATTTCTTAAAAAAATATAGCCCATTACACATGATTGACCGATAAATCACTTTAAAATCATCTATGATTTATTGGTCAGCTTTTTTGTAAATGGGAAACATAATGGCTTGTTTGGCTCGTGTAATTATCCCACTGCACCCAAACTTGAGAATTTAAAGAGGTTTGGATCCGTAGGTCATCTGCATCTTTAACATGTTTCAAGCATGCATATCCACATTTAAAACAAGTGCAGGATCAACTTGAAATCTCTTTCTTATAAAATTTCAAGCTATCGGGGTTGAGCTAATGGAATTTCCCTAACAAGGATATCAAAACTTTTGGGTTCATTTTTGGTCTGTGAATAAATTTTCTTTGCTTACATTTGCTATTGTTCGAAATTTTTTCCATACATCAACTCTACATTTTTCAATTTGTTGTGATCTGTTTGCCTTAGCTTTCTTTTTTTACAAGAGATAATGGGAATTGCAAAAACTCAAGTTTTGATTTAAGGAAAAAGTATACCTCTAAAATGGAAATGCAAAAATGTAGAGAGAGATAATTCCAAAAAGTGTCTGTAACTTTTAGGGATTGTAAACACTTTCTAGTTTTTATTTATAAGGTTTTGCAATCGTCGGGAAACAATGGGGGAGGTGGGGGAATTTTTAGCTCAGTGTTGACTCCCAATCCATAAGTCATTCCTTACAAAAATATAGCCCGTTATGCATCATTGACTGCTAAATCACTTTACAATCATCTATGATTGTTAGGTCAGCTTTTTTGTAAATGGGCAAAATAATGGCTTGTTTCACTCTGGTAAATATCCCACCGAATCCAAACTTGAAAATTTAATGAGGTTTGGATCCGTAGGTCATCACATCTTTAACATGTTTCAAGCATGCATATCCACATTTAAACATGTGCAGGATCAAGTAGAAATCTCTTTCTTATAAAATTTCAAGCTATCATGGTTGAAGTAATGGAATTTCCAAAACATGAATATCAAAACTTTTGTGTTCATTTTTGGTGTGTGAATAAATTTTATTTGCTTACATTTGTTGTTGTTCTAAATTTTTTCCATACACCAACTCTAAAATTTTCATTTTGTTGTGATCTGGTTGTCTTATCTTTTTTTCTTCCGAGAGATAAAGGGAAAAGTGAAAACTCAAGTGTATATTTATGGAAAAAGTGTATATTTAAACTGGAAATGCACAAATGGAGAGAGAGATAATTCCGAAAAGTCTCTATAACTTTTAGGGATTGTAAACTATTTCTAGTTTTTATATATCAGGTTTTCCAATTACCGGGAAACAAAGGGGGAGGCTGGTAAAGTGTTAGCTGAGTGTTGACTCCCAATCCATAAGTCATTTCTTACAAAAATATAGCCCGTTATGCATGATTGACCGATAAATCACTTTACAATCATCTATGATTGTTAGGTCAATTTTTTTGTAAGTGGGCAAATAAAGGCTTGTTTGCCTCGGGTAAATATCCCACCGCATCTAAACATGAGAATTTAATGTGGCTTGGATCCACAGGTCATCTGCATCTTTAACATGTTTCAAGCATGTATTTCCACATTTAAAACTCTTGCAAGATCAAGTAGAAATTTCTTTCTTATAAAATTTCAAGCTATCATGGTTGAACTAATGGAATTTCCCAAACATGAATATCAAAACTTTTGTGTTCATTTTTGGTGTGTGAATAAATTTTCTTTGCTTACATTTTTTGTTCTTCCAAATTTTTTCCATACATCAACTCTAAAATTTTCATTTTGTTGTGATTTGTTTGCCTTATCTTTTTTTCTTCCGAGAGATAAAGGGAAAAGTGAAAACTCAAGTGTATATTTAAGGAAAAAGTGTACATCTAAACTGGAAATGCACAAATGGAGAGAGAGATAATTCCAAAAAGTCTCTGTAACTTTTAGGGATTGTAAACTCTTTCTAGTTTTTATATATCAGGTTTTCCAATCATTGAGAAACAAAGGGGGAGGCTGGGGAATTTTTAGCTGAGTGTTGACTCCCAATCCATAAGTCATTTCTAACAAAAAAATAGCCCGTTATGCATGATTGAACGATAAATCACTTTACAATCATCTATGATTGTTGGTCAACTTTTTTTTAAGTGGGTAAATAAAGTTCTGTTTGCCTCGGGTAAATATCCCACCGCCTTTAAACATGAGAATTTAATGTGGCTTGGATCCGCAGGTCATCTGCATCTTTAACATGTTTCAAGCATGCATTTCCACATTTAAAACTTGTGCAGGATCAACTAGAAATCTCTTTCTTATAGAATTCCAAGCGATCAGGGTTGAACGAGTGGAATTTCCGAAACTTGGAAATCAAATCTTTTCTGTTCATTTCAGGTGTGTTAATAAATTTTCTTTGCTTACATTTGTTGTTGTTCTAAATTTTTTGCATACATAATCTCTAAAATTTTCTTTTAGTTGTGATATGTTTGCCTTATTATTTTTGTTTATTAGAGATAAAGGGAAAAGTATTAGAGATAAAGGGAAAAGTATTAGAGATAAAGGGAAAAGTATACATCTAAATTGGAAATGCACAAATGTAAAGAGTGATAATTCAAAAAAGTGTCTGGAACTATTAGGGATTGTAATCTTTCTAGTTTTTATATATCAGGATTTGCAATCGTCGAGAAACATAGGGGGAGGCGGGGGAATTTTTAGCTGAGTGTTGACTCCCAATTCATAACTCATTTCTTAAAAAAATATTGCCCGTTATGCAATATAGATCTATACATCACATTAAAATCTTCTATGATTTTTTATAAATGGGCAAAATAATGGCTTGTGTGGCTCGGGTAAATATCCCACCGCACACAAACTTGAGAATTTAATGAGGTTTGGATCCGAAGGTTATCTGCATCTTTAACATGTTTCAAGCATGCATATCCACATTTAAAACTTGTGAAGGAACAACTAGAAATCTCTTCCTTATAAAATGCCAACCTATCAGGATTGAAGTAGTAGAATTTCCCAAACTTTGATATCAAAACTTTTGTGTTCATTTGTGGTGTGTGACGAAATTTTCTATGCTTACATTTGTTGTTGTTCTAAAGTTTTTGCGTTCATAAACTCTAAAATTTTATTTTTGTTGTGATTTGTTTGCCTTATCTTTTTTGTTTACGAGAGAAAAACAAAAAATTGAAAACTCAATTTTTCATTTAGGGAAAAAGTATACATCTAAATGGAAATGGTCAAATGTAGAGAGAGATAATTCCAAATAGTGTCAGTAACTTTTAGGGATTGTAAACTCTTTCTAGTTTTTATATGTCATGTTTAGCAATCATCGGGAAAAAATGGGGGAGGCGGCGGAAGACTCCCACTCCATAAGTCATTTCATACAAAAATATAGCCGGTTATGCATGAATGACCGATAAAACACTTTACAATCATCTATGATTATTAGGTCAGCTATTTTGTAATTGGGCAAAATAATGGCATGTTTGGCTTAGGTAAATATCCCACCGCATCCAAACTTGAGAATTTAATGAGGTTTGGATTCGTAGGTCATCTGCATCTTTAACATGTTTCAAGCATGCATATCCACTTTTAAAACATGTGCAGGATCAACTAGAAATCTCTTTCTTATAAAATTTCAAGCTATCAGGGTTGAACTAGTGCAATTTCCAAAACTTGGATATAAAAACTTTTGTGTTCATTTGTGGTGTGTGAATAAATTTTGTTTGCTTACATTTGTTGTTGTTCTAAATTTTTGCACACATAAACTCTAAAATTTTCATTTTTTTGTGATATGTTTGCCTTATCTTTTTTGTTTACGAGAGATAAAGGGAAAAGTGAAAACTCAAGTTTTAATTTTAAGGAAAATGTATACATCTAAAATGGAATTTCACAAATGTAGGGAGAGATAATTCCAAAAACTTTCTGTAACTTTTAGGGATTGTAAACTCTTTCTGGTTTTTATTTATTAGGTCTTGCAATCGTTGGGAAACAAAGGGGGAGGTGGGGGAATTTTTAGCTGAGTGTTGACTCCCAATAATTGAGTCAATTCTCATAAAAATATTGCCCGTTATGCATTAATGACCGATAAATCACTTTACAATGATCTATGATTGTTAGGTCAGTTATTTTTAATGGCCAAAATAATGGCTTGTTTGGCTCGGTAAATATCCCAGCGCACCCAAACTTGAGAATTTAAAGAGGTTATGATTCGTAGGTCATCTGCATCTTTAACATGTTTCAAGCATGCATATCCACATTTAAAAAATGTGCATGATCAACTAGAAATCTCTTTCTGATAAAATTTCAAGCTATCAGGGTTGAACTAGTGGAATTTCCCAAACTTGGATATCAAAACATTTGCGTTCATTTTTGGTGTGTGAATAAATTCTCTTTGCTTACATTTGTTGTTGTTCTAAATTTTTTGCACACATAAACTCTAAAATTTTTATTTTGTTGTGACTTGTTTGCCTTAAATTTTTTGTTTACGAGAGATAAAGGGAAAATTGAAAACTGAATTTTTGATTTATCGAAAAGTATCCATCTAAAATGGAATTGCGAAAATATAGAGAGAGATAATTCCAAAAATTGTCTATAACTTTTAGGTATTGTAAACTCTTTCTAGACTTTATTTATTAGGTCTTGCAATCGTCGAGAAACAAAGGGGGAGGCGGTGGAATTTTTAGCTGAGTGTTGACTCCCAAATCATAAGTCATTCTTGACAAAAATATAGCCCATTACGAATGAATGACCGATAAATAATTTTACAATGATCTATGATTGTTAGGTCAGTTTTTTTGTAATTGGGAAAAATAATGGCTTGTTTGGCTCTGGTAAATATTCCACCGCACCCAATATTCTGAATTTAAAGAGGTTTTGATTTGTAGGTCATATGCATCTTCAACATGTTTCAAGCAAGCATATCCACATTTAAAACATGTGCAGGATCAACTAGAAATCTCTTTTTATTAAAATTCCAAGCTACCATGGTTGAACTAGTGGAATTTCCCAAACTTGGACATAAAAACTTTTGTGTTTATTTGTGGTGTGTGAATAAATTTTCTTTGCTTATATTTGTTATTGTTCTAAATTTTTTACATACATAAACTCTAAAATTTTCATTTTGTTGTGATCTATTTGCCGTCTCTTTTTTGTTTACATGAGATAAAGGAAAAAGTGAAAACTCAACTTTTGATTGAAGGAAAAAGTATACATCTAAAATGGAAATGCACAAATGTAGCGAGAGATAATTCCAAAAATTGTCTGTAACATTAAGGGATTGTAAACTCTTTCTAGTTTTTATATATCAGGTTTTACAATCGTTGGGAAAGAGTGTGGGAGGCGAGGGAATTTTTAGCTGAGTGTTGGCTCCCAATCCATTAGTCATTTCTTACCAAAATATAGCCCGTTATGCATGATTGACTGATAAATGACCTTACAATCATCAATGATTGTTAGGTCAGCTTTTTTGTAAATAGGCAAAATAATGGCTTGTTTGGCTAGGGTAAATATCCCACTGCAGCCAAACTTGAGAATTTAATGAGGTTGTTGTTCGTAGGTCATCTGCTTCTTTAACATGTTTCAAGCATGCATATGCACATTTAAAATATGTGCACGATCAATTAGAAATATCTTTCTTATAAAATTCCAAGCTGTCAGGGATGAACTAGTGGAACTTCCCAAACTTGGATATCAAAACTTTTGTGTTCATTTGTGGTGTGTGAATAAATTTTCTTTGCTTACATTTATTATTGTTCTAAATTATTTGCATACATAAACTCAAAAATTTTCATTTTGTTGTGACCTGTTTGCATCTATCTTTTTTGTTTACGAGAGATAAATGAAAAAGTGAAAACTCAAGTTTTGATTTAAGGAAACAGTAGACATCTAAAATTGAAATGCACAAATGTAGAGAGAGATAATTCCAAAAAATGTCTGTAACTTTTAAGGATTGTAAACTCTTTCTAGTTTTTATATATCACGTTTTGGAATCCTCGGGAAACAAAGGGGGACGCGAGGGAATTTTTAGATGAGTGTTGACTCTGAATCCATAAGTCATTTCTTAAAAAAATATAGCCCATTATGCTTGATTGACCTATAATTCACTCTAATATCATCTATGATTGTTAGGTCAGCTTTTTTTAAATAGGAAAAATAAACGCTTGTTTTGCTCGGGTAAATATCCCACCGCACCCAAACTTGAGAATTTAATCAGGTTTGGATTTGTAGGTCATCATTTGCACCTTTAACATGTTTCAAGCATGCATATCCATATTTCAAACATGTGCAGGATCAACTAGAAATCTCTTTCTAATAAAATTCCAAGCTACCTGGGTTGAACTAGTGGAATTTCCCAAACTTGAATATCAAAACTTTTGTGTTCATTTGTGGTGTGTGAATAAATTTTCTTTGCTTACATTTGTTGTTGTTCTAATTTTTGCATACATAAACTTTAAAATTTTCATTTGTTGTGATCACTTTGCCTTATTCCTTTTTTTTTTACGACAAAAAAAGGGAAAAGTGAAAACTCAAATTTTGATTTAAGGAAATAGTATACATCGAAAATGGAAATGCAAAAATGTAGAGAGAGATAATTCCAAAAATTTTCTGAAACTTTAAGGGATTTTAAACTCTTTCAAGTTTTTATATATCTGGTTTAGCAATTGTCTGGAAACAATAGGGGGAGGCAGGGGAATTTTTAGCTGAGTGTATACACCCAACCCATAAGTCATTTCTTAAAAAAAATATAGCCCAATACACGTGATTGAAAAATAAATCACTTTACAATCATCTATGCTTGTTAGGTTAATTTTTTTGTAAATGGGAAAAATAGTGGCATGTTTGGCTCGGTTAAATATCCCACCGCACCCAAACTTGAGAATGTAATGAGGTTTGGATCCGTAGGTCATCTGCATCTTTAACATGTTTCAAGCATGCATATGCACAAATGTAGAGAGACATAATTCCAAAAAGTGTCTGTAACTTTTAGGGACTGTAAACTCTTTCTAGTTTTTATATATCAGGTTTTGCAATTGTCAGGAAAAAAAGGGGAGGCGGGGGAATGTTTAGCTGAGTGTTGACTCCATATCCATAAGTCAATTCTTACAAAACTATAGCCCGTTACGCAACACTGACACATAAATCACTTTCTAGTCATCTATGATTGTTAAGTCAGCTTTTTTGTAAATTGGCAAAATAATGGCGTGTTTGGCTCAGGTAAATATCCCACCGCACCCAAACTTGAGAATTTAATTAGGTTTGGAGCCCTAGGTCATCTGCATCTTCAACATATGCATATCCACATTTAAAACATGTGCAGGATCAACTAGAAATTTCCTTCTTATAAAATTCCAAGCTATCAGGGTTGAACTAATGGAATTTCCCAGACTTGGATATCAAAACTTTTGTGTTCATTAGTGGTGTGTGAATTAATTTTCTTTGCTTACATTTGTTGTTGTTCTAAATTTTTTGCATAGTTAAACTCTAATATTTTCATTTTGTTGTGATCTTTTTACCTTTATTTTTTATTTACGAAAGATAAAGGAAAAAGAATACATCTAAAATGGAAATTCACAAATGCAGAGAGAGATAATTCCAAAAAGTGTCAGTAACTTTAAGGGATTGTAAACTCTTTCTGGTTATTATATATCAGGTTTTGCAATCATTGGGAAACAAAGGGAGAGGCCGGGGGATTTTTGGCTCAGTGTTGACTCTCAATCCATAAGTCATTTCTTATAAAAATTTAGCCCGTTAAGCATGATTGACAGATAAATCATTTTACCATCATCTATGAGTGTTAGGTCAGCTTTTTTGTAAATGGGCAAAATAATGGCTTGTTTGGCTCGGGTAAATATCCCACCGCACTAAAACTTGAAAATTTAATGAGGTTTGGATCCATAGGTCATCTGCATCTTTAACATGTTTCAAACATGCATATCCACATTTAAAACATGTGCATGTTTAAGTAGAAATCTCTTTCTTGTAAAATTCCAATCTATCTGGGTTGAACTAGTGGAATTTCCCAAACTTGGCAATCAAAACTTTTGTGTTCATTTGTGGTATGTAAATAAATTTTCTTTGCTTACAATTATTGTTGTTCTAAATTTTTTGCGTTCATAAAACTAAAATTTTCATTTTTTTGAGATCTGCCATATCTTTATTGTTTACGGGATATAAAGGGAAAAGTGCAAACTCAAGTTTTGATTTAATGAAAAAGTATACAACTAAAATAAAAATGCCCAAATATAAAGAGAGATAATTCCAAAAAGTGTCTTTAACTTTTAGGGATTGTAAACTCTTTCTATATTTTATATATCAGGTTTTGCAATCGTCGGGAAACAAAGGGGCAGGCGGGGGAATTTTTAGCTGAGTGTTGACTCCCAATCCATAAGTCATTTCTTTAAAAAAAAAATATCCTGTTACACATGATTGACCGATAAATCACTTTAAAATCATCTATGATTGATTGGCTAGCTTTTTCATAAATGGGCAAAATAATGGCTTGTTTGGCTCGGGTAAATATCCAACCACACCCAAACTTGAGAATTTAATGAGGTTTGAAGGTTTGAATCCATAGGTAATCTTCACCTTTAAAAAGTTTCAACCATGCATATCCACATTTAAAACATGTGCATGATCAATTAGAAATCTCTTTCTTGTAAAATTCCAAGCTATTAGGGTTGAACTAGTGGAATTTCCCAAACATTGATATCAAAACTTTTGTGTTCATTTGAGGTGTGTGAATAAATTTTCTTTGCTTACTTTTGTTGTTGTCCTAAAATGTTTTGCATACAGAAACTCTAAAATTTTTATTTTGTTGTGATCTGTTTGCCTTATCTTTTTTGTTTACGAGAGATAAAGGGAAAAGTTAAAACTCAAGCTTTGATTTAAGGAAAAGTATTCATAAAAAATTGAAATGCACAGATATAGAGAGAGATAATTCCAAAAAGTGTCTGTAACTTTGAGGGATTGTAAACTCTTTCTAGTTTTTATATATCAGGTTTTGTAATCAACAGTTAACAAAGGGGACACAAGGGAATTTTTAGTTATGTTCACTCCCAAACCATAAGTCATTTCTTCGAAAACTATAGCCCATTACGCAACATTGACAGATAAATCACTTTCTTGTCATCTATGATTGTTAAGTCAACGTTTTTGTAAATGGACAAAATAATGGCTTGTTTGGCTCAAGTAAATATCCCTCCGTACCCAAACTTGAGAATTTAATGAGGTTTGGATCCGTAGGTCATCTGCATCTTTAACATGTTTCAAGCGTGCATATCCATATTTAAAACATGTGCACTATAAACTAGAAATCTCTTTCTTCTAAAATTCCACGATATCAGGATTGAACTAGTGGAATTTCCCAAACTTGGATATCAAAACTTTTGTGTTCATTTTTGGTGTGTGAATAAATTTTCTTTGCTTACATTTGTTGTTGTTCTAAAATTTTTGCGTACATAAACTCTAAAACTTTCATTTTGTTCTGATCTGTTTGCCTTATCTTTTTTGTTTACGAGAGATAATGGGAGAAGTGAAAACTCAAGTTTTGATTTAAGTAAAAAGTATACAACTAAAATGGAAATGCACAAATGAAGAGAGAGATAATTCCAAAAACTGTTTGTAAGCTCTTTCTAGTTTTTAGATATCAGGTCTTGCAATCGACAGGAAACAAAGAGGGAGGCAGGGGAATTTTTAGCTGAGTATTGACTCCCAATCCATTAGTTATTTCTTAAAAAAATATAGCCCGTTACACATGATTGACCGATAAATCACTTTACTATCATCTATGATTGTTCGATCAGTGTTTTTGAAAATGGGTAAAAAAATGGCTTGTTTAGCTCGAGAAAATATCGCACCGCACAAAAACTTGAGAATTTAATGAGGTTTGGTTCTGTAGGTCATCTGCATCTTTAATTTTTTTCAAACATGCATATCCACATTTCAAATATGTGTAGGATCCACTAGAAATCACTTTCTTATAAAATTCCAAGCTATCAGGGTTGTACTTGTGCAATTTTCCAAACTTGGATATAAAAAATTTTGAGGTCATTTGTGGTGTGTGAATAAATTTTCTTTGCTTACATTTATTGTTGTACCAAATTTTTTGCATTGTTACGCATGATTGACCGATAAATCACTTTACAATCATTTATGATTGTTAGGGCAGCTTTTTTGAAAATGTACAAAATAATGGCATGTTTGTCTCGAGTAAATATCCCACCGCACCCAAACTTGAGAATTTAATGAGGTTTAGATCCGTAGGTCATCTGCATCTTTAACATGTTTCAAGCATGCAAATCCACATTTAAAACATGTGTAGGATCAACTAGAAATCTCTTTCTTTTAAAATTCCAAGCAATCAGGGTTGAACTAGTGGAATTTCCCAAACTAGGATATCAAATTTTTTTTGTTCATTTGTGGTGTGTGAATAAATTTTCTTTGCTAATATTTGTTGTTGTTCTATATTTTTGGCATACATAAACTCCAAAATTTTCATTTTTTTGTGATATGTTTGTCTTATCTATTTTGTTTATGAGAGATAAAGGGAAAAGTGAAAACTCAGGTTTTGATTTAACGAAAAAGTACATATCTAAAATGGAATTTCAAAAATGTAGAATGAGATAATACAAAAAAGTTTTTGTAACTTTTAGGGATTGTAAACTCTTTCTAGTTTTTATATCTCAGGTTTTGCCATCGTCGGGAAACAAAAGGGAAGGCAAGGGAATTTTTAGCTGAGTGTTGACACCCAATCCCAAAGTCTTTTCTTTCAAAAATATAGCCCGTTAGGCATGATAGTTCATTAAATCACTTTACAATCATCTATGATTGTTAGGTAAGCTTTTTTGTAAATGGGAAAAATAGTGGCTAGTTTTGCTCGGGTAAATATCCCACCACACCCAAACTTGAGAATTTAATGAGGTTTCGATCCGTAGGTCATCTGCATATTTAACATGTTTCAAGAATGCATATTCACATTTAAAACATGTGGAGGATCAACCAGAAATCTCTTTTTTATAAAATTCCAAGCTATGAGGTTGAACAAGTGGAATTTCCCAAACTTGCATATCAAAACTTTTGTGTTCATTTGTGGTGTGTGAATAAATTTTCTTTGCTTACATTTGTTGTTGTTCTAAATTTTTGCATACATAAACTCTAAAATTTTCATTTTGGAGTGATCTGCTTGCCTTATCTTTTTTATTTACGAGAGATAAAGGGAAAAGTGAAAACTCAAGTTTTGATTTAAGGAAAAAGTATACATCTAAAATGGAAATGAACAAATGTCGAGAGAGATAATGTCAAAAAGTGCCTATAACTTTTAAGGATGGTAAACTCTTTCTACTTTTTATCTATCAGGTTTAGCAATCATGGGGAAACAAAGAGGGAGGCGAGGGAATTTTTAGATGGTGTTGACTCCCAATCCCAAAGTCATTTCTTACAAAAATATGGCCCGTTACGCATGATTGATAGATCAATCACTTTACAATCATCTATGACTATTTTGTAAGCTTTTTTGTAAATGGGCAGAATAATGGCTTTTTTGGTGTGGGTAAATATCCCACCACACCCAAACTTTAGAATTTAATGAGTTTTAGATCCGTAGGTCATTTTCATCTTTAACATGTTTCAAGAATTCATATCCACATTTTAAACATGTGTAGGATCAACTAGAAATCTTTCTTTGCTTACTTTTGTTGTTGAGCTCTAAATTTTTTGGATACATAAACTCTAAAATTTTCATTTTGTTGTGATCTGTTTGCCTTATCTTTTTTGTTTACGAGAGATAATGGGAAAAGTGATAACTCAGGTTTTGATTTAAGGAAAAAGTATACATCTAAAATGGAAATATACAAATGTAGAGAGAGATAATTGCAAAAGTGTAAATAACTTTTAATGATTGTAAACTCTTTCTAGTTTTTATATATTTGGTTTTGCGATCGTCGGGAAACAATAGTGGAAGCAAGGGAATTTTTTGCTGAGTGTTGACTCCCAATCCATAAGTCATTTCTAAAAAAATATGGACCGTTACACATGATTGAACGATAAATCACTTTACATTCATCTATGATTGTTAGGGCAGCTTGTTTGGCTCGAGTAAATATCCTACCGCACCCAAACTTGAGAATTTAATGAGGTTTGGATCCCTAGGTCATCTGCATCTTTAAAATGTTTCAAGCATGCATATGCACATTTAAAACATGTGTAGCACCAACTAGAAATCTCTTTGTTATAAAATTCCAAGCTATCAGGGTTGAACTAGTTGAATTTCCCAAACTTGGATATCAAAACTTTTGTGTACATTTGTGGTGCGTAAATAATTTTTTTTTCTTACATTTGTTGTTGTTCTAAATTTTTACATACATAAACTCTAAAACATTCATTTTGTCGTGATCTATTTGACTTATCTTTTTTCTTTACGAGAGATAAAGGGAAAAGTGAAAACACATGGTTTGATTTAAGGAAAAAGTATACATCTAAAATGGAAATGCACAAATGTAGAGAGAGATAATTCCAAAACATGTCTGTAACTTTTAGGGATTGTAAACTCTTTCTAGTTTTTATATATCAGGTTTTGCCATTATTAGGAAACAATTGAGGAGGCGGGGGAATTTTTAGGTGAGTGTTGACTCCAATTCCATAATTCATTTCTAATAACAATATAGCCTATTACGCATGAATAACAGATAAATCACTTCACAATCATCTATGATTTTTAGGTCTGCTTTTTTGTAAATGGCAAAATAATGGCTTGTTTGGCTCAGGTATATATCCCACCGCACAAAAACTTGAGAATTTAATGAGGTTTGGATCCGTAGGTCAATTGCATCTTTAACATGTTTCAAACATGCAGATCCACATTTAAAACATGTGCATGATCAGCTAGAAATCTCTTTCTTTTAAAATTCCAAGCAATCAGGGTTGAAGTAGTGGAATTTCCCAAACTAGGATATCGAAATTTTTTTGTTCATTTGTGGTGTGTGAATATATTTTATTTGCTTTCATTTGTTGTTGTTCTATATTTTTTACATACATAAACTCTAAAATTTTCATTTTGTTGTGACTTGTTTGTCTTAACTTTTTTATTTACGAGATTTAGAGGGAAAAGTGAAAAGTCAAGTTTTGATTTAAGGTAAAAGTATACATGTAAAACGGAAATGCACAAATGTAGAGAGAGATAATTCCAAAAAGTTTCGGTAACATTTAGGGATTGTAAACTCTTTCTAGTTTATATATATCAGGTTTAGAAATCGTCAGGAAACAAAGGGAGAGGCGGGGGAATTTTTAGCTGAGTGTTGACTCCCAATACATAAGTCATTTCTTAAAAGAATATAGCTTGTTACGCATGATTGACCGAGAAATAAATTCACAATCATCTATGATTGTTAGGTCAGCTTTTCTATAAATGGGCATAATAATGTCTTGCATGCCTTGGGTAAATATCCCACCGCACCCAAACTTAAGAATTTAATGAGGTTTGGATCCGTAGTTCATCTACATCTTTAACATGTTTCAAGCATGCATATCCACATTTAAAACATGTGTAGGATCAACTAGAAATCTCTTTCTTAAAATATTCCAAGCTATCAAGGTTGATCTAGTGGAATTTCCCAAACATGGATATCAAAAGTTTTGTGTTCATTTTTGGTGTGTGAATAAATTTTCTTTGCTTACATTTGTTGTTGTTCTAAATTTTTTGCATACATAAACTCTACAATTTTAATTTTTTTGTGATCTTTTTGCCGTACCATTTTTGTTTACGAGAGATCAACGGAAAAGTGATAACTCATGTTCTGATTTAAAAAAGAGTATACATCTAAAATGGAAATGCACAAATTTCGAGAAAGATAATTTCAAAAACTGTCTGTAACATTTAGGGATTGTAAACTCTTTCTAGTTTTTATATATCAGGTTTTGCAATCATCGGGAAACAGAGGGGGAGGCGGGGGAATTTTTACCTGAGTGTTCACTCCCAATCCATAAGTCATTTCTTACAAAAATATAGCCCGTTACGCATGATTGATCGATAAATCAATTTCCAATCATCTATGATTGTTAGGTCAGCACCCAAACTTGAGAATTTAATGTGGTTTTCATCTGTAGATCGTCTACATCTTTAACATATTTCAAGCATGCATATCCACATTTCAAACATGTGCAGGATCAACAAGAAGGATCAACAAGAAATCTCTTTCTTGTAAAATTCTATGCTATCTGGGTCGAACTTGTGGAATTTCCCAAATTTGGATATCAAAACTTTTGTCTACATTTGAAATGTCTGAATAAATTTTCTTTGCTTACATTTGTTGTTGCTCGAAATTTTTTGCATAAATAAACTCTAAAATTTTCATTTTGTTGTGATCTGTTCGCCTTATCTTTTTTGTTTACGAGAGATAAAGGGAAAAGTGATAACTCGGGTTTTGATTTAAGGAAAAAGTATACATCTAAAATAGAAATACACAAATGTAGAGAGAGATAATTCTAAAAGTGTAAATAACTTTTAATGATTGTAAACTCTTACTAGTTTTTATATTTTTGGTTTTGCGATCGTCGGGAAACAATAGTGGAAGCGAGGGAACTTTTTGCTGAGTGTTGACTCGCATTCCATAAGTCATTTCTAAAAAAATATAGCCCGTTACACATGATTGACCGATAAATCACTTTACAATCAACTATGATTGTTAGGGCAGCTTGTTTGGCTCGAGTAAATATCCCACCGCACCCAAACTTGAGAATTTAATGAGGTTTGGATCCCTAGGTCATCTGCATCTTTAACATGTTTCAAGCATGCATATGCACATTTAAAACATGTGTAGCATCAACTAGAAATCTCTTTGTTATAAAATTCCAAGCTATCAGGGTTGAACTAGTTGAATTTCCCAAACTTGGATATCAAAACTTTTGTGTTCATTTGTGGTGTGTAAATAAATTTTCTTTTCTTACATTTGTTGTTATTCTAAATTTTTACATACATAAACTCTAAAACATTCATTTTGTTGTGATCTAATTGCCTTATCTTTTTTTTTACAATAGGTAAAGGGAAAAGTGAAAACACATGGTTTGATTTAAGGTAAAAGTATACATCTAAAATGGAAATTCACAAATATAGAGAGAGATAATTCCAAAAAGTGTCTGTAACTTTTAGGGATTGTAAACTCTTTCTAGTTTTTATATATTAGGTTTTGCAATCATCCGGAAACAATTGGGGAGGCGGGGGAATTTTTAGGTGAGTGTTGACTCCAATTCCATAATTCATTTGTAATAACAATATAGCCTATTACGTATGAATGACAGATAAATCACTTTTCAATCATCTGTGATTTTTAGGTCAACTTTTTCGTAAATGGACAAAATAATGGCTTGTTTGGCTCGGGTATATATCCCACCACACAAAAACTTGATAATTTAATGAGGTTTGGATCCGTAGGTCATTTGCATCTTTAACATGTTTCAAACATGCAGATCCACATTTAAAACATGTGCATGATCAACTAGAAATCTCTTTCTTTTAAAATTCCTAGCAATCAGGGTTGAACTATTGGAATTTCCCAAATGAGGATATCCAAATTTTTTTGTTCATTTGTGGTGGGTGAATATATTTTATTTGCTTTCATTTGTTGTTGTTCTATATTTTTTACATACATAAACTCAAAAATTTTCATTTTGTTCTGACTTGTTTGTCTTTAATTTTTTATTTACGAGAGATAAAGGGAAAAGTGAAAAGTCAAGTTTTGATTTAAGGTAAAGGTATACATCTAAAACGGAAACTCACAAATGTAGAGAGAGATAATTCCAAAAAGTGTCTGTAACATTTAGGGATTGTAAACTCTTTCTAGTTTTTATATATCAGGTTTAGAAATCATTGGGAAACAAAGGGGAAGGCGGGGGAATTTTTAGCTGAGTGTTGACTCCCAATACATAAGTCATTTCTTAAAAAAATATAGCTTGTTACGCATGATTGACCGAGAAATCAATTGACAATCATCTATGATTGTTAGGTCAGCTTTTCTATAAATGGGCATAATAATGTCTTGCATGCCGTTGGTAAATATCCCACTACACCCAAACTTAAGAATTTAATGAGGTTTGGATCCGTAGTTCATTTACATCTTTAACATGTTTCAAGCATGCATATCCACATTTAAAACATGTGTAGGATCAACTAGAAATCTCTTTCATAAAATATTCCAAGCTCTCAGGGTTGAACTAGTGGAATTTCCCAAACATGGATATCAAAACTTTTGTGTTCATTTGTGGAGTGTGAATAAATTTTCTTTGCTTACATTTGTTGTTGTTCTAAATTTTTTGCATACATAAACTCTAAAATTTTAAATCTTTTGTGATCTTTTTGCCTTACCATTTTTGTTTACAAGAGATGAAGGGAAAAGTGATAACTCATGTTCTGATTTAAAGAAGAGTATAAATCTAAAATCGAAGTGCACAAATTTCGAGAAAGATAATTTCAAAAACTGTCTGTAACATTTAGGGATTGTAAACTTTTTTTGGTTTTTATATATCAGGTTTTGCAATCGTTGGGAAACAAAGGGGGAGGCGGGGGAATTTTTACCTGAGTGTTCACTCCCAATCCATCAGTCATTTCTTACAAAAATATAGCCCGTTACGTATGATTGACCGATAAATCAATTTACAATCATATATGATTGTTAGGTCAGCACCCAAACTTGAGAATTTAATGTGGTTTTCATCTGTAGGTCATCTACATCTTTAACATGTTTCAAGCATGCATATCCACATTTAAAACATGTGTAGGATCAACAAGAAATCTCTTTCTTCTAAAATTCCAAGCTATCTGGGTCGAACTTGTGGAATTTCCCAAAGTTGGATATCAATACTTTTGTCTACATTTGAGATGTCTGAATAAATTTTCTTTGCTTACATTTGTTGTTGCTCGAAATTTTTTGCATAAATAAACTCTAAAATTTTCATTTTGTTGTGATCTGTTTGACTTATCATTTTTTTTACGAGCGATAAAGGGAAAAGTGAAAATTCAAGTTTTGATTTATGGAAAAAGTATATATCTAAAATGGAAAGGAACAAACGTATGGAGAGATAATTCCAAAAAGTGTTTGTAACGTTTAGGGATTGTAAACTCTGTCAAGTTTTTATAGATCCGGTTTAGCAATCGTTGGGAAACAATAGGGGAGGTAGGGGAAGTTTTAGTTGAGTGTTGTCACCCAATCCCTAAGTCTTTTCTTTCAAAAGTATACCCCGTTACGCATGATAGTTCGTTAAATCACTTTACAATCATCTATGATTGTTAGGTAAGCTTTTTTTTAAATGGGCAAAATAGTGGCTAGTTTTGCTAGGGTAAATATCCCACCACACCCAAACTTGAGAATGTAATGAGGTTTAGATCCGTAGGTCTTCTGCATCTTTAAAATGTTTCAAGAATGCATATCCACATTTAAAACATGTGCAGGATCAACAAGAAATCTCTATTTTATAAAATTCCAAGCTATGTGGTTGAACTGGTGGAATTTCCCAAACTTGGATATCAAAACTTTTGTGTTCATTTGTGGTGTTTGAATAAATTTTCTTTGCTTACATTTGTTGTTGTTCTAAATTTTTGCATACATAAACTCTAAAATTTTCATTTTGGAGTGATCTGCTTGCCTTATCTTTTTTATTTACGAGAGGTAAAGGCTCAAGTTTTGATTTAAGGAAAAAGTATACATCTAAAATGGAAATGAGCAAACGTAGAGAGAGACAATGTCAAAAAATGTCTGTAATTTTTAAGGATTGTAAACTCTTTCTAGTTTTTATCTATCAAGTTTTGCAATCGTCGGGAAACAAAGGTAGGCGGGGGAATTTTTAGATGGGTGTTGACTCCCAATCCAAAAGTCATTTCTTAAAAAAATATGGCCCCTTACGCATGATTAATAGATCAATCACTTTACAATCATCTATGACTATTTTGTAAGCTTTTTTGTAAATGGGCAAAATAATGGTTTTTTTGGCGCAGGTAAATATCCCACCACACCCAAACTTGAGAATTTAAAGAGGTTTAGATCCGTAGGTCATTTTCATCTTTAACATATTTCAAGAATGCATATCCACATTTAAAACATGTGCAGGATCAACTAGATATCTCTTTCTTATAATATTCCAAGTTATCAGGGTTGAACTAGTGGAATTTCCAAAACTTGGATATCAAAACATTTGTGTTCATTTTTGGTGTGTGGATAAATTTTCTTTGTTTACATATGTTGTTGTTCTAAATTTTTTGCATACATAAATTCTAAAATTTTCAAGTTTTGATTGTTGATCTATTTGCTGTCTCTTTTTTGTTTACGTGAGATAAAGGAAAAAGTGAAAATTCAAGTTTTGATTGAAGGAAAAAGTATATATCTAAAATGGAAATGCTCAAATGTAGAGAGAGATAATTCCAAAAAGTGTCTGTAACTTCTGGGAATTGTAAACTCTTTCTAGTTTTTATATATCAGGTTTAGAAAATGTCGTGAAACAAAGGGCGAGGCGGGGGAAGTTATAAGAGAGTGTTGACTCCGAATCCATAAGTCATTTCTTACAAAACTATAGCCAGTTACGCAACATTGAAAGATAAATCACTTTCTAGTCATCTATGATTGTTATGTCAGTGTTTTGTAAAATGTCAAAATAATGGCTTGTTAGGCTCGGGTGAATATCCCATCGCACCCAAACTAGAGAATTTAATGAGGTTTGTATCCGTATGTCATCTGCATCTTTAACGTGTTTCAAGCTTGCATATCCACGTTTAAAACATGTGCAGGATCAACTAGAAATCTCTTTTTTATAAAATTTCATGCTATCAGGGTTAAACTAGTGAAAGTTCCCAAACTAGGATATCAAAACTTTTGTTTTCATTTGTGGTATCTTAATAAATTTTCTTTTCTTACATTTGTTGTTGTTCTAGTTTTTTTTTCATATATAAACTCTAAAATTTTCATTTTGTTGTGATCTGTTTGCCTTATCTTTTTTGTTTACGAGAGATAAAGGGAAAAGTGAAAACTCAAGTTTTGATTTAAGTAAAAAGTATACATCTAAAATGAAAATAAACAAATTTAGGGAGAGATAATTCCAGAATGTGTCTGTAACTTTTAGGGATTGGAAACTCTTTCAAGTTTTTATATATCAGGTTTAGCAATTGGCAGGAAAGAATAGCGGAGGTGGGGGAATTTTTAGGTGAGTGTTGACTCCTAATCCAAAAGTCATTTGTTACAAAAATATAGACCGTTACAAATGATTGACCGATAAATGACTTTACAATCATCTATGACTATTGGGGCAACTCTTTTCAAAATGAGCAAAATAATGGCATGTTTGGCTCGAGTAAATATCCCACCGTGCCCAAACTTGAGAATTTAATGAGGTTTGGATCCGTAGGTCATCTACATCTTTAACATGTTTCAAGCATGCATATCCACATTAAAAACATGTGCAATATCAACTAGAAATCTCTTTCTTATGAAATTCCAAGCTATCAGGGTTGAACTAGTGGAATTTCCCAAACTTGGATATCAAAACTTTTATGTTCATTTGTGGTGTGTAAATAAATTTTGTTTTCTTACATTTGTTGTTGTTCTAAATTTTTTGCATACCTTTAAAATTTTCATTTAGTTGGGATCTGTTTGCCTTATCTTTTTTGTTTACATGGGATAAAGGGAAAAGTAAAAACTCAAGGATTGATTTAAGGAAAAAGTATACATTTAATATGGAAATGCACAAATGTAGTGAGAGATAATGCCAAAAAGTGTCTGTAACTTTTAGGGATTGTAAACTCTTTCTAGTTTTTAAATATCAACTTTTGCAATCGTCGGGAAACAATGGGGGAGGCGGGGGAATTTTTAGGTGAGTGTTGACTCCCAATCCATAAGTCATCTCTTACAAAAATATAGCCTGTTACGCATGATTGACCGATAAATCACTTTACAATCATCTATGATTGTTAGGTCAGATATTTTGTAAATGGGCAAAAGAATGGCTTGTTTGGCTCTGGTAAATATCCCACCGCACCCAAACTTGAGAATTTAATGAGGTTTCGATCCGTAGGTCATTTGCATCTTTAACTTGTTTCAAGCATGCATATCCACATTGAAAACATGTGCAAGATATACTAGAAATCTCTTTCTTATAAAATTCCAAGCTATCAGGGTTGAACTAGTGGAATTTCCCAAACTTGGATATCAAAACTTTTGTCATCATTTGTGTTGTGTGAATAAATTTTCTTCGATTACATTTGTTGTTGTTCTAAATTTTTTGCATACATAAACTCTAAAATTTTCATTTCGTTGTGATATGTTTGCCTTATCTTTTTTGTTTACGAAAGAAAATTGAAAAAAGTGAAAACTCAAGTTTTTATTTAAGGAAAAAGTATATATCTAAAATGGAAATGCAAAAATGTAGAGAGATAATTCCAAAAAGTATCTGTAACTTTTAGGGATTGTAAACTCTTTCTAGTTCTTATATATCTGGTTTTGCAATCGTAGGGAAACAAAGGGGGAAGCGGGGGAATTTTTAGCTGAGTGTTGACTCCCAATCCATAAGTCATTTCTTACAAAAATATAACCCGTTAACCATGATTGACCGATAAATCACTTTATAATCATCTATGATTGTTAGGTAAGCTTTTTTGTAAAAGGGCAAAATAATGGCTTGTTTTGCTCGTGTAAATATCCCACCGCGCAAAAACTTGAGAATTTAATGAGGTTTGCATCCATAGTTCATCTGCATCTTTAACATGTTTCAAGCATGCATATCCACATTTAAAACATGTGTAGGATCAACTAGAAATCTCTTTCTTACAAAATTCCAAGCTATCATGGTTGAACTAGTGGAATTTTCCAAACATGGATATCAAAACTTTTGTGTTCAATTGTGGTGTGTGAAGAAATTTTCTTTGCTTACTTTTGTTGTTGTGGTCTAAATTTTTTGGATACATAAATTCTAAAATTTTCATTTTGTTGTGATCTGTATGCCTTATCTTTTTTGTTTACGATAGATAATGGGAAAAGTGATAACACTGGTTTTGATTTAAGGAAAAAGTATACATCTAAAATGGAAATACACAAATGTAGAGAGAGATAATTCCAAAAGTGAAATTAACTTTTAATTATTGTAAACTCTTTCTAGTTTTTATAGATCTTGTTTTGCAATCGTCGGGAAACAATAGTGGAAGCGAGGGAATTTTTTGCTGAGTGTTGACTCCCAATCCATAAGTAATTTCTAAAAAAATATAGCACGTAACGCATGATTGGCCGATAAATCACTTTACAATCATCTATGATTGTTAGGGCAGCTTGTTTGTCTCAAGTAAATATCCCACCGCACCCAAACTTGAGAATTTAATGAGGTTTGGATCCCTAGGTCATCTGCATCTTTAACATGTTTCAAGCATGCATATGCACATTTAAAACATGTGTAGCACCAACTAGAAATCTCTTTGTTATAAAATTCCAAGCTATCTGGGTTGAACTAGTTGAATTTCCCAAACTTGGATATCAAAACTTTTGTGTTCTTTTGTGGTGTGTAAATAAATTTTCTTTTCTTACATTTGTTGTTGTTCTAAATTTTTACATACATAAACTCTAAAACATTCATTTTGTTGAGATCTATTTGCCTTATCTTTTTTTTTACGAGAGATAAAGGGAAAAGTCAAAACACATGGTTTGATTTAAGGAAAAAATATACATCTAAAATGGAAATGCACAAATGTAGAGAGACATAATTCCAAAAAGTGTCTGTAACTTGTAGGGATTGTAAACTCTTTCTAGTTTTTATATATTAGTTTTGCAATCATCGGGAAACAATTGGGGAGGCGGGGGAATTTTTAGGTGAGTGTTGACTCCAATTCCATAATTCATTTCTAATAACAATATAGCCTATTACGCATGAATGACAGATAAATCACTTCACAATCATCTGTGATTTTTAGGTCAGGTTTTTTGTAAATGGGCAAAATAATGGCTTGTTCGGCTCGGGTATATATCCCACCGCACAAAAACTTGAGAATATATTGAGGTTTGGATCCGTAGGTCATTTGCATCTTTAACTTGTTTCAAACATGCAGATCCACGTTTAAAACATGTGCATGATCAGCTAGAAATCTCTTTCTTTTAAAATTCCAAGCAATCAAGGTTGAACTAGTGGAATTTCCCAAACTAGGATATCAAAATTTTTTTGTTCATTTGTGGTGTGTGAATATATTTTATTTGCTTTCATTTGTTGTTGTTCTATATTTTTTACATACATAAACTCTAAAATTTTCATTTTGTTGTGACTTGTTAGTCTTAACTTTTTTTTTTTACGAGAGATAAAGGGAAAAGTGAAAAGTCAAGTTTTGATTTAAGGTAAAAGTGTACATCTAAAATGGAAATGGACAAATGTAGAGAGAGATAATTCAAAAAAGTGTCAGTAACATTTAGGGATTGTAAACTCTTTCTAGTTTTTATATATCAGGTTTTGAAATCGTCGGGGAACAAAGGGGGAGGCGGGGAAATTTTTCGCTGAGTGTTGACTCCCAATACATAAGTCATTTCTTAAAAAAATATAGCTTGTTACGCATGATTGACCGAGAAATCAATGTACAATCATCTATAATGTTAGGTCAGCTTTTCTGTAAATGGGCATAATAATGTCTTGCATGCCTCGGGTAAATATCCCACCGCACCCAAACTTAAGAATTTAATGAGGTTTGGATCCATAGTTCATCTACATCTTTAACATGATTCAAGCACGCATATCCACATTTAAAACATGTGTAGGATCAAATAGAAATCTCTTTCTTAAAATATTCCAAGCTATCAGGGTTGAACTAGTGGAATTTCCCAAACATTGACATCAAAACTTTTGTGTTCATTTGTGGTATGTGAATAAATTTTCTTCACTTACATTTGTTGTTGATCTAAATTTTTTGCATACATAAAATCTAAAATTTTAATTTTTTTGTGATCTTTTTGTTTTACCATTTTTGTTTACGAGAAATAAAGGGAAAAGTGATAACTCATGTTCTGATTTAAAGAAGAGTATACATCTAAAATGGAAATGCACAAATTTTGAAAAAGATAATTTCAAAAACTGTCTGTAACATTTAGGGATGGTAAACTCTTTCTAGTTTTTATATATCAGGTGTTGCAATCGTCTGGAAACAAAGGGAGAGGCAGGGGAATTTTTACCTGAGTGTTCACTCCCAATCCATAAGTCATTTCTTACAAAAATATAGCCCGTTACGCATGATTGACCGATAAATCAATTTACAATAATCTATTATTGTTAGGTCAGCGTTTTTGTAAATGGGCAGAATATTGGCTTGTTTGGCTCCGATAAATATCCCACAACACCCAAACTTGAGAATTTAATGTGGTTTTGATCTGTAGGTCATCTACATCTTTAACATGTTTCAAGCATGCATATCCTCATTTAAAACATTTGCAGGATCAACAAGAAATCTCTTTCTTCTAAAATTCCAAGCTATCAGAGTCGAACTTGTGGAATTTCCCAAATTTGGATATCAAACTTTTGTCTACATTTGAGATGTCTGAATAAATTTTCTTTGCTTACATTTGTTGTTGCTCTAAATTTTTTCCATAAATAAAATCTAAAATTTTCATTTTGTTGTGATCTGTTTGCCTTATCCTTTTTGTTTACGAGAGATAAAGCGAAAAGTGAAAACTCAAGTTTATATTTAAGGAAAAGTAAGCATCTAAAATAGAAATGCACAAATGTAGAGAGAGATAATTTCGAAAAGTGTCTGTAACTTTTAGGGATTTTAAACTCTTTCTAGTTTTTATATATTAGGTTTTGCAATCATCTAGAAACCAAGGGGTAGGCGGGGGAATTTTTAGCTGAGTGTTGAACCCCAATCCATAAGTCATTTCTTACTAAAATATAGCCCTTTGCACATGATTAACAGAAAAATCACTTTCCAATCATCTATGATTGTTAGGTCAGCTTTTTTGTAAATGGGCAAAATAATGGCTTGTACGACTCGGGTAAATATCCCACAGCACCCAAACTTGAGAATTTAATTAGGTTTAGATCCGTAGGTCATCTACTTCTTTAACATTTTTCAAGCATGCATATCCACTTTTAAAACATGTGCAGGATCAACAAGAAATCTCTTTCTTATAAAATTCCAAGCTATCAGGGTTGAACAAGTGGAATTTCCCAAACTTGGATATCAAAACTTTTTTTTTCATTTGTGGTGTGTGAATAAATTTTATTTACTTACATTTGTTGTTGTTCTATATTTTTTTGCATACATAAACTCTAAAATTTTCATTTTGTTGTGATCTGTTTGCCTTGTCTTTTTGTTTACGAGAGATAAAGGGAAAAGTGAAAACTCAAGTTTTGATTTAAGGAAAAAGGATACATCTAAAATGGAAATAAACCAATGTAGAGAGAGATAATTACAAAAAGGGTCTATAAAATTTAGAGATTGTAAACTCTTTCTAGTTTTTATATATCAGGTTTGACAATCGTCGGGAAACAAAGGGGTAGGTGGGGGAATTTGTAGCCAAGTTTTGTCTCCCAATCGATAAGTATTTTATTACTAAAATACAGCCCGTTACGCATTATTGACAGATAAATCACTTTACAATCATCTATGATTGTTAGGTTAGCTTTTTTGTAAATAGGCAAAATAATGCCTTGCTCGGCTCGGGTAAATTTCCCACAGCACCCAAACTTGAGAATTTAATGAGGTTTAGATCCGTAGGTCATATGCTTCTTAAACATGTTTCAAGCAAGCATATCCACATTTAAAACATGTGCAGAATCAACAAGAAATCTCTTTTTTATAAAATTCCAAGCTATCAGGGTTGTACTAGTGGAATTTCCCAAACTTGGATATCAATACTTTTATGTTCATTTGTGGTGTGTGAATAAATTTTCATTTCTTACATTTGTTGTTGTTCTAAATTATTTGCATACATAAACTCTAAAATTTTCATTTTGTTGTGATCTAATTGCCTTATCTTTTTTGTTTACGTGAGATAAAGGGAAAAGTGAAAACTCAGGTTTTGATTTAAGGGAAAAGTATACATCTAAAAAGGAAATGCACAAATGTAGAGAGAGATAATTCCAAAAAGTGTCTATAACTTTTAAGGATTGTAAACTCTTTCTAGTTTTTAAAATCACGTTTTGCAATTGTCGGGAAACAAAAAGGGAGGCGGGGGAATTTTTAGCTCAGTGTTGACTCCCAATCCATAAGTTATTTCTTTCAAAAATATAGTCTGTTACGCATTATTGACCCATAAATCACTTTACAATCTTCTATAATTGTTAGGTCAGCTTTTTTGTAAATGGGCCAAATAATGGCTTGTTTGGTTCGGGTAAATATCCCACCGCACCCAAACTTGAGAATTTAATGAGGTTTCGATCCGTAGGTCTTCTGCATCTTTAACATGTTTCAAGAATGCATATCCACAATTAAAATATGTACACGATCAACTAGAAATCTCTTTCTCATAAAATTCCAAGCTATCAGGGTTGAACTAGTGGAATTTCCCAAATTTGGATATAAAAACTGTAGTGTTCATTTGTGGTGTGTGAATAAATTTTCTTTGCTTACTTTTGTTGTTGTTCTCTAAATTTTTCGGATACATAAACTCTAAATTTTTCAATTTGTTGTGATTTGTTTGCCGTATCTTTTTTGTTTACCAGAGATAAAGGGAAAAGTGAAAACTCAAGTTTTGATTTAAGGAAAAATTATACATCTACAAGGGAAATGCACAAATGTGGAGAGGGATAATTTCAAAAGTGTCTGTAACTTTTTGGGATTGTAAACTCTTTCTAGTTTTTATATATCAGATTTTGCAATCGTCGGGATACAAAGGGGGCGGTTGGAGAATTTTTAGCTGAGTGTTGACTCCCAATCCATAAGTCATTTCTTACACAAATATAGCCCGTTACGCATGATTGACCGATAAATCACTTTAAAATCATCTATAATTGTTAGGTCAACTTTTTTGTAAATTGGCAAAATAATGGCTTGTTCGGCTCAGGTAAATATCCCACCGCACCCAAACTTGAGAATTTAATTAGGTTTAGATCCATAGGTCATTTGGTTCTTTAACATTTTTCAAGCATGCATACCCACATTTAAAACAAGTTCAGGATCAACAAGACATGTCTTTCTTATAAAATTCCAAGCTTTCAGGGTTGAATTAGTGGAATTTCCCAAACTTGGATATCAAAATTTTTGTGTTCATTTGTGATGCGTGAATAAATTTTCTTTGCTTACATTTGTTGTTGTTCTTAATTTTTTGCCTACATAAAGTCTAAAATTTTCATTATGTTGTGATATGTTTGCCTTATCTTTTTTGTTTATGAATGATAAAGGGAAAAGTGAAAACTCAAGTTAAGATTTAAGGAAAAAGTATGCATCTAAAATGGAAATGCACAAATGTAAACAGAAATAATTCCAAAAAGAGTCTGTAACTTTTATGGATTTTAAACTCTTTCTAGTTTTAATATATTAGGTTTTGCAATCACCTGAAACCAAGGGGTAGGCAGGGGAATTTTTAGCTGTGTGTTGACCCCCAATCCATAAGTCATTTCTGACAAAAATATAGCCCGTTGCACATGATTGACAGAAAAATCACTTTACAATCATCTATGATTTCTTAGGTCAGCTTTTTTGTATGTGGGCAAAATAATGGCTTGTATGGCTCGGGTAAATAACCCACAACACCCAAACTTGAGAATTTAATTAGGTTTAGATCCGTAGGTCATCTGGTTCTTTAACATTTTTCAAGATTGCATATCAACATTTAAAACATGTTCAGGATCAACAAGAAATCTCTTTCTAATGAAACTCCAAGCTATCAGGGTTGAACAAGAGGAATTTCACAAACTTGGATATCAAAACTTTTTTTTCATTTGTGGTGTGTGAATAAATTTTCTTTGCTTACATTTGTTGTTGTTCTATATGTTTTTGCATACATAAACTCTAAAATTTTCATTTTGTTGTGATTTGTTTGCCTTATCTTTTCTGTTTATGAGAGATAAAGTGAAAAGTGAAATCTCAAGTTTTGATTTAAGGAAAAAGTTTACATCTCAAATGGAAATGCACAAATGTAGGGAGAGATAATTCAAAAAAGTGTTTATAACTTTTATTGTAAACTCTTTCTAATTTTTATATATCAGGTTTGCAATTGTCAGGAAACAAAGGGGGAGGCTGGGAATTTTTAGCAGAGTGTTGACTCCCGATCCATAAGTCATTTCGTACAAAAATATAGCCCGTTACGCATGATTGACCGATAAATCAATTTACAATCATCTATGATTATTAGGTCAGCATTTTTGTAAATGGGCAAAATAATGTCTTGTTTGGGTCGGGTAAATATCTTACCGCACCCAAACTTGAGAATTTAATGAGGTTTGGATCCGTAGGTCATCTGCATCTTTAACATGTTTTGAGCATGCATATCCACATTTAAAACATGTGCAAGATCAACTAGAAATCTTTTTTTTTCTAAAATTCCAAGCAATAAAGGTTGAACTAGTGGAATTTCCCAAACTTGGATATCAAAACTTTTGTGTTCCTTTGTGTTGTGTGAATAAATTTTCTTTGCTTACATTTGTTGTTGTTCTATATTTTTTGCAAACATAAACTCTAAAATTTTCATTTTGTTGTGATCTGTTTGCCTTATCTTTTTTGTTTGCGGGAGACAGAGAGAAAAGTGAAAACTCAAGTTTTGATTTAAGGAAAAATGATACATCTGAAATGCAAATGCACAAATGTAGAGAGAGATAATTCCAAAAAGTGTCTTTAAATTTTAGGGACTGTAAACTCTTTCTAGTTTTTACATATCGGGTTTTGCAATCGTCGAGAAACAGAGGGGTAGGTGGGGTAATTTTTAACCTAGTGTTGTCTCCCAATTTATAAGTATTTTCTTACTAAAATATAGCCTGTTACGCATGATTGACAGATAAATCACCTTACCAATCATCTATGATTGTTAGGTTAGTTTTTTTTGTAAATGGGAAAAATAATGGCTTGTTCGGCTTGGGTAAATATCCCACAGCACCCAAACTTAATGAGGTTTAGATCCGTAGGTCATCTGCATCTTAAGCATGTTTCAAGCTTGCATATCCACATTTAAAACATGTGCATGATCAACAAGAAATCTCTTTCTTATAAAATTCCAAGCTATCAGGGTTGAACTACTGAAATTTCCCAAACTTGGATATCTAAACTTTTTTGTTCATTTGTGGTGTGTGAATAAATTTTCTTTGCTTACATTTGTTGTTGTTCTAAATTTTTTGCGTACATAAACTCTAAAATTTTCATTTTGTGGTGATCTATTTGCTTTATCTTTTTTGTTTACGAGAGATAAAGGGAAAAGTGAAAACTCAAGTTTTGATTTAAGGAAAAAGTAAACATCTAAAATGGAAATGCACAAATGTTGAGAGAGATAATTCCAAAAAGTGTCTATAACTTTTAAGGATTGTAAACTGTTTCTAGTTTTTATTTATCACATTTTGCAATTGTTGGGAAACAAGGGGGGAGGCAGGGGAATTTTTAGCTGAATGTTGACTCCCAATCTGTTACGGTCCCGGGTCATGGATCGAGTAACACGGCGTGGAATTTGTGAATCCAGCATTGGTACTGAGTTGCTGGACTCGATATGGGGTTGAAAAAAACTCTTCCTTGCTGGTTTTCTCTCACGTGGACAAGAATCTTGATGAATGCAATATATTGATTGCTAGTTATATGAAATTAATCCATCAATGTTGACCAGAATAAAGTAAGGAGAATACCTTTTTTCTTCTCATGGAAATCAGGGTTTCAACCCTGATTTGGTTGTAAAACGTCAAGCTCTGCACACGTGGCTTGTAGCAAGCCTTGGCCCACGTGAATGAATGATTATCCTCTCTTTCCTTGTTGGCGCCAAGCTAGGAACTGCAATTAAGCTCCTTCACATGAATGACCAAAAAATTCTCCACTTGCTACTCGTCAAGAGGATTAGACCCCATGATGGTTGCTGAGGTTCATGAAGAGGGAGAATCCTCTCTTTGGGCTTGAAAAAGGGGCAGGAAGCTCCTCTTCTTATTATGGATGATGAGGGATGAATTTGGGTGAAGATGGATGGCAATGGGGGGGGGGGGGGGGGGGGGGGGGGGGGGGGGGGGGGGGGGGGGGTGAAGGATAGGTTGAAGTTTTGGAGTAAACCCTAAATTTGAGATCAAGAGGTGATATCAACCTGTTTAGACTAGATTATTCTAAATTCACAAAGCTTTCCTATTTCATTCATACCTTTCCCTTAAATAGGTTATGTCAAGGAGTTTTAGGGTTATGGTTACAATAATTCCCCATAATGCCCTTACATATAAAGTGATTAGAAATAACTCCTACATAAAACAATATAAGAAATAAATCCTACTCATAGAAATATAAGAAATAAATCCTATTGAGTGAGTTGTTGTTGTCTCCTTCGTTGTGTGATTCGGTGTGCTATTGAGTCCACAACATCTGCCTCCCCATGGAGAAAGAGCTTGTCCTCAAGCTCAAAAGCTGGGTAGACTTGTTTGAAGATGTCCACACGTTCCCATGTTGCAGCATCGGGGTCAGTGTCCGTCCACTGAATGAGAATCTCTCAATGGTCATTGGTCAGCAGCACACGTAACACCACAACTGGGTTAAGAATAACCTCGCCATTATCAACCGGTGGTACAAATGGAGTGCATGTAGGCTGTGCTCCAGAATGCGGCTTCAAAAGAGAGACATGAAACACTTCATAAATTCTGGCTGTGTCCGGTAATTTGAGCTGATAGGCGACTGGTCCCATGCGTCGAAGAATGGGAAATGGCCCAAAAAATATAGGGAGATCTTATGACGTGGAGGTCCCGCAAGAGACTGGTGACGGTAGGATTGGAGCTGTAGCCACACATACTCTCCAACCTCAAAAGAGACCTCACGGTGGCCTCTATCGTAGACATCCTCATCCGAGCTTGGGCGCATCATAGCCGTTCTGTGATATTTTATAGCAGCAGATCCTGGTCTATGAGTGCCTGATCAATCGCGTCCACGTGGGTGGACCCGGGGTTGTACGAGAGAAGGCAAGGTGGATCCCGGCCATATATAACCCGAAAAAGAGTGGATTGCAATGCAGAGTGCAACGAAGTATTGCAACAGTATTCGGCCCATGGAAGCCATTGAACCCATTCCCGCGGACAATCCCCCACCAAGCACTGTAGATACATCTCGATGGTGCGGTTCACCACCTCAGTCTGGCTGTCTGTCTATGGATGATAGGCGGAGGAGAACTTCAATTTCGTCCCACTCAAGCGAAACAGTTTCCACTCAAGCGAAAAGGTGCTCATGAAAACTGCATCTCTGTCACTCACAATGGATTCTGGAATGCCATGTAAGTGGACTATCTGCTCCAGGAAAGTCTGAGCAACCCGTGTTGTTGTATACGGATGAGCCATTGGTATAAATTGTTCATACTTGGAGAATCTATCAACCACTAATAAAAGTACGGATTTGCCGGCGGACAGGGGTAGGGCTTCCACAAAATCCATTGAAATGTTGGCCCAAATCTGCGTAGGAAGGGCCAGAGGCTGGAGAAGACTAGCTGAACTCAAGTGCTCGGCTTTGTTGCACTGGCATACCTGACAGTCGCCCACATAAATCGCAATAGAGGGTTTCATGGCTTGCCTGTAAAAATCAGCTCGAATTCTGTGCAAGGTCTTCTGGATCCCCTCATGTGTACTGTCATGGTAGGCCGAGAGAATAGCTGGAATCAACTCAGACTCAGGTGGAAGGAAAATCCGCTGCTTGTAATAAATAAGTGAATCCTAGATGGACCACTTCAAATTCATTGTCCCTTCTGAGATCTTCTGATGCAGTTCCTGTAGTGTAGGGTTAGTGGCATGTGCGTCTCGCACCAAGTCCAGAATGAGAAATCTCGGCTGGCTGATAGAATAGACCAACTGCTGATCTTCAAAACACCATGACAAGGCATCTGCCGCCTTATTTAATCTCCCCATACTATACTCCACTAAGAAGTCAAACCCCAACAACTTACTGCTCTAGTGCTGCTGTGGCGATGTCGTCAAACGCTGCTCTAGTAGGAATTTAAGACTGTAGTGATCCGTGCCTATGAGAAAAGCCTGGCCCCAGAGATAAGGCCTCCAATGTTGGACTGCTTTGGCGAACCCAATCAATTCTTGCTCATAGGCTGCTAGCTTGTGATGACGGACTGCCAACTGTCTGCTAAAATATGCAATAGGATGGCCTAGCTGCTGTAAAATGGCCCCAATGGCCAAGCCCGAAGCGTCGCACTCTGCCATGAACAATTCGTCAAAGTTGGGAAGTTGTAATACTGGCACGGATGCGAGGGCAGCTTTGAGTGCCACAAATGACGTGGTGGTCCCCTCATTCCAAATAAAGGAATTTTTCTTCAGTAGACTCGTTAATGGTGCTGCCACTGGCCCATAGTTCTGAATAAATTTGCTATAGTAGCCTGCAAGAGCCAAAAAACCCCATACTGCAGAACACGACTGTGTCTGCGGCCAGTCATGAATAGCTCAGATCTTCACAGAATCTACCGTAACCCCCTCATGTGAGATAATGTGTCCCATATACCCCACATGTGAAGTCGCAAAATAACACTTGGAATGTTTCAAATAGAGCTGATGTGCTCTTAACAAGTTGAAAACAATCCGCAATTGTGCCAAGTGCTCCTCAACCGACTTTCTATATATCAAAATATCATTGGAAAATAAAAGTACAAATTTTCGAAGATAGGGGCTAAATACCTCGTTCATCAAAGCTTGAAAAGTGGAGGGTGCATTGGATAACCCGAACGGCATGAGGACAAACTCAAAGTGGCCATGGTGCATACGGAACGAGTCTTCTCGATATCAAAGGGGTGCATCCAGACCTGATGGTATCCCGAACGGAGGTCAAGTTTAGTGAATAACCACGAACCATGTAACTCATCCAGGAGCTCAACCACTACCGGAATTGGGAACTTGTCTTTTACTGTCTGCACATTCAACTCCCAATAATCCACACAGAACCTCCATGTCCCATCATGTTTCTTCACAAGTAAGACGGGTGAAGAGAACGGGGAGTGGCTGGGATGAATAAGACCCTGTTTCAACATCTCATGGCACTGACACTCTATCTCGTCCTTCTGAAGGTGTGGGTAACGGTATGGTCGCACAACCACTACCTCAGAACCTGGTTTCAGACAGATCTTGTGGTCACAGTGCCTCATGGGAGGCAACCCCGAAGGCTCCTAGAAAAGGTTAGAGAACTCCTCAACCAGACCATCACTAGTACTGTTAGGCAGATCCTATGTCTGTGTATGCGGTGGGCCCTGTCCACCTGACAGCCCTGTAAGAGCACCCGACTTCCGGCCAAATCAAAGCTCATGGTTAAAGCTGAAAAATCCCACAGAATGGGCCCCAACGTTTGTAACCATTTAATGCCTAATACCATAGCAAATCCCGCCAGGGGAATAACAAATAATTCCACATTAAATGAATTAAATCCAATGGAAAAAGTTACTGCCTTACTAATCCCATAGCTAGGGACCTTCTCGCCATTGGCCACTGAGACGGTGGTTGTCGAATGAGTGTGTGTCTGGAGCTGGAGAGGTTGTGCGGCTATCAAACTCAAAAAATTGTGTGTACTCCCCGAGTCGACTAGTCCCACCAGTTCTCGATCGATGACATGAGCTTGGACCACCATTGTAGTAGGCGATTTCTGCCCAGTAATAGCATGCAAGGACTACCTGGTGGTTCCTCCCCGATAATATCCTCTGGATCCTCTGAATCCTCCACCTCAAGCCAAAACAATCGTTTACATTGGTGTCTGACCCGATACTGCTCATCGTAGTTATAATATAGATTTTTGGACCGCCTTTCTGCCATCTCCGCACTCGTCAGTTTTTTTATAAAGCTCGGTAGGGAATTAGCAAGGCGGGGATCGGCTACCCGAGTCGTAGTCGGAGTGTGTCTGGATGTTGCTACTGTAGATGCTCCCTGAGATGAATTATAGCAGCACCCTTGCCACGTGGAGGAAGTGTTCCTCTCACTCGACCAACCGGCTTATATTGTTGCAGCTGTTGTCGTTGTTCCATTGCTCGGGCCATATTCATGGCATGAGTTAAATCCATGGGCATAAGGAGTTTTACCTCTAGCCGTAAGTACTCATTGAGACCTACTATGAATAAGGAGACCTGCTGGTCAACCAATACCCTCTCACCAGCACGAGCCAACTTTTCCTGGAATAGTTTTTGATACTGTTCCACCGAACCCGTTTGTCTCAATAGGACTAACTCTCCCAAGGGGGTTGCTGTTGGTGGGAGGCCCAAATCTAACTGTGCATATATTTTTAAATTCTCCCCAAGTCATTCCCAGTCTCTCTTTCTCTACTTGAGTAACCCATAACATGGCTTCATCTGTCATATGGAAAGAAGTTAGTTGCACCTTATCCCATTCAGTAGTCCCTTGGTTCAAATTTTTTTTTTCACATCTATGCAACCAAATTACGGGATCCATAGAACCATTGAAAGAGGAAAACTCTAACTTGGTGTACCTTGGGACTGTGCCTCCATGCTGAGGTCCTTGGACAGCAGTGCGCCCAAGCCACTGTTCCCCTCATCTGTGATATGGTTGAGCAACCTTTCTCACCTCTGGACTCTGATGTCTCTCTGTCCTCAAGTCCTGTAGCATGTTGATGACTCGGCTCATCTCTTCTTCCAAACCACAAACCTTTCCCAACACTGGTTGTGCTGTTTCAAGGCTATCTTCTATCTTTTGTATCCTGATTTGAATTTCTTCATTGCTGATATTATCCCCGATACCAAGTTTTTACGGTCCCGGGTCATGGATCGAGTAACACGGCATGGGATTTGTGAATTCAGCACTGGTATTGAGTTGCAGGAGTATAAGGGTAAAAAAAACTCTTCCACGCTCGTTTTCTCTCACAGTGGACAAGACTCTTGATGAATGCAATATATTGATTGCTAGTTATATGAAATTAATCCATCAATGTTGACCAGAATAAAGTGAGGAGAATACCTTTTTTCTTCTCATGGAAATAGGGGTTTCAACCCTGATTTGGTTGAAACAAGTCAAGCTATGCACACCTGGCTTGTAGCAAGCCTTGGCCTACGTGAATGAATGATTATCCTCTCTTTCCTTGCTGGCTCCAAGCTAGGAACATAAACTAAGCTCCTTCACGTGAATGACCAGAAAATTCTCCACTTGCTGCTCGCAAGAGGGTTAGACCCCTTGATGGTTGCTGACGTTGATGAAGAGGGAGAACCCTCTCTTTGGGCTTGAAAAAGGGGTAGGAAGCTCCTCTTCTTAGTATGGATGATGAGGGATGAATTTGGGTGAAGATGGATGGCAATGGGGGGTGAAGGATAGGTTGGATTTTAGGAGTAAACCCTAAACTCCAAATCAAGAGGTGATCTCAACCTGTTTAGATTAGGTTATTCTAAATTCTCAAAGATTCCTTATTTCATTCATACCTTTCCCCTAAATAGGTCATGTCAAGGAGTTTTAGGGTTAGGTTACAATAATTCCCCATAATGCCCTTACATATAAATTAATTAGAAATAACTCCTACTAAAAATAATATAAGAAATAAATCCTACTCAAAGAAATATAAGAAATAAATCCTATTGAGTGAGTTGTTGTTGTCACCATCGTTGTGTGACTCGGTGTGCTATTGAGTCCACAACACAATCCATAAGTCATTTCTTAAAAAAATATAGCTTGTTACTCATGATTGACCGATAAATCACTTTATAATCATTTATCATTGTTAGGACAACTTTTTTGTAAATGGTCAAAATAATGGCATGTTTGGCTCGGGTAAATATCCCACCGCCCCCAAACTTGAGAATTTAATGAGGTTTGGATCCGTAGGTCATCTGCATCTTTAACATGTTTCAACCATGCATATCCACATTTAAAACATGTGTAGGATCAACCAAAAATCTTTTTCTTAAAAAATTCCAAGCTATTAGGGTTGAACTAGTGGAATTTCTCAAACTTGGATATCAAAACTTTTGTGTTCATTTGTGGTGTGTGAATAAATTTTCTTTGTTTACATTTGTAGTTGTTCTAAATTTTTTACATACATAAACTCTAAGATTTTCATTTTGTTGTGATTTGTTTGCCTTTTCTTTTTTGTTTATGAGAGACAAAGGGAAAAGTGAAAGCTCAAGTTTCGATTTCAGGAAAAAGAATACCTCTAAAATGGAAATGCAAAAATGTAGAGAGATATAATTCCAAAAAGTTTTTGCAACTTTTAGGGATTGTAAACTCTTTCTAGTTTTTATATATCAGGTTTTGCAATCGTCAGGAAAAAAAGGGGGAGGCAGGGGAATTTTTAGCTGAGTCTTGACTCCCAATCCATAAATCATTTCTTACAAAAATATAGCCCGTTACGCATGATTGACTGATAAATCACTTTACAACCATCTATGATTGTTAGTTCAACTTTTTTGTAAATAGGCAAAATAATGGCTTGTTTGGCTAGGGTAAATATCCCACCTCACTCAAACTTGAGAATTTAATGAGGTTTGGATCCATAGCTCATCTATATCTTTAACATGTTTCAAGCATGCATTTCCACATTTAAAATATGTTCAGGATCAATTAGAAATCTATTTCTTATAAAATTACAAGCTATCGGGGTTGAAGTAGTGGAATTTCCCATACTTGGATATCAAAAATTTTGTGTTCATTTTTATTGTGTGAATACATTTTCTTTGCTTACATTTGTTGTTGTTCTAAATTTTTGCGTACATAAACTCTCAAATTTTCATTTCGTTGTGATCTGTGTGCCTTAACTTTTTTGTTTACGAGAGATAAAGGGAAAAGTGAAGCTCAAGTTTTGATTTAAGGAAAAAGTATACATCTAAAATGGAAATGCACATATGTAGAGATAGATAATTCCAAAAAGTGTCACTAAATTTTAGGGATTTTCAACTCTTGTTTTATATATTAGTTTTTGCAACTGTCTAGAAAAAAAGGGGAGGCGGGGGAATTTTTAGCTGAGTGTTGACTCCCTATCCACAAGTCATTTCTTACTAAAATATAACCCATGACGCATGATTGACCGATTAATCACTTTACAATCATCTATGATTGTTAGGTAAGCTTTTTTGTAAATGGGCAAAATAATGGCTTATCTGGCTCGGGTATTTATCCCACCGCACCCAAACTTAAGAATTTAATGTGGTTTGGATTCGTAGGTCATCTGCATCTTTAACATGTTTCAAGCATGCATATCCACTTTTAAAACATGTGCAAGATCAATTAGAAATCACTTTCTGATAAAATTACAAGCTATCAGGGTTGAACTAGTGGTATTTCCCAAAATTGGATACCAAAACTTTTGTGTTCATTTGTGGCGTGTGAATAAATCATCTTTGCTTACGTTTGTTGTTCTTCTAAAATTTTTTCATACATAAACACTAATATTGTCATTTTGTTGTGATATGTTTGCATTATCTTTTTTCTTTACGAGAGATAAAGGGAAAAGTGAAAACTCAGTTTTGATTTAAGGAATAAGTATACCTCTAAAATGGAAATGCAAAAATGTGGATAGAGATAATTCCAAAAAGTTTCTGTAACTTTTTGGGATTGTGAACTCTTTCTAGTTTTTATAGATCAGGTTTTGCAATCATCGGGACAAAAGGGGGAGGCGAGGGAATTTTTAGCTCAGTGTTGACTCCCAATCCACAAGTCATTTCTTACAAAAATATAGCCCGTTATGCATGATTGACAAATAAATCACTTTACAATCATCTATGATTGTTAGGTCAGCTTTGTTGTAAATGGCCAAAATAATGGCTTGTTTGGCTCGGGTAGATAACCCACCGCACCCTAACTTGAGAATTTAAAGAGGTTTGGATCCGTAGGTCATCTGCAACTTTAACATGTTTCAGGCTTGCATATCCACATTTAAAACATGTCCTAAATCAATTAGAAAAGTCTTTCTTATAAAATTCGAAGCTATCTGGGTTGAACTAGTGGAATTTCCCAAAGTTGGATATCAATACTTTTGTGTTCTTTTTTGGTATGTGAATAAATTTTCTTTGCAAACATTTGTTGTTGACCTAAAATTTATTCCAACATAAACTCTAAATTTTCATTTTTTTGTGATATGTCTGCCTTATCTTTTTTGTTTACAGGAGATAAACGAAAAAGAGAAAGCACAAGTTTTGACTTGAAGAAAAAGTATACTTCTAAAATGGAAATGCACAAATGTAGAGAGAGTTAATTCCAAAAAATGTCTGTAACTTTTAGGGATTGTAAACTCTTTCTAATTTTTATATATCAGGTTTTGCAATCGTCGGGAAGAAAAAAATATATCAGGTTTAGCTGAGAGTTGACTCCCAATCCATCAGTCATTTCTTAAAAAAATATAGACAGTTACGCATGATTCACCGATAAATCAATTTACAATCATCTATGATTGTTAGGTCAGCTTTTTTGTAAATGGGAAAAATATTGGCTTGTTTGGCTAGGATAAATATCCCATCGCACCCAAACTTGAAAATTTAATGAGGTTTGGATCCGTAGGTCATCTGCATCTTTAATGTGTTTCAAGCATGCATATCTACATTTAAAACATGTTCGGGATCAATTAGAAATATCGTTGTTATAAAATTCCAAACTATCAGGGTTGAACTAGAGGAATTTCAAAAACTTGGATCACAAAAATTTTGTGTTCATTTAGGGTGTGTGAATAAATTTTATTTGCTTTCATTTGTTGTTATGCTAAATATTTTGCATACTTAAACTGTAAAATTTTCATTTTGTTGTGATTTGTCTACCTTATCTTTTTTGTTTACGAGAGATAAAGGGAAAAGTAAAAGCTCATGTTTTGATTTAAGGAAAAAGTATACATCTAAAATGAAATGCACAAATGTAGAGAGAGTTAATTCCAAAAAGTGTTTGTAACTTCTAGGGATTGTAAACTCTTTCTAGTTTTAATATCAGGTTTTGCAATAGTCGGGAAAAAAAGGGGGAAGCGGGGGAATTTTTAACTAGGTGCTGACTCCCAATCCATACGTAATTTCTTCCAAAAATATACCCCTCTACACATGATAGGCCGATAAATCACTTTACAATCATCTATGATTGGTAGGTCAGCTTTTTTTTAAATGGGCAAAATAATGGCTTCTTTGACTCAGGTAAATATTCCACCGCACCCTAACTTGCGAATTTAATGAGGTATGGATCCGAAGGTCATCTGCATCTTTAACATGTTTGAATCATACATATCCACATTTAAAACATGTGCTGGATCAATTAGAAATCTATTTCTTATCAAATTCCAAGCTATCAAGGTTGAACTAGTGGAATTTCCCAAACTTGGATATCAAAACTTTTGTGTTCATTTGTGGTGTGTGAATAAATTTTATTTGCTTACATTTGTTGTTGTTCTAAATTTTTTGCACACATAAACTCTAAAATTTTCATTTTGTTGTGATTTGTTGGCCTTGTCTTTTTTGTTTCCGAGAGACAAAAGGAAAAGTGAAAGCTCAAGTTTTGATTAAAGGAAATAGTTTACATCTAAAATGGAAATTCACAAATGTAGAGTGAGATAATTCCAAAAAGTTTTTGTCACTTTTAGGAATTGTAAACTCTTTCTAGTTTTTATATATCAGGTTTAGCAATCGTTGGGAAAAAAAGGGGGAGGCGGGTAAATTTTTAGTTGAGTCTTGACTCCCAATCCATAAGTCATTTCTTACTAAAATATAGCCTGTTACACATGATTCACTGATAAATCACTTTACAATCATCTATGATTGTTAGGTTAACTTTTTTGTAAATAGGCAAAATAATGGCTTGTTTAGCTCCGGTAAATATCCCACAACACCCAAACTTGAGAATTTAATAAGGCTTGGATCCGTTGGTCATCTCAAACTTTAACATGTTTCAAGCATGTATTTTCACATTTAAAACATGTGCAGGGTTAATTAGAAATCTCTTTCTTATAAAATTCCTTGCTATCAACGTTGAACTAATAGAATTTCTCAAACTTGGATATCAAAACTTTTGAGTTCATTTAAGAATAAATTTTCTTTGCTAGCATTTGTTACTGTTCTAAATTTTTTGCACACAAAAACTCTAAAATTTTTATTTTGTCGTGATCTGTTTGCCTTATCTTTTTTATTTAAGAGAGATAAAGGAAAAAGTGGTAGCTCAAGTTTTGATTTAAGGAAAAAGTATACATCTAAAATGGATATGCACAAATGTAGAGAGAGATAATTCCAAAAAGTGTATGTAACTTTTAGGGATTGTAAACTCTTTATAGTTTTTATATATCAGGTTTTGCAATCATCAAGAAAAAAAGGGGGAGGCGGGGGAATTTTTAGCTGAGTGTTGACTCCCAATCCATAAGTCATTTTAAAAAAAAATATAGCATGTTATGCATGATTGACCGATAAATCACTTTACAATCGTCTATGTTTGTTAGGTCTGTTTTTTTGTAAATAGGCAAAATAATGGCTTGTTTGGCTCGGGTAAATATCCCACCGCACCCAAACTTGTGAATTTGATGAGGTTTGGATCCGTAGGTCATCTAAATCTTTAACATGTTCCAAGTAGGCATATCCACATTTAAAATATGCAACATCAATTAGACATGTATTTCTTATAAAATTCCAAGTTACCAGGGTTGAACTACTGGAATTTTCCAAATTTGGATTTCAAAACTCTGGGGTTCATTTGTGGTGTGAGAATAAATTATTTTTTCTTACATTTGTTGTTGTTGTTCAAATTTTTTTGCGTACATAAACTCTTAAATTTTCATTTTGTTGTGATCTATTTGCCTTAACTTTTTTGTTTACGAGAGATAAAGGGAAAAGTGAAAGCTCAAGTTTTGATTTAAGGAAAAGTATACATAAAAAAATGAAATGCAAAAATGTAGAGATAGATAATTCCAAAAAGTGTCTGTAACTTCTAGGGATTTTAAACTCTTTCTAGTTTTTATATACCAGTTTTTGCAATCGTCGGGAAAAAAAGGGGGAGGCGGTGGAATTTTAAGCTGAGGGTTGACTCCCAATCCATAAGTCATTTCATACAAAAATATTACCCATGAAGCATTATTGACCGATAAATCACTTTACAATCATCTATGATTGTTAGGTAAGTTTTTTTGTAAATGGGCAAAATAATGGCTTGTTTGGCTGCGGTAAATATCCCACCACACCCAAACTTGAGAATTTAATGAGGTTTAGATCCGTAGGTCATCTGCATCTTTAACATGTTTCAAGAATGCATATTCACATTTAAAACATGTGCAGGAACAATTAGAAATCTCTTTCTTATAAAATTCCAAGCTATCAAGATTGAACTAGTGGTAGTTCCCAAACTTGGATATCAAAACTTTTGTGTTCATTTGTGGTGTGTGAATAAATTTTATTTACTTACATTTGTTGTTCTTGTAAATTTTTGCAAACTTAAACACTAAAATTTTCATTTTGTTGTGATATGTTTGCCTTATCTTTTTGTTTACAAGAGATAATGGGAAAAGTGAAAGATCGGTTTAGATTTAAGGAAAAAGTATACCTCTCAAATGGAAATGCACAAATGTAGATAGAGGTAATTCCAAAAAGTGTCTGTAACTTTTAGGGATTGTAAAAACTTTCTAGTTTTTATATATCAGGTTTTGCCATCGTCGGGAAAAAAAAATGGGAGGCGGGGGAATTTTTTGCTGATTGTTGACTCCCAATCCATAAATCATTTCATACAAAAATATAACTAGATATGCATGATTGAAAAATAAATCACTTTACAATCATCTATGATTGTTAGGTCTGCTTTTTTGTAACAGGGCAAAATAATAGCTGGTTTGGCTCGGGTAAATATCCCACTGCACCCAAACTTGAGAAATTAATGAAGTTTGGATCCGTAGGTCATCTTCATATTTAACATGATTCAAGCATGCATATCCACATTTAAAACATGTGCAGGATCAATTAGAAATCTCGTTCTTATAAAATTCAAGGCTATCATTGTTGAACTAGTGGAATTTCCCAAACTTGGATATAAAAACTTTTGTGTTCATTTGTGGCGTGCGAATAAATTTTCTTTGCTTACATTTGTTGTTGTTCTAAATTTTTTGCATACATAAACTCTAAATTTTTTATTTTGTTGTACTATGTTTTCCTTATCTTTTTTGTTTAGGAGATAAAGAGAAAAGTGAAAGCTCAAGTTTATATTTATGGAAAAAGCAGTCATCTAAAATGGAACTACACAAATGTATAGAGAGATAATTCCAAAAACTGTCTGTAACTTTTAGAGATTGTAAACTCTTTCTAGTTTTTGTATATCAAGTTTTGCATTCGTCGGGAAAAAAAGGGGGAGGCGGGGGAATTTTTAGCTGAGTAATGACTCCCAATCCATAAGTCATTTCTTACAAAAATATAGCATGTTACACATGATTGACTGATAAATCACTTTCAATTCATCCATGATTGTTCGGTAAATTTTTTTCTTAATGAGCAAAATAATGGCTTGTTTGGCTCGGGTAAATATCCCACTGCACCCAAACTTGAGAATTTAATGTGGTTTGGATCTGTAGGTCATCTGCATCTTTAACATTTTCAAGCATTAATATCCACATTAAAACATGTATAAGATCAATTAGAAATCTCTTTCTTATGAAATTCCAAGCGATTAGGGTTGAACTAGTAGTATTTCCCAAACTTGGATACCAAAACTTTTTTGTTCATTTGTGGCGTGTGAATAAATTTTCTTTGCTTACATTTGTTGTTCTTCTAAATTTTTTGCATACATAAACACTAAAATTTTCATTTTGTTGTGATCTGTTTTGCCCTATCATTTTTGTTTACGATAGATAAAAGGAAAAGTGAAAGCTCAAGTTTTGACTTAAGGAATAAGTATACCTCTAAAATGGAAATGCACAAATGTAGATAGAGATAATTCCAAAAAGTATCTGTAAATTTATTGATTGTAAACACTTTCTATTTTTTATAAATCAGGTTATGTAATCGTCGAGAAAAAAAAGGAGGAGGCGAGGGAATTTTTAGCTGAGTGTTGACTCCCAATCCATAAGTCATTTCATACAAAAATATAGCCCGTTATGAATGATTGACCGAGAAATAGCTTTACAATCATCTATGATTAGTAGGTGCGCTTTTTTTAAATGGGCAAAATAATGGCTTGTTTGGCTCGGGTAAATATCCCACCACACCCAAACTTGAGAATTTAATGTGGTTTGGATCCGTAGGTCAACTATATCTTCAACATGATTCAAGCATGCATATCCACATTTAAAAAATATGCAGGATCAATTAGAAATCTCTTTCTTATAAAATTCCAAGTTATAAGTGTTGAACTAGTGGTATTTTCCAAACTTGGATATCAAAACTTTTGTGTTCATTTGTAGCGTGTGAATAAATTTTCTTTGTTTACATTTGTTGCTCTTCTAAATTTTTTGCTTACACAAACACTAAAATTTTCATTTTGTAGTGATCTGTTTGCCTTATCTTTTTTCTTTAGAAGAGATAAAGGGAAAAGTGAAAGCTCAAGTTTTGATTTTAGGAAAAAGTATACATCTAAAATAGAAATGCACAAATGTCGAGAGAGCTAATTCCAAAAAGTGCCTGTAACTTTTAGGGATTGTAAACTCTTTCTAGTTTTAATATATCAGGTTTTGCAATTGTCGAGAAAAAAAACGGGGAGGCGGGGAAATTTTTTGCTGATAGTTGACTACAAATCCTTAAGTCATTTCTCAAAAAAATATAGCTCGTTACGCATGATTGACCGATAAATCAGTTTACAATCAACTATGATAATTAGGTCATCTTTTTTATAAATGGGCAAAATAATGGCTTGTTTGGCTCGGGTAAATATCCCACCGCACCCAAACTTGAGAATTTAATAAGGTTTGGATCCATAGATCATCTGCATCTTTAACATGTTTCAGGCATGCATATTCACATTTAAAACATGTGCAAATTCAATTAGAAATCTCTTTCTAATAAAATTTCAAGCTATCAGGGTTGAACTAGTGGTATTTCAAAATTTTGGATATCAAAACTTTTGTGTTCATTTGTGGCGTCTGTATAAATTTTCTTTGCTTACATTTGTTGTTCTTCTAAATTTTTTGCATACATAAACACTAAAATTTTCATTTTGTTGTGATTCATTTGCCTTAGCTTTTTTGTTTACGAGAGATAAAGGGAAAAGTGAAAGCTCAAGTTTAGATTTAAGGAATAAGTATACCTCTAAAATGGAAACGTACAAATGTAGACAGTGATAATTCCAAAAAGTATCTTTAACTTTTAGGGATTGTAAACACTTTCTAATTTTTATAAATCAGGTTTTGCAATCATCGAAAAAAAAAGAGGTAGGCAAGGGAATTTTTAGCTGAGCGTTGACTCCCAATCCATTGTGATTTCATACAAAAAAAAGCCGTTAAGCATGATTGACCGATAAATCACTTTACAATCATCTATGATTGTTATGTCAGCTTTTCTTGTTAATGGGCAAAATGGCTTGTTTGGCTCGGGTAAATATCCCACCGCACCCAAACTTGAGAATTTAATGAGGTTTGGATCCGTAGGTAAACTGCATCTTTTAAGAGATTCAAGCATACATATCCACATTTAAAACATGTGCAGGATCAATTAGAAATCTCTTTCTTATAAAATTCCAAGCTATCTGGGTTGAACTAGTGGTATTTCCCAAATTTGGATATCAAAACTTTTGTGTTCATTTGTGGTGTGTGAATAAATTTTCTTTGCTTACATTTGTTGTTCTTCTAAATTTTTTACATACATAAACACTAAAATTTTTATTTTGTTGTGATCTATTTGCCTTATCTTTTTTGTTTACGAGTGGTAAAGGGAAAAGTGAAAGCACAAGTTTTGATTTAAGGAATAAGTATACCTCTAAAAATGAAATGCACAAATGTAAGAAGAGATAATTCCAAAAAGTATGTGTAACTTTTAACGATTCTAAACACTTTCTAGTTTTTGTAAATCAGGTTTTGCAATCGTTGAGAAAAAAAGGGAGAGGCGGGGGAATTTTTAGCTGAGTGTTGACTCACAATCCATAAGTCATTTCATACAAAATATAGCCCGTTAAGCATGATTGACCGATAAATCTCTTTACAATAATCTATGATTGTTATGTCAACTTTTTTGTTAATGGGAAAAATAATGGCTTGTTTGGCTCGGGTAAATATCCCACCGCACCGAAACTTGGGAATTTAATGAGGTTTGGATCCGTAGGTCAACTGCATCTTTAATTTGATTCAAGCATTCATATCTACATTTAAAACATTTGCAGGATCAATTAAAAATCTCTTTCTTATCAAATTCAAGGCTATCCGGGTTGAACTAGTGGTATTTCCCAATCTTGGATATCAAAACTTTTGTGTTCTTTTTTGGCGAGTGAATAAATTTTCTTTGCTTACATTTGTTGTTCTTCGAATTTTTTTGCATACAGAAACCCTTAAATTTTTATTTTATTGTGATTTGTTTGCCTTATGTTTTTTGTTTACGAGAGATAAAGGGAAACATGAAAGCTCAAGTTTTGATTTAAGGAATAAGTATACGTCTAAAATTGAAATGCACTAATGTAAAAAGAGATAATTCCAAAAAGTATCTATAACTTTTAAGGATTGTAAAAAATTTCTAGTTTTTATAAATCAGGTTTTGCAATCGTCGAGAAAAAAAGGGGGAGGCGGGGGAATTTTTAGTTGAGTGTTGACTCCAAATCCAAAAGTCATTTCATACAAAAATATACCTTGTTAAGCATGATTGACCAATAAATCACTTTACAATCATCTATGATTGTTAGGTCAACTTTTTTGTAAATTGGCAAAATAATGGCTTGTTTGGCTCTGGTAAATATCCCACCGCACCCAAACTTGAAAATTTAATGAGCTTTAAATCCGTAGGTCAACTGCATCTTTAACATGATTCCAGCATGCATATGCACATTTAAAACAAGTGCAACATCAATTAGAAATTTCTTTCTTATAAAATTCCAAGCTATCAGGGTTGAACTAGTGGTATTTCCCAAGCTAGGATATCAAAACTTTTGTGTTCATTTGTGGTGTGTGAATAAATTTTCTTTGTTTACATTTGTTGTTCTTCTAAATTTTTTGCATACATAAACACTAAAATTTTCATTATGTTGTCATCTGTAGGCCTTATCTTTTTTGTTTATGAGAGATAAAGGGAAAAGTGAAAACTCAAGTTTTGATTGAAGGAAAAAGTAGACATCTAAAAAGGAAATGCACAAATGTAGAGAGAGCTAATTCCAAAAAGTGTCTGTAACTTTTTGGGATTGTAAACTCTTTCTTTTTTTAATATACCAGGTTTTGCAATCGTCGCGAAAGAAAGGGGGAGGCGGGGGAATTTTTAGTTGAGAGTTGACTCCCAATCCATAAGTCATTTCTTAAAAAAATGTAGCCCATTACGCATGATTGACCGATCAATCAATTTACAATCATCTATGATTGTTAGGTTATCTTTTTTGTAAATGGGCAAAATAATGGCTTGTTTGGCTCGGGTAAATATCCCACCGCACCCAAACTTGAGAATTTAATAAGGTTTGGATCCGTAGGTCATCTGCATCTTTAACATGTTTCAAACATGCATATCCACATTTAAAATATATTCGGGATCAATTAGAAAGCTCGTTCTTAAATAACTCCTAGCTATCAGGGTTGAATTAGTGGAATTTCCAAAACTTGGATGTCAAAACTTTTGTGTTCATTTATGTTGTGTAAGTAAATTTTCTTTGTTTACATTTGTTGTTATCCTATATTTTTGCATACATAAACTCTAAAATTTTCATTTTGTTGTGATCTGTTTGGCTTATCTTTTTTGTTTACGAGAGATAAAGGGAAAAGTGAAAGCTCAAGTTTGGATTTAAGGAAAAAGTATACATCTAAAATGGAAATGCACAAATGTAGAGTGAGATAATTCAAAAAATTTTATGTAACTTTTAGTGATTGTAAACTCTTTCTAGTTTATATATATAAGGTTTTACAATCGTTAGGAAAAAATAGGGGAGGCGGGGGAATTTTTAGCTGAGTGTTGACTCCCAATCCAAAGTCATTTCTTACAAAAATGTAGCCTGTTACACATGAGTGATCGATAAATCACTTTACAATCATTTATGATTGTTAGGTCAGGTTTTTTTCTAAATAGGCAAAATAATGGATATTTTGGCTCGAGTAAATATCCCTACACACCCAAACTAGAGAATTTAGTGAGGTTTGGATCCATAGGTCATCTGCAACTTTAACATGTTTCAAGAATGCATATCCATATTTAAAACATGTACAGGTATAATTAAAAATCTCTTTCTTATAAAATTCCGAGCTATCAGGGTAGAACTAATGGAATTTCCCAAACTTGGATATCAAAACTTTTGAGTTAGTTTGTGAATAAATTTTCTTTGCTCACATTTGCTATTGTTCTAAATTTTTTGCACACATAAACTCTAAAATGTTCATTCTATTGTGATTTGTTTGCCTTATCCTTTTTATTTACGAGAGATAAAGGGCAAAGTGAGAGCTCAAGTTTGGATTTAAGGAAAAAGTATATAACTAAAATGGAAATGCTCAAATGTAGAGAGAGATAATTCCAAAAAGTGTATGTTACTTTTAGGGAGTGTAAACTCTTTCTAGTTTTTATATATCAGGTTTTGCAATCATCGGGAAAAAAAAGGGTAGGCGGGGATATTTTTAGCAGAGTGTTGACTCCCAATCCTTAAGTCATTTCTTAAAAAAGTATAGCCCGTTATGCATGATTGACCGATAAATCACTTTACAATCATATATGATTGTTAGGTCAACTTTTTTGTAAATGGCCAAAATAATGGCTTGTTTGGGTCGAGTAAATATCCTACCGCACGCAAACTAGAGAATTTAATGAGGTTTGGATCTGTAGGAAATCTACATCTTTAACAAGTTTCAATTAGAAATCTATTTCGTATAAAATTCTAAGCTAACATGGTTGAACCAGTGGAATTTCCCAAACTTGGATAACATAACTTTTGTGTTGATTTGTAGTGTGTGAATAAATTTTCTTTGCATTCATTTGTTGTTGTTCTAAATTTTTTGCTTACATAAACTCTAAAATTTTCATTTTGTTGTGATTTGTTTGCCTTAACTTTTTTGTTTACGAGATAGAAAGGGAAAAGTGAAAGCTCAATTTTTCATTTAAGGAAAAAGTATACATCTAAAAAGGAAATGCACAAATGTAGAGAGAGATAATTCCGAAAAATGTCTGTAAATTTTAGGGATTGTAAAATCTTTCTAGTTTTTATACATCAAGTTTTGCCATCATCGAGAACAAAAGGGTGAGGCGAGGGATTTTTTAGCTGAGTGTTGACTCCCAATCCATAAGTCATTTCTTAGAAAAATATAGCCCGTTTTGCATGGTTGACCAATAAATTACTTAACAATCATGTATGATTGTTTGGTCAGCTTTTTTGTAAATGGGAAAAATAATGGGTGGTTTGGCTCGGGTAAATACCCCACCACACCCAAACTTGAGAATTTAATGACGTTTGGATCCATAGGTCGCCTGCATCTTTGACATGTTTCAAGCATGAATATCCCCATTTAAAATAGGTGCATGATCAATTAGAAATCTTTTTCTTCTAAAATTCCAAGCCATTAGGGTTGAACTAGTGGAATTTCCAAAACTTCGATATCAAAACTTTCGTGTTCATTTGTGGAGTGTGAATAAATTTTCTTTGCTTACATTTGTTGTTGTTCTACATTTTTTGCATATATAAACTCAAAAATTTTCATTTTTTTGTGATTTGTTTGCCCTATCTTTTTTTTGTACGAGTGATAAAGGTAAAAGTTAAAAGTCTAGTTTTTATTTAAGGAAAAGTATACATCTAAAATATAAATGCAAAAATGTAGAGAGGGATAATTCCTAAAAGTGTCTATAACTTTTAGGGATTGTAAACTCTTTCTAGTTTTTATATATCAGGTTTTGCAATCGACGGGAAAAAAAGGGCATGTAGAGGAATTTTTAGCTGAGTGTTGACTACCAATCCATAAGTCATTTCTTACAAAAATATAGCCTGTTACGCATGATTGACCAATAAATCACTTTACAATCATCTATGATTGTTAGGTCTGGTATTTTGTAAATGGGCAAAATAATAGCTTGTTTGGCTCGGGTAAATATCCCACCGCACCCAAACATGAGAATTTAATGAGGTTTGGATCTGTAGGTCATCTGCATCTTTAGCATGTTTCAAGCATGCATATCCACATTTAAAACAAGTGCCCGGTCAATTAGAAATCTCTTTCTTATAAAATTCCAAGCTATCAGGGTTGAACTAGTGGAATTTCCCAAATGTGGATATCAAAACTTTTGTGTTCATTTGTGGTGTGTGATTAAATTTTCTTTCCTAACATTTTTTGTTGTCCTAAATTGTTTGCATACCTAAACTCCAAAATTTTTATTTTGTTGTGATTTGTTTTCCTTATCTTTTTTGTTTTCGAGAGATAAAGGGAAAAGTTAAAGCTCAAGTTTTGATTTAAGGAAAAAGTATACATCTTAAATGGAAATGAACAAATGTAGGGAGATAATTCCAAAATGTTTATGTAACTTTTAGGGATTGTAGACTTTTTCTAGTTTTTATATATCAGGTTTTGTAATCGTTGGGAATAAAAGGGGGAGGCGGGGAAATTTATTGTTGAGTGTTGACTCGCAATCCATAAGTCATTTCTTACAAAAAAAATTGCCCATTACTCTTGATTGAGTGATAAATCACTTTACATTCATTTATGATTGTTAGGTCAACTTTTTTGTGAATGCGCAAAATAATGGCTTGTTTGGCTTGGGTAAATATCCCACCGCACCCAAACTTGAGAATTTAATGAGATTTGGATCCGTAGATCATCTGCATCTTTAATATGTTTGAAGCATGTATATCTACATTTAATACATGTGCGGGGTCAATTAGAAATCTCTTTCTCATAAAATTTCAAGCTATCAGGGTTGAACTAGTGGAATTTCCCAAACTTGGATATCAAAACTTTTGTGTACATTTGGAGTCTGTGAATAAATTTTCTTTGCTTACATTTTTTGTTTTTCTAACTTTTTTTCATATATAAACTCTTGTGTTTTCATTTTGTTGTGATCTGTTTGCCTTATCTTTTTTGTTTACTAGAGATAAAGGGAAAAGTGAAAACTCAAGTTTTGATTTAAGGAAAAGGTATACATCTAAATTGGAAATACACAAATTTGGAGAGAGTTAATTCAAAAAAGTGTCTATAACATTTAGGGATTGTAAACTCTTTCTAGTTTTTATATTTCAGGTTTTGCAATCGTCGGGAAAAAAAGAGGGAGGCGGTGGAATTTTTAGCTGAGTGTTGACTCCCAAATACATAAGTCATTTATTACAAAAATATAGCCCATCACGCTTGATTGATAGATAAATCACTTTACGATCATCAATGATTGTTAGGTCAGGTTTTTTGTAAATGTGCAAAATAATGGCTTGTTTGGCTCGGGTAAATATCCCACTGGACCCAAACTTGAGAATTTATTCAGGTTTGGATCCGTAGGTCATCTGCATCTTTAACATGTTTCAAGCATGCCTATCTACATTTAAAACATGGCCAAGATGAATTAGAAATCTCTTTCTTATAAAATTCTAAGCTATCAGGGTTGAACTAGTGGAATTTCCCAAACTTGGTTATCAAAACTTTTGTGTTCATTTGTAATGTGTGAATAAATTTTCTTTGCTGACATTTGTTGTTGTTCTAAATTTTTATTTTTTTGTGATATTTTGTTTACGAGAGATAAAGGGAAAAATGAAAACTTAAGTTTTGATTTAAGGAAAAAGTATACATATAAAATGGAAATGCACAAATGTAGAGAGAGATAATTCCAAAAACTGTCTATAACTATAAGGGATTGTAAACTCTTTCTAGTTTTAATATAGCTGGTTTTGCAATAGTCGGGAAAACAAGGGGGAGGCGGGGGGATTTTTAGATGAGGGTTGACTCTCCATCTATAAGTCATTTCTTACAAAAATATACCCGTTACACATAATTGACCGATAAATCACTTATGTATTAGTGTTTGGTCAACTTTTTCGTAAATGGGCAAAATAAAGGCTTGTTTGGCTCGGTTTAATATCCTACCGCACCCAAACTTGAGAATTTAATGAGGGTTGGTGCTGTAGGTCATCTGAATCTTTTACATATTTGAAGCATGCATATCCATATTTAAAACATATGTAGGATCAATAAGAAATCTCTTTCATATAAAATTCCTAGCTATTTGGGTTGAACTAGTGGAATTTCCCAAACTTGGATATCAAAACTTTTGTGTTCATTTTTGGTGTGTGAATAAATTTTATTTGCTTACATTTTTTATTGTTCTAAATTTTTAGCATATAGAAACTCTAAAATTTTCATATTCTAGTGATTTGTTTGCCATGTCTTTTTTGTTTGCGATTGATAAAGGGAAAAGTTAAAACTCATTCGAGTTTTGATTTAAGGAAAAAGTATACATCTAAAATGGAAATGCACAAATGTAGAGAGAAATAATTCCAAAAAGTGTTTGTAACTTATAGGGATTGTAAACTCTTTCTTATTTTTATATATCAGGTTTTGAAATCGTGGGAAAAAAAGGGGGAGACGGGGGAATTTTTAGTTGAGTGTTGACTTCCAGTCCTTAAGTGATTTCTTAAAAAAATATAGCCCATTACGCATGATTGACCGATAAATCACTTTATAATCATCTATGATTGCTAGGTCAGCTTTTTTGTTAATGAGCAAAATAATGGCTCGTTTGGCTCAGGTAAATATCCTGCCGCACCCAAACTTTAGAATTTAATGAGGTTTGGATTCATAGGTCATCTGCATCTTTAACACATTTCAAGCATGCAAATCCATATTTAAAACATGTGGAAGATCAATTAGAAATCTCTTTCTTATAAAATTCCAGGCTATCGGTGTTGAACTAGTGGAATTTACCAAACTTGGATATCAAAACTTTTGTGTTCATTTGTGGCGTGTGAATAAATTTTCTTTGCTTACATTTGTTTTTGCTCTGAATTTTTTGCATATATAAACTCCAAAATTTTCATTTTGTTGTGATCTGCTTACTTTATCTTTTTTGTTTTTACGACAGATAAAGGGAAAAGTGAAAGCTCAAGTTTTTATATAATGAAAAAGTATACATCTAAAATGGAAATGCACTAATGTTGAGAGAGATAATTCCAAAATGTGACTGTAACTTTTAGGGATTGTAAACTCTTTCTAGTTTTTATATATTAGGTTTTCCAATCGTGGGGTCAAAAAGGGGGAGGCGGGGGAATTTTTAGCTGGGTGTTGACTCCCAATCCATAAGTTATTTCTTAAAAAAATATAATCCGTTACGCATGATTGACCATAAATCACTTAACAATCATCAAGGATTGTTAGGCCAATTTTTTTGTAAATGGGCAAATTAATGGCTTGTTTGGCACAGGTAAATATCCCACCACACCCGAACTTGACAATTTAAAGAGGTTTGGATCCATAGGTCATCTGCATCTTTATCTTGTTACAAGCATGCATATCCACATTTAAAACATGTGCAAGATCATTTAGAAATCTCTTTCTTATAAAATTCCAACCTATCAAACATGGATTTCAAAAATTTTGAGTTCATTTGTGGCATTTGAATAAATTTTCATTGCTTTCATTTGTTGATGTTTTAAATTTTTTGCATACATAAACTCTAAAATTTTCATTTTGTTGTGATCTGTTTGCCTTGTCTTTTTTGTTTACGAGAGATAAAGGGAAAAGTGAAAGCTCACGTTTTGATTAAAATAAAAAGTACATATCTAAAATGGAAATGCACAAATGTAGAGAGAGCTAATTCTAAAAAGTTTATGTAACTTTTCGGGATTTTAAACTCTTTCTAGTTTTTATATATCAGGTTTTGGAATCGTCAGGAAAAAAAGGGGGAGGTGGGGCAATTTTTAGCTGAGAGTTGACTCCCAATCTATAAGTCATTTCTAAAAAAAATATAGCTCATTACGCATGATTGACCGATAAATCAATTTACAATCATCAATGATTGTTAGGTCAGTTTTTTTGTAAATGGGCAAAATACTGGTTTGTTTGGCTCGGGTAAACACCCACCGCACCCAAACTTGAGAATTTAATAAGGTTTGGATCCGTAGGTGATCTGCATCTTTAACATGTTTCAAGCATGCATATCCACATTTAAAACATGTGCAGGATCAATTAGAAATCTATTTATTATAAATTTCCCAGCTATCAGAGTTGAAGTAATGGAATTTCCCGAACTTCGATATCAAAACTTTTGTGTTCATTAGTGGCGTGTGAATAATTTTTTTTTGCTTACATTTGTTGTGCTTCTTATTTTTTTTCATACATAAACACTAAAATTTTTGTTTTATTGTGATCTGTTTGCCTTATCTTTTTTGTTTACTAGAGATAAAAGTAAAAGTGAAAGCTCAAGTTTCTATTTAAGGAATAAGGATACCTCTATAATGGAAATGCACAAATGTAGATACAGATAATTTCAAAAAGTATCTGTAACTTTTAGGGATTGTAAACAATTTCTCATTTTTATAAATCAGGTTATGTAATCATCGAGAAAATAAGGAGGAGGCTGGGGAATTTTTAGCTGAGTGTTGACTCCCAATCCATAAGTCATTTCATACAAAAATATAGCCCGTTATACATGATTGACCGATAAATCACTTCACAATCATCTATGATTGTTAGGTCATCTTTTTCGTAAATGAGTAACATAATGGCTTGTTTGGCTCAGGTAAATATCCCACCGCACCCAAACTTGAGAATTTAATGAGGTCTGGATCCGTAGGTCAACTGCATCTTTAACATGATTCAAGGATGCATATCCACATTTAAAACATGGGCAGGATCAATTAGAAATCTCTTCCTTATAAAATTCCACGCTATAAGGGTGGAACTATGATATCAAAACTTTTGTGTTCATTTGCGGCGTGTGAATAAATTTTCTTTGCTTACATTTGTTGTTCTTCTAAATTTTTTGCCTACATCAACACTTAAATTTTCATTTTGTACTGATCTGTTTGCCTTATCTTTTTTTGTTTGGAGAGATAAAGGGAAAAGTGAAAGCTCAAGTTTTGATTTAAGGAAAAAGTATACATCTAAAATTGAAATGCACAAATGTAGAGAGAGCTAATTCCAAAAAGTGTCTGTAAATTTTAGGGATTATAAACTCTTTCTAGTTTTAATATATCAGATTTTTCAATAATCGTGAAAAAAAGGGATAGGCAGGGGAATATTTAGCTGAGAGTTGACTCCCAATCAATAAGTCATTTCTGAAAAAAATATAGCCCGTTATGCATGATTGACCGATAAATCAGTTTACAATCATCTATGATTATTAGGTCAGGTTTTTTTGTAAATGGGCAAAATAATCGGTTGTTTGGCTTGGGTAAATATCCCACAGCACCCAAACTTCAGAATTTAATAAGGTTTGGATCCGTAGGTCATCTGCACCTTTAACATGTTTCAAGCATCCATATCCACATTTAAAACATGTGCAGGATCAATTAGAAATCTCTTTCTTATAAAATTCCAAGCTATCAAGGTTGAACTAGTGGTATTTCCCAAACTTGGATATCAAAAATTTTGTGTTCATTTGTGGCGTGTGAATAAATTTTCTTTGCTTACATTTGTTGTTGTTCTAAACTTTTTGCATACATAAACACTAAAATTTTCATTTTGTTGTGATTTGTTTGCCTTATATTTTTTGTTTACGAAAGATAAAGGGAAAAGTGAAAGCTCAAGTTTTGATTTAAGGAATAAGTATACCTGTAAAATGGAAATGCACAATTGTAGATAGAAATAATTCCAAAAAGTATCATTAAATTTTAGGGATTGTGAATACTTTCTAGTTTTTATAAATTAGGTTTTGAAATAGTTGAGAAAAAAGGGGGAGGCGGGGGAATTATTAGCTGAGTGTTGACTCCCAATCCATAAGTCATTTCTTACAAAAATATAACCCGTTAAGCTTGATTGACCGATAAATCACTTTAAAATCATCTATGAATGTTATATCAGCTTTTTTGCTAATGGGCAAAATAAAGGCTTGTTTGGCTCGGGTAAATATCCCACCGCACCCAAACTTGAGAATTTAATGTGGTTTGGATCCGTAGGTCAACTGGAACTTTAACATGATTCAAGCATGCATATCCACATTTAAAACATGTGCTGGATCAATTAGAAATCTCTTTCTTATAAAATTTCATGCTATCCGGGTTGAAGTAGTGGTATTTCCCAAACTTGGATATCAAAACTTCTGTGTTCATTTGTGGCGTGTGAATAAATGTTTTTTTTTTTTACATTTGTTGTTCTTCAAAATTTTTTGCATACACAAAAACTAAAATTTTCATTTTGTTGTGATCTGTTTGCCTTATCTTTTTTTTTTCATGAGAGATAAAGGGAAAAGTGAAAGCTCAAATTTTGATTTAAGGAATAAGCATACCTCTAAAAATGAAATGCACAAATGTAAAAAGAGATAATTCCAAAAACTATCTGTAACTTTTATGGATTCTAAACACTTTCTAGGTTTTATAAATAAGGTTTTGCAATTGTTGAGAAAAAAAGGGAGAGGCGGGGGAATTTTTAGCTAAATGTTGACTCCAAATCCATAAGTCATTTCATACAAAAATATAGCTCGTTATGCATGATTGACCGATAAATCACTTTACAATGATCTATGACTGAGAGGTCAATTATTTTGTAAATGGGCAAAATAATGGCTTGTTTGGCTTGGGTAAATCTCCCACCGCACCCAAACTTGAGAATTTAATGAGGTTTGTATCCGTAGGTCAACTGCATCTTTAACAATATTGAAGCATGCATCTCCACATTAAAAACAAGTACATGATCAATTAGAAATCTCTTTCTTATAAAATTCCAAGATATTAGGGTTGAACTAGTGGTTTTTCCCAAACTAGGATATCAAAACTTTTGTGTTTATTTGAAGCGTGTGAGTAAACTTTCTTTGCTTACTTTTGTTGTTCTTCTAAATTTTTTGCGTACATAAACAATAAAATTTTCATTTGGTTGTCATCTGTTGCCCTTATCTTTTTTGTTTATGAGAGATAAAGGGAAAAGTGAAAGCTCAAGTTTATATTTAAGGAAAAAGTATACATCTAAAATGGAAATGCAGAAATGTAGAGAGAGCTAATTCCAAAAAGTGTCTATAACTTTTAGGGATTGTAAACTCTTTCTAGTTTTAATATATCAGGTTTTGCAATCGTCAAGAAAAAAAGGGGGAGACGGGGGAATTTTTAGCTGAAAGTTGACTCCCAGTCCGTAAGTCATTTCTTAAAAAAATATAGCCCGTTATGCATGATTGACCAAAAAATCAATTTACAATCATTTATGATTGTTAGGTCAACGTTTTTGTAAATGGGCACAATAATGGCTTGTTTGGCTTGGGTAAATATCCCACCACAGCCAAACTTGAGAATTTAATAAGGTTTGGATTCATAGGTCATCTGCATCTTTAACATGTTTCAAACATGCATTTCCACATTTAAAACATGTTCGGGATCAATTAGAAATCTCGTTCTTATAAAATTCTATGCTATCAGGGTTGAACTAGTGGAATTTCCCAAACATGGATCTCAAAACTTTCGTGTTCATTTATGGTGTGTGAATAAATTATTTGTGCTAACATTTGTTGTTATCCTAATTTTTTTGCATACATAAACTCTAAAATGTTCATTTTGGTGTGATCTGTTTCCTTATCTTTTTCGTTTACGAGAGATACAGGGAAAAGTGAAAGCTCAAGTTTTGATTTAAGGAAAAAGTATACATCTAAAATGGAAATGCACAAATGTAGAGAGAGATAATTCCAAAAAGTGTTTGTAACTTTTAGGGATTGTAAACTCTTTCTAGTTTTTATATATCAGGCTTTCCAATCGTCAGGAAAAAAAGGGGGAGGCGGGGGAATTTTTAGCTGAGTATTGACTCCCAATCCATAAGTCAATTCTAACCAAAATTTAGCCTGTTACACGTGATTGACCGATTAATCACTTTACAATCATCTATGATCGGTAGGTCAGCTTTTTTGTAAATGGCCAAAAAATTGACTTGTTTGGCTTGGGTAAATATTCCACCGCACCCTAACTTTAGAATTTAATGAGATTTGGATTTGTAGGTCAACTACATCTTTAACATGTTTCAAGCATGCATATCCACATTTAAAACACGTGCATGATCAATTACAAATCTATTTCTTATAAAATTCCTAGCTATCAGGGTTGAACTAGTGGAATTTCCCAAACTTGGATATCAAGACTTTTGTGTTCATTTGTGGTGTGTGAAAAACATTTCTTTGCTTAAATTTGTTGTTGTTCTAATTTTTTTGCATACTTAAACTCTAAAATTTTCATTTTGTTGTGATCTTTTTGCCATTTCTTTTTGTTTACGAGAGACAAAGGGAAAAGTGAAAGATCAAGTTTAGATTTAAGGAAATAGTATATATCTAAAACGGAAATGCACAAATGTAGAGTGAGATAATTCAAAAAAAAATTTGTAACTTTTAGGGATTGTAAACACTTTCTAATTTTTATATATCAAGTTTTACAATCGTCGGGAAAAAAAGGGGGAGGCGGGGGAATTTTTAGCTGGGTGTTGACTCCCAATCAATAAGTCATTTCTTAAAAAAATATAGCCTGTTACACATGATTGACCAATAAATCACTTTACAATCATCTATAATTGTTAGGTCAGCTTTTTTGTAAATAGGCAAAATAATGGATTGTTCGGCTCGGGTAAATATCCCATCGCACCCAAACTTGAGAATTTAATGATGTTTGGATCAGTAGGTGATCTGCATCTTTAACATGTTTCAACCATGCATATCCATATTTAAAACATGTGCAGGATTAATTAGAAATCTCTTTCTTATAAAATTCCAAGCTATCAGGGTTGAACGAATGGAATTTCCCAAACTTGGATATCAAAACTTTTGAGTTAGTTTGTGAGTAATTTTCTTTGCTCACGTTTTTTATTGTTCTAAATTTTTTGGAAACAAAAAATCTAAAATTTTCATTCTATTGTGATCTGTTTGCCTTATCTTTTTTATTTACGAGAGATAAAGGGTAAAGTGAGAGCTCAAGTTTTGATTTAAGGAAAAGTATATAACTAAAAAGGAAATGCTCAAATGTAGAGATAGATAATTCCAAAAAGTGTATGTTACTTCTAGGGAGTGTAAACTCTTTCTAGTTTTTATATATCATGTTTTACAATCATCAGGAAAAAAATGGGGAGGCGAGGGAATTTTTAGCAGAGTGTTGACTCCCAATTCATAAGTCATTTCTTAAAAAAATATAGCCCGCTATGCATGATTGACCGATAAATCACTTTAAAATCATCTATGATTGTTAGGTCAGATTTTTTGTAAATGGGCAAAATAATGGCTTGTTTGGCTCGAGTAAATATCCCACCACACCCAAACTTGGTAATTTAATGAGGTTTGGATCTGTAGGAAATCTGCATCTTTAACATGTTTAAAACATGCATATCCACACTTAAAACATGTGCAGGATCAATTAGAAATCTATTTCTTATAAAATTCCAAGCTATCAAGGTTGAACTAGTGGAATTTTCCAAACTTGGATAACATAACTTTTGTGTTCATTTGTGGTGTGTGAATAAATTTTCTTTGCGAATATTTGTTGTTGTGCTAAATTTTTTTCTTACATACTCTCTAAAATTTTCATTTTGTTGTGATTTGTTTGCCTTATCTTTTTTGTTTACGAGAGATAAAGGGAAAAAGTGAAAATTGAAGTTCTGATTTAAGGAAAAAGTATACATCTAAAATGGATATGCACAAATGTAGAGAGAGATAATTCCAAAAAGTATCTGTAACTTTTAGGGATTATAAACTCTTTCTAGTTTTTATATATCAGGTTTAGCAATCTTTGGGAAAGAAAGGGGAGGTGGGGGATTTTTAGCTGAGTGTTGACTCCCAATCCATAAGTCATTTCTTACAAAAATAGCCTGTTAAGCATGATTGACCGATAAATCACTTTACTATCATCAGTGATTGTTAGGTCAATTTTTGTAAATGGGCAAAATAATGGCTTGTTTGGCTCGGGTAAATATCCCACCACACCCAAACTTCATAATTAAATGAGGTTTGTATCTGTTGGTCATCTAAATCATTAACGATTTTCAAACTTGTAGATCCACATTTAAAACATGTGCAGGATCAATTAGAAATCTCTTTGTTATAAAATTCCAAGCTATCATGGTTGAACAAGTGGAATTTCCTAAACTTGGAAATCAAACCTTTTGTGTTCATTTGTGGTGTGAGAGTAAAATTTATTTTCTTACATTTGTTGTTGTTCAAATTTTTTTGCATACATAAACTCTAAAATTTTCATTTTGTTGTGATCTATTTGCCTTATGTTTTTCTGTTTACAAAAGATAAAGGGAAAGGTGAAAACTCAAGTTCTGATTTATGGAAAAAGTAAACATCTAAAATGAAAATGCACAAATGCAGAGTGAGATAATTCCAAAAAGTGTCTATAACTTTTAGGGATTGTAAACTCTTTCTACTTTTTATATATCAGGTTTTGCAACCGACTGGAAAAAAAGGCGGAGGCGGGGGGATTTTTTGTTGAGTGTTGACTCCGAATCCATCAATCATTTTCTTACAAAAATATAGTCCATTATGCATGATTGACCGATAAATCACTGTACAATCATCTATGATTGTGAGGTCAGCTTTTTTTGTGAATGGGCAGAATCATGGCTTGTTTGGCTCGGGTAAATATCCCACCGAACCCAAACTTTAGAATATAAAGAGGTTTGGATTTTTAGGTCATCTACATCTTTAACATGTTTCAAGCATCCAGATCCACATTTAAAACATGTGCAGGATTAATTAGAAATCTTTTTTTTATAAAATTCCCAGCAATCAGGGTTCAACTAGTGGAATTTCCCCAACTTGGACATCAAAACTTTTGTGTTCATTTGTGGTGTGGGAATCAAATTTATTTGCTTACATTTGTTGTTGTTCAAAATTTTTTGCATACATAAACTCTAAAATTTTCATTTTGTTGTGATTTGTTCGCCTTATCTATTTTTTTTTTACGAGAGATAAAGGGAAAAGTGAAAACTCAAGTTTTGTTTAAAGGAAAAATTATACATATAAAATGGAAATGCACAAATGCAGAGAGAGATAATTCCAAAAAGTTTCTATAATTTTTTTGGATTGTGAACTCTTTCTAGTTTTTATATATCAAGTTTAGCAATCATTGGGAAAAACAGGAGGAAGCATGGGATTTTTCGCTGAGTGTTGACTCCCAATCCATAAGTCATTTCTTACAAAAATATAGCCCGTAATGCTTGATTGACTGATAAATAATTTTACAATCATCTATGATTGTTAGGTGAGGTTTTTTGTAAATGGGCAAAATAATGGCTTGTTTGGCTCGGGTAAATATCCCACCAGACCCAAACTTGAAAATTTAATGAGGTTTGGATCCATAGGTCATCTGCATCTTTAATATATTTCAAGCATGCTTCTCCACATTTAAAACATGTGCAGGATCAATTAGAAGTCTCTTTCTTATAATATTCCAAGCTATCAGGATTGAATTAGTGGAATTTCCCAAACTGTGATATTAAAACTTTTGTGTTCATTAGTGGTGTATAAATAAATTTTCTTTCCTTACAATTCTTGTTGTTCTAAATTTTTTGCATGCATAAACTCTAAAATTTTCATTTTGTTGTGATTTGTTTGCCTTATCTTTTTAGTTTATGAGGGATAAATAGAAAAAACTGAAAATTCAAGTTTTGATTTAAGGAAAAAGTATACACTTAATGTGGAAATGCACAAATTTAGAGAGAGATAATTCCAAAAATTGTCAGTAACTTTTAGGGATTGTAAACTCTTTCTAGTTTTTATATATCAAGTTTTGGAATCGTTGGGAAAAAAAGGTGGAGGCGGGGGAATTTTTAGCTGAGTGTTAACTCCCAATCCATAAGTGATTTATTACAAAATTATAGCCCGTTACGTATGATTAACTGCTAAATCACTTTACAATCATCTGTGATTGTTAGGTCAGCTTTTTTGTAAATGGGCAAAATAATGGCTTGTTTGGCTCGGGTAAATATCCCACCACACCAGAACTTCAGAATTTAATGAGGTTTGTATCCGTAGGTCATCTGCATCTTTAACATGTTTCAAGCATGCATATCCACATTTAAAACATGTCCAGGATCAATTAGAACTCTCTTTCTTATAAAATTCCAAGCTATCAGGGTTGAACTAGTGGAATTTCCCAAACCTAGATATCAAAACTTTTCTTTTCTAACATTGTTGTTGTGCAAAATATTTTGCATACATAAACACCAAAATATTCATTTTGTTGTGATCTGTTTGCCTTATCTTTTTTTGTTTACGTGAGAATAAAGGAAAAGTGAAAACTCAAGTTTGGATTTAAGGAAAAAGTAGACATCTAAAATGGAAATGCACAAATGTAGAGAGAGATAATTCCAAAAAGTGCCTCTAACTTTTAGGGATTGTAAACACTTTCTAGTTTTTATATATCAGGTTTTGCAATCATCTGGAAACAAAGGGGGAGGCGGGGGAATCTTTAGCTAAGTGTTGGCTCCCAATTCATAAGTCTTTTCTAAAAAAATGTAGCATGTTACGCTTGATTGACCGATAAATCACTTTACAATCATCTATGATTGTTAGGTCAGTTTTTTTTTAAATGGACAAAATAATGTCTTGTTTGGCTCGGGTAAATATCCCACCGCACCCAAACTTCAGAATTTAATGAGGTTTCGATCTGTAGGTCATCTACATCTTTAACATGTTTCAAACATGCATATCGACATTTAAAACATGTGCAGGATCAATTAGAAATCTCTTTCGTATAAAATTCCATGATATCCGGGTTGAGCTAGTGGAATTTCCCAAACTTGGATATCTTAACTTTTGTGTTCATTTGCGGTATGTGAATAAATTTTCTTGTCTTACATTTGATGTTGTTCTAAATTTTTTGCATACATAAACTCTAAAATTTTTATTTTGTTGTGATCTGTTTGCTGTATCGTTTTTGTTTACGAGAGAAAAAGGGAAAAGTGAAAAGTCAATTTTTGATTTAAGGAAAAAATATACATCTAAAATGGAAATGCACAAATGTAGAGAGAGATAATTCATAAAGTGTTTGTAACTTTTAGGGATTGTAAACTTTTTCTTGTTTTTATATATCAGGTTTTGCAATCGTTTGGAAACAAAGGGGTAGCGGGGAAATTTTTTGCTAAGTGTTGACTCCCAATCCATAAGTTATTTCTTAAAAAAATTTAGCCCGTTACGCATGATTGACCGATCAATCTTTTTACAATCATCTATGATTGTTATTTCATCTTTTTTGTAAATGGGGAAAATAATGGCTTGTTTGACTCAGGTAAATATTCCACCACACCCAAACTTGAGAATTTAATGAGATTTGGATCCATTAGTCATCTGCATCTTTAACATGTTTCAAGCATGCATATCCACATTTAAAACTTGTACAGCATCAATTAGAAATCTCTTTCTTATAAAATTCCAAGCTCTCAGGGTTGTACTAGTGGAAGTTGCCACACTTGGATATCAAAACTTTTGTGTTCATTTGTGGTGTGTGAATAAATTTTCTTTCCTTTCATTTGTTCTTGTTCTGTATTTTTTGCATACATACTCTCTAAAATTTTCATTTTGTTGTGATTTGTTTTCCTTATCTTTTTTGTTTACAAGAGATAATGGAAAAAAGTGAAAACTCAAGTTTGGATTTTAGGAAAAAGTATATATCTAAAATGGATATGCACAAATGTAGAGAGAGATAATTCCAAAAAGTGTCTGTAACTTTTAGGGATTGTAAACTCTTTCTAGTTTTTATATATCAGGTTTAGCAATCGTCTAAAAAGAATGGGGGAGGTGGGGGGATTTTTAGCTGAGTGTTGACTTCTAATCCATAAGTCATTTCTTACAAAAATATAGACTGTTATGCATGATTGACCGATAAATCACTTTACAATCATCAGTGATTGTTAGGTCAATTTTTATAAATGGGCAAAATAATGGCTTGTCTGGCTCGGGTAAATATCCCACCGCACCCAAACTTCATAACTTAATGAGGTTTGTATCTGTAGGTCATTTAAATCATTAATATTTTTCAAGCATGCAAATCCACATTTAAAACATGTGCAGGATCAATTAGAACTCTCTTTCTTATAAAATTCCAAGCTATTAGGGTTCAACAAGTGGAATTTCCTAAACTTGGAAATCAAGGCTTTTGTGTTTATTTGTGGTATGAGAGTAAAATTTCTTTGCTTGGATTTGTTGTTGTTCTAATTTTTTTGCATACATAAACTCTAAAATTTTCATTTTGTAGTGATCTGTTTGCCTTATGTTTTTCTATTTACGAGAGATAAAGGGAAAAGTGAAAACTCAAGTTTAGATTTATGGAAAAAGTATACATCTAAAATGGAAATGCGCAAATGCAGAGTGAGATAATTCCAAAAAGTGTCTGTAACTTTTAAGGATTGTAAACTCTTTGTACTTTTTATATATCAAGTTTTGCAACCGACGGGAAAAAAGGGAGAGGTGGGGGGATTTTTTGTTGAGTGTTGATTTCGAATCCATCAAATATTTCTTACAAAAATATAGTCCATTATGCATGATTGACCGATTGAGGTCAGCACTTTTTGTGAATGGGCAAAATCATGGCTTGTTTGGCTTGGGTAAATATCCCACCGCACCCAAACATAAGAATATAAAGATGTTTGGATCTGTAGGTCATCTACATCTTTATCGTGTTTCAAGCATGCAAATCCACATTTAAAACATGTGCAGGATTAATTAGAAATCTCTTTCTTATAAAATTCCAAGCTATCAGGGTTGAACTAGTGGATTTCCCCAACTTGGACATCAAAACTTTTGTGTTCAATTGTGGTGTGTGAATAAATTTTCTTTGCTTACATTTGTTGTTGTTCTAAATTGTTTGCATACATAAACTCTAAAATTTTCATTTTGCTGTGATATGTTCGCCTTATCTTTTTTTTTATGAGAGATAAAGGGAAAAGTGAAAACTCAAGTTTTGATTTAAGGAAAAATTATACATCTAAAATTCAAATGCACAAATGCAGAGAGAGAGATATCCAAAAAGTTTCTATAAATTTTTGGGATTGTAAACTCTTTTTCTAGTTTTTATATATCAAGTTTAGCAATCGTTGGGAAAAACAGGAGGAAGCAGGGGGATTTTTAGCTGAGTGTTGACTCCCAATCCATAAGTCATTTCTTATAAAAACATAGCCCTAACGCTGGATGGAATGATAAATCATTTTACAATCATCTATGATTGTAAGGTCAGCTTTTTTGTAAATGGGCAAAATAATGGCTTGTTTGGCTCGGGTAAATATCCCACTGGACCCAAACTTGAGAATTTAATGAGGTTTGGATCCATAGGTCATCTGAATCTTTAACATGTTTCAAGCATGCATATCCACATTTAAAACATGTGCAGGATCAATTACATATCTCTTTCTTATCAATGTCCAAGCCATCAGGGTTGAATTAATGGTATTTCCCAAACTTGGATATTAAAACTTTTTTGTTCATTAGTAGTGTGTGAATAAATTTTCTTTCCTTACATTTGTTGTTTTTCTAAATATTTTGCATACTTAAACTCTAAAATTTTCATTTTTTTGTGATTTGTTTGCCTTATCTTTTTAGTTGACGGGAGAGAAAGAGAAAAAAGTGAAAAGTCAAGTTTTGATTTATGGAAAAAGTATACAGTTAATGTGGAAATGCACAAATTTAGAGAGAGATAATTCCAAAAAGTGTATGTAACTTTTAGGGATTGTAAACTCTTTCTAGTTTTTATATATCAGATTTTGCAATCATTGGGAAAAAAAGGGGGAGGCGGGGGAATTTTTAGCCGAGTGTTGACTCCCAATCCATAAGTGATTTCTTACAAAAATATAGCCCGTTAAGTATGATTAACCGATAAATCACTTTACAATCATCTGTGATTGTTAGGTTAGCTTTTTTATAAATGGGCAAAATAATGGCTTGTTTAGCTCGGGTAAATATCCCACCGCACCAGAACTTGAGAATTTAATGAGGTTTGGATCTGTAGGTCATCTGCATCTTTAACATGTTCCAAGCATGCATATCCACATTTAAAACATGTACAAAATCAATTAGAACTTTTTTCTTATAAAATTCCAAGCTATATGGGATATCAAAACTTTTGTGTTCATTTGTGGTGTGTCAATAAATTTTCTTTGCTAACATTTGTTGTTGTGCAAAATTTTTGCATACATAAACACTAAAATTTTCATTTTGTTGTGATCTGTTTGCCTTATCTTTTTTGTTTATGAGATAGAAAGGGAAAAGTGAAAACTCAAGTTTTGATTTTAGAAAAAAGTAGACATCTAGCATGGAAATGCACAAATGTAGAGAGAGATAATTCCAAAAAGTGTCTGTAACTTTTAGGGATTGTAAACTCTTTCTAGTTTTTATATATCAGGTTTTGCAATTGTCTGGAAACAAATGGGGAGGCGGGGGAATTTTTAGCTGAGTGCTGGCTCCCAATCAATAAGTCATTTCTTTAAAAAATATAGCCCGTTATGCTTGATTGACCGATAAATCACTTTACAATCATCTATTATTGTTAGGTCAGTTTTTTTTGTAAATGGGCAAAATAATGGTTTGTTTGGCTCGGGTAAATATCCCACCTCACCCAAACTTCATAATTTAATGAGGTTTGGATCCATAGGTCATCTGCATCTTTAACATGTTTTAAACATGCATATTGACATTTAAAACATGTGAAGGATCAATTAGAAATCTCTTTCGTATATAATTCCAAGATATCATGGTTGAACTAGTGGAATTTCCCAAACTTGGTTATCTTAACTTTTGTGTTCATTTGCAGTATGTGAATAAATTTTCTAGTCTTACATTGGATGTTGTTCTAAATTTTTTGCATACATAAACTCTAAAATTTTTATTTTGTTGTGATCTGTTTGCCTTATCATGTTTTTTTCACGAGAGAAAAAGGGAAAAGTGAAAAGTCAAGTTTTGATTTAAGGAAAAAATATACATCTAAAATGGAAATGCACAAATGTAGAGAGAGATAATTCATAAAGTGTATGTAACTTTTAGGGATTGTAAACACTTTCTTGTTTTTATATATCAGGTTTTGCAATCATCTCGTAAACAAAGGGGGTGGCATGGGAATTTTTTGCTAAGCGTTGACTTCCAATCCATAAGTCATTTCTTAGAAAAATTTAGCCCGTTACGCACCATTGACCAATCAATCTTTTTACAATCATCTGTGATTGTTATTTCATCTTTTTTTGTAAATGGGGAAAATAATGGCATGTTTGGCTCGGGTAAATTTCCCACCACACCCAAACTTGAGAATTTAATGAGGTTTGGATCCGTTGGTCATCTGCATCTTTAACATGTTCCAAACATGCATATCCACATTTAAAACTTGTGCAACATCAATTAGAAATCTCTTTCTTATAAAATTTCAAGCTATCAGGGTTGTACTAGTGGAAGTTCCCAACTTGAATATCAAAACTTTTGTGTTCATTTGTGGTGTGGGAATAAATTTTCTTTCCTTAAATTTGTTCTTGTTCTATATTTTTTGCATACATAAACTCTAAAATTTTCATTTTGTTGTGATCAGTTTGCCTTATCTTTTTAGTTTACGGGAGATAAAGAGAAAAAAGTGAAAAATCAAGTTTTGATTTAAGGAAAAAGTATACATTTATTGTGGAAATGTAAAAATTTAGAGAGAGATAATTCCAAAAAGTGTCTGTAACTTTTAGGGATTGTAAACTCTTTTTTTTTTATATATCAGGTTTTGCAATCGTCTGGAAACAAAAGGGGTGGCGGGGAAATTTTTTGCCGAGTGTTGACTCCCAATCCATAAGTCATTTCTTATAAAAATTTAGCACGTTACACACGATTAGCCGATCAATCTTTTTACAATCATCTATGATTGTTATTTCATATTTTTTGTAAATAGGAAAAATAATGGCTTGTTTGGCTCGGGTAAATTTCCCACCACACCCAAACTTGAGAATTTAATGAGGTTTGGATCCATTGGTCATATGCATCTTTAACTTGTTTCAAGCATGCATGGATACATTTAAAACTTGTTCAGCATCAATTAGAAATCTCTTTCTTATAAATTCCAAGCTATCAGGGTTGTACTAGAGGAAGTTCCCACACTTGGATATCAAAACTTTTGTGTTCATTTGTTGTGAGTGAATAAATTTTCTTTCCTTACATTTGTTCTTGTTCTATATTTTTTGCATACATACTCTCTAAAATTTTCATTTTTTTGTGATTTGTTTGCCTTATCTTTTTTGTTTACGTGAGATAAAGGAAAAAAGTGAAAACTCAAGTTTGGATTTAAGGAAAAAGTATACATCTAGAAGGATATGCACAAATGTAGAGAGAGGTAATTCCAAAAAGTGTCTGTAATTTTTAGGGATTGTAAACTCTTTCTATTTTTTATATATCAGGTTTAGCAATCGTCGGGAAAGAAAGGGGGAGGCGGGGGGATTTTTAGCTGAGTGTTGACACCCAATCAATAAGTAATTTCTTAAAAAAATATAGCCCGTTATGCATGATTGACTGATAAATCACTTTACAATCATCAGTAATTGTTAGGTCAGTTTTTGTAAATGGGCAAAATAATGCCTTGTTTGGCCCGGGTAAATATCCCACCGTACCCAAACTTCAGAATTTAATGAGGTTTGTATCTGTAGGTCCTCTACTTCATTAAAATTTTTCAAGCATGCAGATCTACATTTAAAACATGTGCAGGATCAATTACAAATCTCTTTCCAATAAAATTCCAAGCTATCAGGGTTCAACAAGTGGAATTTCCTAAACATGGAAATCAAAACTTTTGTGTTCATTTGTGGTGTGAGAGTAAAATTTCTTTGCTTTCATTTGTTTTTGTTCTAATTTTTTTGCATACATAAACTCTATAATTTGCATTTTGTTGTGATCTGTTTGCCTTATGTATTTCTGTTTACGAGAGATAAAGGGAAAAGTGAAAACTTAAGTTTAGATTTATGGAAAAAGTATACTTCTAAAATCAAAATACGCAAATGCAGAGTGAGATCATTCCAAAAAGTGTATGTAACTTTTAGGGATTGGAAACTCTTTCTTCTTTTTATATATCAAGTTTTGCAACCGATGTGAAAAAAAGGGGGAAGCGGGGGGATTTTTTTTTTTGAGTGTTGCTCCGAATCCATCAATCATTTCTTACAAAAATATAGTCCATTATGCATGATTGACCGATAAATCACTTTACAATCATCTATGAGTGAGGTCAGCTTTTTTGTGTGAATGGGCAAAATCATGGCTTGTTTGGCTCAGATAAATATCCCACCACACCCAAACTTGAGAATATAAAGAGTTTTGGATTCGTAGGTCATCTACATCTTTAACATGTTTCAAGCATGCAATCCACATTTAAAACATGTGCAGGATCAATTAGAAATCTTTTTCTTATAAAATTCCAAGCTATGAGGGTTGAACTAGTGGAATTTCCCCAACTTGGACATCAAAACTTTTGTGTTCATTTGTGGTGTGTGAATAAATTTTCTTTGCTTAAATTTGTTGTTGTTCTAAATTGTTAGCATACATAAACTCTAAAATTTTCATTTGGTTGTGATTTGTTTGCCATATCTTTTTTGTTTATGAGAGATAAAGGGAAAATTGAAAACTCAAGTTTTGATTTAAGGAAAAAGTAAACATCTAAAATGAAAATGTACAAATGCATAGAGAGATAAGTCCAAAAAGTGTCTATAAATTTTTGGGATTGTAAACTCTTTTTAGGTTTTATATATCAAGTTTAGCAATCGTCGGGAAAAAAAGGGGAAGCAGTTGGATTTTTAGCTGAGTGTTGACTCCCAATCCATAAGTCATTTCTTACAAAAATATAGCCAGTAATGTTTGATTGAGTGATAAATAATTTTAAAATTATCTATGATTATTAGGTCAGCTTTTTTGGTAATGGGCAAAATAATGGCATGTTTGGCTCAGGTAAATATCCCACCAGACCCAAACTTGAGAATTTAATGAGGTTTGGATCTGTAGGTCATCTACATCTTTAACATGTTTCAAGCATGCATATCCACATTTAATATATGGGAAGGATCAATTAGAAATCTGTTTCTTATAAAATTCCAAGCTATCAGGGTTGAATTAGTGGAATATCCAAAACTTGGATATGAAAACTTTTGTGTTCAATTGTGGTGTGTGAATAAATTTTCTTTCCTTACATTTGTTGTTCTTCTAAATTTTTTGCATACATAAACTTTTAAAATTTTTATTTTGTTGTGATTTTTTTGCCTTATCTGTTTGGTTTACGAGAGATAAAGGGAAAAAAGTGAAAAGTCAAGTTTTGATTTAGGGAAAAGGTATATATTTAATGTGGAAATGCACAAATTTAGAGAGAGATAATTCCAAAAAGTGTCTGTAACTTTTAGGGATTGTAAACTCTTTCTAGTTTTTATATATAAGGTTTTGCAATTGTCGAAAAAAAAGGGGGAGGCGAGGGAATTTTTAGCTGAGTGTTGACTCCCAATCCATAAGTGATTTCTTACAAAAATATAGCCCATTACGTTTGATTGACCGATAAATCACTTTACAATCATCAGTGATTTTTAGGTCAGCTTTTTACTAAATGGGCAAAAAAATGGCTTGTTTGGCTCGGGTAAATATCCCACCGCACTCGAACTTTAAAATTTGATGAGGTCTAGATCAGTAGGTCATCTGCATCTTCAACATGTTTCTAGCATGCATATGCACATTTTAAAATGTGCAGGATCAATTAGAAATCTCTTTCTTATAAAATTCCAAGCTATCAGTGTAGAACTAGTGGAATTTCCCAAACTTGGATATCAAAACTTTTGTGTTCATTTGTGCTGTGTGAAAAAATTTTCTTTGTTTACATTTGTTGTTGTTCTAAATTTTTTTCTCTAAATTTTTTATTTTGTTGTGATCTGTTTGCTTTATCTTTTTTGTTTACGAGAGTTAAAGGGGAAAATTAAAAACTCAAGCTTTGATTTATGTAAAAAGTATACTACATCTAAAATGGAAATGCACAAATGTAGTGGGAGATAATTCCTAAAAGTGTCGGTAACTTTTAGGGATTTTATATATAAGGTTTTGCAATCATCGGGAAAAGAAGGGGGAGGTAGGGGAATTTGGAGGTGAGTGTTGACTCCCAATCCATAAGTCATTTCTTACAAAAATATAGCCCATTACACATGATTGACCGATAAATCACTTTACAGTAGGTCCACTTTTTTGTGAATCCACAAAATAATGGCTTGTTTGGCTCCAGTAAATATCCCACCACACCCAAACTTGAGAATTTGATGAGGTATGGATCTTTTGGTCATCTACATCTTTAAAATGTTTCACGCATGCAGATCCATATTTAAAACATGTACAAGATCAATTAAAATCTCTTTCTTATAAAATTCCAAGCTATCAAGATTGAACTTGTGGAATTTCCCAAACTTGGATATCAAAAATTTTGTGTTCATTTGTGGTGTGTGAATAAATTTTCTTTGCTTACATTTGTTGTTGTTCTAAATCGTTTGCATGTATAAACTCTATAATTTTCATTTTGTGTGATATGTTCGCCTTATATTTTTTCTTTACAAGAGATAAAAGGAAAAATCTAAAAACTCAAGTTTTGATTTAAGGCAAAAGTAGAGAGACATAATTCCAAAAAGTGTTTGTAACTTTTAGGGATTGTAAAATCTTTTGAGTTTTCATATATCAGGTTTTGCAATCGTCAGGCAAAAAAGGGGGAGGAGGGCCAATTTTTAGCCGAGTGTTGACTCCGAATCCGGAACTCATTTCATAAGAAAATATAGCCCGTTATGCATGATTGATCGATAAATCACTTTACATCTATGATTGTTAGGTCAGCTTTTTTGTTAATGGGCAAAATAATGGCTGGTTTGGATCCATAGGTCATTTGCATCTTTAACATGTTTCAAGCTTGTGTATTCACATTTAAAACATGTGCAAGATGAATTAGAAATCTATTTCTTATAAAATTCCCACCTATCAGGGTTGAACTAGTGGAATTTCCCAAACTTTGATCTCAAAACTATTGTGTTCATTTGTGGTGTGTGAATAAATTTTCTTTGCTTACATTTGTTGTTGTTCTAAATTTTTTGCATACATAAACTCTAAAATTTTGATTTTCTTGTGATCTATTTGCCTTACCTTTTTTGTTTACGAGAGATAAATGGGAAAGGGCAAACTCAAGTTTTGATTTAAGGAAAAAGTATACGTCTAAAATTGAATTGCACAAATGTAGAGAGTGATAATTATGAAAAGAGTCTGTAACTTTTTTGGGATTGTAGACTCTTTCTAGTTTTTATATATCAGATTTTGCAATCGTCTGGAAAAAAAGGGGAGGCGGGGGAATTTTTAGCTGAGTATTGACTACCAATCCATAAGTCATTTCTTACAAAAATATAGCCCGTTACGCATGATTGACCGATAAATCACTTTACAACCATCTCTGTTTGTTAGGTTAGCTTTTTGTAAATGGGAAAAATAATGGCTTGTTTGGCTCGGGTAAATATCCCACCACACCCAAACTTGAAAATTTAATGAGGTTTGGATCCGTAGGTCATCTGCATCTTTAACATGTTTCAAGCATGCATATCCACATTTAAAATATATGCAGGATCAATTAGAACTCTCTTTCTTATAAAGTTCCAAGCTATCAGGGTTGAACTAGTGGAATTTTCAAATCTTGGATATCAAAACTTTTGTGTTCATTTGTGGTGAGTGAATAAATTTTCTTTACTTACGTTTGTTGTTGTTCTAAATTTTTTGCATACATAAACTCTAAAATTTTTATTTTGTTGTGATCTGTTTGCCTTTTCTTTTTTGTTTACAAGAAATAAAGGGAAAAGTGAAAACTCAAGTTTTTATTTATGCAAAAAGTATACATCACAAATTTAGAGAGAGATAATTCCAAAAGTGTCTGTAACTTTTTGGGATTGTCAACTCTTTCTAGTTTTTATATATCAGGTTTTGCAATCGTCAAGAAACATAGGGGGAGGCGGGGGAATTTTTTGCTGAGTATTGACTCCCAATCCATAAGTCATTTCTTATAAAAATATAGCCCGTTACGCATGATTGACCGATAAATCACTTTACAATCATCTATGACTGTTAGGTTAACTTTTTTTTAAATGGGCAAAATAATGGCTTGTTTGGCTCGGGTAAATATCCCACCGCACCCAAACATGAGAATTTAATGAGGTTCGGAGTTGTAGGTCATCTGCATCTTTAACATGTTTCAAGCCTGCATATTCACATTTAAATATGTGCTTAACCAATAAGAAATCTTTCTTATAAAATTCCAAGCTATCAGGGTTGAACTTGTGGAATTTCCCATACTTGGATATCAAAACTTTTGTGTTCATTTGAGGTGTGGGAATAAATTTTCTTTGTTTACATTTGTTGCTGTTCGAATTTGTTTGCATACATAAACTCAAAAATTTTGATTATGTTGTGATCTGTTTGCCTTTTCCTTTTTGTTTACGAGAGATAAAGGGAAAAGTGAAAACTCAAGTTTTGATTTAATGAAAAAGTATACATCTAAAATGGAAATGCACAAATGTAGGGAGCGATAATTCCAAAAATTATCGATAATGTTTAGGGATTGGAAACTCTTTCTAGTTTTTATATATGAAGTTTTAAAAAGGGGGAGGCGCAGAAATTCTTAGCTGAGTATTGACTCCCAATCCATATGTCATTTATTACAAAAATATAGCTCATTACGAATGATTGAACAATAAATTAATTTACAATGATCTATGATTTTAGGTAAGCTTTTTTGTAAATGGGCAAAATAATGGCTTGTTTGGCTCAGGTAAATATCCCACCGCACCCAAGCTTGAGAATTTAATGAGGTTTAGATCCGTGGGTCATCTGCATCTTTAACATGTTTCAAGCATGCATATCCACATTTAAAACATTTGCTGGATCAATTAGAAATCTTGTTCTTATAAAATTCCAAGGTTGAACGTGCAGAATTTCCCAAACTAGGACATCAAAACTTTTGTGTTCATTTGTGGTGTGCGAATTAATATTATTTGCTTACATTTGTTGTTGTTCTATATTTTTTGCATACATAAACTCTAAAATTATCATTTTTTTGTGATTTTGTTTGCCTTATCTTTTTTGTTTAAGAGAAATAAAAGGGAAAAAAGTGAAAGCTCAAATTTTGATTTAAGGAAAAAATGATACATTTATGGTGGAAATGCACAAATTTAGAGAGCGATCATTCCAAAAAGTGTCTGTAACTTTTAGGGATTGTAAACTCTTTCTAGTTTTTATATATCAGGTTTTGCAATCGTTGAGAAAAAAAGGGGGAGGCGGGGGAATTTTTAGCAGAGTGTTCACTCCCAATCCATAAATCATTTCTCTCAAAAATATAGCCCGTTACGCATGATTGACCGATAAATTACTCTACAATCATCTGTGATTGTTAGGTCAGCTTTTTTGTAAATGGGCAAAATAATGGCTTGTTTGTTTCGGGTAAATATCCCACCGCACCTAAACTTTAAAATTTTATGAGGTTTGGATCCATAGGTAATCTACATCTTTAACATTTTTCAAGCATGCATATGCACATTTAAATATGCACAGGATCAATTTGAAGTCTCTTTCTTATAAAATTCCAAGCTATCAGGGTTGAACTAGTGGAATTTCCCAAACTTGGATATGAAACCTATTTTGTTCATTTGTGGTGTGTGAATAAATTTTCTTTGTTTACATTTGTTGTTGTTCTAAATTATTTTTATACATAAACTCCAAAATTTTCATATTGTTGTGATTTGTTTGCCTTATCTTTTTTGTTTGCGAGAGATAAAGGGAAAAGTGAAAACTCAAATTTTGATTTAAGGAAATAGAATACATCTAAAATTTAAATGCACAAATGTAGAGAGAGATAATTCCAAAAATTTCCTGTAACTTTTATGGACTGTAAACTCTTTCTAGTTTTTGAATATCAGGTTTTGCAATCGTCGGGAAAAAATGGGGGAAGGGGGGAATTTTTAGCTGAGTGTTGACTCCCAATCCATAAGTCATTTCTTAAAAAAATATAGCCCATTACGTATGATTGATCGATAAATCACTTTACAATCATATATGATTGTAAGGTCAGCTTTTTTGTAAATGGGCAAAATAATGCCTTGTTTGGCTCGAGTAAATATCCCACCGCACCCAAACTTGAGAATTTAATGAGGTTTGGATCTAAAGGTCATCTACATCTTTAACATGTTTCAAGCATGCATATCCACATTTAAAACATGTGTAGGATCTATTAGAAATCTCTTTCTTATAAAATTCCAAGCTATCAGGGTTGAACAAGTGGACTTTCCCAAATTTGGAAATCAAAACCTTTATGTTCATTAGTGGTGTGAGAATAAATTTTTTTTGCTTACATTTCTTGTTGTTTTAAATTTTTAGTGTACATAAACTCTAAAATTTTCATTTTGTTGTGATCGGTTCGCCTTATCTTTTTTGTTTACGAGAGATAAAGGGAAAAGTGAAAATTCAAGTTTTGATTTAAGGAAAAAGTAATCATCTAAAATGGAAAAGCAAAAATCCTGAGAAAGATAATTCCTAAAAATAACAGTAACTTTTGGGGATTGTAAACTCTTTCAAGTATTTATATATAAGGTTTAGCAATCGTCGGGAAAAAATAGGGGTGGCAGGGGGATTTTTAGTTGAGTGTTGACTCCCAATCCAGAAGTCATTTCTTACAAAAATATAGCTCGGTATGCTTGATTGACTGATAAATAATTTTACAATCATCTATGATTGTCAGGTTAGCATTTATGCAAATAGGAAAATTATTGGCTTGTTTGGCTCGGGTAAATATCCCACTGCACCCAAACTTGAGAATTTAATGAGGTTTGGATTTGTAGGTCATCTACGTTTTTAACATGTTTCAAACATGCATATCCACATTTAAAACATGTGTAGGATCAATTAGAAATCTCTTTCTTATAAAATTCCAAGCTATCATGGTGTAACTTATGGAATTTCCAAAACTTGGATATCAAAACTTTTGTGCTCATTTGTGGTGTGTGAATAAATTTTCTTTGCTTACATTTGTTGTTATTCTAAATTATTTTTATACATAAACTCTAAAACTTTCATTTTGTTGTGATTTGTTTGCCTTATCTTTTTTGTTTGCGAGAGATAAAGGGAAAAGTGAAAACTCAAATTTTGATTTAAGGAAAAAGAATACATCTAAAATTGAAAAGCACAAATGTAGAGAGAGATTATTCCAAAAAGTTTATGTAACTTTTAGGGACTGTAAACTCTTTCTAGTTTTTGAATATCAGGTTTTACAATCGTTGGGAAAAAATGGGGGAAGGGGGGAATTTTTAGCTGAGTGTTGTCTCCCAATCCATAAGTCATTTCTTACAAAAATACAGCCCGTTACGCATGATTGACCGATAAATCACTTTACAATCATTTATGATTGTTAGGTCAGCGTTTTTTGTAAATGGGCAAAATAATGGCTTGTTTCGCTTGGGTAAATATCCCACCGCACCCAAACTTGAAAATTTAATGAGGTTTGGATCCATAGGTCATCTACATCTTAAACATTTTTCAAGCATGCATATGCACATTTAAACCAAGTGTAGGATCAATTAGAAATCTCTTTCTTATAAAATTCCATGCTATCTGGGTTGAACTAGTGGAATTTCCCAAACTTGGATATCAAAACTTTTGTGTTCATTTGTGGAGTGAGTAAATATTCTTTGCTTACATTTGTTGTTATTCTAAATTATTTTTATACATAAACTCTAAAACTTTCATTTTGTTGTGATTTGTTTGCCTTATCGTTTTTGTTTACGAGAGATAAAGGGAAAAAGGAAAACTCGAGTTTTGATTTATGTAAAATGTAAACTTCTAAAATGGAAATACACAAATGTAGAGAGAGATAATTCAAAAAAGTGTTGGTAATTTTAAGGGATTCTAAACTCATTCTAGTTTTTATATATCCGGTTTTGCAATCGTCGGGAAAAAAGAGGAAGGTGGGGAAATTTTTAGCTGAGTGTTGACTCCGAATCCATAAGTCATTTCTTAGAAAAATATAGCCCGTTATGCATGATTGATCGATAAATCACTTTGCATTGTTCTATGATTGTTAGGTCAGTTTTTTTGTAAATGGGCAAAATAATGGCTTGTTTGGCTCAGGTAAATATCCCACCGCACCCAAACTTGAGAATTTAATAAGGTTTGGATCCATAGGTCATCTGCATCTTTATCATGTTTCAAGCCTGCATATCCACATTTAAAAGAAGTGCAGTATCAATTAGAAATCTTTCTTATAAAATTCTAAGCTATCAGAGTTGAACTAGTGGAATTTCCCAATCTTGGAAATCAAAACTTTTGTGTTCATTTGTGGTGTGGGAATAAATTTTTTTTTCCTTACATTTTTGTTTGTTCTAAATTTTTTGCATACATGAAGTCTAAAATTTCATTTTGTTGTGATCTGTTTGGCTTATGTTTTTTGTTTACGAGAGATAAAAGGAAAAGTAAAAACTCAAGTTTAGATTTAATGAAAAAGTATACCTCTAAAATGGAAATGCACAAATGTAGAGAGAGATAATTCCAAAAAGTGGCTGTAACTTTTAGGGATTGTAAACTCTTTCTAGTTTTTATATATCAGGTTTTGCAATTGTCGGGAAACAAATGAGGAGGCGGGGAAATTTTTAACCGAGTGTTGACTCCTAATCCACAAGTAATGTTTTACAAAATTATACCCGTTAAGCTTGTTTGACAGATAAAGCACTTTACAATCATCTATGATTGTTAGGTCTGCTTTTTTGTAAATGGGAAAAATAATGGCTCATTTGGCTCAGGTAAATATCCCACCACACCCAACCTTGAGAACTTAATAAGGTTTGGATCCGTAGGTCATCTGCATCTTTAATATGTTTCAAGCATGCAGATCCACATTTAAAACATGTGCATGATCAATTAAAAATCTCTTTCTGATCAAATTTCAAGCTATCAGGGTTGAACTAGAGGAGTTTCCCAAACATGGATATCAAAACTTTTGTGTTCATTTGTGGTGTGTGAATAAATTTTCTTTGCTTATGTTTGTTGTTGTTCTAAATTGTTTGCATACATAAACTCTAAAATTTTAACTTTATTGTGTCTGTTCGCGATATCCTTTTTGTTTACGAGAGATAAAGGGAAAAGTGAAAACTTAAATTTTTATTGAAGGAAAAAGTATACTTCTAAAATGGAAATGCACAAATGTACAGAGATAATTTCAAAAAGTGTATGTACCCTTTAGGGATTGTAAACTGTTTCTAGTTTTTATATATCAGGTTTTGCAATCTTCGAGAAACAAAGGGGGAGGCAAGGGAATTTTAAGCTGAGTGTTAAATCCCAATCCAAAAGTCATTTCTTACAAAAATATAGGTCGTTACATAAGATTGACCGATAAATCACTTTACAATCATCTATGATTGTTGGGTCAACTTTTATGTTAATGGGCAAAATAATGTATTGTTTGGTTCGGGTAAATATCCCACCGACCCAAACTTGAGAATTTATAGTGGTTTGGATCCCAAGGTCATCTACATCTTTAAAATGTTTTAAGCATGCATATCCACATTTAAAACATGTGAAGGATATATTAGAAATGTCTTTCTTATAAAATTCCAATCTATCAGATTTGAACTAGTGGAATTTTCCTAACTTGGAAATCAAAACTTTTGTGTTCATTTGTGGTGTGTGAATGAATTTTCTTTGCTTACATTAGTTGTTGTTCTAAGTTTTTTGCATACATAAACTCTAAAATTTTTATTTTTTTATGATCTGTTTGGCTTATTTTTTTGTTTACGAGAGATAAAAATTTTAGCTGAGTGTTGACTCCCAATCCATTAGTCATTTCTTACAAAAATATATCCCGTTACGCTTGATTGACCAATAAATCATTTTACAATCATCTATGATTCTTAGGTCAACTTTTTTGTAAATGGGCAGAATAATGGCGTGTTTGGTTTGGGTAAATATCCCACCGCACCCAAAGTTGAGAATTTAATGAGGTTTGGATCCGTAGGTCATCGGCATCTTTAACTAGTTTCAAGCATGTATTTCCACATTTAAAACACGTGCTCGATCAATTAGAAATATCTTTCTTATAAAATTCCAAGTTATCAGGGTTGAACTAGTGGATTTTCCCAAACTTGGATATCAAAACTTTTGTGTTCATTTGTGGTGTGTGAATAAATTTTCTTTGCTTACATTTGTTGTTGTTCTCAATTGTTTGCATACATAAACTCTTAAATTTTGATTTAGTTGTTACCTATTCGCCATATCTTTTTTTATAATGAGAGATAAAGGGAAAAGTGAAACTCAAGTTTTGTAAGGAAAAAGTATACATAAAAAATGGAAATGCACAAATTCCAAGAGATATAATTCCAAAAAGTGTATGTAACTTTTTGGGGATTGTAAACTCTTTAATTTTTTTATATATCAGGTTTTGCAATCGTCGGAAAACAAAGGGGGAGGTGAGGGAATTTTTATCTGAGTGTTGACTCCCAATCCATAAGTCATTTCTTACAAAAATATAGCCCGTTAGACATGATTGACCAATAAAACACTTTACAATCATCTATGATTGTTAGGTCAGGTTTTTTGTAAATAGGCAAAATAATGACTTGTTTGGCTCGGGTAAATGTCCCACCGCACCCAAACTTGAGAATTTAATGAGGTTTCGATCCGTAGGTCATCTGCTACTTTAACATGTTTCAATCATGCATATCTACATTGAAAACATGTGCTGCATCAATTACAAATTTCTTTCTGATAAAATTCCAAGATATCAGGGTTGAACTAGTGGCATTTTCCAAACTTGGATATCAAAACTTTTGTGTTCATTTGTGTTGTGTGAATAAATTTTCTTTGCTTATATTTGTTGTTGGTCTAAATTTTTTGCATGCATAAACTCTAAAATTATCATTTCGTAGTGATCTGTTTGCCTTATCTTTTTTGTTTAAGAGAGATAAAGGGAAAAGTGAAACTCAAGTTTTGATTTAAGGAAAAAGTATACATCTAAAATGGAAATACACAAATGTAGAGAGAGATAATTCCAAAAAGTGTCCGTAACTTTTAGGGATTGTGAACACTTTCTAGTTTTGATATATCAAGTTTTGCAATCGTCAGGAAAAAAAGAGGAAGGCAAGGGGATTTTTAGTTGAGTGTGGACTCCCAATCCATCAGTCAGTTCTTTCAAAAATATAGCCTGTTACATATGATTGACCGATAAATCACTTTACAATCATCTATGATTGTTAGGTTATTTTTTTTGTAAATGGGCAGAATAATGGCTTGTTTGCCTCGGGTAAATATACCACCGCACCCAAACTTGAGAATTTAGTGAGGTTTGGATCCATAGGTCATCTGCATCTTTTACATGTTTCAAACATGCATACCCATAGCTAAAACATGTGTAGGATCAATTAGAAATCTCTTGCTTATAAAATTCCAAGCTATCAGGGTTGAACTAATGGATTTCCAAAACTTGGATATCAAAAGTTTTGTGTTCATTTGTGGGGTGTGAATAAATTTTCTTTGCTTACATTTGTTGTTGTTCTAAATTGTTTGCATACATAAATTCTAAAATTTTCATTTTGTAGTGATTTGTTCGTCCTATCTTTTTTGTTCACGAGAGATAAAGGGAAAAGTGAAAACTCAAGTTTTGATTTCAGGAAAAAGTATACATCTAAAACGGAAATGCATAAATGTAGAGAGAGATTCCTAAAAGTGTCTATAACTTTTAGGGATTGTAAACTCTTTCTAGTTTTTATTTATCACGCTTTACAATTGTCATGGAAACAGGGGGAGGTGGGGGGGTTTTTAGCTGAGTGTTGACTACCAATCCATAAGTCATTTCTTACAAAAATATAGCCCGTTACGTTTGATTGACCAATAAATCACTTTACAATCATCTATGATTCGTAGGTAAGTTTTTTTGTAAATGGGCAAAACAATGACTTGTTTGGTTTGAGTAAATATCCCACCGCACCCAAACTTGAGAATTTAAAGAGGTTTGGATCCGTAGGTCATCCGCATCTTTAACATGTTTCACTCATACATATCCACATTTAAAACATGTGCAAGATCCATTAGAAATCTCTTTCTTATAAAATTCCAACCTATAAGGGTTGAACTAGTGGAATTTCCCAAAGTTGGATATCAAAACATTTGTGTTCATTTGTGGTGTGTGAACAAATTTCATTTCCTTACATTTGTTGTTGTACTAAATTGTTTGCATACATTAACTCTAAAATTTTCATTTTGTTGTGATCTATTCGCCTTATCTTTTTTATTTATGAGAGATAGAGGGAAAAGTGAAAAATCAAGTTTTGATTTAATGAAAAAGTATACTTGAAAAATGGAAATGCACAAATTTAGAGAGATATAATTCCAAAAAGTGTTTGTACCTTTTAGAGATTGTAAACTCTTTCAAATTTTTATATATCAGGTTTTGCATTCGTCGGGAAACAAAGGGGGAGGTGAGGGAATTTTTACTTGAGTGTTGACTCCCAATCCATAAGTCATTTCTTACAAAAATATAGCCTGTTAGGCTTGATTGACCCATAAATTAGTTTACAACCATCTATGATTGTTAGGTCAGTTTTTTTGTAAATCGGCAAAATAATGGCTTTTTTGGCTCGGGTAAATGTCCCACCGCACCCAAACTTGAGAATTTAATTAGGTTTGGATCTGTAGGTCATTTGCAGCTTTAACTTGTTTCAAACATGCATATCTACATTTAAAACATGTGTTGGATCAATTAGAAAACACTTTTTGATAAAATTCCAAGCTATCAGGGTTGAACTAGTTGAATTTCCCAAACTTGGATATCAAAACTTTTGTATTCATTTGTGGTGAGTGAATAAATTTTCTTTGCTTGTATTTTTTGTTGGTCTAAATTTTTTGCATACATAAACTATAAAATTTTCATTTTCTTGTGATCTGTTTGCCTTATCTTTCTTGTTTAACAGAGATAAAGGGAAAAGTGAAACTCAAGTTGTGATTTAAGGAAAAAGTGTACATCTAAAATGGAAATGGACAAATGTAGAGAGAGATAATTCCAAAAAGTGTCTTTAAATTTTAGGGATTGTAAACTCTTTCTAGTTTTGATATATCAGGTTTTTCAATTGTCGAGAAACAAAGGAGCATGTAGGGGAATTTTTAGTTGAGTGTTGACTCCCATTTCTTTCAAAAATATAGCCTGTTATGCATGAATGACCGATAAATCACTTTACAATCGTCAATGATTGTTGGGTCAGATTTTTTGTAAATGGACAAAATAATGGCTTGTTTGGCTCGAGTAAATATCCCACTGAACCCAAACTTTAGAATTTAATGAGGTTTAGATCAGTAGGTCATCTACATCTTTAATACATTTCAAGCATGCATATCCAGATTTAAAACATGTGCAAGATCAATTAGAAATCTCTTTCATATAAAATTCCAAGCAATCCGGGTTGAATTAATGGAATTTCCAAAACTTGGATATCAAATATTTTGTGTTCATATTTTGTGTGTGAATAAATTTTCTTTGCTTGCATTTGCTGTTGTTCTAAATTTTTTGCGTACATAAACTCTAAAATTTTCATTTTGTTGTCGTATGTTCGCCTTATCGTTTTTGTTTACGAGGGATAATGGAAAAAGTAAAAACTAAAGTTTTGATTTAAGGAAAAAGTATACATCTAAAGTGGAAATGTACAAATGTAAAGAGAGATAATTCCAAAAAGTGTTTGTACATTTTAGGGATTTAAAACTCTTTCTAGTTTTTATATATCGTGTTGTGCAATCATCGGGAAATATAGGGGGAGCCGGGGGATTTTTTAGGTTAGTATTGAATCCCAATCCATAAGTCATTTCTTACAAAAATATAGCCCGTTACGCATGGTTGACTGATAAATTACTTTACAATCATCTATGATTGTTAGGTCAGCTTTTTCGTAAATGGGAAAATAATGGCTTGTTTGGCTCGGCTAAATATCCCACCGCACCCAAACTTGAGAATTTAACGAGGTTTGGATCCATAGGTCATCTGCAGCTTTAACATGTTTCGAGCATGCATATCCACATTTAAAACATGTGCAGGATCAATTAGAAATCTCTTTCTTATAAAATTCCAAGCTATCAGAGTTGAACTAGTGGAATTTCCCAAACTTGGATATCAAAACTATTGTGTTCATTTGTGGTGTGTGAATAAATATTCTTTGCTTACATTTGTTGTTGATCTAAATTTTTTGCACACATAAACTCTTAAATTTTCATTTTGTTGTAATATGTTCGCCTTATCTTTTTTGTTTACGAGAGATAAAGGGAAAAGTGAAAACTCAAGTTGTGATTTAAGGAAAAAGTATACATCGAAAATTGAAATGCACAAAAGTAGAGATAGATAATTCCAAAAAGTGTCTATAACTTTTAGGGATTGTAAACTCTTTCTAGTTTTTATACATTAGGTTTGGCAATCGTCAGGAAAGAAAGGGTAGGCGGGGGAATTTTTAACTGCGTGTTGACTCTGAATCCATAAGTCATTTCTTACAAAAATATTGCCAGTTATGCTTGAATGACCGTTAAATCACTATACAATCATCTATGATTGTTAAGTCAGCTTTTTGGTAAATGGCCAAAATAATGGCTTTTTTGGCTCGGGTACATATCCCACCGCACCCAAACTTGAGAATTTAATGAGGTTTGGATATGTAGGTCATCTACAGCTTTAACATGTTTCAAGCATGCTTATCCACTTTTAAAACATGTAGAAGATCAATTAGAAATATCTTTCTGATAAAATTCCAAGCTATCAGGGCTGAACTGGAGGAATTTCCCAAACTCGGATATCAAAACTTTTGTGTTCATTTGTGGTGTGTGAATAAATTTTTTTTACTTATATATGTTGTTGTTCTAAATTTTTTATTTAAATAAACTCCAAAATTTTCATTTTTTTGTGATCCGTTTGCCTTATTTTTTTTCCATACGAGAGGTAAAGGGAAAAGTGAAAACTCAAGTTTTGATTTAGGGAAAAAGTATACATCTAAAGTGGAAATGGACAAATTTGGAGATAGATAATTCCAAAAAGTGTCTGTAATTTTTACGGATTGTAAACTCTTTCTAAATTTTAAATATAACGTTTTGCAATCATCGGGAAAGAAAGATGGAGGTGGGTGAATTTTTGCCGAGTTTTGACTCCCAATCCATAAGTCATTTCTTACAAAAATATAGTTCGTTACGCTTGATGGACCGATAAATCACTTTACAATCAGTGATTGTTAGGTCAGCTTATTTGTAAATGGGAAAAATAATGGGTAAATATCCCACCGCACCCAAACTTGAGAATTTAATGAGGTTTGGATCCGTAGGTCATCTGCATCTTTAACATGTTTCAAGCATGTGTATCCACATTTAAAACATGCTTTCTTATAAAATTCCAAGCTATCAGGGTTGAACTAGTCAAATTTCCTAAACTTGGATATCAAAACTTTTGTGTTCATTTGTGGTGTGTGAATAAATTTTATTAGCTTACATTTGTTGTTGTTCTAGATTGTTTGCGTAGATTTACTCTAAAATTTTCATTTTGTTTTGATCTGGTTGGCTTATCTTTTTTGTTTAAGAGAGATAAAGGGAAAAGTGAAAACTCAAGTTCTGATTTAAGGAAAAAGTATACATGTAAAATGGAAATGCACAAATGTAGAGAGAGATGATTCCAAAAAGTGTCTGTAAATATTTGGGATTGTAAACACTTTGTAGTTTTGATATATGAGGTTTTGCAATCGTCGGGAAAAAAGGGGAAGGTAGGGGGATTTTTAGCTGAGTGTTGACTCCCAATCCATCAGTCAGTTTTTCAAAAATATAGCCCGTTATGCATGATTGACCGATAAATCACTTTACAATCATCTATAATTGTTAGGTCAACTTTTTTTAAATGGGCAGAATAATGGCTTGTTTGGCTCGGGTAAATATCCCACCGCACCCAAACTTGAGAATTTAATGAGGTTGGATCCGTAGGTCATTTGCATCTTTAACATGTTTCAAGCATGCGAATCCACATTTAAAAATTTTTGAGGATCAATTAAAAATCTCTTTCTTATTAAATTCAAAGTTATCAGGGTTGAACCAGAGGAATTCCCCAAACTTGGATATCAAAACTTTTGTGTTCATTTGTGGTGTGTGAAGAAATTTTGTTTGCTTACATTTGTTGTTCTTCTAAATTTTTCATAAAGATAAAATCTAAAATTTTCATTTTGTTGTGATCATTTTGCCTTTTCTTTTTTGTTGACAAGAGATAAAGGGAAAAGTGAAAACTCAAGTTTTTTTTTATGGAAAAAGTATACATCTAAAATGGCAATGCACAAATGTAGAGAGAGATAATACCATAAAGTACCTGCAACTTTTAGGGATTGTAAACTCTTTCTAGTTTTTATAAATAAGGTTTTGCAATCATCGGAGAAAAAAGGGGGAGGTGGGGGCATTTTTAGTTGAGTGCTGTCTCCCAAACCATAAGACATTTCTACAACAAATGTACCTCATTTCGCATGATTGACCGATAAATCACTTTACAATCATCTATGATTGTTAGGTCATTTTTTTTTAAATGGGCAAAATAATGGCTTCTTTGATTCGGGTAAATATCCCACCATACTCAAACTTTAAATTTTAAAAAGGTTTTGATCCCTAGGTCATCTGCATCTTCAAAATGTTTCAAGCATGCATATCCACAATTAAAACATGTGCAGGATTAATTAGAAATCTCTTTCTTATAAAATTCCAAGCTTTCAGGTTTGAACTAGTGGAATTTTCCAAACTTGGATATCAAAACTTTTGTGTTCATTAGTGGTGTTTGAATAAATTTTTTTTGTTTATATTAGTTGTTGTTCTAAATTTTTTGCATACATAAACTCTTAAATTTTCATTTTGTTGTGATCTGTTATCCATGTCAATTGTTAAGGAGAGATAAAGGGAAAAGTTAAAACTCAAGTTTTGATTTATGAAAAAAGTGTTCATCTAAAATTGAAAAGCACAAATGTAGAGAGAGATAATTCCAAAATGTGTTAGTAACTTTTAGAGATTGTATACTCTTTCTAGTTTTTATATATCAGGTTTTGCAATCGTCGGGAAAAAAAGGGGGAGGCGGGGAAATTTTTAGCTATGTGTTGACTCTCAATCCATAAGTAATTTCATAGAAAAATATAGCCCGTTAGGCATGATTGGCCGATAAATCATATTACCTTTATCTATGATTGTTAGGTCAGCTTTGTTGTAAATGGGCAAAATAATGGCTTGTTTGGCTCGGGTAAATATCCCACTACACCCAAACTTGATAATTTAATGAGGTTTGGATCCGTAGGTCATTACATCTTTAATAAGTTTCAAGCATCCATATCCACATTTAAAACATGTCCAGGATTAATTAGAAATCTCTTTCATATAAAATTCAAAACTATCAGGGTTGAACAAGTGGAATTACCCAAACTTGGAAATCAAAACTTTTGTGTTCATTTTTTGTGTGTGAATAAATTTTCTTGGCTTACATTTGTTTTTGTTCTATATTTTTTGCATGCATCAACCCAAAAATGGAAATGCGTAAAAGTAGAGAGAGATAATTCCAAAAAGAGTTTTTCTAGTTTTTATATATCATGTTTTGCAATCGTCGAAAAAAAAGGGGGTGGCATTGGGATTTTTAGCTAAGTGTTGACTCCCAATCAATAAGTCATTTCTTACAAATATATAGCCCATCACGCAAGATTGACCAATAAATCACTTTACAATCATCTATGATTTTTAGGTCAAATTTTTTTTGATGGACAAAATAATGGCTTGTTTAGCTCGGGTAAATATCCCACCGCACCCAAACTTGAGAATTTATTTAATGAGGTTGGATCTGTAGGTCATCTGCATCTTTAACTTGTTTCAAACATGTATATCCACATTTAAAACATTTGCAGGATCAATTAGAAATCTCTTTCTTATAAAATTCCAGGCTAATAGGATTGAACTAGTGGAATTTCCCAAACTTGGATATCAAAACTTTTGTGTTCATTTGCGGTGTGTGAATAAATTTTCTTTGTTTACATTTGTTGTTGTTATAAAGTTTTTGCAGGCATAAACTCTAAAATTTTCATTTTATTGTGATTTGTTTTGCCTTATTTTTTTGTTAACATGATATAAATGGAAAAGAGAAAGCTCAAGTTTTAATTTAAGGAAAAAGTCTACATGAAAAACTGAAATCCACAAATGTAGAGAGAGATAATTCAAAAAAGTGTCTACAACTTTTAGGGATTGTGAACTCTTTCTAGTTTTTATATATCAGATTTTAGAATTGTCGGGAAAAAAAGGAGGAGGCGAGGGGAATTTTAGCTGAGTGTTGAGTCCCAATCCATAAGTCATTTCATTCAAAAATATAGCCCATTATGCAGGATTGACAGATAAATCACTTTACGAGCATCTATGATTGTTACGTTAGCTTTTTGGTAAATGGGCAAAATAATGGCTTGTTTGGCTTGGGTAAATATCCCACCACTCCCAAACTTGAAAATTTATTGAGGTTTGGATCCATAGGTCATCTGCAGCTTTAACATGTTTCACTCATGCATATCCACATTTAAAACATGTGCAAGATCAATTAGAAATCTCTTTCTGATAAAATTTCAAGCAATCAGGATTGAACTAGAGAAATTTCCCAAACTTGGATATCAAAACTTTTGTGTTCATTTGTGGTGTGTGAATAAATTTTCTTTCCTTACATTTGTAGTTGTTCTAAATTTTTTGCACAAATAAACTCTAAAATTTTCAATTTGTTGTGATCTGTTTGCCTTTTTTTCCTTACGAGAGGTAAAGGGAAAAGTGAAAACTCAAGTTTTGATTTAATGAAAAAGTGTACATCTAAGTGGAAATGGACAAATGTGGAGATAGATAATTCCAAAAAGTGTCTTTAACTTTTACGGATTGTAAACTCTTTCGAGTTTTTAAATATCACGTTTTGAAATCATCGGGAAAGAAAAATGGAGGTGGGTGAATTTTTGCCGAGTGTTGACTCCCAATCCATAAGTCATTTCTTTTAAAAATATACCCCATTACGCTTGATGGACCGATAAATCACTTTACAATCTGTGATTGTTTGGTCAGCTTTTTTATAAATGGGAAAAATAATGGCTTGTTTTGCTTGGGTAAATATCCCACCACACCCAAACTTGAGAATTTAATGAGGTTTGGATCCGTAGGTCATCTGCATCTTTAACATGTTTCAAGCCTGCATATCCACATTTAAAACATGCTTTCTTATAAAATTCCAAGCTATCAGGGTTGAACTAGTCAAATTTCCCAAACTTGGATATCAAAACTTTTGTGTTCATTTGTGGTGTGTGAATAAATTTTATTAGGTTACATTTGTTGTTGTTCTAGATTTTTTGCATACATTAACTCTAAAATTTTCATTTTGTTCTGATCTGTTTGCCTTAATTTTTTTTATGAGAGACAAAGGGAAGAGTGAAAACTCAAATTTTGATTAAAGGAAAAGTGTACGTCTAAAATGGAAATTCACAAATGTAGAGAGAGATTATTCCAAAAAGTGTCTATACTTTTAGGATTGTAAACTCTGTCTAGTTTTTATATATCAGGTTTTGCAATCGTCGTGCCAAAAAGGGGGAGGCGGGGGAGTTTTAGTTGTGTGTTGTCTCCCAATCCATAAGTCATTTCTTACAAAAATATAGCCCGTTACGCATGATTGACCGATAAATCACTTTACAATCATCTATGATTTTTAGGTAAGCTTTTTTGTAAATGGGCAAAATAATGGCTTGTTTGGCGTGGGTAAATTTTCCATTGCACCCAAACTTTAGAATTTAATGAGGTTTGAATTCATAGGTCATCTCCATCTTTAACATGTTTCAAGCATGCATATCCATATTTAGAACATATGCAGGATCAATTTGAAATCTCTTTCTTATTAAATTCGATGTTATCAGGGTTGAAGTACTGGAATTTCTCAAACTTGGTTATCAAAAGTTTTGTGTTCATTTGTGGTGTGTGAATAAATTTTGTTTGCTTACATTTGTAGTTGTTCTAAAGTTTTTGCATACATAAACTTTAAAATTTTATTTTTGTTGTGATCTGTTTGGCTTATCTTTTTTGTTTAAGAGAGATAAAGGGAAAAGTGAAAACTCAAGTTTTCATTTAAGGAAAAAGTATACATGTAAAATGGAAATGCACAAATGTAGAGAGAGATAATTCCAAAAAGTGTCTGTAAATGTTTGGGATGGTAAACACTTTGTAGTTTTGATATATGAGGTTTTGCAATTGTCGAAAAAAAAGGGAAAGGCAGGGTGATTTTTAGCTCAGTGTTGACTCCCAATCCATCAGTCAGTTTTTCAAAAATATAGCCCATTACGCTTGATTGACCGATAAATCACTTTGCAATCATCTATGATTGTTAGGTCAACTTTTTTTAAATGGGCAGAATAATGGCTTGTTTGGCTCGGGTATATATCCCACCACACCCAAACTTGAGAATTTAATGAGATTGGATCCGTAGGTCATCTGCATCTTTAACATGTTTCAAGCATGCGAATCCACATTTAAAACTTGTGGAGGATCAATTAGAAATCACTTTCTTATTAAATTCCAAGCTATCAGGGTTGAACCAGAGGAATTTCCCAAACTTGGATATCAAAACTTATATGTTCATTTGTGGTGTGTGAAGAAATTTTGTTTGTTTACATTTGTTGTTGTTCTAAATTTTTTATATAGATAAAATCTAAAATTTTCATTTTTTTGTGATCATTTTGCCTTTTCTTTTTTGTTAACGAGAGATAAAGGGAACAGTGAAAACTCAAGTTTTGATTTAAAGAAAAAGTATACATCTAAAATTGAAATGCACAAATGAAGAGAGAGATAATTCCATAAAGTATCTGTAACTTTTAGGGATTGTAAAAGCTTTCTTGTTTTTATAAATCATGTTTTGCAATCGTCGGAGAAAAAAGGGGGAGGTGGGGGTATTTTTAGTTGAGTGCTGTCTCCCAAACCATAAGACATTTCTACCTAAAATATAGCCCATTTCGCATGACTGACTTATAAATCACTTTACAATCATCTATGATTGCTAGGTCATCTTTTTTGTTAATGGGCAAAATCATGGCTTCTTTGACTCTTGTAAATATCCCACTGCACTCAAACTTTAAAATTTAATGAGGTTTCGATCCGTAGGTCATCCGAATCTTTAAAATGTTTCAAGCATGCATATCCACAATTAAAACATGTGCAGGATTAATTAGAAATCTCTTTCTTATAAAATTCCAAGCTTTCAGGTTTGAACTAGTGGAATTTTCCAAACTTGGATATCAAAACTTTTGTGTTCATTTGTGGTGTGTGAATAAATTTTTTTTGTTTATATTAGTTGTTGTTCTAAATTTTTTGCATACATAAACTCTTAAATTTTCATTTTGTTGTGATCTGTTATCCATGTCAATTGTTAAGGAGAGATAAAGGGAAAAGTTAAAACTCAAGTTTTGATTTATGAAAAAAGTGTTCATCTAAAATTGAAAAGCACAAATGTAGAGAGAGATAATTCCAAAATGTGTTAGTAACTTTTAGAGATTGTATACTCTTTCTAGTTTTTATATATCAGGTTTTGCAATCGTCGGGAAAAAAAGGGGGAGGCGGGGAAATTTTTAGCTATGTGTTGACTCTCAATCCATAAGTAATTTCATAGAAAAATATAGCCCGTTAGGCATGATTGGCCGATAAATCATATTACCTTTATCTATGATTGTTAGGTCAGCTTTGTTGTAAATGGGCAAAATAATGGCTTGTTTGGCTCAGGTAAATATCCCACTACACCCAAACTTGATAATTTAATGAGGTTTGGATCCGTAGGTCATTACATCTTTAATAAGTTTCAAGCATCCATATCCACATTTAAAACATGTGCAGGATTAATTAGAAATCTCTTTCATATAAAATTCAAAACTATCGGGGTTGAACAAGTGGAATTACCCAAACTTGGAAATCAAAACTTTTGTGTTCATTTTTTGTGTGTGAATAAATTTTCTTGGCTTACATTTGTTTTTGTTCTATATTTTTTGCATGCATCAACCCAAAAATGGAAATGCGTAAAAGTAGAGAGAGATAATTCCAAAAAGAGTTTGTAACTATTAGGGATTGTAAACTCTTTCTAGTTTTTATATATCATGTTTTGCAATCGTCGAAAAAAAAGGGGGTGGCATTGGGATTTTTAGCTGAGTGTTGACTCCCAATCAATAAGTCATTTCTTACAAATATATAGCCCATCACGCAAGATTGACCAATAAATCACTTTACAATCATCTATGATTTTTAGGTCAAATTTTTTTTGATGGACAAAATAATGGCTTGTTTAGCTCGGGTAAATATCCCACCGCACCCAAACTTGAGAATTTATTTAATGAGGTTGGATCTGTAGGTCATCTGCATCTTTAACTTGTTTCAAACATGTATATCCACATTTAAAACATTTGCAGGATCAATTAGAAATGTCTTTCTTATAAAATTCCAGGCTAATAGGATTGAACTAGTGGAATTTCCCAAACTTGGATATCAAAACTTTTGTGTTCATTTGCGGTGTGTGAATAAATTTTCTTTGTTTACATTTGTTGTTGTTATAAAGTTTTTGCAGGCATAAACTCTAAAATTTTCATTTTATTGTGATTTGTTTTGCCTTATTTTTTTGTTAACATGATATAAATGGAAAAGAGAAAGCTCAAGTTTTAATTTAAGGAAAAAGTCTACATGAAAAACTGAAATCCACAAATGTAGAGAGAGATAATTCAAAAAAGTGTCTATAACTTTTAGGGATTGTGAACTCTTTCTAGTTTTTATATATCAGATTTTAGAATTGTCGGGAAAAAAAGGAGGAGGCGAGGGGAATTTTAGCTGAGTGTTGAGTCCCAATCCATAAGTCATTTCATTCAAAAATATAGCCCGTTATGCAGGATTGACAGATAAATCACTTTACGAGCATCTATGATTGTTACGTTAGCTTTTTGGTAAATGGGCAAAATAATGGCTTGTTTGGCTTGGGTAAATATCCCACCACTCCCAAACTTGAAAATTTATTGAGGTTTGCATCCATAGGTCATCTGCAGCTTTAACATGTTTCACTCATGCATATCCACATTTAAAACATGTGCAAGATCAATTAGAAATCTCTTTCTGATAAAATTTCAAGCAATCAGGGTTGAACTAGAGAAATTTCCCAAACTTGGATATCAATACTTTTGTGTTCATTTGTGGTGTGTGAATAAATTTTCTTTCCTTACATTTGTAGTTGTTCTAAATTTTTTGCACAAATAAACTCTAAAATTTTCAATTTGTTGTGATCTGTTTGCCTTTTTTTCCTTACGAGAGGTAAAGGGAAAAGTGAAAACTCAAGTTTTGATTTAATGAAAAAGTGTACATCTAAAGTGGAAATGGACAAATGTGGAGATAGATAATTCCAAAAAGTGTCTTTAACTTTTACGGATTGTAAACTCTTTCGAGTTTTTAAATATCACGTTTTGAAATCATCGGGAAAGAAAAATGGAGGTGGGTGAATTTTTGCCGAGTGTTGACTCCCAATCCATAAGTCATTTCTTTTAAAAATATACCCCATTACGCTTGATGGACCGATAAATCACTTTACAATCTGTGATTGTTTGGTCAGCTTTTTTATAAATGGGCAAAATAATGGCTTGTTTTGCTTGGGTAAATATCCCACCACACCCAAACTTGAGAATTTAATGAGGTTTGGATCCGTAGGTCATCTGCATCTTTAACATGTTTCAAGCCTGCATATCCACATTTAAAACATGCTTTCTTATAAAATTCCAAGCTATCAGGGTTGAACTAGTCAAATTTCCCAAACTTGGATATCAAAACTTTTGTGTTCATTTGTGGTGTGTGAATAAATTTTATTAGGTTACATTTGTTGTTGTTCTAGATTTTTTGCATACATTAACTCTAAAATTTTCATTTTGTTCTGATCTGTTTGCCTTAATTTTTTTTATGAGAGACAAAGGGAAGAGTGAAAACTCAAATTTTGATTAAAGGAAAAGTGTACGTCTAAAATGGAAATTCACAAATGTAGAGAGAGATTATTCCAAAAAGTGTCTATACTTTTAGGATTGTAAACTCTGTCTAGTTTTTATATATCAGGTTTTGCAATCGTCGTGCCAAAAAGGGGGAGGCGGGGGAGTTTTAGTTGTGTGTTGTCTCCCAATCCATAAGTCATTTCTTACAAAAATATAGCCCGTTACGCATGATTGACCGATAAATCACTTTACAATCATCTATGATTTTTAGGTAAGCTTTTTTGTAAATGGGCAAAATAATGGCTTGTTTGGCGTGGGTAAATTTTCCATTGCACCCAAACTTTAGAATTTAATGAGGTTTGAATTCATAGGTCATCTCCATCTTGAACATGTTTCAAGCATGCATATCCATATTTAGAACATATGCAGGATCAATTTGAAATCTCTTTCTTATTAAATTCGATGTTATCAGGGTTGAAGTACTGGAATTTCTCAAACTTGGTTATCAAAAGTTTTGTGTTCATTTGTGGTGTGTGAATAAATTTTGTTTGCTTACATTTGTAGTTGTTCTAAAGTTTTTGCATACATAAACTTTAAAATTTTATTTTTGTTGTGATCTGTTTGGCTTATCTTTTTTGTTTAAGAGAGATAAAGGGAAAAGTGAAAACTCAAGTTTTGATTTAAGGAAAAAGTATACATGTAAAATGGAAATGCACAAATGTAGAGAGAGATAATTCCAAAAAGTGTCTGTAAATGTTTGGGATGGTAAACACTTTGTAGTTTTGATATATGAGGTTTTGCAATTGTCGGAAAAAAAGGGAAAGGCAGGGTGATTTTTAGCTTAGTGTTGACTCCCAATCCATCAGTCAGTTTTTCAAAAATATAGCCCATTACGCTTGATTGACCGATAAATCACTTTTCAATCATCTATGATTGTTAGGTCAACTTTTTTTAAATGGGCAGAATAATGGCTTGTTTGGCTCGGGTATATATCCCACCACACCCAAACTTGAGAATTTAATGAGATTGGATCCGTAGGTCATCTGCATCTTTAACTTGTTTCAAGCATGCGAATCCACATTTAAAACTTGTGGAGGATCAATTAGAAATCACTTTCTTATTAAAGTCCAAGCTATCAGGGTTGAACCAGAGGAATTTCCCAAACTTGGATATCAAAACTTATATGTTCATTTGTGGTGTGTGAAGAAATTTTGTTTGTTTACATTTGTTGTTGTTCTAAATTTTTTATATAGATAAAATCTAAAATTTTCATTTTTTTGTGATCATTTTGCCTTTTCTTTTTTGTTAACGAGAGATAAAGGGAACAGTGAAAACTCAAGTTTTGATTTAAAGAAAAAGTATACATCTAAAATTGAAATGCACAAATGAAGAGAGAGATAATTCCATAAAGTATCTGTAACTTTTAGGGATTGTAAAAGCTTTCTTGTTTTTATAAATCATGTTTTGCAATCGTCGGAGAAAAAAGGGGGAGGTGGGGGTATTTTTAGTTGAGTGCTGTCTCCCAAACCATAAGACATTTCTACCTAAAATATAGCCCATTTCGCATGACTGACTTATAAATCACTTTACAATCATCTATGATTGCTAGGTCATCTTTTTTGTAAATGGGCAAAATCATGGCTTCTTTGACTCTTGTAAATATCCCACTGCACTCAAACTTTAAAATTTAATGAGGTTTCGATCCGTAGGTCATCCGCATCTTTAAAATGTTTCAAGCATGCATATCCACAATTAAAACATGTGCAGGATTAATTAGAAATCTCTTTCTTATAAAATTCCAAGCTTTCAGGTTTGAACTAGTGGAATTTTCCAAACTTGGATATCAAAACTTTTGTGTTCATTTGTGGTGTGTGAATAAATTTTTTTTGTTTATATTAGTTGTTGTTCTAAATTTTTTGCATACATAAACTCTTAAATTTTCATTTTGTTGTGATCTGTTATCCATGTCAATTGTTAAGGAGAGATAAAGGGAAAAGTTAAAACTCAAGTTTTGATTTATGAAAAAAGTGTTCATCTAAAATTGAAAAGCACAAATGTAGAGAGAGATAATTCCAAAATGTGTTAGTAACTTTTAGAGATTGTATACTCTTTCCAGTTTTTATATATCAGGTTTTGCAATCGTCAGGAAAAAAAGGGGGAGGCGGGGAAATTTTTAGCTATGTGTTGACTCTCAATCCATAAGTAATTTCATAGAAAAATATAGCCCGTTAGGCATGATTGGCCGATAAATCATTTTACCTTTATCTATGATTGTTAGGTCAGCTTTGTTGTAAATGGGCAAAATAATGGCTTGTTTGGCTCGGGTAAATATCCCACTACACCCAAACTTGATAATTTAATGAGGTTTGGATCCGTAGGTCATTACATCTTTAATAAGTTTCAAGCATCCATATCCACATTTAAAACATGTGCAGGATTAATTAGAAATCTCTTTCATATAAAATTCCAAGCTATTAGGGTGGAACAAGTAGAATTTCCCAAACTTGGAAATCCAAACTTTTGTGTTCATTTTTTGTGTGTGAATAAATTTTCTTGGCTTACATTTGTTTTTGTTCTATATTTTTTGCATGCATAAACCTTAAAATTTTCATTTTGTATTAATATGTTTGTCTTATGTTTTTTGTTTACTAGAGATAAAGGGAAAAGTTAAAACACAAGTTTAGATTTATAGAAAAAGTATACATCTAAAATGGAAATGTGTAAAAGTAGAGAGAGATAATTCCAAAAAGAGTTTGTAACTTTTAGGGATTGTAAACTCTTTCTAGTTTTTGTATATCATGTTTTGCAATCGTCGAAAAAAAATGGGGTGGCGTTGGAATTTTTAGCAAGTGTTGAATCCCAATCAATAAGTCATTTCTTACAGAAATATAGCCCGTCACGCAAGATTGACCGATAAATCACTTTTGAATCATCTATGATTTTTAGGTAACCTTTTTTATGGGAAAAATAATGGCTTGTTTAGCTCATGTAAATATCCCATCGCACCCAAACTTGAGAATTTAATGAGGTTTGGATCTGTAGGTCATCTGCATCTTTAACTTGTTTCAAACATGTATATCCACATTTAAAACATGTGCAGGATCAATTAGAAATCTTTTTCTTATAAAATTCCATGCTAACAGGATTGAACTAGTGGAATTTCCTAAACTTGACTATCAAAACTTTTGTGTTCATTTGTGGTGTCTGAATAAATTTTCTTTGTTTACATTTGTTGTTGTTATAAATTTTTTTCATGCATAAACTCTAAAATTTTCATTTTATTGTGATTTCTTTTGCCTTATGTTTTTTGTTTACATGATATAAATGGAAAAGAGAAAACTCAAGTTTTGATTTAAGGAAAAATTCTACATCTAAAATGGAAATCCACAAATGTAGAGAGAGATAATTCAAAAAAGTGTCTAACTTTTAGGGATTGTGAACTCTTTCTAGCTTTTATATATCAGATTTTACAATCGTCAGGAAAAAAAAGAGGAGGTGGGGGGAATTTTAGCTGAGTGTTGACTCCCAATCCATAAATCATTTCTCACAAAAATATAGCCCATTACGCATGATTCATCGATAAATCACTTTACGAGCATCTATGATTGTTAGGTCAGCTTTTTTGTAAATGGGCAAAATAATGGCTTGTTTGGCTCGGGTAAATATCCCACCACACCCAAACATGAGAATTTATTGAGGTTTGGATCCGTAGGTCATCTGCAGCTTTAACATGTTTCACTCATGCATATCCACATTTAAAACATGTGCAAGATCAATTAGAAATCTCTTTCTGATAAAATTCCAAGCAATCAGGGTGGAACTAGAGGAATTTCCCAAACTTGGATATCAAAACTTTTGTGTTCATTTGTGGTGTGTGAATAAATTTTCTTTGTTTACATTAGTTGTTGTTCTAAATTTTTTGCATACATAAATTCTTAAATTTTCATTTTGTTGTGATCTGTTATCGTTGTCAATTGTTTGGGGGAGATAAAGGGAAAAGTTAAAACTCAAGTTTTGATACATGAAAAAAGTGTTCATCTAAAATTGAAAAGCACAAATGTAGAGAGAGATAATTCAAAAATGTGTCAGTAACTTTTAGAGATTGTAAACTCTTTCTAATTTTTAAATATCAGGTATTGCAATCGTCGGGTAAAAAAGGGGGAGGCGGGGAAATTTTTAGGTATGTGTTGACTCTCAATCCATGAGTAATTTCACAGAAAAATATAGCCCGTTAGGCATGATTGGACGATAAACCATTTGACCTTTATCTATGATTGTTAGGTCAACTTTGTTGTAAATGGGCAAAATAATGGCTTGTTTGGCTCGGGTAAATGTCCCACTACACCCAAACTTGATAATTTAATGAGGTTTGGATCCTTAGGTCATTACATCTTTAATAAGTTTCAAGCATCCATATCCACATTTAAAACATGTGCAGGATTAATTAGAAATCTCTTTCATATAAAATTCCAAGCTATCAGGGTTGAACAAGTGGAATTTCCCAAACTTGGAAATCAAAACTTTTGTGTTCATTTTTTGTGTGTGAATAAATTTTCTTAGCTTACATTTGTTGTTGTTCAATATTTTTTGTAGGCATAAACCCTAAAATTTTCATTTTGTTGTAATCTGTTTGTCTTATGTTTTTCTTTTACTAGAGATAAGGGGAAAAGTGAAAACTCAAGTTTAGATTTAACGAAAAAGTATACATCTAAAATGAAAATGTGTAAAAGTAGAGAGAGATAATTCCAAAAAGAGTTTGTAACTTTTAGGGATTGTAAACTCTTTCTAGTTTTTATATATCATGTTTTGCAATCATCGAAAAAAAAGGGGGTGGCGTTGGGATTTTTAGCTGAGTGTTGACTCCCAATCAATAAGTCATTTCTTACAAAAATATAGCCCGTCACGCAAGATTGATCGATAAATCACTTTACAATCATCTATGATTTTTAGGTAACTTTTTTTATGGGCAAAATAATGGCTTGTTTAGCTCAGGTAAATATCTCACCGCACCCAAACTTGAGAATTTAATGAGGTTTCGATCTGTAGGTCATCTGCATCTTTAACTTGTTTCAAACATGTATATCCATATTTAAAACATGTGCAGGATCAATTAGAAATCTTTTTCTTATAAAATTCCATGCTAACAGGATTGAACTAGTGCAATTTCCCAAACTTGGCTATCTAAACTTTTGTGTTCATTTGTGGTGTGTGAATAAATTTTCTTTGTTTACATTTATTGTTGTTATAAATTTTTTGCATGCATAAACTCTAAAATTTTCATTTTATTGTGATTTCTTTTGCCTTATGTTTTTTGTTTACATGATATAAATGGAAAAGAGAAAACTCAAGTTTTGATTTAAGGAAAAAGTCTACATCTAAAATGGAAATCCACAAATGTAGAGAGATAATTCAAAAAAGTGTCTATAACTTTTAGCTATTGTGAACTCTTTCTAGTTTTTATATATCAGATTTTACAATCGTCAAGAAAAAAAGGAGGAGGCGGGGGGAATTTTAGCGAGTGTTGACTCCCAATCCATGAATCATTTCTTACAAAAATAAAGCCCATTACGCATGATTGATCGATAAATCACTTTACAAGCATCTATGATTGTTAGGTCAGCTTTTTAGTAAATGGGCAAAATCATGGCTTGTTTGGCTTCGATAAATATCCCACCACACCCAAACTTGAGAATTTATTGAGGTTTGGATCCGTAGGTCATCTGCAGCTTTAACATGTTTCACTCATGCATATCCACATTTAAAAAATGTGCAAGATCTATTAGAAATCTCTTTCTGATAAAATTCCAAGCAATCAGGGTGGAACTAGAGGAATTTCCCAAACTTGAAAATCAAAACTTTTGTGTTCTTTTTTTGTGTGTGAATAAATTTTCTTGGCTTACATTTGTTGTTGTTCTATATTTTTTGCAGGCATAAACCCTAAAAATTTCATTTTGTTGTAATCTGTTTGTCTTATGTTTTTCGTTTGTTAGAGATAAAGGGAAAAGTGAAAACTCAAGTTTAGATTTACCGAAAAAGTATACATCTAAAATGAAAATGTGTACAAGTAGAGAGAGATAATTCCAAAAAGAGTTTGTAACTTTTAGGGATTGTAAACTCTTTCTAGTTTTTATATATCATGTTTTGCAATCGTTGAAAAAAAAGGGGGTGGCGTTGGAATTTTTAGTTGAGTGTTAACTCCCAATCAATAAGTCATTTCTTACAAAAATATAGCCCGTCACGCAAGATTGACCGATAAATCACTTTACAATCATCTATGATTTTTAGGTAACCTTTTTTATGGGCAAAATAATGGCTTGTTTAGCTCAGGTAAATATCCCACCGCACCCAAACTTGAGAATTTAATGAGGCTTGGATCTGTAGGTCATCTGCATCTTGAACTTGTTTCAAACATGTATATCCACATTTAAAACATGTGCAGGATCAATTAGAAATCTTTTTCTTATAAAATTCCATGTTAACAGGATTGAACTAGTGGAATTTGCCAAACTTGGATATCAAAACTTTTGTGTTCATTTGCGGTGTGTGAATAAATTTTCTTTTTTTACATTTGTTGTTGTTATAAATTCTTTTTGGTCAGCTTTTTTGTAAACTGGCAAAATAATGGCTTGTTTGGCTCGGGTAAATATCCCACTGCACCCAAACTTGAGAATTTACTGAAGTTTGGATCCATAGGTTATGTACATCTTTAACCTGTTTCAAGCATGCATATCCACATTTAAAACATGTGCAGAATCAACAAGAAGTCTCTTTCATATAAAATTCCAAGCTATCAGGGTTTAACTAGTGGAATTTCCCAAACTTGGATATCAAAACTTTTGTGTTCATTTGTGGTGTGTGAATAAATTTTCTTTGTTTACAAGTTTTGTTAGCATAAATTTTTTGCTTGCATAAACTCTAAAATTATCATTTTGTTGTGATCTGTTTTGCCTTATGTTATTTGTTTACGTGAGATAAAAGGAAAAGTGAAAACTCAAGTTTTGATTTAAGGAAAAAGTCTACATCTAAAATGGAATTGCACAAATAGTGTATGTAACTTTTAGGGATTGTAAACTTTTTGTAGTTTTTATATATCAGGTTTTACAATGTCGGGAAAAAAAAGTGGGAGGCGGGTGGATTTTTTGCTGAGTGTTGACTCGCAATCCATAAGTCATTTCTTACGAAAATATAGCCCATTACGCTTGATTGACCGATAAGTCACTTTACAATCATCTTTGATTTTTAGGTCAGCTTTTTTGTAAATGGGCAAAATAATGGCTTGTTTGGCTCGGGTAAATATCCTACCGCTCCCAAACTTGAGAATTTAATGAGGTTGGGATCCGTACATCATCTGCATCTTTAATATGTTTCAAGCATCCATATCCATATTTAAAGCATGTGCAGGATCAATTAGAAATCTCTTTCTTATAAATTTCCAATCTATCTGGGTAGAACAAGTGGAATTTCCCAAACTTGGGTATCAAAACTTTTGTGTTCATTTGCAGTGTGTGAATAAAATTTCTTTGCTTACATTTGTTGTTGTTCTAAATTTTTTACATACATCAAATCTAAAATTTTCATTTTGTTGTGATTTGTTTGCCTTATCTTTTTTGTTTACGAGAGATAAAGGGAAAATTGAAAACTCAAAGTTTTCATTTAAGGAAAAAGTATACATCTTAAATGGAAATGCACAAATGTGGAGAGACATAATTCCAAAAAAGTGTTTGTAACTTTTAGGGATTGGGAAATCATATATATTAGGTTTTGCTATCTTTGGGAAATAAAGGGGGAGGCGGGGGAATTTTTAGATGAGTGTTTATTCCCCATCCATAAGTCATTTCTTACAAAAATATAGACCGTTACGTATGTTTGACCGATAAATCTCTTTACAATCATCTATGATTGTTAGGTTTACTTTTTTGTAAATGGGCAAAATAATGGCTTGTTTTACTCAGGTAAATATCCCATCGCACCAAAACTTGAGAATTTAATGAGGTTCGGCTAAGTAGGCCATCTGCATCTTTAAAATGTTTCAAGCATGCATATCCACTTTTAAAACATGTGCTGGATCAATTAGAAATCTATTTCTTATAAAATTCCAAGCTATCAGGGTTGAACTAGTGGAATTTCCCAATCTTGGATATCAAAATTTTTGGGTTCATTTGTGGTGTGCGAATAATTTTTTTATGCTTACATTTGTTGTTGTTCTAAATTTTTTGCATACATAAACAATAGAATTTTCATTTTGTTGCGATCTATTTGCCTTATCTTTTTTATTTATGAGAGATAAAGGGAAAAGTTAAAACTGAAGTTTTGATGTAAGGAAAAAGTATACATCTAAAATTGAAATGCACAAATGTAGAGAGAGATAATTCCAAGAAGTGTCTTTAACTTTTAGGGATTGTAAACTCTTCCTACTTTTTAAATATCAGGTTTTGCAATCGTGGGGTAACAAAGGGGGTGGCGGAGGAATTTTTAGCAGAGTGTTGAATCCCAATCAATAATTGATTTCTTCAAAAAATATAACCCGTTATGCATGATTGATCGAGACATCACTTTACAATCATCTATGATTGTTAGGTCAGTTTTTTTTTAAATGGGCAAAATATTTGCTTGTTTTGCTCGAGTAAATATCCCACCGCACCCAAACTTGAGAATTTAATGAGGTTTGTATCCATAGATCATTTGCATCTTTAACATGTTTCAAGAATCCATATCCACATTTAAAACATGTGCAGGATAAATTAGAAATCTCTTTTTTATAAAATTAAACGCTATCAGGGTTGAGCTAGTGGAATTTCCAAAACTTGGATATCAAAACTTTCATGTTCATTTCTAGTGTGTGAATTAATTTTTTTTCTTACATTTCTTGTTGTACTAAATTTTTTGCATAGATAAACTCTAAAATTTTCATTTTATTGTGATATGTTTGCCTTATCTTTTTTGTTTACGAGAGATAAAGGGAAAAGTTAAAACTCAAGTTTTGATTTAAGGAAAAAGTATACATCTAAAATAGAAATGCACAAATGTAGAGAGAGATAATTCCAAAAACTTTTTGTCACTTTAATGGATTGTAAACTCTTTCTTGTTTTTATATATCAGGTTTTGCAATCAGTGGGAAACAAAGGGAAGGCGGGGGAAATATTAGTTGAGTGTTGACTCCCAATCCATAAGTCATTTCTTACAAAAATATAGCCCGTTATGCATGATTGACCGATAAATCACTTTAAAATCATCTATGATTAATAGGTCAGCTTTTTTTCTAAATGGGAAAAATAATGGCTTGTTTGGCTCGGGTAGATATCCTACCGCACCCAAACTTGAGAATTTAATGAGGTTTTGATCTGTAGGGCATCTGTATCTTTAACATGTTTCAAACATACATATCCACATTTAAAACAAGTGCAAGATCAAATAAAAATCTCTTTCTTATAAAATTCCAAGCTATTTGGGTTGAACTAGTGGCATTTCCCTAATTTGGATATCAATACTTTTGTGTTCATTTGTGGTGTGTGAATAAAGTTTCTTTAATTACATTTGTTGTTGTTCTAAATTTTTTGCACACATAAACTATAAAGTTTTCATTTGGTTGAGCTCTGTTCACCTTATCTTTTTTGTTTACGAGATATAAATGGAAAAGTGAAAACTCCAGTTTTGATTTAAGGAAAAGTATACATATAAAATGGCAATCCACAAATGTAGAGGGAGATAATTCCAAAAAGTGTTTGTAACTTTTAGGGATTGTAAACACTTTCTATTTTTTATATATCGGGTTTTGCAATCATCGGGAAACAAAGGGGGAGGCGGGGGGATTTTTAGCAGAGTGTTGTCTCCCTATCCCTAAGTCATTTCTTACCAAAATATAGCCTGTTACACATGATTGACCGATAAATCACCTTACAATCATCTATGATTGTTAGGTCAGCTTTTTTGTAAATGGGAAAAATAATGGCTTGTTCGGCTCAGGTAAATATCCCACCGCACCCAAACTTGAGAATTTAATGTGGTTTAGATTCGGTTGTCATCTGCATCTTTAACATGTTTTAAACAAGCTTATCCACATTTAAAACATGTGTAGGATCAATTAGAAATCTCTTTCGTATAAAATTCCAAGCTATCAGGGTTTAACTAGTGGAATTTCCCAAACTTGGATTTCAAAACTTTTGTGTTCAGTTCTGGTGTGTGAATTAATTTTCTTTGCTTACATTTCTTGTTGTACTAATTTTTTTGCATAGATAAACTCTAAAATTTTCATTTTGTTGTGATATGTTTGCCTTATCTTTTTTGTTTACGAAAGATAAAGGGAAAAGTTAAAACTTAAGTTTTGATTTAAGGAAATAGTTTACATCTAAAATGGAAATGCACAAATGCAGATAGAGATAATTCCAAAAACTATCAGTAACTTTTAGGGATTGTAAACTCTTTCTAGTTTTTATATATCATGTTTTGCAATCGTCGTGCAAAAAAAGGGGAGGTGAGGGATTTTTAGTTGTGTGTTGACTCCCAATCCATAAGTCATTTCTTACAAAAATATAGCCCGTTACGCACGATTGACCAATAATTCTCTTTTCAATCATCTATGATTGATAGGTCAGCTTTTTTTTTAAATGGGAAAAATAATTGTTTGTTAGGCTCAGTTGAATATCTCACCGCACCCAAACATGAGAATATAAAGGTTTAGATCTGTAGGTCATCAACATCTTTAACAAGTTTCAAACATGCTTATCCACATTTAAAACATGTGCTGGATCAATTAGAAATCTCTTTCTTATAAAATTCCAAGCTATACAGAGAGATAATTCCAAAAAGTGTCTGTAACTTTTAGGGATTGTAAACTCTTTCTAGTTTATATATATCAGGTTTTGCAATTGTCTATAAACAAAGTGGGAGGTTGGAGAAATTTTAGCTGAGAGTTTATTCCAAATCTGTAAGTCATTTCTTACAAAAATATAGCCCGTTACGCATAATTGAGTGATAAATCCCTTTACAATCATCTATGATTGTTAGGTCAGTTTTTTTGTTAATGGGCAAAATCATGGCTTGTTTGGCTCGGGTAAATATTCCACCACACCCAAACTTTATAATTTAATGAGGTCTGGAACCGTAGGTCGTCTGCATCTTTAGCATGTTTCAAGCATGCATATCCACATTTAAAACTTGTGCAGGATAAATGAGAAATCTCTTTCTTATAAAATTCCAACCTATCAAACTTGAACTAGAGGAATTTCCCAAAATTGGATATCAAAACTTTTGTGTTCATTTGGGGTGTGTGGTTAAATTTTCTTTGCTTACATTTGTTTTTGTTATAAATTTTTTGCATACATAAACACTAAAATTTTCATTTTGTTGTGATCTATTCGCCTTATCTTTTTTGTTTACGAGAGACAAAGGGAAGGAAAAGGGAAAACACAAGTTTTGATTTAAAAAAAAAGTATACAGCTAAAATGGAAATGCACAAATGTAGAGAGAGATAATTCCAAAAAGTGTTTGTAACTTTTACGGATTGTAAACACTTTCTACTTTTTATATATCTGGTTTTGCAATCATTGGGAAGCAAAGGGGGAGGCGGGGGGATTTTTAGCAGAGTGTTGTCTCCCTATCCCGAAGTCATTTCTTACAAAAATGTTGCCCGTTACGCATGATTGACCGATAAATCACTTTACAATCATCTATGATTTTTAGGTCAGCTTTTTTTAAAATGGGAAAAATAATGGCTTGTTTGGATCGGGTAAATATCCCTCCGCACCCAAACTTCAGAATTTAATAAGGTTTAGATCCGTAGGTCATCTGCATCTTTAATATGTTTCAAACATGCTTATCCACATTTAAAACATGTGCATGATCAAATAGAAATCTCTTTCTTATAAAATTTGAATCGATCAGGGTTTAACTAGTAGAATTTCCTAAACTTGGATATCAAAACTTTTGTGTTCATTTGTGGTGTGTGAATAAATTTTCTTTGCTTACATTTGTTGTTGCTCTAAATTTTTTGCATACATAAACTTTAAAATTTTCATTTTGTTGTGATCTGTTTGCCTTATCTTTTTTGTTTACGAGAGATAAAGGGAAACGTGAAAAGTCATGTTATGATTTAAGGAAAAATTATACATCTAAAATGGAAATACACAAAGGTACTGAGAGATAATTCCAAAAAGTGTCTGTAACTTTTAGGGATTGTAAACTCTTTCTTGTTTTTATATATCAGGTTTTGCAATCGTCTGGAAACAAAGTGGGCAGTGGGGGAATTTTTAGCTGAGAGTTCACTCCCAATCTGTAATTCATTTATTACAAAAAAATAGACCGTTACACATGATTGACGGATAAATCCCTTTACAATCATCTATGATTGTTAGGTCAGCTTTTTTGTAAAAGGGCAAAATAAGGGCTTGTTTGGCTCGGGTAAATATTCCACCGCACGTGAAATTTAATATTTATTGAGGTTTGGAACCGTAGGTCATCTGCATCTTTAGCATGTATTCAAGCATGCATATCCACATTTAAAACATGTAGGATAAATTAGAAATCTCTTTCTTATAAAATTCCAACCAATCAGACTTGAACTAGAGGAATTTCCCAAACTTAGATATCAAAACTTTTGTGTTCATTTGTGGTACGTGGTTAAATTTTCTTTGCTTACATTTGTTGTTGTTATAAATTTTTTGCATACATAAACACTAAAATTTTCATTTTGTTGTGATTTATTCGTCGTATCTATTTTGATTACGAGAGATAAAGGGAAAAGTGAAAACTCAAGTTTTGATTTAAGGAAAAAGTTCACATATAAAATGGAAATGCACAAATGTAGTGAGAGATAATTCCAAAAAGAGTTTGTAACTTTTTGGGATAGTAAACACTTTCTACTTTTTATATATCAGGTGTTTCAATCGTTGGGAAAAAAGGTGAAGGCGGGGGGATTTTTAGCTGAGTGTTGTCTCCCAATCCATAAGTCATTTCTTACAAAAGTATAGCCCGTTACTCATAATTGACTGATAAATCACTTTACAATCATCTATGATTGTTAGGTCAGCTTTTTTGAAAATAGGTAAAATAATAGCTTGTTTGGCTCGGGTATCTATCCTACTGCACCCAAACTTGGGAATTTAATGAGGTTTGGATCCGTTGGTCATCTGCATCTTTAACATGTTTCAAACACGCATATCCAGATTTAAGACAAGTGCAGGATCAATTTGAAATCTCTTTCTTATAAAATTCCAAGCAACCAGGGTTGAACATGTGGAATTTCAGAAACAGGGATATAAAAACTTTTGTGTTCATTTGAGGTGTGTGAATAAATTTTCTTTGCTTACATTTGTTGTTGTTTACATTTTTTGCACACAAAAACTATACAATTTTCATTTTTTTGTGATTTGTTCGCCTTATCTTTTTTGTTTACGAGAGATAAAAGGAAAAGTGAACACTCAAGTTTTGATTTAAGGAAAAAGTATACATCTAAAATGGAAATGCACAAATATAGTGAGAGATAATTCCAAAAAGTGTCTGTAACTTTTAGGGATTGTAAACTCTTTCTAGTTTTTATATATCAGGTTTTGCAATCGTCGTGCAAAAAAGGGGGAGGTGGGGGATTTTTAGCTGAGTGTTGACTCCCAATCCATTGGTCATTTTCTTAAAAAAATATAGCCCATTACGTATGATTGACTGATAAATCACTTTACAATCATCTATGATTGTTAAGTCCGCTTTTTTGTAAATGGAAAAAATAATGGCTTGTTTGGCTTAGTTAAATATCCCACCGAACCCAAACTTGAAAATTTAATGAGGTGTAGATCCGTAGGTCATCTGCATCTTTAACATGTTTCAAACATGCTTATCCACATATAAAACATGTGCAGGATCAATTAGAAATCTCTTTCTTATAAAATTTCAAGCCATTAGGGTTTAACTAGTGTTATTTTCCAAACTTGGATATCAATACTTTTGTGTTCGTTTTTGGTGTGTGAATAAATTTTTTTTGCTTACATTTGTTGTTGTTCTAAATTTTTGGCATACATAACTCTAAAATTTTCATTTTTTTATGATCCGTTTGCCTTATCTTTTTTCTTTACGTGAGATAAAGGGAAAGGTGAAAACTTATGTTATGGATTAAGGAAAAACTATACATCTAAAATGGAAATGCACAAAGGTACTGAGAGATAATTCCAAAAAGTGTCTGTAACTTTTAGGGATTGTAAACTCTTTCTAGTTTTTATATATCAGGTTTTGCAATCGTCTGGAAACAAAAGGGAAGGTGGGGGAATTTTTAGTTGAGTGTTGACTCCGAATCTGTAAGTCATTTCAGAAAAAAATATAGCCCATTACGCATGATTGACCGATAAATCCCTTTACAATCATCTATGATTATTAAGTCAACATTTTTGTAAATGGGCAAAATAATAGCTTGTTTGGCTCAGGTAAATATTTCACCGCACCCAAACTTTAGAATTTAATGAGGTTTGGAACTGTAGGTCATCTGCATGTTTAGCATGTTTCAAGCATGCATATCCACATTTAAAACATGTGCGGGATAAATTAGAAATCTCTTTCTTATAAAATTTTAAACCTATCATACTTGAACTAGAGGAATTTCCCAAACTTGGATATCAAAACTTTTGTGTTCATTGGTCGTGTGTGGTTAAATTTTCTTTGCTTACATTTGTTGTTGTTCTAAATTTTTTGCATACATAAACACTAAAATTTTCATTTTGATGTGATCTGTTCGCTTTATCTTTTTTGTTTATGAGAGATAAAGAGAAAAGTGAAAACTCAAGTTTTGATTTAAGTAAAAAGTATACATCTAAAATTGAAATGCACAATTGTAGAGAGAGATAATTCCAAAAAGTGTTTGTAACTTTTAGGGATTTTAAACACTTTCTTCTTTTTATATATCAGGTTTTGCAATTGTCGGGAAACAAAGGGGGAGGCGGGGGGAATTTTAGCTGAGTGTTGTCTCCCTATCCCTATGTCATTTCTTACAAAAATTTAGCCCGTTAAGCATGATTGATCGATAAATTACTTTAAAATCATCTATTATTGTTAGGTCAGCTTTTTTGTAAAAGGGAAAAACAATGGCTTGTTTGGCTAGGGTAAATATCCCACCGCACCCAAACTTGAGAATTTAATGAGATTTAGATCCATAGGTCATTTGCATCTTTAACATGTTTCAAACATGCTTAACCACATTTAAAACATGTGCAGGATCAATTAGTAATCTTTTTCTTATAAAATTCCAAGCTATCAGGGTTTAACTAGTGGAATTTCCCCAACTTGGATTTCAAAACTTTTGTGTTCATTTGTGGTGTGTACATAAATTTTCTTTGCTTACATTTGTTGTTGTTCTAAATTTTTTGCATACATAAACTCTAAAATTTTCTTTTTGTTGTGATCTATTTGCCTTATCTTTTTTGTTTACCAGAGATAAAGGGAAAAGTTAGAACTCAAGTTTTGATTTAAGGAAAAAGTACACATCTAAATTGGAAATGCACAAATGTAGAGAGAGATAATTCTAGAAAGTGTTTGTAACTTTTACGGATTGTAAAGTCTTTTTTGTTTTTATATATCCGGTTTTTCAATCGTTGGGAAAAAAAGGTTGAGGCGGGTGGATTTTTAGCTGAATGTTGTCAACCAATCCATAAGTCATTTCTTACAAAAGTATAGCCCGTTATGCATAATTGACCGATAAATCACTTTACAATCATCTATGATTGTTAGGTTAGTTTTTTTGTAAATGGGCAAAATAATGGCTGTTTTGGGTCGGGTAAATATCCCACCACACTCAAACTAGAGAATTTAATGAGGTTGGGATTCGTAGATCATCTGCATCGTTAACATGTTTCAAACATCCATATCCAGATTTAACACAAGTGCCAGATCAATTAGAAATCTCTTTCGTATGAAATTCCAAGCTACCAGGGTTGAACTAGTGGAATTTCGGAAACTTGGATATCAACACTTTTGTGTTGATTTGTGGTGTGTGAATAAATTTTCTTTGCTTATATTTGTTGTAGTTCTTAATTTTTTCCACACATAAACTATAAAATTTTCTTTTAGTTGAGATTTGTTCGTCTTATCTTTTTTGCTTTTGAGAGATAAAAGGAAAAGTGAAAACTCAAGTTTTGATTGAAGGAAAATGTATACACAAATGCACAAATGCACAAATGTAGAGAGAGATAATTCCAAAAAGTGTCTATAACTTTTAGGGATTATAAACTCTTTCTTGTTTTTATATATCAGGTTTTGCAATCGTCTTAAAACAAAGGGGGAGGTGGGGGAATTTTAGCTAAGTGTTGGCTCCCAATCAGTAAGTCATTTCTTACAAAAATATAGCCCGTTACGCATGATTGACCGATAAATCCCTTTACAATCATCTATGATTGTTCGGCCAAGTTTTTTTGTAAATGGGTAAAATAATGGCTTGTTTGGCTCGGGTAATGATCCCACCGCACCCAAACTTGAGAAAATAATGTGGTTTGGATCCATAGGTCATCTGCATCGTTAACATGTTTCAAACATGCATATCCACTTTTAAAACTTGTGCAGGATCAATTAGAAATCTCTTTCTTATAAAATTCCAAGCTATCAGGGTTGAACTAGTGGAATATCCCAAATTTGGATATCAAAACTCTCGTGTTCATTTGTGGTGTGTGAATAAATTTTCTTTTCTTACATTTTTTGATGTTCAAAAATTTTTTGCATAAATAAAATCTAAAATTTTCATTTTGTTGTGATCTGTTTGCCTTATCTTTTTGTTTACGAGAGATCAAGGGAAAAGTGAAAACTAAAGTTTTGATTTCAGGAAAAAGTATACATCTAAAAAGGAAAAGCACAAGTGTAGAGAGAGATAATTCCAAAAAGTGTCTGTAACTTTTAGGGATTTTAAACTCTTTCTACTTTTATATATCAGGTTTTTTAATCGGTGGGAAACAAAGGGGGAAGAGGGAGAAATTTTAGGTGAGTGTTGACTCCCAATCAATAAGTCATTTCTTACAAAAATATAACCCGTTACGCATGATTGGTTGATAAATCTCTTTACAATCATCTATGATTGTTAGGTCAGCTTTTTTGTAAATGCGCAAAATGATGGATTGTTTGGCTAGGGTAAATATCCTACCCCACCCAAACCTTAGAATTTAATGAGGTTTGGATCTGTAGGTCATCTGCATTTTTACCATGTTTCAAACATGCATATCCACATTTAAAACTTCTGCAGGATCAATTAGAAATCTCTTTCTTATAAAATTCCAAACAATCAGGGTTGAACTAGAGGAATTTCTCAAACTTGGATATCAAAACTTTTGTTTTCATTAGTTGTGTGTGAATAAATTTTCTTTGCTTATATTTGTTGTTGTTCTAATTTTTTTTCATACATAAACTCTGAAATTTTCATTTTGTTTGTGATGTGTTCACCTTATCTTTTTTGTTTACGAAAGATAAAGGGAAAAGTAAAAACTCAAGTTTTGATTTAAGGAAAGAGTATACATCTAAAATTGAAATGCAAAAAATGTAGAGAGAGATAATTCTAAAAACTGTCTATAACTTTTAGGGATTGTAAACTCTTTCTAGTTTTTATATATCAGGTTTTGCAATTGTTGGGAAAAAAATGGGGAGACGGGGGGATTTTTAGCTGAGTGTTGACTCCCGATCCATAAGTCATTTCTTACTAAAATATAGTCCATTACACATGATTGACCGATAAATCACTTTACAATCATTTATGATTGTTGGGTCAGCTTTTTTGCAAATGGGCAAAATAATCGCTTGTTTGGCTCGGTTAAATATCCCACCACACCCAAATTTGAGAATTTAATTTGGTTTGGATTCGTAGGACATCTGAAACTTTAACATGTTTCAAACATGCATATCCACATTTAAAACATATGCAGGATAAGTTAGATATCTCTTTCTTATAAAATTTCAAGCTATCTGGGTTGAATTAGTGGTATTTCCCAAACTAGGATTTCAAAAGTTTTTTGTTCATTTGTAGTGTGTGAATAAATTTTCTTTGCTTACATTTGTTGTTGTTCTATATTTTTTGCATACATAAACTCTAAAATTTTCATTTTTTTGTGATCTGTTTGCCTTGTCATTTTTGTTTACAAGAGATTAAGGGAAAAGTAAAAAGTCAAGTTTTTATTTAAGGAAACAGTGTACATCTAAAATGGCAATGCACACATGCAGAGAGAGATAATTCCAAAAAGTGTTTGTAACTTTTAGGGATTCTAAACTCTTTCTAGTTTTTATATATCAGGTTTTGCAATCGAAGGGAAAGAAAGGGGGAGGCGGGGAAATTTTTAGTTGAGTGTTGACTCCCAATCCAAAAGTCATTTCTTTAAAAAATATAGCACGTTACACATGATTGACTGATAAATCACTTTACAATCATCTATGATTGTTAGGTCAGCGTTTTTGTAAATGGGAAAAATAATGACTTGTTTGGCTCGGGTAAACATCCCACATCACCCAAACTTGAGAATTTAATGATGTTTGGATCCGATGGTCATCTACATCTTTAACATGTTTCAAGTGTTGAACTAGAGGAATTTCCCAAACTTGGATATAAAAACTTTTGTGCTCATTGGTGGCGTGTGAATAAATTTTCTTATCTGACACTTGTTGTTTTTCTAAATTTTTTGCATACATAAACTCTTAAATTTTCATTTTGTTGTGATCTGTTTGCCTTATCGTTTTTGTTTATGAGAGATAAAGGGAAAAGTGAAAACTCAAGTTTTGTTTTAAAGAAAAAGTATACATATAAAATGGAAATGCACAAATGTAGAGAGAAATAATTCCAAAAAGCGTCTGTAACTTTAAGGGATTGTAAACTCTTTCTAGTTTTTATATATTAGGTTTTGCAATCGTCGTGGAAAAAAGGGGGAGGTTGGGGATTTTTAGCTAAGTATTAACTCCCAATCCATAAGTCATTTTTTACAAAAATATAGCCCGTTACACATGATTGATCGAGAAAACACTTTACAATCATATATGATTGTTAGGTCAGCTTTTTTTTAAATGGGCAAAGTCATGGCTTGTTTGGCTCGGGTAAATATCCCACCGCACCCAAACTTTAGAATATAATGAGGTTTGGATCTGTTGGTCATCTACATCTTTAACATGTTTCAAGAATGCATATCCACATTTAAAACATGTGCAGGATCAATTAGAAATCTCTTTCTTATAAAATTCCAAGCAATCATGGTTGAACTAAAGGAATTTCGAAAACTTGGATATCAAAACATTTGTGTTGGTGGTGTGTGAATAAATTTTCTTTGCTTACGTTTGTTGTTGTTCAAAATTTTTTCATACATAAACTCTAAAATTTTCATTTAGTTATTATTTGTTTGACTTATCTTTTTTGTTTACGAGGGATTAAGGGAAAAGTGAAAACTCAAGTTTTTATTTATGGAAAAACTATACATCTAAAATAAAAATAGACAAATGTACAGAAAGATTATTCCAAAAAGTTTCTGTACCTTTTAGGTATTGTAAACTATTTAAAGTTTTCATATATCAGGTTTTGCAATCGTCGGGAAAAAAAGGTGGAGGCGGGGGGATTTTTTGCTGAGTGTCGACTCCCAATCCATAAGTCATTTCTTACAAAAATATATCCCGTTATACATCATCGATGGATAAATCACTTTACAATCATCTACGATTGTTAGGTCAGCTTTTTTGTAAATGGGCAAAATAATGGCTTGTTTGGCTCGGGTAAATATCCAACCGCACCCAAACTTGAGAATTTAATGAGGTTTGGATCCGTAGGTCATCTGCATCTTTAACATGTTTCAAGCATGCATATCTACTTTTAAAACATGTGCAAGATCAATTAGAAATCTTTTTCTTATAAAATTCTAAGCTATCAGGGTTGAACCAATGGAATTTCCAAAACTTGGATATCGAAAGTTATGTGTTAATTTGTGGAGTGTGAATTTTTTTTTTTTTTTTTTGCATACGTAAACTCTTAAATTTTCATTTTGTTGTTATCTGTTTGCCAAATCTTTTTTGTTTACAAGAGATAAAAGGAAAAGTGAAAACTCAAGTTTTGATTTATGGAAAAAGTATACATCTTAAATGGAAATGCACAAATGTGGAGTGAGATAATCCCAAAAAGTATCTGTAACTTTTATGGATTGTAAACTCTTTCTAGTTTTTATATATCAGGTTTTGCAATCGTCGGGAAACAAAGGGGGAGGTGGGGAAATTTTTAGATCAGTATTGACTCATAATCCATAAGCCATTTCTAACAAAAATATAGCCCGTTACGTATGATTGACTGATAAATCACTTTACAATCATCTATGATTGTTAGGTCAGCTTTTTTGTAAAAGGACAAAATAATGGCTTGTTTGGTTCAGGTAAATATCCCACCGCACCCCATCTTGAGAATTTAATGAGGTTAGAATCCGTTGGTTATCTATATCTTTAACATGTTTCAAGCATGCAAATCCACTTTTAAAACATGTGCAAGATCAATTAGAAATCTCTTCCTTATATAATTCCAAGCTATCAGGGTTGAATTAGTGGAGTTTCCCAAACTTGGATAACAAAATAGTTGTGTCCATTTGTGGTGTATAAATAAATTTTCTATGCTTAAATTTGTTGTTGTTCTAAATTTTTGGCATACATAAACTCTCAAATTTTCATTTTGTTGTGATCTGTTTGCCTTATCTTTTTTATTTACGAGAGAAAAAGGGATAACTAAAAACAAAAGTTTTGATATATGGAAAAAGTATAAATCTAAAATGGAAATGCACAAATGTAGAGAGAGGTAATTCCAACAAGTGTCAGTAACTTTTAGGAATTGTAAACTCTTTCTAGTTTTATATATTAGGTTTTGTAATCGTCGGGAACAAAAGGGGGAGGCGGGGGGGTTTTTAGCTGAGTGTTGACTCCAAATCCATAAGTCATTTCTTACAATAATATAGTCTGTTACACATAATTGATTGAGAAATCACTTTACAATCAACTATGATTGTTAGGTCACCTTTTTTGTAAATGGGCAAAATAACGGATTGTTTGGCTCGGATAAATATCCCACCGCACCAAAACTTGAGAATTTAATGAGGTTTGGATTTGTAGGATTTCTGCATCTTTAACATGTTTCAAGTATGCATATCCACATTTAAAACTTGTGCATGATCAATTACATATGTCTTTCTTATAAATTCCAAGCTATCAGGGTTGAACTAGTGGAATTTCCCAAACTAGGATTTCAAAAATTTTGTGTTCATTTGTGGTGTGTGAATAAATTTTCTTTGCTTACATTTGTTGTTGTACTAAATTTTTTGCATACATAAACTCTAAAATTTTCATTTTGTTGTGATTTGTTTGCCTTTTTTTTTTTTACAAGAGATAAAGGGAAAAGTCAAATCTCAAGTTTTGATTTAAGGAAAAAGTATACATCTAAATTGGAAATGCATAAATATTGAGAGAGATAATTCCAAAATGTGTCTATAACTTTTAGAGATTGTAAACTCTTGCCAATTTTTATATATCAGGTTTTGCAATCGGTGGGAAACAAAAGCGCAGGCAGGGTAAATTTTAGTTGAGTATTGACTCCCAATCCATAAGTCATTTCTTACAAAAATATAGCCTGTTACGCATGATTGACCGATAAATCACTTTACAATCTTCATTGATTGTTAGGTCAATGTTTTTGTAAATAGGCAAAATTAAAGCTTGTTTGGCTCGAGTAAATATCCTACCACACCCAAACTTGAGAATTTAATGAGTTTTGATCCAGAGGTCATCTGCATCTTTAACATGTTTCAAACATGCATATCCACATTTAAAACAAGTGAAGCATCAATTAAAAACCTCTTTCTTATAAAATTCCAAGCTATAAGGGTTGAACTAGTGGAATTTCCCAAACTTTGATATCAAAACTTTTGTGTTCATTTGTGGTGTGTGAATAAATTTTCTTTGCTTACATTTCCTTTTGTTCTAAATTTTTTGCATACATAAACTCTAAAATTTTCATTTTGTTGTGATCTGTTTGTCTTATCTTTTTTATTTACGAAAGAAAAAGGGAAAACTAAAAACTGAAGTTTTGATGTATGGAAAAAGCATACATCTAAAATGGAAATGAACAAATGTAGATAGAGATAATTCAAAAAAGTGTCTGTAACTATTATGGATTGTTAACTCTTTCCTGTTATTTTATATCAGGTTTTACAATCGTCGGGAAAAAAAAGGGGGAGACGAGGGGATTTTTAGCTGAGTGTGGACTACAAATCCATAAGTCATTTCTTATAAAAATATAGTTCATTACGCACCATTGACTGAAAAATCACTGTACAATCATCTACGATGGTTAGGTCAGCTTTTTAGAAAATGGGCAAAATAATGGCTTGTTTGCCTCGGGTAAATATCCTACCGCACCCAAACTTGAGAATTTAATGAGGTTTGGATTCATAGGATCTCTGCATCTTTAAAATGTTTCAAGCATGCATATCCACATTTAAAACATGTGCAGGATCAATTAGAAATTTCTTTCTTATAAAATTCCAAGCTAACAGGGTTGAACTAGTGGAATTTCCCAAACTAGGACTTCAAAACTTTTGTGTTCATTTGTGGTGTGTGAATAAATTTTCTTTGCTTACATTTGTTGTTGTACTAAATTTTTTACATACATAAACTCAAAAATTTTTATTTTGTTGTGATCAGTTTGCCTTATCTTTTTTTTTTTACGAGAGATAAAGGGAAAAGTGAAAACTCAAGTTTTGATTTAAGGAAAAAGTATACGTCTAAATTGGAAATGCACAAATGTAGAGAGAGATAATGCCAAAAAGTGTCTGTAACTTTTAGGGAATGTAAACTCATTCCAATTTTTATATATCAGGTTTTGCAATCGGTGGGAAACAAAAGGGGAGGCGGGGGAAATTTTAGTTGTGTGTTGACTCCCAATCCATAACTCATTTCTTTCAAAAATATAGCCTGATACACATGATTGACCGCTAAATCACATTAAAATCATCTATGATTGTTAGGTCAACTTTTTTGTAAATGGGCAAAATTAAAACTTGTTTGGCTCGGGTAAATATCCTACCGAACCCAAATTTGACAATTTAATGAGGTTTGGATCCGTAGGTCATCTACATCTTTAACATGTTTCAAACATGCATATCCACATTTAAAACAAGTGCAGGATCAATTAAAAATCTCTTTCTTATAAAAATCCAAGCTATAAGGATTGAACTAGTGGAATTTCCAAAACATGGATATCAAAACTTTTGTGTTCATTTTTGGTGTGTGAACAAATTTTCTTTGCTTACATTTGTTGTTTTTCTATATTTTTGCACACATAAACTATTAAATATTCATTTTGTTGAGATCTATTCGCCTTTTCTTTTTTGTTTACGAGAGATAAAGGGAAATGTGAAAATTCAAGTTTTGATTTAAGGAAAAAGTATACATATAAAATGGAAATGCACAAAAGTAGAGAAAGATAATTCTAAAAAAGGTTTGTAACTTGAAGTGATTGTAATCTCTTTCTAGTTTTTATATATTAGGTTTTGCAATCGACGTGCAAAAAAGGGGGAGGCGGTGGATTTTCTGCTGAGTATGGACTCCCAATTAATAAGTCATTTCCTACAAAAATATAGCTCGTTACGCATGATTGACCGATAAGTCACTTTACAATCATTTATGATTGATAGGTTAGCTTTTTTGTAAATGGGATAAATAATGGCTGTTTGGCTCATATAAATATCCCACCGCACCCAAACTTGAGAATTTAATGAAGTTCAGATCCGTAGGTCATCTCCATCTTTAACATGTTTCAAATATGCTTATCCACATTTAAAACATGTGCAGGATCAATTAGAAATCTTTTTCTTATAAATTTTCAAGCTATCAGGGTTTTACTAGTGGAATTTCCTAAACTTGGATAGCAAAACTTTTGTGTTGATTTTTGGTGGGTGAATAAATTTTTTTTGCTTGCATTTTTTTTTTCTAAATTTTTTGCATACATAAACTCTAAATTTTTCATTTTTTTTGTGATATGTTTGACTTATCTTTTTGTTTAAGAGAGATAAAGGGAAAAGTGAAAACTCAAGTTTTGATATAAGGAAAAAGTATACATTTAAAATGGAAATGTACAAATGTAGAGAGAGATAATTCCAAAAAGTGTGTGTAACTTTTAGGAATTGTAAACTCTTTCTAGTTTTTATATAACAGGTTTTGGAATCGTCTGGAAACAGAGGGGGAGGTGAGGGAATTTTTAGCTGAGTGTTGACTCCCAATCCGTAAGTCATTTCTTAAAAAAATATCGCCCGTTACACATGATTGACCGATAAATCCCTTTACAATCATCTATGATTGTTAGGTCAGCTTTTTTGTAAATGGGCAAAATAATGGCTTGTTTGGGTCGGGTAGATATCCCCCCACACTCAAACTTGAGAATTTAATGAAGTTTCGTACCGTAGGTCATCTGCGTCTTTAACCTGTTTCAAGCATGCATATCCATGTTTAAAACATGTGCAGGATAAATTAAAAATCACTTTCTTATAAAATTTCAACCTATCAGACTTGAACTAGAGGAATTTCCCAAACTTGGATATAAAAAACTTTTGTGTTCATTTTGTTGTGATCTGTTCGCGTTATCTTTTTTGTTTACGAGAGATAAAGGGAAAAGTGAAAGCTTAAGTTTTGATTTAAGGAAAAAGTATACATCTAAAATGGAAATGCAAAAATGTAGAGAGACATAATTCATAAAAGTCGTTGTAAATTTTAAGGATTGTAAACACTTTCTACTTTTTATATGTCAGGTTTTGCAATCGTAAGGAAACAAAGAGGGAGGCGGGGGGATTTTTAGCTGAGTGTTTTCCCCCAATCCCTAAGTCATTTCTTACAAAAATATAGCCCATTACACATGATTGACCGATAAATCACTTTACAATCATCTGAGATTGTTAGGTCAAATTATTTGTAAAAGGGAAAAATAATAGCTTGTTTGGCTCAGGTAAATATCCCACCGCACCCAAACTTTAGAATTTAATGAGGTTTAGGTCCGTTGTTCATTTGAATCTTTAACATGTTTCAAGCATGCATATCCACATTTAAAACATGTGCAGGATCAATTAGAAATCTCTTTCTTATAAAATTCCAACCTATCAGAATTGAACTAGAGGATTTTCCCAAACTTGGATATAAAAACTTTTGTGTTCATTTGTGGAGTGTGAATAAATTTTCTTATGTTACATTTGTTGTTGTTCTAACTTTTTTGCATGCATAAACTCTAAAATTTTCATTTTGTTGTGATCTGTTTGCCTTATCTTTTTTTTTTACAAGAGATAAAGGGAAAAGGGAAAACTCAAGTTTTGATGTAAGGAAAAAGTATACATATAAAATGTAAATGCAAAAGTGTAGAGAGAGATAATTCCAAAAATTGTCTGTAATGTTAAGGGATTATAAACACTTTTTAGTTTTTATATATCAAGTTTTTCAATGGTCGGGAAAAAAGGGGCAGGTGGTGGATTTTTAGCTGAGTGTTGACTCCCAATTCATAAGTCATTTCTTAAAAAAAAATAGCCCGTTATGCATGATTGACCGATAAATCCCTTTATAATCATCTATGATTTTTAGGTCAGCGGTTTTGTATATGGAAAAAATAATGGCTTGTTTGGCTCGGATAAATAACCCATTGCACCCAAACTTGAGAATTTAATGAGGTTCAGATCCATACGTCATCTACATCTTTAACATATTTCAAGCATGCATATCTACTTTTAATACATGTGCAGGATCAATTAGAAATATTTTTCTTATAAAATTCCAAGCTATCATGGTTGAACCAGTGGAATTTCCGAAACTTGGATGTCAAAACTTTTGTGTTCATTTGTGTTGTGTGAATAAATTTTCTTTGCTTACATTTGTTGTTGTTCTATATTTTTTTCATGCATAAACTCTAAAATTTTCATCTTGTTGTGATCTATTTGCCTTATCTTTTTTGTTTACGAGAGATAAAGTTAAAAGTGAAAACTCAAGTTTTCATTTAAGAAAAAAGTATACATCTTAAATGGAAATGCACAAATGTGGAGAGAGAGAATTCCAAAAAAGTGTCTGTAACTTTTAGGGATTGTAAACTCTTTCTAGTTTTTATATATAAGGTTTTGCAATCGTCGGTAAAGAAAGGGGGAGGTGAGGGAATTTTTAGATGAGTGTTGACTCCCAATCCATCAGTCATTTCGTATAAAAATATAGTCCATTACTCATGATTGACCGATAAATCACTTTACAATCATCTATGATTCTTAGGTCAGCTTTTTTGTAAATGGGTAAAATAATGGCTTGTTTGGGTCGGCTAAATATCCCACCGCACCGAAACTTTAGAATTTAATGAGGTTTGGATCCATAGATCATCTGCATCTTTAACATGTTTCAAGCATGAATATCCACATTTAAAACATGAGCAGGATCAACTAGAATTCTCTTTCTGATAAAATTCCAAGCTATCAGGGCTGAACTAGTGGAATTTCCCAAACATGGATATCAAAACTTTTGTGTTTATTTCTGATGTGTGAATAAATTTTCTTTGCTTACATTTGTTGTTGTACTAAATTTTTTGCATACTTAAACTCTAAAATCTTCATTTTGTCATGATCTGTTAGCTTTATCTTTTTTGTTTACGAGAGAAAAGGGGAAAAAGTGAAATTGAAGTTTTGATGTAACGAAAAAGTAAACATCTAAATTGGAAAAGCACAAATGTAGAGAGAGATAATTTCAAAAAGTGTCTTTAACTTTTAGGAATTGTAAACTCTTCCTAGTTTTTAAATATCAGGTTTTGCAATCATGGGGAAACAAAGGGGGAGGAGGGGAATTTTTAGTGTTGACTCCTAATCCATAATTCATTTGTTAGAAAAATATAGCCCGTTACGCATGATTGACCCATAAATCACTTTATTATCATCTATGCTTGTTAGGTCAGTTTTTTTTTAAATGGGAAAAATAATGGCTTGTTTGGCTCGGTAAAATATCCCACCGTACCCAAATTTGAGAATTATTGAGGTATTCATAGATCATCTGCATCTTTAACATGTGATGGATCAATTAGAAATCTCCTTCTTATAAAATGCCAAGCTATCTAGGTTGAGCTACAAGAATTTCCCAAACTTGGATATCAAAACTTTCTTGTTCAATTCTGGTGTGTGAATAAATTTTCTTAGCTTATATTTGTTGTTGTACTAAACTTTTTGCATGCATAAACTCTAAAATTTTCATTTTGTTGTGATAAGTTTTCTTTTTCTTTTTTTTTTTATGAGAGATAAAGGGAAAAGTGAAAACTCAAGTTTTGATTTATGGAAAAAGAATACATCTAAAATGGAAATGCACAAATGTAGAGAGAGATAATTCCAAAAAGTGTCTGTAACTTTTAGATATTTTAAAGTCTTTCTAGTTTATATATATCAGGTTTTGCAATCAGTGGGAAAAAAAGGTGGACGCAAGGGTTTTTTTAGCTGAGTGTTGACACCCAATCCATAAGTCATTTCTTACTAAAATATAGTCCGTTACGCATGATTGACCGATAAATCACTTTACAATCATGTATGATTGTTAGGTCAGCTTATTTGCAAATGGGCAAACTTGAGAATTTAATGAGGTTTGGATTCGTAGGACGTCTGCATCTTTAACATGCTTCAAACATGCATATCCACATTTAAAACATGTGCAGGATCAATTAGAAATATCTTTCTTATAAAATTCCAAGCTATCAGGGTTGAATTAGTGGAATTTCCAAAACTAGGATTTTAAAACTTTTGTGTTCATTTGTGGTGTGTGAATAAATTTTCTTTGCATACATTTGTTGTTGTTCTAAATTTTTTGCATACATAATCTCTAAAATTTTCATTTTTTTGGGATCTGTTTGCCTTGTCATTTTTGTTAAGAGATTATGGGAACAATAAAAACTCAAGTTTTTATTTAAGGAAAAAGTATATATCTAAAATGGAAATGTACAAATGCAAAGAGAGATAATTCCAAAAAGTGTCTATAACTTTTAGGGATCGTAAATTTTTTCTTGTTTTTATATATCAGGTTTTGTAATCGAAGGGAAAGAATGGGGGAGGCGGGGGAATTTTTAGCGGAGTATTGACTCCCAATCCAAAAGTCATATCTATCAAAAATATAGCTCGTTACACATGATTGACCGATAAATCACTTTACAATCATCTATGATTGTTAGGTCAGCGTTTATGTAAAAGGGAAAAATAATGGCTAGTTTGGCTCGGGTAAACATCCCACCGCATCCAAACTTGAGAATTTAATGATGTTTGGATCCATTGGTCATCTACAACTTTAACATGTTTCAAGTGTGCATATCCACATTTAAAACATTTTCAAGATCATTTAGAAATCTCTTTCTTATAAAATTCTATCATATCAGGGTTGAACTAGAGGAATTTCCCGAACTTGGATATAAAAACTTTTATGCTCATTGGTGGTGTGTGAATAAATTTTCTTATCTGACATTTGTTGTTGTTCCAAATTTTTTGCATACATAAACTCCAAAATTTTCATTTGGTGTGACCTATTCGCCTTATCTTTTTTATTTACGAGAGATAAAGGGAAAAGTGCAAACTCAAGTTTTGATTAAAAGAAAAAGTATACATATAAAACGGAAACGCACAAATGTAGAGAGAGATAATTCCAAAAAGTGTCTGTAACTTTAAGGGATTGTAAACTCTTTCTAGGTTTTATATATCAGGTTTTGCATTCGACGTGCAAAAAATGGGGAGGGGGGGGGGGGGATTTTTAGCTGATTGTTGACTCCCAATCCATAAGTTATTTCTTAAAAAAATATAGCCCGTTACGTATGATTGACCAAGAAAACACTTTACAATCATCTATGATTGTTAGGTCAGCTTTTTTGTAAATGGGCAAAGTAATTGCTCGTTAGGCTCGGGTAAATATGCGACCGCACCCAAACTTGAAAATTTAATGAGGTTTGGATCCGTTGGTCATCTGCATCTTTAACATGTTTCAAGCATGCATATCCACATTTAAAACATGTGCATGATCAAATAGAAATCTCTTTCTTTTAAAATTCCAAGCTATCAAGGTTGAACTAGAGGAATTTCTAAAACTTGGACATCAAAACATTTGTGTTCATTAGTTGGTGTGAATAAATTTTCTTTGCTTACATTTGTTGTTGATCTAAATTTTTTCATACATAAACTCAAAAATTTTCTTTTTGTTGTGATTTGTTTGACTTATCTTTTTTGTTTACGTGGGATTAAGGGAAAATTGAAAACTTAAGTTTTGATTTAAGGAAAAAGTATACATCTAAAATAAAAATAGACAAATGTACAGAGAGATAATTCCAAAAAGTGTATGTACCTTTTAGGGATTGTAAACTATTTAAAGTTTTTATATATCAGTTTTTGCAATAGTCGGGAAAAAAATGGGTAGGCGGGGGGATTTTTAGCTGAGTGTCGACTCCCAATCCATAAGTCATTTCTTAAAAAAATATAGCCCGTTACGAATGATTGATGGATAAATCACTATACAATCATCTATGATTGTTAGGTCAGCTTTTTTTGTAAATGGGCAAAATAATGGCTTGTTTTGCTAGGGTAAATATCCCACCGCACCCAAACTTGAGAATTTAAAGAGGTTTGGATCTGTAGGTCATCTGCATCTTTAACCTGTTTCAAGGATGCATATCTACTTTTAAAACATGTGCAGGATCAATAAGAAATCTCTATCTTATAAAATTCCAAGCTATCAGGGTTGAACCAGTGGAATATCCGAAACATGGATATCAAAAGTTATGTGTTCATTTGTGGAGTGTGAATGTATTTTCTTTGCTTACATTTGTTGTTGTTCTAATATTTTTACGTACATAAAATCTTAAATTTTCATTTTGTTGTTATCTATTTGCCATATCTTTTTTGTTTACGAGAGATCAAAAGGAAAAGTGAAAACTCAAGTTTTGATTTAAGGAAAAAGTAAACATCTTAAATGGAAATACACAATTGTAGAGAGAGATAATTCCAAAAAAGTATCTGTAACTTTTAGGGATTGTAAACTCTTTCTAGTTTTTATATATCAGGTTTTGCAATCGTCGAAAAACAAAGGGGGAGGCGGGGGAATTTTTAGATGAGTATCGACTCCTAATCCATAGGTCATTTCTGAAAAAAATATAGTCGGTTACGCATGATTGACCGATAAATCACTTTACAATCATCTATGATTATTGGGTCAGCTTTTTTTGTAAAAGGGCAAAATAATGGTTTGTTTGGCTCAGGTAAATATCCCACCGCACCCAAACATTAGAATTTAATGAGGTTTGGATCCGTAGGTCATCTGCATCTTTAACATGTTTCAAGCATGCATATTCACTTATAAAACATGTGCAAGATCAATTAGAAATCTCTTTCTTATATAATTCCAAGCTATATGGGTTGAACTAGTGAAATTTCCCAAACTTGTTGTGTCCATTTGTGGTGTGTGAATAAATTTTCTATGCTTACATTTGTTGTTGTTCTAAATTTTTTGCTTACATAAAATCTAAAATTTTCATTTTGTTGTGATCTGTTAGCCTTATCTTTTTTTTTTTACAAGAGATAGAGGAAAAAGTGGAAACTCAAGTTTTGATTTAAGAAAAAAGTATACATCTAAATTGGAAATGCACAAATGTAGAGAGAGATAATTCCAAAAAGTGTCAGTAACTTTTAGGGATTGTAAACTCTTTCCAATTTTTATATATCAGGTTTTGCGATCGATGGGAAACAAAAGGGGAGGCGGGGGAAATTTTAGTTGAGTGTTGACTCCCAATCCATAAGTCATTTCTTAAAAAAATATAGCCCGTTACGCATGATTGATCGATAAATAAATTTACAATCATCTATGATTGTTAGGTTAGATTTTTTGTAAATGGGCAAAATTAAAGCTTGTTGGGCTCTAATAAATATCCCACCGCACCCAAACTTGAGAATTTGATGAGGTTTGGATCCGTAGATCTTCCGCATCTTTAACATGTTTCAAGCATGCATATCCACATTTAAAAAATGTGCAGGATCAATTAGAATTCTCTTTCTGATAAAATTCCTAGCTATCAGGGCTGAACTAGTGGAATTTCCCAAACTTCGATATCAAAACTTTCGTGTTTATTTCTGATGTGTGAATAAATTTTTTTTGCTTATATTTGTTGTGGTACTAAATTTTTTGCATACTTAAACTATAAAATTTTCATTTTGTTGTGATCTGTTAGCTTTATAATTTTTTTTTTATGAGAGAAAAAAGGAAAAGTGAAAATTGAAGTTTTGATGTAACGAAAAAGTAAACATCTAAAATGGAAATTCACAAATGTAGAGAGAGATAATTCCAAAAAGTGTCTTTAACTTTTAAGGATTATAAACTCTTCCTAGTTTTTAAATTTCAGGTTTTGGAATCGTGGGGAAACAAAGGGGGGGGGGGGGGGGCAGGGGAATTTTTAGCTGAGTGTTGACTCCCAATCAATAATTCATTTCTATGAGTGTTAGGTCAGCATTTTTTTAAATGGGCAAAATAATAGTTTTTTGGGTCGGGTAAATATCCCACTGCACCCAAACTTGAGAATTTAATGAGGTTTGGATCCATTGGTTATGTACATCTTTAACATGTTTCAAGCATGCATATCCACAATTAAAACATGTGCAGGATCAATTAGAAATCTCTTTCTTATAAAATTCTAAGATATCTGGGTTGAACTAGTGGAATTTCTTAAACTTGGATATCAAAACTTTTTTGTTCATAAGTGGTGTGTGGATAAATTTTCTTTGCTTACATTTGTTGTTGTTCTAAATTTTTTGCATACATAAACTCTTAACTTTTCATTTTTTTTGGATTTGTTTGATTTATCTTTTTTGTTTACGAGAGATAAAGGGAAAAGTGAAAACTGAAGTTTTGATTTAAGGAAAAAGTATACATCTAAAATGGAAACGCACAAATGTAGAGAGATATAACTCCGAAAAGTGTTTGTAACTTTTAGGGATTGTAAACTCTTTCTAGTTTTTATATATCAAGTTTTGCAATCGTGGGGGAAAAAAGGGGGAGGCGTGGTGATTTTTTGTTGAGTGTTGACTCCCAATCCTCAAGTTATTTCGTTAAAAAATATAGTCCGTTATGCATTATTGACCAATAGCTCACTTTACAATCATCTATGATTTTTAGGTCAGCCTTTTTGTAAATGGGCAAAATAATGGCTAGTTTGGCTCGGGTAAATATCCCACCGTACCCAAAATTGAGCATTTAATGAGGGTTTGGATCTGTAGGTCATCTGCTTCTTTAACATGTTGAAAACATGCATATCTACTTTTGATACATATGTAGGATCAATTAGAAATCTCTTTCATATAAAATTCCAAGCTATCAGGGTTGAACTAGTGGAATTTCCCAAACTTGGATATCAAAACTTTAGTGTTCATTTGTGGTGTGTTAATAAATTTTATTTGCGTACATTTGTTATTGTTCTAAATTTTTTGCATACATAAACTCTAAAATTTTCATCTTGCTATAATTTGTTTGCCTTATCTTTTTTGTTTACGAGAGATAAAGGGAAAAGTGAAAACTCAAGTTTTGATTTAAGCAAAAAGTATACATCTTAAATGGAAATGCACAAATGTGGAGAGAGATAATTCCAAAAAATTGTCTGTAACTTTTAGCGATTGTAAACTCTTTCTAGTTTTTATATATAAGGTTTTGCAATCGACGAGAAACAAAGGGGGAGGCGAGGGAATTTTTAGATGAGTGTTGACTCCCAATCCATCAGTAATTTCTTACAAAAATATAGCCCATTACGCATGATTGAACGACAAATCACTTTACAATCATTTATGATTATTAGGAGAGCTTTTTTGTAAATGGGCAAAATAATGGCTTGTTTGGCTCGGGTAAATATCCCACCGCACCCAAACTTGAGAATTTAATGAGGTTTGGATCTGTAGGTCATCTGCATCTTTAACTTGTTTCAAGCATGCATTTCCACTTTTAAAACATGTGCAGGACCAATTAGAAATCTCTTTCTTACGAAATTTCAATTTATCAGGGTTGAACTAGTGGAATTTCCCAAACATGGATATCAAAACTTTTGTGTTCATTTGTGGTGTGTGATTAAATTTTCTTTGCCTACATTTGTTGTTGTTCTAAATTTTTTGCATACATCAACTTAATGTTGTTGTGATCCGTTTACCTTATCTTTTTTGTTTATGAGAGAAAAAGGGAAAAGTAAAAACAGAAGTTTTGATGTAAGGAAAAGTATACATCTAAAATGGAAATGCACAAATGTAGAGAGAGATAATTCCAAAAAGTGTCTTTAACATTTAGGGATTGTAAACTCTTCCAAGTTTTTAAATATCAGGTTTTGCAATCATGGGGAAACTAAGGGGGAGGAGGGGGAATTTTTAGCTGAGTGTTGACTCCCAATCCATAATTCGTTTCTTACAGAAATATAGTTCGTTAGGCATGATTGACCGATAAATCACTTTACAATCATCTATGATTGTTAGGTCATCTTTTTTTAAAAAATGGGCAAAATAATGGCTTGTTTGGCTCGGGTAAACATCCCACCATACCCAAAGTTGAGAATTTAATGAGATTTGGATCCGTAAATCATTTGCATCTTTAACATGTTTCAAGCATGCATATCAACATTTAAAACATGTGATGGCTCAATTAGATATCTCTTTCTTACAAAATGCCAAGCTATCTGGGTTGAACTACTAGAATTTCCCAAACTTGGATATCAAAACTTTTTCTAGTGTGAGAATAAATTTTCTTTGCTTACATTTGTTGTTGTGCTAATTTTTTGCATACATAAACTCTAAAATTTTCATTTTGTTGTGAACTGTTTGTTTTATCTTTTTTGTTGACGAGAGATAAAGGAAAAAGTGAAATCTCAAGTTTTGATTTATGGACAAAGAATACATCTAAAATGGAAATGCACAAATATAGAGAGAGAAAATTCCAAAAAGTGTCTGCAACTTTTAGATATTGTAAAGTCTTTCTAGTTTTTATATATCAGGTTTTACAATCGGTGGGAAAAAAAGGGGGAGGCGGGGGAAATTTTAGTTCAGTGTTGACTCCCTATCCATAAGTCATTTCTTTCAAAAATATAGTCCGTTACGCAAGATTGATCGATAAATCACATTACAATCATCTATGATTGTTAGATCAGCTTTTTTGTAATTATGCAAAATAATGGCTTGTTTGGCTCGGGTAAATATCCTACCGCACCTAAATTTGAGAATTTAATAAGGTTTTGATCCGTAGGTCATCTACATTTTTAAGATGTTTCAAGCTTGCATATCCACATTTAAAACTTGATCAATTAGAAATCTCTTTATTATTAAATTCCAATCTATCAAGGTTGAACTAGTGGAATTTCTCAAACTTGGATATCAAAACTTTTGTGTTCATTTGTGGTGTGTGAAAAAATTTTCTTTGCTTACATTTGTTGTTGTTCTAAATTTTTTGCATACATAAACTATAAAATTTTCATTTTGTTGAGATTTGTTCGCCTTATCTTTTTTGTTTACGAGAGATAAAGGGAAAAGTGAAAACTCAAGTTTCTATTTAAGGAAAAAGTATACATATAAAATGGAAATGCACGATTGTAGAGTGAGCAATTTCCAAAAATTGTCTGTAACTTTAAGGGATTGTAAACTCTTTCTAGTTTTTATATATCAGGTTTTGCAATCGTCGTGAAAAAATGGGGTGGCGGGGGGATTTTTAGGTGAGTGTTGACTCCCTATCCATAAGTCATTTCTTAAAAAAATATAGCCCGTTACGCGTGATTGACCGATAAATCACTTTACAATCATCTATGATTGTTAGGTGTGCTTTTTTATAAATGGAAAAAATAATGGCTTGTTTGGCTCGAGAAAATATCCCACCGCACCCAAACTTGAGAATTTAATGAGGTTTAGACCCATAGGTCATCTGCATCTTTAACATGTTTCAAACATGCATATCCACATTTAGAACTAGTGCAGGATCAATTAGAAATCTCTTTCTTATAAAATTCCAATCTATCTGGGTTGAACGAGTGGAATTTCTCAAACATGGATATCATAAGTTTTGTGTTCACTTATGGTGTGTGAATAAATTTTCTTTGCTTATTTTAATTGTTGTTCTAAATTTTTGGCATACATAAACTATAAAATTTTCATTTTTTTGGAGATCTGTTCGTTTTATCTTTTTAGTTTATGAGAGATAAAGGGAAAATTGAAAACTCAAGTTTTTATTTAAGGAAAATGTATACATCTAAAATGGAAATGCAGAAATGTAGAGAGAGATAATTCAAAAAAGTGTTTGTAAGTTTTAGGGATTGTAAACTCTTTCTTGTTTTTATATATCAGGTTTTACAATTGTCGGGAAAAAAGGGGGAGGCAGGGGGATTTTTAGCTAAGTGTTGTATCCCAATCCAAATGTCATTTTTCAAAAAAATATAGCTCGGTACGTATATTTGACCAATAAATCACTTTACAATCACCGATGATTGTTAGGTCAGCTTTTTTGTAAATGGGCAAAATAATGGCCTGTTTCGCTTGGGTAAATATCCCACCGCACCCAAACTTGTGAATTTAATGAGGTTTGTATCTGTAGGTCATCTGCATGTTTAACATGTTTCAAACATGCATATCCACATTTAAAACAAATGCAGGATCAATTAGAAATCTATTTCTTATAAAATTCCAAGCTTTGAGGATTGAACTAGTGGAATTTCCCAAACTTGGATATCAAAACTTTTCTTTCAATTTGTGGTGTGTGAATAAATTTTCGTTGCTTACATTTGTTGTTGTTCGCCTTAAATTTTTTGTTTACAAGAGATAAACGGCAAAATGAAGACTCAATTTTTTATTTAAGGAAAATGTATACATCTAAAATGGAAATGCACAAATTTAGAGAGAGATAATTCCAAAAAGTGTCTATAACTTTTGGGGATTGTCAACTCTTTCTAGTCTTTATATATCAGGTTTTGCAATCGTCGTGCAAAAAAGGGGTGTCGGGAGATTTTTTGCTGAGTGTTGACTCCCAATCCATAAGTCATTTCTTATAAAAATATAGCCCGTTACGCATGATTGACCGATAAATCACTTTACAATCATCTATGATTGTTAGGTCAACTTTTTTGTAAATGGGAAAAATAATGGCAGGTTTGGCTCGGTTAAATATCCCACAACACCCAAACTTGAGAATTTAATGAGGTTTAGATCCGTAGGTCATGTGCATCTTCAACATGTTTCGAACATGCTTATCCACATTTACAACATGTGCTGGATCAATTAGAAATCTCATTCATAAAATTCCAAGCTATCAGTGTTGAACTAGTGGAATTTCTAAAACGTGGATATCAAAACTTTTGTGTTCATTAGTGGTGTGTGAATAAATTTTCTTTGCATACATTTGTTGTTGTTCTAAATTTTTTACATACATAAACTCTTAAATTGTCATTTTGTTGTGATCTATTTGACTTATCCTTTTTGTTTATAAGAGATAAAGGGAAAAGTGAAAACTCTAGTTTTGATTTAAGGAAAAAGTAAACGTCTAAAATGGAAATGCACAAATTTAGAGAGAGATAATTCAAAAAAGTGTCTGTAACATTTAGGGATTGTAAACTCTTTCTAGTTTTTATATATCAGGTTTTGCAATCATCGAGGAAAAAAGGGGGAGGGGGGGGGGGATTTTTAGCTGAGTGTTGACTCCCAATCCATAAGTCATTTCTTACTAAAATATAGCCCGTTACGCATGATTGACCGATAAATCACTTTATAATCGTCTGTGATTGTTAGGTCATCTTTTTTGTAAATGTGAACAATAATGTCTTGTTTGGCTCGGGTAAATAATGATTGAGGTTTGGACACGTAGGTCATCTGCAACTTTAACATATTTGAAGCATGCATATATACTTTTAAAACATGTACAGGATCAATTAGAAATCTTTTTCTTATAAAATTCCAAGCTATCAAGGTTGAACCAGTGGAATTTCCCAAACTTGGATATCAAAACTTTTGTGTTCATTTGTAGTTTGTGAATAAATTTTCTTCGCATATATTTTTTGTTTCTCTAAATTTTTTGCATACATAAACTCTACAATTTTCATTTTGTTGTGATATGCCTTATCTTTTTTTTTACGAGAGATAAAGGGAAAAGTGAAAACTCAAGTTTTGATTTAAGGAAAAAGTATACATCTTAAATGGAAATGCACAAATGTGGAGAGAGATAATTCCAAAAAACTATCTGTAACTTTTAGGGATTCTAAACTCTTTCTAGTTTTTATGTATCAGGTTTTGCAATTGTCAAGAAACAAAGGGGGAGGCGGAGGAATTTTTAGATGAGTGTTAACTGCCAATCCATAAGTCATTTCATTCCTTAATATAGCCCATTACGCATGATTGACCGATCAATCACTTTACAATCATTTATGATTGTTAGGTTAGCTTTTCTGTAAATGGGAAAATTAATGGCTTGTTTGGCTCGGGTAAATATCCCTCCGCACCCAAACATGAGAATTTAATGAGGTTTGGATCCATAGGTCATCTACATCTTTAACATGTTTCAAGCATGCATATCCACTTTTAAAACATGTACAGGATCAATTAGAAATCTCTTTCTTATAAAATTTCAAGCTATTAGGGTTGAATTAGTGGAATTTCCGAAACTTGGATATCAAAACTTTTATGTTCATTTTTGGTGTGTGAATAAATTTTATTTGCTTACATTTGTTGTTTTTCTAAATTTTTTGCATGCATAAACTATAAAATTTTCATTTTGTTGTGATCCGTTTGGCTTATCTTTTTTGTTTAGGAGAGAAAAGGGGAAAGTGAAAACTGAAGATTTGATGTAAGGAAAAAGTATACATCTAAAATGGAAATGTACAAATGGAGAGAGAGATAATTCCAAAAAGTGTCTGTAACTTTTAGGGATTCTAAACTCTTTCTAGATTTGATATATCAAGTTTTGCAATCATCGGTAAAAAAAGGGAGAGGCGTTGGGTTTTTTAGTTGAGTGTGGACACCCAATCCTTAAGTCATTTCGTTCAAAAATATAGCCCGTTACGTATTATTGACCGATAGCTCACTTTACAATCATCTATGATTGGTATGTCAGCTTTTTGTAAATGGGCAAAATAATGGCTAGTTTGGCTCGGGTAAATATCCCACCACACCCAAACTTGAGAATTTAATGAGGTTTGGATCCATAGGTCATCTGCGTCTTTAACCTGTTTCAAGCCTGCATATCTACTTTGAATACATGTGCATGATCAATTAGAAATCTCTTTCTAATAAAATTCCAAGCTATCAGGGTTGAACTAGTGGAATTTCTCAAATTTGGATGTCAAAACTTTTCTGTGAATAAATTTTCTTTGATTACATTTATTGTTGTTCTAAAATTTTTGCAGTAAACTCTAAAATTTTCATCTTGTTGTAATTTGTTTGCCTTATCTATTTTATTTACAAAAGATAAAGGGAAAAGTGAAAACTCAAGTTTTGATTTAAGGAAACCATATACATCTAAAATGGAAATGCACAAATGTAGAGAGAGATAATTCCGAAAAGTGTCTGTAACTTTTAGGGATTGTAAACTCTTTCTAGTTTTTATATATCGGGTTTTGCAATCGTTAGGAAAAAAATGGATTTTTAGCTAAGTGTTGACACCCAATCCTTAAGTCATTTCGTTCAAAAATATACCCCGTTACGCATGATTGACCGGTAACTCACTTTACAATCATTTTATAAAAGGGCAAAATAATGGCTTGTTTGGCTCAGATACATATCCCACTGCACCCAAACTTGAGAATTTAATGAGGTTTTGATCCGTAGGTAATCTGCATCTTTAACATGTTTCAAGCAAGCATTTCCACTTTTAAAACATGTGCAGAATCACTCAGAAATCTCTTTCTTATAAAATTCCAATTTATCAGGGTTGAACTAGTGGAGTTTCCCAAACTTGGATATCAAAACTTTTGTGTTCATTTGTGGTGTGGGAATAAATTTTCTTTGTTTATATTTGTTGTTGTTCTAAATTTTTTGCATGCATAAACTCTAAAATTTAAATTTTGTTGTGATCAATTTGCCTTATCTTTTTTGTTTACGAGAGAAAAAGGGAAAATTAAAAACTGAGGTTTTGATGTAAGGAAAAATTATACATCTAAAATGGAAATGCACAAATATAGATTGAAATAATTCCAAAAAGTGTTTTTAACTTTTAGGGATTGTAACTCTTCCTAGTTTTTAAATATCAGGTTTTGCAATCATGGGGAAACAAAAGGGGTGGCAGGGGAATTTTTAGCTGAGTGTTGACTCCCAATCCGTACTTCATTTCTTACAAAAATATAGCCCATTACGCATGATTGACCAATAAATCACTTTACAATCATCTATGATTGTTAGGTCAGTTTTTTTAAAAAATGGGCAAAATAATGGCTTGTTTGGCTCTTGTAACTATCCCACCGCACCCAAACTCGAGAATTTAATGAGGTTTAGATCCGTAGATCATCTACATCTTTAACATGTTTCAAGCATGCATATCAACATTTAAAACATGTGAGGGATCAATTAGAAATTTCTTTCTTATAAAATGCCAAGCTATCTGGGTTGAACTACTGGAATTTCCAAAACTTGGATAACAAAAGTTTCATGTTCATTTATGGAGTGTGAATAAATTCTATATTCTTACATTTTTTGTTGTATTAAATTTTTTGCATACATAAACTCTAAAATTTTCATTTTGTTATGATCTGTTTGCTTTATCTTTTTTGTTTACAAGAGATAATGGGAAAAGTGAAAAGTCAAATTTTGATATGTGAAAAAAGAATACATCTAAAATGGAAATGCACAAATGTAGAGAGAGATAATTCCAAAAAGTGTCTGTAATGTTTAGGGATTGTAAGGTCTTTCTAGTTTTTATATATCAAGTTTTGCAATCGGTGGAAAAAAAAGGGGGAGGCGGGGGAAATTTTAGCTGAGTGTTGTCTCCCAATCCATAAGTCCTTTCTTTAAAAAATATAGCCCGTTACGCATGATTGACCAATAAATCACTTTACAATCATCTATGGTTGTTAGGTCAGTTTTTTTGTAAATAGGCAAAATAAAGGCTTCTTTGGCTCGGGTAAATATCGTACCGCACCCAAACTTGAGAATTTAATGAGGTTTGGATCCATAGGTCATTTGCATCTTTAACATGTTTCAAACGTGCATATCCACATTTAAAACTTTTGAAGGATCAATTAGAAATCTCTTTCTTATAAAATTCCAATCTATCAAGGTTGAACTAGTGAAATTTCTCAAACTTGGATATCAAAGCTTTTGTGTTCATTTGTGGTGTATGAATAAATTGTCTTTGCTTACATTTGTTGTTGTTCTAAATTTTTTGCATACATAAACTATAAAATTTTCATTTTGTTGAGATTTGTTCGCCTTATCTTTTTTGTTTACAAGAGATAAAGGGAAAAGTGAAAACTCAAGTTTTGATTTCAGGAAAAAGTATATATATAAAATGGAAATGCACAAATATAGAGATAGAAATTTCAAAAAACTGTCTGTAACTTTAAGGGATTGTAAACTCTTTCTAGTTTTTATATATCAGGTTTTGCAATCGTTGTGAAAAAATGGGGGAGGCGAGGGAATTTTTAGCTGAGTGTGACTCCCAATCCATAAGTCATTTCTTACAAAAATATAGCCCGTTACACGTGATTGACCGATCAATCACTTTAAAATCATCTATGATTGTTAGGTCTATTTTTTTATAAATGGGAAAATAATGGCTTCTTTGGCTCGGGTAAATATCCCACCGCACCCAAACTTGAGAATTTAATGAGGTTTAGATCCGTAGGTCATTTGCATCTTTAACATGTTTCAAACATGCATATCCACATTTAAAACTTGTGCAAGCTTAATTAGAAATCTTTTTCTTATAAAATTCCAATCTATCTTTATGATACTTGGATATCAAAACTTTTGTGTTCATTTATGGTGTGTGAATAAATTTTCTTTGCTTACATTTATTGTTGTTCTAAATTTGTGGCACACATAGACTATAAAATTTTCATTTTTATGAGATCTGTTCGCCTTATCTTTTTAGTTTACGAGAGATAAAGGGAAAATTGAAACCTCAAGTTTTTATTTAAAGAAAAATTGTATATCTAAAATTGAAATGCACAAATGTAGAGAGAGATAATTCGAAAAAGTGTATATAACTTTTAGGGATTGTAAACTTTTTCTTGTTTTTATATATCAGGTTTTTCAATTGTCAGGAAAAAAGGTGGAGGCAGGGGGATTTTTAGTTGAGTGTTGTATCCCAATCCATAAGTCATTTCTTACAAAAATATAGCCCCTTATGCATATTTGACCGATAAATCACTTTCCAATCACCTATGATTGTTAGGTCAGTTTTTTTGTAAATGGGCAAAATAATGGCCTATTTGGCTCGGGTAAATGTCCCACCGCATCCAAACTTGTGAATTTAATGATGTTGGGATCCGTAGGTCATCTGCATCTTTAACATGTTTCAAACATGCCTATCCACATTTAAAACAACTGCAGGACCAATTAGAAGTCTCTTTCTTATAAAACTCCAAGCTTTGAGGGTTGAACTAGTGGAATTTCCTGAACTTGGATATCAAAACATTTATGTTCATTGTGGTGTGTGAATAAATTTTCTTTGCTTACATTTGTTGTTGTTCTATATTTTTTACACACATAAACTATAAAATTTTCATTTTGTTCAGATCTATTCGCCTTATCTTTTTTGTTTACGAGAGATAAAGGGCAAAGTGAAAACTCAAGTTTTTATTTAAGGAAAAATTATACATATCAAATGGAAATGCACAAAAGTAGTGAGAGATAATTCCAAAAAGTGTCTATAACTTTTAGGGATTGTCAACTCTTTCTAGTTTTTATACATCAGGTTTTGCAATCGTCGTGCAAAAAAGGGGGAGCCAGGGGAATTTTTGTTGAGTGTTCACTCCCAATCCAGAAGTCATTTCTTAAAAAATATAGCCCGTTACGCATGATTGACTGATAAATCACTTTACAATCATCTATGATTGTTAGGTCAACTTTTTTGTAAATGGGAAAAATAATGGCTTGTTTGGCTCGGTTAAATATCCCACAACACCCAAACTTGAGGAATTTAATGAGGTTTAGACCCGTAGGTCATCTGCATCTTCAACATGTTTCCAACATGCTTATCCACATTTAAAACATGTGCAAGATCAATTAGAAATCTCTTTCTTGTAAAATTCCATGCTGTCAGGGTTTAACTAGTGGAATTTCCCAAACTTGGATATCAAAACTTTTGTGGTAATTTTTTGTGTGTGAATAAATTTTCTTTGCTAACATTGGTTGTTGTTCTAAATTTTTTTCATACGTAAACTCTAAAATTTTCATTTTGTTGTGATTTGTTTGCCTTATGTTTTTTGTATACGATAGTAAAAGGGAAAAGAGAAAACTCAAGTTTTGATTTAAGGAAAAAATATACATCTAAAATGCAAATGCACAAATGCACACAGAGATAAATCCAAAAAGTGTCTGTAATTTTTAGGAATTGTAAACTCTTTCTAGTTTTTATATATCAGATTTTGCAATCTTCTGGAACAAAAGGGGGAGGTGGGGGAATTTTTAGCTGAGTGCTGACTCAAAATCCGTCAGTCATTTCTAACAAAAATATAGCCCGTTACGCATGATTGACCGATAAATCCATTTACAATCATCTATGATTGTTAGGTCAGCTTTTTTGTAAATGGGCAAAATAATGGCTTGTTTGGCTCGGGTAAATATCCCACCGCACCCAAACTTGAGAATTTAATGAGGTTTGGAACCGTCGGTCATCTGCATCTTTAACATGTTTCAAGCATGCATATTCACATTAAAAACATGTGCAAGATAAATTATAAATCTCTTTGTTATAAAATTCAAACCGATCATAATTGAACTAGAGGAATTTTCCAAACTTGGATATCAAAACTTTTGTATTCATTTGTGGTGTGTGAATAAATTTTCTTTGATAACATTTTTTTTTTGTTCAAAATGTTTTGCATACATAAACTCTAAAATTTTCATTTTGTTTTGACCTGTTCGCCTTATCTTTTTTGTTTACGAGATATCTAGGGAAAAGTGAAAACTCAAGTTTTGATTTAAGGAAAAAGTATACATCTAAAATGGAAATGCACAAATGTGGAGAGACATAATTCCAAAAAGTATCTGTAACTTTTCGTGATTGTAAACTCTTATATATCAGGTTTTGCAATCGTTGGGACACAAAGGGGGATGCTGGGGAATTTTTAAGTCATTTCTTAAAAAAATATTATCCGTTACGTATGATTGATCGATAAATTACTTTACAAGCATCTATGTTTGTTAGGTAAGCTTTTTTTTAAATGGGCCAAATAATGGCTTGTTTGGCTCGGGTAAATATCCACCACACCCAAACTTGAGAATTTAATGAGGCTTGCATCTGTAGATCATGTACATCTATAACATGTTTCAAGCATCCATATCGACATTTAAAACATGTGCAGGAACAATTAGCAATCTCTTTCTTATAAAATTCCAAATTATCAGGGTTGTGCTAGTGGAATTTCCCAAACTTGGATATCAAAACTTTTGTATTCATTTTTGGGGTGCGAATAAATTTTCTTTGTTTACATTTGTTGTTGTTCTAAATTTTTTGCATACATAAACTCTAAAATTTCATTTTTTTGTGATTTGTTTGCCTAATTTTTTTTGTTTGCCTGAGAAAAAGGGAAAAGTGAAAACTCAAGTTTTGATTTAAGGAAAAAGTATACATCTAAAATGGAAATGCACAAATGTGGAGAGAGATAATTCCAAAAGTGTCTGTAACTTTTAGGGATTGTAAACTATTTCTAGTTTTTATATATCAGGTTTTGCAATCGTCAGGAAACAAAGGGGGAGGCAAAGGGATTATTAGCAGAGTGTTGTCTCCCAATCCTCAAGTCATATTTTATAGAAATATAGGCCGTTACGCTTGATTGACCGATAAATGACTTTACAATCATCTATGATTGTTAGGTCAATTTTTTTTGTAAATGGGAAAAATAATGGCTTGTTTGTCTCAAGTAAGTATCCCACCGCACCCAAACTTGAGAATTTAATGAGGTTTAGATCTGTAGGTCATCTACACCTTTAACATGTTTCAAACATGCATATCCACATTTAAAACATGTGCAGGACAAATTAGAAATCTGTTTCTTATAATATTCCAAGCTATCAGGGTTTTACTAGTGGGATTTCCAAAACATGGATATCAAAATTTTTGTGTTCATTTTTGTTGTGTGAATAAATTTTCTTTGCTTACATTTTTTGTTGTTATAAATTTTTTGCATACATAAACTCAAAAAAATTCATTTTTTTGTGATCTGTTTTCCTTATCTTTTTGGTTTACAAGAGATAAAGCGAAAAGTGAAAACTCAAGTCTTGATTTAAGGAAAAAGTATACATCTCAATTGGAAATGCACAAATGTAGAGAGAGATAATTCCAAAAAGTATTTGTAACTTTTAAGGATTGTAAACTCTTTCTAATTTTTATATTTCAGGTTTTGCAATCATCTGGAAACAAAGGGGGAGGTGAGGGAATTTTTAGCTTAGTGTTGACGCCCAATCCATATTTCTTACAAAAATATAGCCCATTTCCCATGACTGACCGATAAATCACATTACAATCATCTATGATTGTTAGGTCAACTTTTTTGTAAATGGGCAAAATAATGGCTTCTTTGGCTCGGGTAAATATCCCATCGCACCCAAACTTTAAAATTTAATAAGGTTTGGATATGTATGTGATCTGCATCTTTAACATGTTTCAAGCATGCATATCCACATTTAAAACATGTGCAGGATCAATTAGAAATCACTTTCTTATAAATTCCAAGCCATCAGGGTTGAACTGGAGGAATTTCCCAAACTTGGATATAAAAACTTTTGTGTTCATTTGTGGTGTGTGAATAAATTTTCTTCATTTACATTAGTTGTTGTTCTAAATTTTTGTCATACATATACTCTTAAATTTTCATTTTGTTGCGATATGTTTTCCTTATCTTTTTTGTATACGAGAGATAAAGGGAAAAGTGAAAACTCAAGTTTTGATTTATGTAAAAAGTATAAATCTAAAATGGAAATGCAAAAATGTAGAGAGAGATAATTCCAAAAAGTGCCTGTAACTTTTAGGGATTGTAAACTCTTTCTAGTTTTTATATATCTTGTTTTGCAATCGTTGGGAAAAAAGGGGGAGGCGGGGAAATTTTTAGCTGTGTGTTGACTCCCAATCCATAAGTAATTTCATACAAAAATATAGCCCGTTAGGCATGATTGACCGATAAATCACTTTACAATCATCTTTATGAGTTAGGTCAGCCTTTTTGTAAATGGGCAAAATAATGGCTTGTTTGGCTAGGGTAAATATCCCACCGCACCCAAACTTGAGAATTTAATGAGGTTTGGATCCATAGGTCATCTACAACTTGAACATGTTTCAAGCATGCATATCCACATTTAAAACATGTGCAAGATCAATTAGAAATCTCTTTCATATAAAATTCCAACATATCAGGGTTGAACTAGAGGAATTTCCCAAACTTGGATATAAAAACTTTTGTGTTCATTTTTTGTGTGTGAATAAATTTTCATTCCTTACATTGGTTGTTGTTCAATATTTTTTGCACACATAAACTCTAAAATTTTCATTTTTTTGTGATGTGTTTGCCTTATGTTTTTTGTTTATGAGAGATAAAGGGAAAAGTGAAAACTGAAGTTCAGATTTAACGAAAAATTATACATCTAAAATGGAAATACGCAAGTGTAGAGAGAGATAATTCCAAAAAGTGTCTGTAACTTTTAGGGTTTGTAAACTCTTTCTAGTTTTTGTATATCAGGTTTTGCAAAAGTCATGAAACAAAGGGGAGGTGGGGCAATTTTTAGCTGAATGTGGACTCCCAATCCATAAGTCATTTCAAACAAAAATCTTGTCAGCTACGCATGATTGTCCGATAAATCACTTTACAATCATCTATGATTGTTAGCTCAATTTTTTTGTTATTGGGCAAAATAATGGCTTGTTTGGCTCTGGTAAATATCCCACTGCATCCAAACTTGAGAATTTAATGAGGTTTGGATCCGTAGGTCATCTGCATCTTTAACATGTTTCAAGCATGCATATCCACATTTAAAACATGTGAAGGATCCATTATAAATCTCTTTCTTTAAAAATTCCAAGCCATCAGGAGATAACTAGTGGAATTTCCCAAACTTGGATATCAAAACTTTTGTGTTCATTTGTGGTGTGTGAATAAATTTTCTTTGCTTTCATTTGTTGTTGTTCTAGATTGTTTGCATACATTTACTCTAAAATTTTTATTTTGTTGTGATTTGTTCGTCTTATCTTTTTTGTTTACGAGAGATAAAGGGGAAAGTGGAAACTCAAGTTTTTATTTAAGGAAAAAGTATGCATCTAAAATGGAAATACACAAATGTAAAGAGAGATAATTCAAAAAAGTGTAGTTTCCTTTTAGGGATTGTAAACTCTTTCTAATTTTTATATATAAGGTTTTTCAATAGGCGGGAAACAAAGGGGGAGGCAGGGGAATTTTTAGCTGAGTGTTGAATCCCAATCCATAAGTCATTTCTTACAAAAATATAACCCATTTCGCATGATTGACCGATAAATCTCTTGAAAATCATCTACAATTGTTAGGTCAGCTTTTTTGTAAATGGACAAAATAATGGCTTGTTTGGCTCGGGTAAATATCCCACCACACCCAAACCAGAGAATGTAATGAGTGTTGGATCCGTAGGTCATCTGCTCCTTTAACATGTTTCAATAATGCATATCCACATTTAAAACATGTGCAGGATCAATTAGAAATCTCCATCTAATAAAATTCCAAGCTATTAGGGTTGGACTACTGGAATTTCCAAAACTTGGATATCAAAACATTTGTGTTCTTTTGTAGTATGTGAATAAATTTTCTTTCCTTACATTTGTTGTTGTTCTAAATTTTTTGCATACATGAACTCTAAAATTTTTATTTTGTTGTGATCTGTTTGCCTTATCTTTTTTGTTTACGAGAGAGAAAGGGAAAAGTGAAAACTAAAGTTTTTATTTAAGGAAAAAGTATACATCTAAAATGGAAATACACAAATGTAGAGAGAGATAATTCCAAAAAGTGTTTTTAAATTTTAGGGATTGTAAACTCTTTCTAGTTTTGATATATCAGGCTTTGCAATCTTTGGGATACAAAGGGGAGGTAGCAGGATTTTTACCTGAGTGTTGACTCCCAATCCATCAGTGTTTTCCAAAAAAAATATTGCCCGTTATGCATGATTGACCGATAAATCATTTTAGAACCATCTATTATTGTTAGGTCAACTTTTTTGTAAATGGGCAGAATATTGGCTGGTTTGGCTCAGGTAAATATCCCACCGCACCCAAACTTGAGCATTTAATGAGGTTTGGATTCGTAGGTCATCTGCATCTTTAACAGGTTTTAAGCATGCATATCCACATTTAAAACATGTGTAGGATCAATGAGAAATCTCTTTCTAATAAAATTCCAAGCTATCTGGGTTGTACTAGTTGAATTTCCAAAACTTGGACATCAAAACTTTTGTTTTCATTTGTGGTGTGTGAATAAATTTTCTTTGCTTACATTTGTTGCTGATGCAAATTTTTTGCATTCATAAACTCTAAAATTTTCATTTTGTTGTGATCTGTTTGCCTTATCTTTTTTATTTTCGAGAGATCAAGGGAAAAGTGAAAACTCAAGTTTTGATTTAAGTGAAAAGTATACAACTTAAATGGAAATGCACAAATGTGGAGAGAGATAATTCCAAAAAAGTGTCTGTAACTTTTATGGATTGTAAACTCTTTCTAGTTTTTATATATCAGGTTTTGCAATCGTCGGGACACAAAGGGGGAGGCGGGGAATTTTTAGATGAGTGTTCACTCTCAATCCATAAGTCATTTCCTACAAAAATATAGCACGTTACGCTGGGTTGACCGATAAATCACTTTACAATCATCTATGATTGTTAGGTCAGTTTTTTTTGTAAATGGGCAACATAATGGCTTGTTTGGCTCGGGTAAATATCCCACCGCACCCAAACTTGAGAATTTAATGAGGTTTGGATCCGTAGGTCATCTGCATCTTTAACATGTTTCAAGCATACATATCCACATTTAAAACATGTGCAGGATCCATTAAAAATCTTTTTATTATAAAATTCCAAGCCATCAAGATTGAACTAGTGGAATTTCCCAAACTTGGATATCAAAACTTTTGTGTTCATTTGTGGTGTGTGAATAGAATTTCTTTGCTTACACTTGTTGTTCTTCTAAATTGTTTGCATACAAATTCTCTAAAATTTTCATTTTGTTGAGATCTGTTCTCCTTATCTTTTTAGTTTACGAGAGATAAAGACAAAAGTGAAAACTCAAGTTTTGATTTAAGGAAAAAGTTTACATCTAAAATGGAAATGTACAAATGTAGAGAGAGATAATTCCAAAAATTGTTGTTTCCTTTTAGGGATTGTAAACTCTTTCTAATTTTTATATATAAGGATTTGCTCTCGTCAGGAAACAAAGGGCGAGGCGGGTGAATTTTTAGCTGAGTGTTGAATCCCAATCCATAGTCATTTCATATAAAAATATAACCTAGTTCGCATGATTGACCGATAAATCACTTTACAATCATGTATGATTCTTAGCTCAACTTTATTTGTAAATGGGCAAAATAATGGCATGTTCGGCTCAAGTAAATATCCCATCGAACCCAAACCTGAGAATTTAATGAGTTTTGGATCCGTAGGTCAGCTGCAACTTTAACATGTTTCAATCATGAATATCCACATTTAAAACATGTGCAGGATCAAATAGAAATCTCTTTCTTAAAAAATTCCAAGCTATCAGGGTTGAACTAGTGGAATTTCCCAAACATGGATATACAAACTTTTGTGTTCATTTGTGGTGTGTGAATAAATTTTCTTTGCTTACATTTGTTTTTTGTTCTAAATTTTTGGCATACATAAACTCTAAAATTTTCATTTTTTTGTGATCTGTTTGCCTTATCTTTTTTGTTTATGAGAGAGAAGGGGGAAAACTCAAGTTTTTTTTTAAGGAAAAACTATACATTTAAAATGAAAATACACAAATGTAGAGAGAGATAATTCAAAAAAGTGTCTTTAACTTTTAGGGATTGTAAACCCTTTCTAGTTTTGATATATCAGGTTTTACAATCGTCGAAAAATGATGGGCGAGACAGCAGGATTTTTATCTGAGTGTTGACTCCCAATCCATCAGTCATTTCTTACAAAAATATAACCCGTTTTGCATGATTGACCGTAAAATCACTTTACAATCATCTATGATTGTTAGGATAGCTTTTTTGTAAATGGGTAGATTAATGGCTGGTTTGGCTCAGGTAAATATCCCACTGTACCCAAACTTGAGAATTTAATGAGGTTTGGATTTTTAGGTCATCTGCATCTTTAACATGTTTTAAGCATGCATATCCACATTTAAAACATGTGCAGGATCAATTAGAAATCTCTTTCTAATAAAATTCCAAGCTATCTGAGTTGAACTAGTGGAATTTCCCAAACTTGGATATCAAAACTTTTGTGTTCATTTGTGTGAGTGTGAATAAATTTTCTTTGCTAACAGTTGTTGTTGTTGTAAATTTATTGCATACATAAATTCTAAAATTTTCATTTTGATGTGATTTGTTTGCCTTATCTTTTTTGTTTACGATAGATCAAGGGAAAAGTGAAAATTCAAGTTTCGATTTAAGTGAAAAGTATACATATTAAATGGAAATGCACAAATGTGGAGAAAGAAAATTCCAAAAAAGTGTTTGTAACTTTTAGGGATTGTAAACTCTTTTTATTATTTATATATTAGGTTTTGCAATCGTCGGGAAACAAAGTGGGTCGCGGGGGAATTTTTAGGTGAGTGATGAATCCCAATCCATAAGTCATTTCTTACAAAAATATAACCCGTTTCGCATGATGGACCGATAAATCACTTTACAATCATCGATGATTGTTAGGTCTGCTTTTTTGTAAATGGGCAAAATAATAGATTGTTTGGCTCGGCTAAATATCTCACCACCCCCAAACCTGAGAATTTAATGAGTTTTGGATCCGTAGGTCATGTACAACTTTAACATGTATCAATCATGCATTTCCACATTTAAAACATGTGCAGGATCAATTAGAAATCTCTTTCTTATAAAATTCCAAGCTATCACGGTTGAACTAGTTGAATTTCCAAAACTTGGATATCAAAACTTTTGTGTTCATTTGTGGTGTGTGTATAAATTTTCTTTGCTTACATTTTTTTTTTGTTCTAAATTTTTTGCATGCATAATCTCTTAAATTTTCATTTTTTTTATATGTTTGGCTTATCTTTTTTGTTTACTAGAGAGAAAGGGAAAAGTGAAAACTCAAGTTTTGATTTAATGAAAAAGTGTACATCTAAAATGAAAATACACAAATGTAGATTACTCCAAAAAGTGTTTTTTAACTTTTAGGGATTGTAAACCCTTTTTAGTTTTGATATATCAGGTTTTTCAATCGTCGGGAAAAAAAGGGGAGGCAGCAAGATTTTTACCTGAGTGTTAACTCCAAATCCATTAATCATTTCTTAGAACAATATAGCCCGTTACGCATGATTGAACGATAAATCACTTTACAATCATCTATGATTATTAGGTCATCTATTTTGTAAATGGGTAGAATAATGGCTTGTTTGGCTCAGGTAAATATCCCACCACACCCAAACTTGAGAATTTAATGAGGTTTGGATTCGTAGGTCATTTGCATCAATAACATGTTTAAAGGATGCATATCCACATTTAAAACGTGTGCAGTATCAATTAGAAATCTTTTTCTAATATAATTCCAAGCTATCTGGGTTAAACTAGTCCAATTTCCAAAACTTGGATATTAAAACTTTTGTGTTCATTTGTGAAGTGTGAATATTTTTCTTTGCTTACATTTGTTGTTGTTCAAAATTTTTTGCATACATGAACTCTAAAAGTTTCATTTTGTTGTGATCTGTTTGCCCTATCATTTTTATTTACGACAGATCAAGGGAAAAGTGAAAACTCAAGTTTTGATTTATGGAAAAAGTATGCAGCTTAAATGGAAATGCACAATGTTGAGAGAGATAATTCCAAAAAAGTTTCTGTAAGTTTTAGGGATTGTAAACTTCTTCTAGTTTTCATATATTAGGTTTTGTAATCGTCAGATAACAAAGGGAGAGACGGGGAAATTTTTAGATGAGTGTTGACTCCCAATCCATAAGTCATTTCCTACAAAAATATAGCCTGTTACGCTTGATTGACCGATAAATCACTTTACAATCATCTATGATTGTTAGGTCAGCTTTTTTGTAAATGAGGAAAATAATAGCTTATTTGCCTCGGGTAAATATCCCACCATACCCAAACTTGAGAATTTAATGAGGTTTGGCTCTGTAGGTCATCTGCATCTTTGACCTGTTTGAAGCATGCATATCCACATTTAAAACATGTGCAGGATCCATTAGAAATTTCTTTCTTACAAAATTCCTAGCCATCAGGATTGAACTAGTGGAATTTCCCAAACTTGGATATCAAAACTTTTGTGTTCATTTGATGTGTGTGATTAAATTTTCTTTGCTTACATTTGTTATTGTGCTAAATTGTTTGCATACAAATACTCTAACATTTTCATTTTGTTGTGATCTCTTCGCCTTATCTTTTTTGTTTAGGAGAGATAAAGGGAAAAGTGAAAACTCACATTTTGATTTAAGATAAAAGTATACGTCTAAAATGGAAATGCACAAATGTAGAGAGAGATAATTTCAAAAAGTGTTGTTTCCTTTTAGGGATTGTAAACTCTTTCTAATTTCTATATTAGGTTTTGCAATCGTCGGAAAACAAAGGGAGAGGCGGGGGAATTTTTAGCTGAGTATTGAATCCCAATCCATAAGTCATTTCTTACAAAAATATAACCTGTTTCGCATGATTGACCGATAAATCACTTTACAATCATCTATGATTGTTAGGTTAGCTTTTTTGTAAATGGGCAAAAGAATGGCTTGTTTTGCTCGGGTAAATATCCCACCGCACCCAAACCTGAGAATTTAATGAGTTTTGGATCCGTAGGTCATCTACAGTTTTAACATGTTTCAATCATGCATATCCACATTTAAAACATGTGCAACATCAATTATAAATCTCTTTCTTATAAAATTCGAAGCTATCAGTGTTGAACTTGTTGAATTTCCAAAACTTGGATATAAAAACATTTGTGTTCATTTGTGGTGTGTGAATAAATTTTTTTTGCTTACTTTTGTTGTTGTTCTAAATTTTTTGGATACATAAACTCTAAAGTTTTCATGTTGTTGCAATTTGTTTGCCTTATCTCTTTTGTTTACGAGATAGAAAGGGAAAAGTGATAACTCAAGTTTTGATTTAAGGAAAAAGTATACTTTTAAAATGGAAATGCTGAAATGTAGAGGGAGATAATTCCAACAAGTGTCTTTAACTTTTAGGGATTGTAAATTCTTTCTAGTGTTGATATATCAGGTTTTGCAATCGTCGGGAAACAAATGGGGAGGCAGCAGGATTTTTACCTGAGTGTAGACTCCCTATCCATCAATCATTTCTTAAAAAATTATAGCCCATTACGTATGATTAACCGGTAAATCATTTTACAATCATGTATGATTGTAAGGTCAGCTTTTTTGTAAATTGGTAGAATAATGGCTGGTTTTGCTCAGGTAAATATCCCACCGCAACCAAACTTGAGAATTTAATGAGGTTTGGATTCGTAGGTCATCTGCATCTTTAACATGGTTTAAGCATGCATATCCACATTTAAATCATGTGCAGGATATATTAGAAATCTCTTTCTAATAAAATTCCAAGCTATCTGGGTTGAACTAGTGGAATTTCCCAAACTTGGATATCATAAATTTTGTGTTCATTTGTGGTGTGAATAAATTTTATTTGCTTACATTTGTTGTTGTAGTAAATTTTTTGTATACATAAACTCTAAAATTTTCATTTTGATGTGATCTGTTTGCCTTATCTTTTTTGTTTACGATAGTTCAAGGGAAAAGTGAAAATTCTAGTTTCGATTTAAGGAAAAAGTATACATATTAAATGGAAATGCACAAATGTGGAGAGAGATAATTCCAAAAAAGTGTCTGTAACTTTTAGGGATTGTAAACTCTTTCTAATTTTTATATATCAGGTTTTGCAATCGTCGGGAAACAAAGTGGGTGGCGGGGGAATTTTTAGGTGAGTGATGAATCCCAATCCATAAGTCATTTCTTACAAAAATATAACCCGTTTCGCATGATTGACCAATAAATCACTTTACTATCATCAATGATTGTTAGGTCATCTTTTTTTAAATGGGAAAAATAATAGATTGTTTGTCTCATCTAAATATCTCACCGCCCCCAAACCTGAGAATTTAATGTGTTTTGGATCCGTAGGTCATGTATAACTTTAACATGTGTCAATCATGCATATCCACATTTAAAACATGTGCAAGATCAATTAGAAATCTCTTTCTTATAAAATTTCAAGCTAACAAGGTTAAACTAGTTGAATTTCCCAAACTTGTATATCAAAACTTTTGTTTTCATTTGTTGTGTGTGTATACGTTTTCTTTGCTTACATTTTTTTTTGTTCTAAATTTTTTGCATACATAATCTCTACAATTTTCTTTTTTTTTTGTAATCTGTTTGTCTTATCATTTTTGTTTACTAGAGAGAAAGGCAAAAGTGAAAACTTAAGTTTTGATTTAACGAATAAGTGTACATCTAAAATGGAAATACACAAATGTAGATAACTCCAAAAAGTGTTCTTTACTTTTAGGGATTATAAACCCTTTCTAGTTTTGTTATATCAATTTTTTCAATCGTCGGGAAAAAAATGGGAGGCTACAGGATTTCTACCGGAGTGTTGACTCCAAATCCATCAATCATTTCTTAGAAAAATATAGCCCGTTACGCATGATTGACCGGTAAATCACTTTACAATCATCTATGATTATTAGGTCATCTATTTTGTAAATGGGCAGAATAATGGCTGGTTTGGCTCAAGTAAATATCCTACCGCACCCAAACTTGAGAATTTAATGAGGTTTGGATTCGTAGGTCATATGCATCATTAACATGTTTAAAGGGTGCATATCCACATTTAAAACGTGTGCAGGATCAATTAGAAATCTCTTTTTAATAAAATTCCAATCTATCTGGGTTGAACTAGTCCAATTTCCCAAACTTGGATATTAAAACTTTTGTGCCCATTTGTGGTGTGTGAATAAATTTTCTTTGCTTACATTTGTTGTTGTTCAAAATTTTTTGCATACATAAACTCTAAAATTTTCATTTTTTTGTGATCTGTTTGCCTTATCTTTTTTATTTACGACAGATCAAGGGAAAAGTGAAAGCTCAAGTTTTGATTTAAGGAAAAAGTACACAACTTAAATAGAAATGCACAAATGTTGAGAGAGATAATTCCAAAAAAAGTGTCTGTTAGTTTTAGGGATTGTAAACTCTTTCTAGTTTTCATATTAGGTTTTGCAATCGTCGAATAACAAAGGGAGAGAAGGGGGAATTTTTAGATGAGTGTTGACTCCCAATCTATAAGTCATTTCCTACAAAAATATAGCCTGTTACGCTTGATTGACCGATAAATCACTTTACAATCATCTATGATTGTTAGGTCAGCTTTTTTGTAAATGGGCAAAATAGCTTGTTTGGCTTGGGTAAATATCCCACCGTACCCAAACTTGAGAATTTAATGAGGTTTGGCTCTGTAGGTCATCTACATCTATGACATGTTTGAAGCATGTATATCCACTTTTAAAACATGTGTAGGATCCATTAGAAATCTCTTTCTTATAAAATTCCTAGCCATTAGGATTGAACTAGTGGAATTTCCCTAACTTGGATATCAAAATTTTTGTGTTCATTTGATGTGTGTGATTAAATTTTCTTTGCTTACATTTGTTATTGTTCTAAATTTTCTGCATACAAATACTCTAACATTTTCATTTTGTTGTGATCTGTTCGCCTTATCTTTTTTGTTTACGAGATAAAGGTAAAAGTGAAAACTCATGTTTTGATTTAACATAAAAGTATACATCTAAAATGGAAATGCACAAATTTACAGAGAGATAATTTCAAAAAGTGTTGTTTCCTTTTAGGGATTCTAAACTCTTTCTAATTTCTATATATTAGGTTTTGCAATCGTTGGGAAAAAAAGGGGGAGGCAAGGGAATTTTTAGCTAAGTATTGAATCCATATCCATAAGTCATTTCTTACAAAAATATAACCCGTTTCGCATGATTAACCGATAAATCATTTTACAATCATCTATGATTGTTAGGTTAGCTTTTTTGTAAATGGGCAAAATAATGGCTTGTTTTGCTTGGGTAAATATCCCACCGCACCCAAACCTGAGAATTTAATGAGTTTTGTATCCGTATATCATCTGTAGCTTTAACATGTTTCAATCATGCATATCCACATTTAAAACATGTGCAACATCAATTAGAAATCTCTTTCTTATAAAATTCAAACCTATCAGTGTTGAACTTGTGGAATTTCCCAAACTTGGATATCAAAACTTTTGTGTTCATTTGTGGTGTGTGAATAATTTTTTTTTGCCTACATTTGTTGTTGTTATAAATTTTTTGGGTACATAAACTCTAAAATTTTCATTTTTTTTAATCTGTTTGGCTTATCTTTTTTGTTTACAAGAGAGAAATGGAAAGATAACTCAAGTTTTGATTAAAGGAAAAAGTATATTTCTAAAATGGAAATCCACAAATGTAGAGAGAGATAATTCCAACAAGTGTCTTTAACTTTTAGGGATTGTAAACTCTTTCTAGTTTTGATATATCAGGTTTTGCAATCGTTGGGAAACAAAGGGGCAGGCAGTAGGATTTTTACCTGAGTGTAGACTCCCAATCCATTAGTCATTTCTTAAAAAATTATAGCCCGTTACACATGATTGACCGATAAATCACTTTATAATCATGTGTGATTGTAAGGTCAGCCTTTTTTGTAAATTGGCAGAATAATGGCTGGTTTTGCTCAGGTAAATATCCCACCGCAACCAAACTGGAGAATTTAATGAGGTTTGGATTCGTAGGTCATCTGCATCTTTAACATGTTTTAAGCATGCATATCCACATTTAAATCATGTGCAGGATATATTAGAAATCTCTTTCTAATAAAATTCCAAGCTATATGGGTTGAACTAGTGGAATTTCCCAAACTTGGATATCATAAATTTTGTGTTCATTTGTGGTTTGTAAATAAATTTTCTTTACTTACATTTGTTGTTGTTGTAAATTTTTTGCATACATAAACTCTAAAATTTTAATTTTGATGTGATCTATTTGCCTTATCTTTTTTTTTACGATAGATCAAGGGAAAAGTGAAAATTCAAGTTTCGATTTAAGGAAAAAGTATACATATTAAATGAAAATGCACAAATGTGGAGAGAGATAATTCCAAAAAAGTGTCTGTAACTTTTAGGGATTGTAAACTCTTTCTAGTTTTTATATATCAGGTTTTGCAATCGTCGGGAAACAAAGTGGGTGGCGGGGGAATTTTTATGTGAGTGATGAATCCCAATCCAAAAGTCATTTATATAACCCATTTCGTATGATTAACCGATAAATCACTTTACAATCATCGATGATTGTTAGGTCTGTTTTTTTGTAAATGGGCAAAATAATAGATTGTTTGGCTCGGCTAAATATCTCACTGCCCCCAAACCCGAAAATTTAATGAGTTTTGGATCCGTAGGTCATGTACAACTTTAACATGTATCAATCATGCATATCCACATTCAAAATATGTGCAGGATCAATTAGAAATCTCTTTCTTATAAATTTCCAAGCTATCAAGGTTGAACTTGTGGAATTTCCCAAACTTGGTTCTCAAAACTTTTGTGTTCATTTGTTCTAAATTTTTTGCATACATAATCTCTAAAATTTTCATTTTTTTTTCTGTTTGTTTATTAGAGAGAAAGGGAAAAGTGAAAACTCAAGTTTTGATTAAACGAAAAAGTGTACATCTAAATTGGAAATACAGAAATGTAGATAACTCCAAAAAGTGTTTTTAAATTTTAGGGATTCTAAACCCTTTATAGTTTTGATATATCAAGTTTTTCAATCATGGGGAAAAAAAGGGGAGGCAGCATGATTTTTACTTGAGTGTTGACTCCAAATCCATCAATCATTTCTTAGAAAAACATAACCCGTTACGCATGATTGACCGATAAATCACTTTACAATCATCTACGATTATTAGGTCATCTATTTTGTAAATGGGCAGAATAATGGCTGGTTTGGCTCAGGTAAATATCCCACCGCACCCAAACTTGAGAATTTAATGAGATTTGGATTTTCAAGTCATATGCATCATTAACATGTTTAACGGATGCATATCCACATTTAAAACATGTCCTAAATCAATTAGAAACATCTTTCTAATAAAATTCCAAGCTATCTGGGTTGAACTAGTCCAATTTCCCAAACTTGGATATTAAAACTTTTGTGTTCATTTGTGGTGTGTGAATAAATTTTCTTTGCTTACATTTGTTGTTGTTCAAAAGTTTTTGCATACATAAACTCTAAAATTTTCATTTTGTTGAAATATGTTTGCCTCATCTTTTTTATTTACAACAGATCAAGGGAAAAGTGAAAATTCAAGTTTTGATTTAACGAAAAAGTATACAGCTTAAATGGGCACAAATGTTGAGAGAGATAATTACAAAAAGAGTGTCTGTAAGTTTTAGGGATTGTAAACTCTTTCTAGTTTTCATATATTAGGTTTTGCAATCGTCGGATAACAGAGGGAGAGATGGGGGAATTTTTAGATGAGTGTTGACTCCCAATCCATAAGTCATTTCCTAAAAATATATGGCTTGTTACGCATGATTGACCGATAAATCACTTTGTAATCATCTATGATTGTTAGGTCAGCTTTTTTGTAAATGGGCAAAATAATGGCTTGTTTTGCTCGAGTAAATATCCCACCACACCCAAACTTGAGAATTTAATGAGGTTTGGATCCGTAGGTCATCTGCATCTTTAACATGTTTCAAGCATGCATATCCACATTTAAAACATGTGCACGATCAATTAGAAATCTCTTTCTTATAAAATTCCAAGCTATCAGGATTGAACTAGTAGAATTTCCCAAACTTGGATATCAAAACTTTTGTGTTCATTTGTAATGTGAGAATAAATTTTCCTTGCTTACATTTTAAGTTGTTCTAATTTTTTTGCATACATAAACGCTAAAATTTTGATTTTGTTAAGATCTGTTTGCCTTATCATTTTTGTTTACGAGAGATAAAGGGAAAAGTGAAAACTCAATCTTGAGTTAAGGAAAAAGAGTACGTCTAAAATGGTAATGCACAAATGTAGTGAGAGATAATTCCAAGAAATGGCTGAAACTTTTAGGGATTGTAACCTCTTTCTAGTTTTTATCTATAGGGTTTTCCAATCATCGGGAAAATAAGGGGGAGGCTGGGGAATTTTTTGCAGTGTTGACTCCCAATCCATAAGACATTTCTTAAAAAAACATAGCCCATTATGCATGATTGATCCGATAAATCACTTTACAATCATTTGGGTAAATATCCCAACGCTCCCAAACTTGAGAATTTAATGAGGTTTGGATCCTTTGGTCATCTGCTTCTTTAACATGTTTCAAGCATTTATCTCTACATTTAAAACATGTGTACGATCAATTTGAAATCTCTTTCCTATAAAAGTCCAAACTTTCAGGGTTGAACTAGTGCAATTTCCCAAACTTGGATATCAAAAATTTTGTGTGCATTTGTGGTGTGTGAATAAATTTTCTTGGTTTAAATTTGTTGTTGTTTGTAAATTTTTTGCATACATAAACTCTAAAATATTCATTTTGTTGTGATCTGTTTTCCTTATCTTTTTTGTTTACGAGAGATAAAGGGAAAAGTGAAAACTCAAGTTTTGATTTAAGGAATAAGTATACATCTAAAATCGAAATGCACTAATGTAGACAGATAATTCCAAAAAGTGTCCGTAACTATTAAGGATTATAAACTCTTTCTTGTTTTTATAGATCTAGTTTTGCAATCGTCGGGAAACAAAGGGGGAGGCGGGGAAATTTTTAGTTGAGTGTTGACTCCCAATCCATAAATCTTTTCTTACAAAAATATAGCTCGTTACACATGATTGACCGATAAATCACTTTGTAATCATCTATGATTGTTAGGTCAGCTTTTTTGTAAATGGGCAAAATAATGGCTTGTTTAGCTCGGGTAAATATCCCACCACACCCAAACTTGAGAATTTAATGAGGTTTGGATTCGTAGGTCAACTGCATCATTAACATGTATCAAGCATGCATATCCACCTTTAAAACACGTGCAGGATCAATTAGAAAACTCTTTCTTATAAAATTCCAAGCTATCAAGGTTGAACTAGTAGAATTTCCCAAACTTGGATATCAAAACTTTGGTGTCATTTGTAGTGTGTGAATAAATTTTCTTTGCTTACATTTTATGTTGTTCTAAATTTTTTGCATACATAAACTCTAAAATTTTGATTTTTTTAAGATCTATTTGCCTTATCATTTTTGTTTATAAGAGATAAAGGGAAAAGTGAAGACTCAATTTTGAGTTAAGGAAAAAGAGTACGTCTAAAATGGAAATGCACAAATGTAGTGTGAGATAATTCCAAAAAATGTCTGAAACTTTTAGGGATTGTAAACTCTTTCTAGTTTTTATATATAAGGTTTTGCAATCGTTAGGAAACAAAGAGGGTGGCGGGGGAATTTTTAGCTAAATGTTGACTCCAAATCCATAAGTCATTTCTTACAAAAATATAGCCCGTTACACATAATTGACCGATCAATCGCTTTACAATCATCAATGATTGTTAGGTGAGCTTTATTGTAAATGGGCAAAATAATGGCTTGTTTTGTTCGGGTAAATATCCCAACACTCCCAAACTTGAGAATTTAATGAGGTTTGGATCCTTTGGTCATCTGCTTCTTTAACATGTTTAAAACATGCATATCCACATTTAAAACATGTGCGGGATCAATTAGAAATCTTTTTCATATAAAATTTCAAACTTTCAGGGTTGAACTAGTGCAATTTCCCAAACTTGGAAATCAAAAATTTTGTGTGCATTTGTGGTGTGTGAATAAATTTTCTTTGCCTAAATTTGTTGTTGTTTGTAAATTTTTTGCATACATAAACTCTAAAATATTCATTTTATTGTGATCTATTTTCCTTATCTTTTTTGTTTACGAGAGATAAAGGGAAATGTGAAAACTCAAGTTTTGATTTAAGGAAAAACTATACATCTAAAATATAAATTCACAAATGTAGAGAGAGATAATTACAAAAAGTGTCTGTAACTTTTAGGGATTGTAAACACTTTCTAGTTTTTATCTATCAGGATTCACAATCATCAGGAAACAAAGGGGGAGGCGGGGGGATTTTTAGCTGAGTGTTGACTCCCAATCTATAAGTCATTTCTTAAAACAAATATAGCCCGTTACACATGATTGACCGATAAATCAATATACAATCATCTATGATTGTTAGGTCAGTGTTTTTGTAAATGGGAAAAATAATGGCCTGTTTGGTTGAGGTAAATATCCCACCGCACCCAAACTTGAGAATTTAACAAGGTTTGGATCCATAGGTCATCTGCATATGTTTCAAGCATGCATATCCACTTTTAAAACATGTGAAGGATCAATTTGAAATCTCTTTCTAATAAAATTCCAAGCTATCAGGGTTGAACTAGGGGATTTTCCCAAACTTGGATATCAAAACTTTTGTGTTCATTTGTGGTGTATGAATAAATTTTCTTTTCTTACATTAGTTTTTGTTCTAAATTTTTTGCTTCCATAAACTCTAAAATTTTCATTTAGTTGTGCTTTGTTTGCCTTATATTTTTGGATCCATAGGTCATCTGCATCTTTAACTTGTTTCAAGCATGCATATCCACATTTAAAACATGTGCAAGATCAAATAGAAAACTATTTCCTATAAAATTCCATGGTATCAGGGTTGAACTAGTTGAATTTCCCGAACTTGGGTATCAAAACTTTTGTATTCATTTGTGGTGTGTGAATAAATTTTCTTTGCTTACATTTGTTGTTGTTCTAAATTTTTTGCATACATAAACTCTTAGATTTTCATTTTGTTGTGATTTTTTTGCCTTATCTTTTTTGCTTGAGATAAAGGGAAAAGTGAAAACTCAAGTTTTGATTTAAGGAAAAAGTATACATCTAAAATGGAAATGCACAAATGAGGAGAGAGAAAATTCTAAAAAGTGTCTGTAACTTTTAGAGATTGTAAACTCTTTCTAGTTTTTATATATTAGGATCTAAAATCGTTGGGAAAAAAAGAGGGAGGCGGGGGAATTTTTAGCTGGGTGTTGTTAGGTCATCTTTTTTGTAAATGGGGAAAATAATTCCTTGTATGGCTCGGGTAAATATCCCACCGCACCCAAACATGAGAATTTAATGAGGTTTGGATGCTTAGGTCATCTGCATCTTTAACATCTTTCAAGCATGCATATCGACATTTAAAACATGTCCAAGCTATTATGGTTGAACTAGTGAAATTTCCTAACCTTGGATACCAAAACTTTTGTGTTCATTTGTGGTGTGTGAATAAATTTTCTTTCCCTAAAATTTTTGCATACATAAACTCTAAAATTTTCATTTTGTTGTGATCTATTTGCCTTATCTTTTTTGTTTACGAGAGATAAAGGGAAAAGTGAAAACTCAAGTTTTGATTTAAGGAAAAAGTATACATCTAAAATGGAAATGTACAAATGTAGAGAGAGATAATTCCAAAAATTGTCTATAACTTTTAGGGATTGTAAACTCTTTCTAGTTTTTGTATATCAGGTTTTGCAATCGTCAGGAAAAAAAGGGGGTGGTGGGGGAATTTTGAACTGAGTGTTGACTCCAAATCCATAAGTCATTTCTTATAAAAATATAGCCTGTTACACATGATTGACTGATAAATCACTTCACAATCATTTGTGATTGTTAGGTCAGTGTTTTTGTAAATGGGCAAAATAATCGCTTGTTTGGCTCAGGTAAATATCCCACCGTACCCAAACTTGAGAATTTAATGAGGTTTGGATCCATAGGTAATCTACATCTTTAACATGTTTCAAGCATGCATATCCCCATTTAAAACATGTGCTGGATCAATTAGAAATTTGTTTCTTATAAAATTCCAAGCTATCATGGTTGAACTAGTAGAATTTCCCAAACTTGGATATCAAATCTTTTGAGTTCATTTGTGGTGTGTGAATAAATTTTCTTTTCCTAAAATTTTTGCATACTTAAACTCTAAAATATTCATTTCGTTGAGATCTGTTTGCCTTATCTTTTTTGTTTACGAGAGATAAAAGGAAAAGTGAAAACTCAACTTTTTATTTATGGAAATATTATACATCTACAATGGAAATGCACAAATGTATAGAAAGATAATTCCAAAAAGTGTCTGTAACTTTTAGGTATTGTTAACTCTTTTTAGTTTTTTTATATCAGGTTTTGCAATAGTCGGGAAAAAAGGGGGGAGGGGGGGGGGGGAACTTTTAGATGGGTGTTGACTCCCAATCCTTATGTCATTTCTTACAAAAATATTTCTTGTTACGCATGATTGATAGATAAATCAATTTACAATCATCAATGATTGTCAGGTCAACATTTTAGTAAATGGGTAAAATAATGGCTTGTTTGACTTAGGTAAATATCCCACTGCACCCAAACTCTAGAATTTAATGAGGTTTGGATCCATAGGTCATCTGAATCTTTAATATGTTTCAAGCATGCATTTCCCCATTTAAAACATGTGCATGATCAATTAGAAATCTTTTCTTAGAAAATTCCAAGCTATTAGGGTTGAACTAGTAGAATTTCAAAACTTGGATATCAAAACTTTTGAGTTCATTTCTGGTGTGTGAAAAAAATTTTCTTTGCTTACATTTGTTGTTGTTCAAAATTTTTTCCATACATAAACTCTAAAATTTTCATATTTTTGCGATCAGTTTGCCTTATGTTTTTTTGTTTACGAGAGATAAAGGGAAAAGTGAAAACTAAAGTTTTGATTTAAGGAAAAAGTATACATCTAAAATCTAAATGCACAAAAGTAGAGAGTGATAATTCCAAAAAGTGTTTGTAACTTTGAGGGATTGTAAACTCTTTCTAGTTTTTAAAATTTAAGGTATTGCAATTGTTTAGAAAAAAAGGGGGAGGCAGGGGAATTTTTAGCTGAGTGTTGACTACCTATCCATAAGTCATTGCTTACAAAAATATAGCCCGTTATGCGTGACTGACCGATAAATCACTTTATAATCATCTATGATTGTTAGGTCACTTTTTTGTAAATGGGCAAAATAATGGCTCTTTTGGCTCAGGTAAATATCCCACCGCACCAAAACTTGAGACTTTAATGATGTTTGGATCCATAGGTCATCTACATCTTTAACATGTTTCAAGCATGCATATCCACATTTAAAACATGTGCAGGATCAATTAGAAATCTCTTTCTTATAAAATTCCTAGCTATCTGGGTTGAACTAGTGGAATTTCACAAACTTGGATATCAAAACTTTTGTGTTCATTTGTGGTGTGTGAATAAATTTTCTTTCCCTAAAATTTTTGCATTCTTAAACTCTAAAATATTATCTTTTTTGTTTACTAGAGACAAAGGGAAAAGTGAAAACTCAAGTTTTGATTTAAGGAAAAAGTATACATCTAAAATAGAAATGCACAAATGTAGAGAGTGAAAATTCTAAAAAGTGTCTTTTACTTTTAGTGATTGTAAACTTTTTGTAGTTTTTATATATCAGGTACTGCAATCGTCGGGAAAAAATAGGGGAGGCGGGGGATTTTTTAGCTGAGAGTTGAATCCCTATCTATAAGGCATTTCTTACCAAAATATAGCCCGTAACGCATGATTGACAGATAAATCACTTTACTATCATCTATGACTGTTAGGTCATCTTTTTTTTGTAAATGGGCAAAATAATGGCTTGTTTGGCTCAGGAAAAGATCCCACCGCACCCAAACTTGAGAATTTAATGATGTTTGGATCCATAGGTCATCTACATCTTTAACATGTTTCTAGCATGCATATCCACATTGAAAACATGTGCAAGATCAATTAGAAATATCTTTCTTAAAAAATTCCAAACTATCAGGGTTGAACTAGGGGAATTTCCCAAAGTATGATATCAAAACTTTTGTGTTCATTTGTGGTGTGCGAATAAATTTTCTTTCCCTAAATATTTTGCATCCATAAACTCTAAAATTCTCATTTTGTTGTGATATGATTGCCTTATAGTTTTTGTTTATGAGAGATAAAGGGAAAACTGAAAACTCAAGTTTTGATTTGAGAAAAAAGTATACATCTAAAATGAAAATGCACAAATGTAGAGAGAGATAATTTCAAATAGTTTTGGTAACATTTTGGGATTGTAAACTCCTTCTAGTTTTTATATATCAGGTTTTTATATCGTAGGGAAAAAAGGGGGAGACGGGGGAATTTTTAGCTAAGTGTGGACTCCCAATCCATAAGTCGTTGCTTACAAAAATATAGCCTGTTACGCGTGCTTGACCGATAAATCACTTTACAATCATCTATGATCGTTATATCAGCTTTTTTGTAAAGGGGCAAAATAATGGCTTGTTTGGATCGGGTAAATATCTCACCGCACCCAAACTTGAGAATTTAATGAGGTTTGGATCAATAGGTCATCTACATATTTAACATGTTTCAAGCATGCATATCCACATTTAAAACATATGCAAGATCAATTAGAAATCTCATTCTTATAAAATTCACAGAAATCAGGGTTGAACTAGTCGAATTTCCCAAACTTGGATATCAAAACTTTTGTGTTCATTTATGCAGTGTGAATAAATTTTCTTTGCTTCCATTTGTTGTTGTTCTAAATTTTTTGCATACATAACCTCTAAAATTTTCATTTTGTCGTGATCTATTTGCCTTATCTTTTTTGTTTACGAGAGATAAAGGGAAATGTGAAAACTCAAGTTTTGATTTAAGAAAAAAATATAAATCTAAAATGGAAATGCAGAAATGTAGATAGAGATAATTCCAAAGAGTGTATGTGAATTTTATGGATTGTATACTCTTTCTAGTTTTAATATATCAGGTTTTGTAGTTCTCTTGAACAAAAGGGGAGGCGGGGCAATTTTTAGCTGATTGTTGACACCCAATCCACAGGTCATTTCTTACAAAAATATAGCACGTTACGCATGATTGATCGATAAATGACTTTACAATCATCTATGATTTTTATTTCAGCTTTTTTGTAAATGGGCAAAATAATGGATGGTTTGGCTCCGATAAAGATCCTACCTCATCCAAACTTGAGAATTTAATGAGGTTTGGATCCATAGTTCATCTGCATCTTTAACATATTTCAAGCACGCATATCCACTATTAAAACGTGTGCAGGATCAATTAGAAATCTCTTTCTTATAAAATTCAGGGCTATAAGGGTTGAACTAGTGGAATTTCCCAAACTTGGATATCAAAACTTTTGTGTTCGTTTGTGGTGTGTGAATAAATTTTCTTTGCTTACATTAGTTGTTGTTCTAAATTTTTTACATACATAAACTCTATAATTTTCATTTTGTTGTGATATGTTTGCCTTATCTTTTTTGTTTACGAGAGATAAAAGGAAAAGTGAAAACTCATGTTTTGATTTAAGGAAAAAGTTTACATCTAAAATGGAAAGGCACAAATGGAGAGAAAGATAATTCAAAAATGTGTTTGTAACTTTTAGGAATTCTATACTCTTTCTATTTATTTAAATATCAGGTACTGCAATCGTCAAGAAAAAAAGTGGGAGGCAGGGGATTTTTTAGTTGAGTGTTGACTCCCTATCTATAAGTCATTTCTTACAAAAATATAGCCTAGTACGCATGAATGACCCATAAATCATTTACAATCATCTATGCTTGTTAGGTCAGCTTTTTTGAAAATGGGCAAAATAATGGCTTGTGTGGCTCGTGTAAATATCCCACCCCACCAAAACTTGAGAATTTAAGGAGGTTTGGATCAATAGGTCATTTCCATCTTTAACATGTTTCAAGCATGCATATCCACATGTGCAGGATCAATTAGAAATCTCTTTCTTATAAAATTCCAATCTATAAGGGTTGAACTAGTGGAATTTCTGAAACTTGTATATCAAAAATTTTGTGTTCATTTGTGGTCTGTGAATAAATTTTCTTCGCTTACATTTTTTGTTGTTCAAAATTTTTTGCATACTTAAACTCTAAAATTTTGATCTTGTTGTGATCTGCTTGCCTTATCTTTTTTGTTTACGAGAGATAAAGGAAAAATTAAAAACCCAAGTTTTGATTTAAGGAAAAAGTATACATCTAAAATTGAAATGCACTAAAGTAGACAGAGATGATTCAAAAGTGTCTATAAGTTTTAGGGATTGTAAACTATTTCTAATTTTGATATATCAGGTTTTGCAATCGTCGGGAAAAAAAGGGGAGGCGGGGGAATTTTTAGTTGAGTGTTGACTCCCTATCCATAAGTCATTTCTTACAAAAATAAATCCCCTTAAGCATGATTGACCGATAAATCACTTTACAATCGTCTATGATTGTTAGGTCAGCGTTTTTGTAAATGAGCAAAATAATGGCTTCTTTGGCTCAGGTAAATATCCCACCGCACCCAAAGGTTTGGACCCATAGGTCATGTGCTTCTTTAACTTGCTTCAAGTATGCATATCCATATTTAAAACATGTGCATAATCAATTAGAAATCTCTTTCATATAAAATTCCAAGTTATCAGGTTGAACTAGTGAAATTTCTCAAACTTGGATATCAAAACTTTTGTGTTCATTTGTGGTGTGTGAATATATTTTTTTTGCTTACATTTGTTGTTGTTCTAAATTTTTTGCATACATAAACTCTGAGATTTTCATTTTGTTGTGATCTGTTTGCTTTATCTTTTTTACTGACGTGAGATAAAGGGAAAAGTGAACACTGAAGTTTTGATTTAAGGAAAAAGTATACATCTAAAATGGAAAGGTACAAATGGAGAGTTAGATAATTCAAAAATGTGTCTGTACCTTTTAGGGATTCTATACTCTTTCTATTTATTTAAATATCAGGTATTCCAATCGTTGGGAAAAAAAGTGGGAGGCACGGGATTTTTTAGCTTAGTGTTGACTCCCTATCTATAAGTCATTTCTTACAAAAATTTAGCCTGGTACGCACGATTGACCCATAAATCTTTTACAATCATCTATGATTGTTAGGTCAACTTTTTTGTAAATGGGCAAAATAATGGCTTGTGTGGCTCGTGTAAATATTGCACCGCACCAAAACTTGAGAATTTAAGGAGGTTTGGATCAATAGGTCATCTGCATCTTTAACATGTTTCAAGCAAGCATATCCGCAGGTGCAGGATCAATTAGAAATCTTTTTCTTATAAAATTCCAATCTAGAAGGGTTGAACTAGTGGAATATTTTAAACTTGAATATCAAAACTTTTGTGTTCATTTATGGTCTGTGAATAAATTTTCTTTGCTTATATTTGTTGCTGTTCAAAATTTTTTGCATACTTAAACTCTAAAATTTTGATCTTGTTGTGATCTGCTTGCCTTATTTTTTTTTGTTTACAAAAAACAAAGGAAAAATGAAAAACTCAAGTTTTGATTTAAGGAAAAAGTATACATCTAAAATTGAAATGCACAAATGTAGAGAGAGATGATTCAAAAAAATGTCTGTAACTTTTAGGGATTGTAAACTCTTTCTAGTTTTGATATATCAGGTTTTGCAATCGTCGGGAAAAAAAGGGGAGGCGGGGGAATTTTTAGTTGAGTGTTGACTCCCAATCCATAAGTCATTTCTTACAAAAATAAATCCCCTTAAGCATGATTGACCGATAAATCACTTTACAATCATCTATGATTGGTAGGTCAGTGTTTTGTAAATGAGTAAAATAATGGCTTCTTTGGCTCGGGTAAATATTCCACCACACCCAAATTTGAGAATTTAATGAGGTTTGGACCCATAGGTCATGTGCATCTTTAACTTGCTTCAAGTATGCATATCCATAAAATTTGAAAACGCGTGCAGAATCATATAGAAATCTCTTTCATATAAAATTCCAAGTTATCAGGGTTGAACTAGTGGAATTTCTCAAACTTGGATATCGAAACTTTTGTGTTCATTTGTGGTGTGTGAATATATTTTTTTTGCTTACATTTGTTGTTGTTCTAAATTTTTTGCATACATAAACTCTAAGATTTTCATTTTGTTGTGATCTGTTTGCCTTATCTTTTTTGCTGACGTGAGATAAAGGGAAAAGTGAAAACTGAAGTTTTGATTTAAGGTAAAAGTATACATCTAAAATGGAAATGCAAAAATGTGGAGAGAGCTAATTCCAAAAAGTGTCTATAACTTTAAGAGATTGTAAACTCTTTCTAGTTTTTATATATCAGGTTTTGAAATCGTCGGGAAAAAAAGGGGGAGGCGGGGGAATTTTTAGCTGAGTGTTGACTCCCAATCCATAAGTCATTTCCTACAAAAATATAGCCCGTCACGTATGATTGAACGATAAATTACTTTTCAATGATCTATGATTGTTAAGTCTGCTTTTTGTAAACGGTGAAAATAATGGTTTGTTTGGCTCGGGTAAATATCCCACAGCATTCAAACTTGAGAATTTAATGCGGTTTGGATCCTTAAGTCATCTACTTCTTTAACATGTTTCAAGCTTGCATTTCCACATTTAAAACATGTAATGGATCAATTAGAAATCTCTTTCTTATAAAATTCCAAGCTATTAAGGTTGAACTAGTGGAATTTCCCAAACTAGGATTTCAAAATTTGAGTGTTCATTTGTGGTGTGTGAAAAAATTTTCTTTCCCAAAATTTTTTGCATTCATAAACTCTAAAATTTTCATTTTGTTGTGAAACTTTTGCCTTATCTTTTTTGTTTACGGCAGATAAAGTAAAATTGAAAACTCAAGTTTTGATTTTAGTAAAAAGTATACATAAAAAATGGAAATGGAAAAATGTAGAGAGAGATAATTCAAAAAAGTTTTTGTAACTTTTTGGGATAGCAAACTCCTTCTTGTTTTTATATTTCAGATTTTGCAATTGTTGGGAAAAAAAGGGGGCAGCGGGGGAATTTTTAGCTGAGTGTTGATTCCCTCTCCGTAAGTAATTTTTTACAAAAATATAGCCCATTAAGCATGATTGACCGATAAATCACTTTACAATCATCTATGATTGTTAGATCAGTTTTTTTGTAAACAGGCAAAATAATGGCTTCTTTGGCTCGGGTAAATATCCCATCGCACCCAAACTTCAAAATTTAATGAGGTTTGGATCTATAGGTTATTTGCACCTTTAACTTGTTTCAAGCATGCATATCCACATTTAAAACATGTGCATGATCAATTATAAATATCTTTCTTATAAAATTCCAAGTTATCAGGGTTGAACTAGTGGAATTTCGCAAACTTGGATGACAAAACTTTTGTGTTCATTTGTGGTGTGTGAATAAATTTTCTTTCCCTAAATTTTTTGCATATATAAACTCTTAAATTTTCATTTTGTTGTGATATGTTTGCCTTATCTTTTTTCTTTACGAGCGATAAAGGGAAAAGTGAAAACTGAAGTTTTGATTTAAGGAAAAAGTATACATCAAAAATGGAAATAAAAAAATGTGGAGAGAGATAATTCGAAAAAGAGTCTATAACTTTTTGGGATAGCAAACTCTTTCTTGTTTTTATGTATTAGGTTTTGCAATCATCGGGAAAAAAAGGGGGAGGCGGGGGAATTTTTAGGTGAGTGTTGACTCCCTATCCATAAGTCATTTCTTACAAAAATATAGCCCGTTAAGCATGTTTGACCGATAAATCACTTTACAATCATCTATGATTGTTAGGTCAGCTTTTTGTAAATGGGCAAAAAAATAGCTTCTTTGGTTCAGGTAAACATCCCACCGCACCCAAATTTGAGAATTTAATGATTTTTGGATCCGTAGGTCATTTGTGTAAATGGGCAAAAAATGGCTTCTTTGGCTCAGGTAAACATCCCACCGCACTCAAACTTGAGAATTTAATGATTTTTGGATCCGTAGGTCATCTGCATCTTTAACTTGTTTCCAGCATGCATATCCACATTTAAAACATTTGTAGGATCAATTAGAAATCTCTTTTTTATAAAATTCCATGTTATCAGGGTTGATTGAGTGGAAATTCCCAAACATGGAAATTGAAACTTTTGTGTTCATTTGTGGTGTGTGAATAAATTTTCTTTGCTTACATTTGTTGTTTTTCTAAATTTTTTGCATACATAAACTCTAAGATTTTTATTTTGTTGTGATCTGTTTGCCTTACCTTTTTTCTAATGTGAGATAAAAGGAAAAGTGAAAACTCAAGTTTTGATTTAAGGAAAAAGTATACATCTAAAATGGAAATGCACAAATGTGGATAAAGACAATTCCAAAATGTGTCAGTAACTTTTAGGGATTGTAAACTCTTTCTAGGTTTTTATTTAACAGGTTTTGCAATCGTCGTGAAAAAAAGGTGCATGCGGGTGAATTTTTAGTTGAGTGTTGACTCCCAATCCATAAGTCATTTCTTGTAAAAATATAGCCCGTCACACATGATTGACCGATAAATAAGTTTACAAACATCTATGATTGTTAGGTCAGCTTTTTTGTAAATGGGGAAAAAAATGGATTGTTTGGCTCGGGTAAAGATTCTCACCCAAAGTTCAGAATTTAATGAGGTTTTGATCCATAGGTCATCTGCATCTTTAACATGTTTCAAACGTGCATATCCACATTTAAAACATGTGCAGGATCAATTAGAATCTCTTTCTTATAAAATTCCAAGCCATTTGGGTTGAACTAGTGGAGTTTCACAAACTTTGATATCAAAACTTTTGTGTTCATTTGAGGTGTGTGAACAAATTTTCGTTCCCTAAATTTTTTGCATACATAAACTATAAAATTTTCATTTTGTTGTGATATGTTTACCTTATCTTTTTTGTTTACGAGAGATAAAGGGAAAAGTGAAAACTAAAGTTTTGATTTAAGGAAAAAGTATACATCAAAAAAGGAATTGCAAACATGTAGAGAGAGTTAATTTAGAAAAGTGTCTGTAACTTTTTGGATAGCAAATTCTTTGTTGTTTTTATATATAAGGTTTTGCAATCGTCGGGAAAAAAAGGGGGAGGTGGGGGAATTTTGAGCTGAGTGTTGACTCCCCACCCATAAGTCGTTTCTTACAAAAATATAACATGTTGCGCATGGTTGACCGATAAATCACTTTACAGACATCTATGATTGTTAGGCCAGTTTTTTTGTAAATGGGAAAAATAATGACTTGTTTGGCTCTGGTAAATATCCCACCGCACCATTACTTGAGAAGGAAATGAGGTTTGGATCCATAGGTCATCTGCACCTTTAACATGTTTCAAGCATGCATATCCACATTTAAAACATGTGCAGGATCAATTAGAAATCTCTTTCTAATAAAATTTTAAGCTATCTGGGATAAACTAGTGGAATTTCCCAAACTTGGATATCAAAACTTTTTTTTTCATTTGTGGTGTGTAAATAAATTTTCTTTGCTTACATTTATTGTTGTTCTAAATTTTTTGTATACATAAACTCTATAATTTTCTTTTTGTTGTGATCTATTTGCCTTATCTTTTTTGTTTACGAGAGATATAGGAAAAAGTGAAAAATCAAGTTTTGATTAAGAGACAAAGTATGAATCTAAAATGGAAATGCAAAAATGTAGAGAGAGATAATTTCAAAAAGTGTTTGTCGCTTTTAGGGATTCTAAACTCTTTCTAGTTTTTTATCTATCAGGTTTTGCAATCGTCCATAAAAAAAGGGGGTAGCGGGGGAATTTTTTGTTGAGTGATGACGCCTAACCCATAAGTCATTTTTTACAAAAATATAGCCCGTTACGCAAAATTGACCGATAAATCACTTTACAGTCATATGCGATTGATAGGCCAACTTTTTTATTAAAGGGCAAAAGTATGGTTTGTTTGGCTTGGGTAAATATCCCACCGCACCCAAACATGAGAATTTAATGAGGTTTGTATCCTTAGGTCATCTGCATCTTTAACTTGTTTCAAGCATGCTTATCCACATTTAAAACATGTGCAGGATGAATTAGAAATTTCTTTCTTAGAAAATTCCAAGCTATTAGGGTTGAACTAGTGGAATTTTCCAAACTTGGATATCAAAACTTTTGTGTACATTTGTGGTGTGTGAATAAATTTTCTTTGCTTACATTTGTTGTTGTTCTACATTTTTGGCATACTTAAACTCTAAAATTTTCATTTTCTTGTGATTTGTTTGCCTTATCTCTTTTCTTTACGAGAGATAAAGGGAAAAGTGAAAACTCAAGTTTTGATTTAAGGAAAAATTATACATCTAAAATGGAAATGCACAAATGTAGAGAGAGATAATTCCAAAAAGTGACTGTAACTTTTAGGGATTGTCAAGTCTTTCTAGTTTTTATATATCAGGTTTTGCAATAGTCGGGAAAAAAAGGTTAGCAGGGGGAATTTTTAGTTGAGTGTTGACTCCCAATCCATTAGTTATTTCTTACAAAAATATTGCCCATTACGCATGATTGACCGATAAATCACTTTAAAAACATGAATGATTGTTAGGTCTGCTTTTTGGTAAATCAGCAAAATAATGGCTTGTTTGGCTGGGGTAAAAATCCCACCGCACCCAAACTTTAGAATTTAATGAGGTTTGGATCCATAGGCCATCTGGATCTTTAACACGTTTAAAGCTTGCATATCCCCATCTAAAACATGTGCAGGATCAATTAGAAATCTCTTTCTTAAAAAATTCCAAGCTCTCAGGGTGGAACTAGTGGAATTTCCTAAACTTGGATATCAAAATTTTTGTGTTCATTTGTGGTGTGTGAAAAAATTTTCTTTTCTGACATTTGTTGTTGTTCTAAATTTCTTTCATACATAAACTATAAAATTTTCATTTGATTGTGATTTGTTTGCCTTATCTTTTTTGTTTACGAGAGTTAAAGGGAAAAGTGAAAACTCAAGTTTTGATTTAAGGAAAAAGTATATATCTAAAATGGAAATGCAAAAATGTAGACAAAGATAATTCCCAAAAGTGTCTGTAAATTTTTGGAATTGTAAACTTTTTCTAGTTTTAATCTGTCAGGTTTTGCAATCTTTTGGAGAAAAAGTGGGAGGCGGGACAATTTTTAGCTGATTATTGACTCCCAATCCTTAAGTCATTTCTTCCAAAAATATAGCCCGTTACGTATGTTTGACCGATAAATCACTTTACACTCAACTATGTTTGTTAGGTCATCTTTTTTTGTAAATGGGCAAAATAATGGCTTGTTTGGCTTGGGTAAAGATCCACCGCACCCAAACTTGAGAATTTAAGGAGGTTTGGATCCATAAGTCTTCTGCATCTTTAACATGTTTCAAGCATGCATACCCACATTTAAAACATGTGCAGAATCAATTGAAAATCCCTTTCATATAAAATTCCACGCTAACAGGGTTGAAATAGGGGAATTTCCCAAACTTGGATATCAAAAATTTTATGTTAATTTGTGGTGTGAATAAATTTTCTTTCCCAAAATTTTTTGCATACATAAACTCTCAAATTTTTTTTTTTTTTTTTGTGATCTGTTTACCTTATCGTTTTTGTTTACGAGAGATAAAGGAAAAGTGAAAACTCTAGTTTTGATTTAAGGAAAAAGTATACATCTAAAATGGAAATGCACAAAATGTAAAGAGAGATAATTTAAAAAAGTGTCTATGACTTTTAGGGATTGTAAATTCTTTCTAGTTTTTATATATCAGGTTTTGCAATCGTCGGGAAAAAAAGGAGAGGCGGGGGAATTTTTAGTTGAGTGTTGACTCCCAATCCATAAGTCATTTCTTACAAAAATATTGCTCGTTACGCATGATTGACCCATAAATCACTTTGCAATCATCAATGATTATTAAGTCAGCATTTTTGTAAATGGGCAAAATAATGGCTTGTTTGGCTAAGGTAAATATCCCACCGCACCCAAACTTGAGAATTTAATAAGGTTTGGATCCGCTGGTCATCTGTATCTTTAACATGTTCTAAGCACGCATATCCCCATTTAAAACATGTGCATGATCAATTAGAAATCTCTTTCTTATAAAATTCCAAGCTATCAAGGTTGAACTAGTAGAATTTCCCAAACTTGGATATCAAAACTTTTTAGTTCATTTGAGGTGTGTGAATAAATTTTCTTTGCTTACATTTGTTGTTGTACTAAATTTTTTGCATACATAAACTCTAAAATTTTCTTTTTGTTGTGATCTGTTTGCCTTCTGTTTTCTGTTTACGAGAGATAAAGGGAAAAGTGAAAACTCAAGTATTGATTTAAGGAAAAAGTATACATCAAAAATGGAAATGCACAAACTATGAGAGAGATAATTCCAAAAAGTGTGTGTAACTTTTAGGATTGTAAATTCTTTCAATTTTTTTTGCAATTGTCGGGAAAAAAATGGGGCATCGGGGGGATTTTTAGCTAAGTGTTGACTCCCAATCAATAAGTCAATGCTTACAAAAATATAGCCCGTTACATGGGATTAACCGATAAATCACTTTACAATCATCTATGAAGTTATGTGAACTTTTTTGTTAATGAGAAAAATAATGGCTTGTTTGGCTCGGGTAAATATCCCACCGCACCCAAACTTGAGAATTTAATGAGGTTTGGATCCATAGATCATCTGCATCTTTAACTTGTTTCAAGCATGCATATCCACATTTAAAACATGTGCAGGATCAATTAGAAATCTTTTTCTTATAAAATTCCAAGCTATCACGGTTGAACTAGTGGAATTTCCCAAACTTGGATATCAAAATTTTTGTGTTCATTTGTGGTGTGTCAATAAATTTTATTTGCTTACATTTGTTGTTGTTCTAAATTTTGGCATACATAAACTCTAAAATTTTCATTTTGTTGTGATTTATTTGGCTTATCTTTTTTTTTTACGAGAGATAAAGGGAAAAGTGAAAACTCAAGTTTTGACTTAAGGAAAAAGTATACATCTAAAATGGAAATGCACAAATGTAGAGAGAGAAAATTCCTAAAAGTGTCTATAACTTTTTGGGATTGTAAACTATTTCTTGTCTTTATATATCAGGTTTTGCAATCGTCGAGAAAAAATAGGGGAGGCGGGAAGAATTTTTAGGTGAGTGTTGACTCCATATCCATAAGTCATTGCTTACAAAAATATAGCCCGTTATGCGTGATTAACCGATAAATCACTTTACAATCAACTATGACTGTTACATATGGTTTTTTGTAAATGGAAGAAATAATGGCTTGTGTGGCTGGAGCAAATATCCCACCGCACCCAAACTTGAGAATTTAATGATGTTTGGATCCATAGGTCATCTGCATCTTTAACATATTTCAAGGATGGATATCCACATTTAAAACATGTGCAAGGTCAATTTGAAATCTCATTCTAATAAAATTCCAAGCAATTAGGGTTGAACTAGTGGAATTTTCCAAATTTGGATATCAAAACTTTTGTGTTCATTTGTGGTGTGTGAATAATTTTCTTTCCTTACATTTGTTGTCGTTCAAAATTTTTTGCATTCAAAAACTCTCAAATTTTCAATTTTTTTTTATATGTTTGCCTTATCTTTTTTGTTTATGAGAGATAGAGGGAAATGTGAAAACTCGAGCTTTGATTTAAGGAAAAAGTAAACATCTAAAATGGAAATGCACAAATTCACATAGACATAATTCCAAAAAGTGTCTGTAAATTTTAGGGATTGTAAACTCTTTCTAGTTTTAATATATCACATTTTGCAATTGTCTGTAAATAAAGGGGGAGGCGGGGGAATTTTTAGTTTATTGTTGACTCCCAATCCACAAGTCTTTTCTTACAAAATTATAGCCCATTACGCATGATTGACCAATAAATCCTTTTACAAACATCTATGATTTTTAGGTAAGCTTTTTTTGTAAATGGGCAAAATAATGGATTGTTTGGCTCGGGTAAAGATCACATTGCACCCAAACTTGAGAATTTAACAATGTTTGGATCCATAGGTCATCTGCATCTTTAACATGTTCCATGCATGGATATCCTCTTTTAAAACATGTGCAAGATCAATTATAAATCTCTTTCTTTTAAAATTTCAAGCAATCAGGGTTGAATTAGCGGAATTTCCCAAACTTCGGTATCAAAACTTTTGAGTTCATTTGTTGTGTGTGAATAAATTTTTTTTGCTTACATTTGTTGTTGTTCTAAATTTTTTACATACATAAACTCTATAATTTTCATTTTGTTTTGATCTGTTTTCCTTATCTTTTTGGTTTATGAGAGATAAAGGGAAAAGTGAAAACTCAAGTTTTGATTTAAGGAAAAAGTATACATCTAAAATCTAGATGCACAAAAGTAGAGAGAAATAATTCCAAAAAGTGTTTGTACCTTTTGAGGATTGTAAACTCTTTCTAGTGTTTTAAATATCAGGTTTTGCAATCGTCGGGAAAAAAAGGGGAAGGCGGGGGAATTTTTAGGTGAGTGTTGACTCCCAATCCATAAGCCATTGAACTAGTTGAATTTCCCAAACTTGGATATTGAAACTTTTGTGTTCATTTGTGGTGTGTGAATAAATTTTATTTGCTTACATTTGTTGTTGTTCTAATTTTTTTGCATACATAAACTCTTAGATATTTGCTTACATGAGATAAAGGGAAAATTGAAAACTCAAGTTTTGATTTAAGGAAAAAGTATACATCTAAAATGGAAATGCACAAATGTAGAGAGAGATATTTCAAAAAAGTGTCTGTAACTTTGAGGGATTGTAAACTCTTTCTAGTTTTTATATATCAGGTTTTGTAATAGTCGGGAAAAAAAGGGGGAGGCGGGGGAATTTTTAGCTGAGTGTTGACTCCCCATCCATCAATCATTTCTTAAAAAAAATAGCCCGTTAAGCATGATTGACCGATAAATCACTTTACAATCATCTATGAATGTTAGGTCAGATTTTTGGTAAAAGGGCAAAATAATGGCTTCTTTGGCTCGGGTAAATATCCCACCGCACCTAAACTTTAGAATTTTTTGAGGTTTGGATCAATAGGTCATCTGCAACCTTTAACATGTTTCAAGTACGCATATTCACATTTAAAACATGTGCAGGATCAATTAGAAATCTCTTTCAAATAAAATTTCCAGTTATCAGGGTTGAATTAGTTGAATTTCCCAAACATGGATATCGAAAATTTTGAGTTCATTTATGGTGTGTGAATAAATTTTATTTGCTTACATTTGTTGTTGTTCTAAATTTTTTGCATACATAAACTCTTAGATTTTCATTTTGATGTGATCTGTTTGACTTAACATTTTTGCTTACGTGAGCTAAAGGAAAAAGTGAAAACTCAAGTTTTGATTTAAGGAAAAAGTATACTTCTAAAATGGAAATGTACAAATGAGGACAGAGAAAATTCCAATCCAAAAGTCATTTCTTACAAAAATATAGCCCCTTACATATGATTGACCGATAAATTACTTTACAATCATCTATGATTGTTAGGTCAGCATTTGTGTAAATGGGGAAAATAATTGCTGGTTTTGCTCGGGTAAACATCCCACAACACCCAAACTAGAGAATTTAATGAGGTTTGGATCCGTAGGTCATCTGCATCTTTAACTTGTTTCAAGCATGCATATCGACATTTAAAACATGTGCAGGATCAATTAGAAATCTCTTTCTTATCAAATTCCAAGCTATCAGGGTTGATCTAGTGGAATTTCCCAACCTTGGATATCAAAACTTTTGTGTTCATTTGTGGTGTGTGAATAAATTTTCTTTGCTAACATTTGTTGTTATTCTAAATTTTTTCCATACATAAACTCTAAAATTTTCATTTGGTTGTGATCTGTTTACCTTATCTTTTTTGTTTACCAGAGATAAAGGGAAAAGTGAAAACTCGAGTTTTGATTTAAGAAAAAAGTATACATCTAAAATGGAAATGTACAAATGTAGAGAGAGATAATTCCAAAAATTTTCTATAACTTTTAGGGATTGTAAACTCTGTCTAGTTTTTATATATCAGGTTTTGCAATTGTTAGGAAAAAAATGGGGAGGTCGGGGAATTTTGAACTAAGTGTTGACTCCCAATCCATAAGTCATTTCTTATAAAAATATATCCCATTATACATGATTGACGGATAAATTACTTTACAATCATTTGTGATTGTTAGGTCAGCATTTTTGTATATGGGTAAAATAATGGCTTGTTTGGCTCAGGTAAATATCCTACCATACCCACACTTGAGAATTTAATGAGGTTTGGATCCATAGGTCATCTACATCTTTAACATGTTTCAAGCATTCATATCCCCATTTAAAACATATGTAGGATCAACTAGAAATCTCTTTCTTATAAAATTCCAAGCTATCAGGGTTGAACTAGTAGAATTTCCCAAACTTGGATATCAAAAATTTTGAGTTCATTTGTGGTGTGTGAATAAATTTTATTTCCCTAAAATTTTTGCATACTTAAACTCTAAAATTTTCATTTTGTTGTGATCTGTTTGCCTTATCCTTTTTTTTTACGAGAGATAAAGGGAAAAGTGAAAACTCAAGTTTTGATTTAATGAAAAAGTATACATCTAAAATGAAAATGCACAAATGTAGAGAGAGATAATTCCAAAAAATATATGTACCTTTTAGGGATTGTAAACTCTTTCTAGTTTTTATATATAAGGTTTTCAAATCGTCAGGAAAAAAGGGTAAGGAGGGGGAACGTTTAGCTGGGTGATGACTCCAAATCCATATGTCATTTCTAACAAAAATATTTCTCGTTACGCATGATTGATCGATAAATCACCTTACAATCATCAATGATTGTTAGGTCAGCGATTTTATAAATTGGCAAAATAATGGCTAGTTTGGCTCAGGCAAATATCCCACCGCACCCAAACATGAGAATTTAATGATGTTTGGATCCGTAGGTCTTCTGCATCTTTAACAAGTTTCAAGCATGCATATCCCCATTTAATACATGTGCAGTATCAATTGGAAATCTCTTTCTTATAAAATTCCAAGAAATCAGGGTTGAACTAGCGGAATTTCCCAAACTTGGGTATCAAAACTTTTGTGTTCATTTGTTGTGCGTGAATAAATTTTCTTTGCTTACATTTGTTGTTGTTCGAAATTTTTTACATACATAAACTCTATAATTTTCATTTTGTTGTGATCGTTTTCCTTATCCTTTTTGTCTATGAGAGATAAAGGGCAAAGCGAAAACTCAAGTTTTGATTTAAGGAAAAAGTATACATCTAAAATGGAAATGCACAAATGTAGAGTGTGATAATTCAAAAAAGTGTCTATAACTTTGAGGGATTGTAAACTCTTTCTAGTTTTTATATATCAGGTTTTGTAATCGTCAGGAAAAAAAGGGGAGGCGGGGGAATTTTTAGCTGAGTGTTGACTCCCTATCCATTAGTTATTTCTTACAAAAATATAGCCCGTTAAACATGATTGAATGATAGATCACTTTACAATCATCTACGATTGTTATGTCAGCTTTTTTGTAAATAGGCAAAATAATGGGTTCTTTGGCTATGGTAAATATCCCACCGCACCCAAACTTGAGAATTTAATGAGGTTTGGATCCATAGGTCTTCTGCATCTTTAACTTGTTTCAAGTATGAATATCCACAATTAAAACATGTGCATGATCAATTATAAATCTTTTTCATATAAAATTCCAAGTTATCTTGGTTGAACTAGTTGAATTTCCCAAACTTGGATATCGAAACTTTTGTGTTCATTAGTGGTGTGTGAATAAATTTTCTTTGCTTACATTTTTTGTTGTTCTAAATTTTTTGCATACATAAACTCTTAGATTTTCATTTTGTTGTGATCTGTTTGCCTTATAAGTTTTGCTTACGTGTGATAAAGGAAAAATTGAAAACTCAATTTTTGATTTAAGGAAAAAGAATACTTCTAAAATGAAAATGCACAAATGAGGACAGAGAAAATTCCAAAAAGTGTTTGCAGCTTTTTGGGATTGTAAACTGTTTCTAGTTTTTATATATCAGGTTTTGAAATCGTCAGGAGAAAAAGAGGGAGGCGGGGGAATTTTTAACTGAGTGTTGACACCCAATCCATAAGTCATTTCTTAAAAAGATATACCCCCTTACATATGACTGACCGATAAATTACTATATAATTATCTATGATTGTTAGGTCTGCTTTTATGTAAATGGGGAAAATAATTGCTGGTTTGGCTCGGGTAAACATCCAACCACACCCAAACTTTAGAATATAATGAGGTTTCGATCCATAGGTCATCTGCATCTTTAACTTGTTTCAAGCATACATATCCACATTTAAAACATGAGCAGGATAAATTAGAAATCTCTTTCTTATAAAATTCCAAACTATCAAAGTTGAACTATTGGAATTTCCCAACCTTGGATATCAAAACTTTTGTGTTCATTTGTGATGTGTGAATAAATTTTCTTTCCCTAAAATTTGTTTGCAAACATAAACTCTAAAATTTTCATTTTGTTGTGATCTATTTGCTTTATCGTTTTTGTTTACGAGAGATAAAGGGAAAAGTGAAAACTAAAGTTTTGATTTAAGGAAAAAGTATACATCTAAAATGGAAATGTACAAATGTAGATAGAGATAATTCTAAAAAGTTTCTATAACTTTTTGGGATTGTAAACTCTTTCTAGTGTTTATATATCAGGTTTTGCAATCATCAGGAAAAAAAGGGGGAGTTGGGGGAATTATGAACTGAGTGTTGACTCTCAATCCATAAGTCATATCTTATAAAAATATAGCCTGTTACACATGATTGACTGATAAATCACTTTACAATCATTTGTGATTGTTAGGTCAGCGTTTTTGTAAATGGGCAAAATAATGGCTTGTTTGGCTTAGGTAAATATCCCACAGCACCCTAACTTGAGAATTTAATGAGGTTTGGATCCATAGGTCATCTGCATCTTTAACATCTTTCAAGCATGCATATCCCCATTTAAAACATGTCCAGGATCAACTAGAAATCTCTTTCTTATAAAATTCCAAGTTATCAGGGTTGAACTAGTAGAATTTCCCAAACTTGGATTTCAAAACTTTTAACTTCATTTGTGGTGTGTGAATAAATTTTCTTTCCCTAAATTTTTTGCATATTTAAACTCTTTTCATTTTGTTGTAATATGTTTTCCTTATCTTTTTTTGTTTACGAGAGATAAAGGGAAAAGTGAAAACTCAAGTTTTGATTTAAGGAAAAAGTACACATCTAAAATGGAAATGCCCGAATGTAGAGAAATAATTTCAAAAACCGTCAGTACGTTTTAGGGATTGTAAACTCTTCCTAGTTTTTATATATCAGGTTTTGCAATCGTCGGGAAAAAGGGGAAGGCGAGGGAACTTTTAGCTGGGTGTTGACTCCCAATCCATATGTCATTTCTAACAAAAATATTGCTTGTTACACATGATTGACCGATAAATCACTTTACGATCATTAATGATTGTTAGGTCAATGTTTTTATAAATTGGCAAAATAATGGCTTGTTTGGCTCAAGTAAATATCCCACCGCACCCAAACATGAGAATTTAATGACGTTTGGATCCATAGGTCATCTGCATGTTTAACATATTTCAAGCATGCATATCCCCATTTAAAACATGTGCAGGTTCAATTAGAAATCTCTTTCTTATAAAATTTCAAGCTATCGGGGTTGAACTAGTAGAATTTCAAAACTTGGATATGAAAACTTTTGAGTTCATATGTGGTGTGTGAATAAATTTTCTTTGCTTACATTTATTGTTGTTCTAAATTTTTTGCATCTATAAACTCTAAAATTTTCTTTTTGTTGTGATCCGTTTGCCTTAATTTTTTTGTTTACGAGAGATAAAGGGAAAAATGGAAACTCAAGTTTTGATTTAAGGAAAAAGTATACATCTAAAATCTTGATGCACAAAAGTAGAGAGAGATAATTCCAAAAAGTGTTTGTACCTTTTAGGGACTGTAAAATCTTTCTACTTTTTTAAATATTAGGTTTTTCAATCGTCGGGAAAAAAAGGGGGAGGCGGGGGAATTTTTAGCTAGGTGTTGACTCCCAGTCCATAAGTCATTGCTTACAAAAATATAGCCCATTACGTGTGATTAACCGATAAATCACTTTAAAATCCTCTATGATTATTAGGTCAACTTTTTTGTAAATGGGTAAAATAATGGCTTCTTTGGCTGAGGTAAATATCCCACCGCACCCAAACATGAGAATTTAATGAAGTTTGGATCCATAGGTCATCAGCATCTTTAACATGTTTCAAGCATGCATATCCACATTTAAAACATGTGTAGGATCAATTAGAAATCTGTTTCTTAAAAAATTCCAAGCTATAAGGGTTGAACTAGTGGAATTTCCCAAACTTGGATATCAAAACTATTGTGTTCATTTGTGGTCTGTGAATAAATTTTCTTTGCTTACATTTGTTGTTGTTCTAAATTTTTTGCATACATAAAGTCTAAAATTTTCAACTTGTTGTGATATGTTTACCTTATCTTTTTTGTTTATGAGAGATAAAGGAAAAATTAAAAATCTAAAATAAAAATGCACAAATGTAGAGAGAGATAATTCAAAAAAGTGTCTTTAACTTTTAGGGACCGTAAACTCTTTCTAGTTTTTATATATCAGGTTTTGGTATCGTCGGGAAAAAAAGTGGGAGGCGGGGGAATTTTTAGCTAAGTGTTCACTCCCTATCCATCAGTTATTTCTTGTACAAATATAGCCCGTTAAGCATGATTGACCAATAAATCACTTTACAATCATCTATGATTGTTAGGTAAGAATTTTTGTAAATGTGCAAAATATTGGCTTCTTTGGATGAGGTAAATATCCCACTGCACCCAAAGTTGAGAATTTAATGAGGTTTGGATCTATAGCTCATCTGCATCTTCAACTTATTTCAAGCAATCATATCCACATTTAAAACATGTCCATGATCAATTTGAAATCTCTTTCTTATAAAATTCCAAGTTATCAGGGTTCAACTAGTTGAATTTCCCAAACTTGGATATCGAAACTTTTGTGTTCATTAGTGGTGTGTGAGTAAATTTTCTTTGATTACATTTTTTGTGGTTCTAAATTTTTTGCATACATAAACTCTTAGATTTTCATGTTGTTGTGATCTGTTTGCCTTATCTTTTTTGCATACGTGAGATAAATGGAAAAGTGAAAACTCAAGTTTTGATTTAAGGAAAAAGTATACATCTAAAATGGAAATGCACAAATGAGGAGAGAGAGAATTCCAAAAAGTTTCTGTAACTTTTAGGGATTGTAAACTCTTTCTAGTTTTTATATAACAGGTTCTGAAATCGTCGGGAAAAGAAGAGGGAGGCGGGGGAATTTTTAGTTGAGTGTTGACAACCTATCCATAAGTCATTTCTTACAAACATATAGCCCGTTACGTATGATTGACTGATAAATTACTTTACAATCGTCTATGATCGTTAGGTCAGTTTTTGTGTAAATGGGAAAAATAATTGCTGGTTTGGCTTGGGTAAATATCCCACCACACCCAAACTTGAGAATTTAATGAGGTTTGGATCCTTAGGTCATCTGCATCTTTAACATCTTTCAAGCATGCTTATCCACATTTAAAACATGTGCAGGATCAATTAGAAATCTCTTTCTTATAAAATTCCAAACTATTAAGGTTGAACTAGTGGAATTTGCCAAACTTGGATATCAAAAATTTTGTGTTCATTTATGGTGTGTGAATAAATTTTCTTTCCCTAAATTTTTTGCATACTTAAACTCTTAAATTTTCATTTTGTTGTGAAATTTTTGCCTTATCTTTTTTGTTTGCAAGAGATAAAGGAAAAACTGAAAACTCAAGTTTTGATTAAAGGAAAAAGTATACAACAAAAATGGAAATGCAAAAATATAGAGAGATATAATTCAGAAAAGTGTCTCTAACTTTTTGGGATAACAAACTTTTTCTTGTTTTTATATATAAGGTTTTGCAATCTTCGGGAAAAAAAGGGGGAGGCGGGGGAATTTTTAGCTGAGTATTGACTCCCTATCCATAAGTCATTTCTTACAAAAATATAGCTCGTTAAGCATCATTGACCGATCAATCACTTCACAATCATCTATGATTGTTAGGTCAACTTTTTTGTAAATGGGCAAAATAATGGCTTGTTTGGCTCGGGTAAATATCCAACCGCACCCAAACTTGAGAATTTAATGAGGTTTGGATCCGTAGGTCATCTACATCTTTAACATGTTTCAAGCATTTATATCCACATTTAAAAAATGTGCAGGATCAATTAGATTTCTCTTGCTTATAAAATTCCAAGCCATCAGGGTTGAACAAGTGGAATTTCCCAAACTTAGGTATCAAAACTTTTGTGTTCATTTGTGGTGTGTGAATAAATTTTATTTCCTTACATTTTTTTCTACAAAATTTTTTGCATACATAAACACTAAAATTTTCATTTTGTTGTGATCTATTTGCCTTATCTTTTTTATTTACGAGAGATAAAGAGAAATGTGAAAACTCAACTTTTGATTTAAGGAAAAAGTATACATCTAAAACGAAAATGCACAAATATAAATACAGATAATTCCAAAAAGTGTCTCTAAATTTTAGGGATTGTAAACTCTTTCTAGTTTTAATATATCGGGCTTTGCAATCTTCTGGAAAAAAAAAGGGGGAGGCTGGGGAATTTTTAGCAGATTGTTGACTCCCAATCCATAAGTCATTTCTTAAAAAAATATAGCTCGTTACGCTAGATAGACCAATAAAACACTTTACAATCATCTATGATTTTTAGGCCAGCTTTTTTGTAAATAGGCAAAATAATGGATTGTTTGGCTCGGGTAAAGATCACACCGCACCCAAACTTGAGAATTTAATGTGGTTTGGTTCCATAGGTCATATTCATCTTTAACATGTTTCAAGCATGCATATCCACTTTTAAAACATGTGCAAGATCAATTAGAAATCTCTTTCTTATAAAATTTCATGCTATCAGGGTTGAACTAGTGGAATTTCCCAAACTTGGATATCAAAACTTTTGTGTTCATTTGTGGTGTGAATAAATTTTCTTTGCTTACTTTTGTTGTTGTTCTAAATTTTTTACATCCATAAACTCTAAAATTTTTATTTTGTTGTGATCTGTTTGCCTTAATATTTTTTATTACGAGTGATAAATGGAAATGTGAAAACTCAAGTTTTGATATAAGGAAAAAGTATACATCTAAAATGGAAATGCACAAATGTAGAAAGAGATAATTCCAAAACATGTCTGTAAATTTTCGGGATTGTAAACTCTTTCTAGTTTTGATATATCAGGTTTTGCAATAGTCTAGAAAAAAAGGGGGTGGCAGGGGAATTTTTAGCAAGTTGTTGACTCCTAATCCATAAGTCATTTGTTACAAAAATATAGCCCGTTAGCCATGATTGACCGATAAATCACTTTACTATCATCTATGATCGTTAGTTAAGTTTTTTTTGTAAATGGGCAAAATAATGGCATGTTTGGCTCGGGTAAAGATCCCACCCCACCCAAACTTGAGAATTTAATGAGGTTTTGATCCATAGGTCATCTGCATCTTTAACATGTTTCAAGCATGTATATCCACATTTAAAACTTGTGCAAGATCAATTAGAAATCTTGTTTTTATAAAATTCCAAGCAATCTGGGTTGAATTAGTGGCATTTCCAAAACTTGGATATCAAAACTTTTTTGTTCATTTGTTGTGTGCGAATAAATTTTTTTAAACTCTTAAATTTTCATTTTGTTGTGATATGTTTGCCTTATCATTTTTGTTTACAAGAGATAAAGGGAAAAGTGAAAATTCAAGTTTTGATTTAAGGAAAAAGTGAACATGTAAAATGAAAATGCACAAATGTAGAGAAAGAAAATTCCTAAAAGTGTCTGTAACTTTTTGGGTTTGTAAACTCTTTCTTGTTTTTATATATCAGGTTTTGCAATCGTCGACAAAAAAAGAGGGAGGCGGGGGAATTTTTAGCTGAGTGTTGTCTCCTAATCCATAAGTCATTGCATAAAAAAATATAGCCTGTTACGCGTGATTGACCGATAAATCACTTTACAATCATCTATGATTTTTGTGTTTGCTTTTTTGTAAATGGGCAAAATAATGGCTTGTATGGCTAGGGTAAAGATCCAACAACACCCAAACTTGAGAATTTAATGAGGTTTGGATCAATAGGTCATCTGTATCTTTAACATGTTTCAAGCATGCATATCCACATACAAAACAAGTGCAGGATCAATTAGAAATCTATTTCTTACAAAATTCCAATCTATAACGGTTGAACTAGTGGAATTTTTCAAACTTGGATATCAAAACTTTTCCTGTTCATTTGTGGTGTGTGAATAAATTTTCTATGCTTACATTTGTTGTTGTTCTAAATTTTTTGCATACTTAAACTTTAAAATTTTCATTTTGTTGTGATCTATTTGCCTTATCTTTTTTTTTACGAGAGATAAACGAAAAAGTGAAAGCTCTAGTTTTGATTAAAGGAAAAAGTATACATCTAAAATGGCAATGCACAAATGTAGGCAGAGATAATTCCAAAGGTGACCGTAACTTTTTGGGATTCTAAACTCTTTGTAGTTTTTATATTTCGGGTTTTGCAATCATCGGGAAAAAAAGGGGGAGGCGGGAGAATTTTTAGTTGAGTGTTGACTTCCAATCCATAAGTCATTGCTTAAAAAAGTATTGCCCGTTATGCATGATTGACCGATAAATCACTTTCAGTCGTCTATGATTTTTAGGTCAGCTTTTTTGTAAATGGGCAAAATAATGAATTGTTTGGCTCGGGTAGAGATCACACCGCACCCAAACTTGAGAATTTAATGAGGTTTGGATCCATAGGTCATCCGCATCTTTAACATGTTTCAAACATGCATATCCACTTTTAAAACATGTGCAGGATCAATTAGAAATCTCTTTCTCATAAAATTCCAAGCTATCAGGGTTGAACAAGTGGAATTTCCAAAACTTTGATATCAAAACTTTTGTGTTCATTTGTGGTGTGTGAATAAATTTTCTTTGCTTACATTTGTTGTTGTTCTAAATTTTTTACATACATAAACTCTTAAATATTCATTTTGATGTAATTTGTTTGCCTTATCTTTTTTGTTTACGAGAGATAAAGGGAAAAGTAAAAACTCAAGTTTTGATATAAGGAAAAAGTATACATCTAAAATGTAAATGCACAAATGTAGATAGAGATAATTCCAAAAAGTGTCGGTAACTTTTAGGGATTCTAAACTCTTTCTAGTTTTTTACATATCAGGTTTTGCAATCGTCAGGAAACAAAGGGGAAGGAGGGGGAATTTTTAGATGAGTGTTGACTCCTAATCCATAAGTCATTTCTTACAAAAATATAGCCCATTATGTATGATTGGCCGATAAATCACTTTACAATCTTCTATGATTGTTAGGTCAGTTTTTTGTAAATGGGAAAAATAATGGCTTGTTTGGCACGGGTAAATATCCCACCGCACCCAACTTGAGAATTTAATGAGGTTTGGATCCGTAGGTCATCTGCATATTTAACATATTTTAAGCATGCATATCCACATTTAAAACAAGTGCAGGATCAATTAGAAATCTCTTTCTTATAAAATTCCAAGCTATAAGGGTTGAACTAGTGGAATTTCCCAAACTTGGATATCAAAACTTTTGTGTTGATTTGTGGTGTGTGAATAAAATTTCTTTGCTTACATTTGTTGTTGTTCCAAATTATTTGCTTACATTTGTTGTTGTTCCAAATTATTTGCATACATAATGTCTAAAATTTTCATTTTGTTGTGATTTGTTTGCCTTTTTTTTTGTTTACGAGTCATAATGGGAAAAGTGAAAACTAAAGTTTTGATTTAAGGAAAAAGTATACATCTAAAATGGAAATGCTCAAATGCAGAATGAGATAATTCCAAAATGTGTCTATAACTTTTAGGGATTCTATACTCTTTCTTGTTTTAATTTTTATCAGGTTTTGCAATCGTCGAGAAAAAAAAGGGGAGGCGGGAGAATTTTTAGTTGAGTGTTGACTCCATATCCATAAGTCATTTCTAACAAAAATATAGCCCGTTACGCATGATTGACCGATAAATCACTTTACAATCATTTGTGATTGTTAGGTCAGTTTTTTTTGTAAATGGGCAAAATAATGACTTGTTTGGCTCGAGTAAATATCCCACCACACCCAAACTTGAGAATTTAATGAGGTTTAGATCAATAGGTCCTCTGTATCTTGAACAAGTTTCTAGCATGCAGATCCACATTTAAAACATGTGCAGGATCAATTAAAAATCTCTTTCTTATAAAATTCCAAGCTATAAGGGTTGAACTAGAGGAATTTCCCAAACTTGGATATCAAAACTTTCGTTCATTTTTGGTCTGTGAATAAATTTTCTTTGCTTACATTTTTTGTTGTTCTAAATTTTTTGCATACATAAACTCCAAAGTTTTCAACCTATTGTGATCTGTTTGCCTTATCTTTTTTGTTTATAAGAGAAAAAGGAAAAATTGAAAAACTCAAGTTTTGATTTAAGGAATAAGTAAACATCTAAAATGGAAATGCACAAATGTGGAGAGACATAATTCAAAAAAGTGTCTATAACTTTTAGGGATTGTAATATCTTTCTAGTTTTTATATATCAGGTTTTGCAATCGTCGAGAAAAAAAGGGGGAGGCGGGGGAATTTTTAGCTGAGTGTTGACTCCTTATCCATAAGTCATTTCTTACAAAAATATAGCTCGTTAAGCATGATTGACAGATAAATGACTTTACAATCATCTATGATTGTTAGGTCATTTTTTTGTAAATGGGCAAGATAATGGCTTCTTTGACTCGGGCAAACATCCCACCGCACCCAAATTTGAGAATTTAATGAGGTTTGGATCCATAGGTCCTCTGCATCTTTAACTTGCTTCAAGCATGCATATCCATATTTAAAACATGTGCATGGTCAAATAGAAAACTCTTTCCTATAAAATTCCATGGTATCAGGGTTGAACTAGTTGAATTTCCCAAACTTGGGTATTGAAACTTTTGTGTTCATTTGTGGTGTGAATAAATTTTCTTTCCCAAAATATTTTGCATGCACAAACTCTAAAATTTTCATTTTGTTGTGAAACTTTTGCCTTTTCTTTTCTGTGTACGACAGATAAAGGGAAAATTGAAAACTCAAGTTTTGATTTTAGGAAAAAGTATACATAAAAAATGGAAATGCAAAAATGTAGAGAGAGATAATTCAAAAATGTTTATGTTACTTTTTGGGATAGAAAACTCTTTCTTGTTTTTATATATCAGGTTTTGCAATTGTTGGGAAAAAAAGGGGCAGCGGGGGAATTTTTAGTTGAGTGTTGATTCCCTATCCGTAAGTAATTTCTTACAAAAATATAGCCCATTAAGCGTGATTGACCCGATAAATCACTTTACAATTATCTATGATTGTTAGATCAGCTTTTTTGTAAACGGGCAAAATAATGGCTTCTTTGGCTCGGGTAAATATCCCATTGCACCCAAACTTCAGAATTTAATGAGGTTTGGATCCATAGGTTATTTGCACCTTTAACTTGTTTCAAGCATGCAGATCCACATTTCAAGCATGCATGATCAATTAGAAATATCTTTCTTATAAAATTCCAAGTTATCAGGGTTGAACTAGTGGAATTTCCCAAACTTGGATATCAAAACTTTTTTGTTAATTTGTGGTGTGTGAATAAATTTTCTTTGCTTACATTTGTTGTTGTTCTAAATTTTCTGTATACATAAACTCTCAAGTTTTTATTTTGTTGTGACTTGTTTGCCTTATCATTTTTGTTTACGAGATATAAAGGAAAAAGTGAAAACTCAAGTTTTGATTTAAGGAAAAAGTATACGTCTAAAATGGAAATGCACAAATGTGGAGAGAGATAATTCCAAAAAGTGTTTGTAACTTTTAGGGATTGTAAACTCTTTCTAGTTTTTTATTTATCAGGTTTTGCAATCTTCAAGAAAAAAATGGGGAGGTGGGGGAACTTTTAGTTGAGTGTTGACAACCAATCCATAAGTCATTTCTTATAAAAATATAGCCCGTTATACATGATTAATCGACAAATCAGTTTACAATCATCTATGATTGTTAGGTCAACTTTTTTGTAAATGGGCAAAATAATGGATTATATGGCTCGGGTAAAGATCCCACCGCACCCAAACTTAAGAATTTAATGAGGTTTGGATCCATATGTCATCTGCATCTTTAACATGTTTAAAGCATGCATATCCATATTTAAAACATGTGTAGGATCAATAAGAAATTTATTTCTTATAAAATTCCAAGTTATTAGGGTTGAACTAGGGGAATTTCCCAAACTTGGATAACAAAACTTTTGTGTTCATTTGAAGTGTGTGAATAAATTTTCTTTCCCTAAATTTTTTGCATACATAAACTCTTAAATTTTCATTTTGTTGTGATATGTTTGCCTTATCTTTTTTGTTTACGAGAGATAAAGGGAAAAGTGAAAACTCAAGTTTTGATTTAAGGAAAAAGTATACATAAAAAATGGAAATCCAAAAATGTGGAGAGAGATAATTCGAAAAAGTGTTTGTACCTTTTTGGGATAGGAAACTCTTTCTAGTTTTTATATATTAGGTTTTGCAATCGTCGGGAAAAAAAGGGGGAGGCGGAGGAATTTTTAGGTGAGTGTTGACTCCCTATCCATAAGTTATTTCTTACAAAAATATAGCCCGTTAAGCATGTTTGACCAGTAAATCACTTTACAATCATCTATGATTGTTAGGTCAGCTTTTTTGAAAATGGGCAAAAAAATGGCTTCTTTGGCTCAGGTAAACATCCCACCGCACCGAAACTTGAAAATTTAATGATTTTTTGATCCGTAGGTCATCTGCATATTTAACTTGTTTCAAGCATGCATATCCACATTTAAAACATTTGCAGGATCAATTAGAAATCTCTTTTTTATAAAATTCCAAGTTATCAGGGTTGATTAAGTGGAAATTCCCAAACATGGAAATTGAAACTTTTTTGTTCATTTGTGGTGCGTGAATAAATTTTCTTTGCTTACATTTGTTGTTGTTCTAAATTTTTTGCATACATAAACTCTAAGATTTTCATTTTGTTGTGATCAGTTTGGCTAACCTTTTTTGCTAATGTGAGATAAAAGGAAAAGTGAAAACTCAAGTTTTGATTTAAGGAAAAAGTATACATCTAAAATGGAAATGCACAAATGTGGAGAAAGACAATAAATGTGTTGGTAACTTTTAGGGATTGCAAACTCTTTCTAGGTTTTTATTTAACAAGTTTTGCAATCATTATGAAAAAAGGTGCATGCGGGTGAATTTTTAGTTGAGTGTTGACTCCCAATCCATAAGTCATTTCTTATAAAAATATAACCTGTCACGCATGATTGATCGATAAATCAATTTAAAATCATCTATGATTGTTAGGTCAGCTTTTTTGTAAATGGGAAAAATAATGGATTGTTTGGCTCGGGTAAAGATCCCACCGCACCCAAAGTTCAGAATTTAATGTGGTTTGGATCCATAGGTCATCTGCATCTTTAACATGTTTCAAACATGCATATCCACATTTAAAACATGTGCATGATGAATTAGAATCTCTTTCTTATAAAATTCCAAGCTATTTTGGTTGAACTAGTGGAATTTCACATACTTTGATATCAAACCTTTTGTGTTCATTTGAGGTGTGTGAACAAATTTTCTTTCCCTAAATTTTTTGCATACATAAACTCTAAAATTTTCATTTTGTTGTGATTTGTTTGCCTTATCTTTTTTGTTTACGAGAGAAAAAGGGAAAAGTGAAAACTAAAGTTTGGATTTAAGGAAAAAGTATACATAAAAAATGGAAATGCAAAAATGTAGAGAGAGTTAATTCAGAAAAGTGTCTGTAACGTTTTGGGATAGCAAATTCTTTGTTGTTTTTATATATAAGGTTTTGCAATCGTCGGGAAAAATGGGGGAGGCACGGGAATTTTTAACTGAGTGTTGACTCCCAACCCATAAGTCATTTCTTACAAAAATATAGCCTGTTGCGCATGGTTGACCAATAAATCACTTTACAGTCATCTATGATTGTTAGGCCAATTTTTTTTAAATGGGAAAAATAATGGCTTGTTTGGCTCTAGTAAATATCCCACCGCACCACTACTTGAGAAGGAAATGAGGTTTGGATCCATAGGTCATCTGCACCTTTAACATATTTCAAACATGTATATCCACATTTAAAACATGTGCAGGATAGATTAGAAATCTCTTTCTAATAAAATTCGAAGCTATCTGGGTTAAACTATTGGAATTTCCCAAACTTGGATATCAAAAATTTTGTTTTAATTTGTGGTGTGTGAATAAATTTTCTTCCCTTACATTTGTTGTTGTTCTAAATTTTTTGTATACATAAACTCTGAAATTTTCATTTTGTTGTGATCTGTTTGCCTTATCTTTTTAGTTTACGAGAGATATTGGGAAAAGTCAAAAATCAAGTTTTGATTTAGGGACAAAGTATGAATCTAAAATGGAAATACACAAATTTAGAGAGAGATAATTTCAAAAAGTGTTTGTCACTTTTAGGGATTCTAAACTCTTTCTAGTATTTTATATATCAGGTTTTGCAATTGTCGGTAAAAAAAGGGGGTGGCGGGGGAATTTGACTCCTAACCCATAAGTCATTTTTTACCAAAATATAGCCCGTTACGCATAATTGATCAATAAATCACTTTACAGTCATCTGCAATTAATAGGCCAGCTTTTTTGTTAAAGGGCAAAATTATGGTTTGTTTGGCTCGGGTAAATATCCCACCGCACCCAAACATGAGAATTTAATGAGGTTTGTATCCTTAGGTCATCTGCATCTTTAACTTGCTTCAAGCATGCATATCCACATTTAAAACATGTGCAGGATGAATTAGAAATTTCTTTCTTATAAAATTCCAAGCTATCAGGGTTGAACTAGTGGAATTTCCCAAACTTGGATATCAAAACTTTTGTGTTCATTTGTGGTGTGTGAATAAATTTTCTTTGCTTAAATTTTTTACTGTTCTATATCTTTGGCATACTTAAACTCTAAAATTTTCATTTTTTTGTGATTTGTTGGCCTTATCTTTTTTGTTTACGAGAGATAAAGGGAAAAGTGAAAACTCAAGTTTTGATTTAAGGAAAAATTATACATCTAAAATAGAAATGTACAAATGTAGAGAGAGATAATTTCAAAAAGTGACTGTAACTTTTAGGGATTGTAACGTCTTTCTAGTTTTTATATATCAGGGTTTGCAATCGTCAGGAAAAAAAGGGTTAGCCGGGGTAATTTTTAGTTGAGTGTTGACTCCCAATCCATTAGTCATTTCTTAAAAAAATATTTCCCATTACGCATGATTGACCGATAAATCACTTTAAAAACATGAATGATTGTTAGGTCAGCTTTTTTGTAAATCGGCAAAATAATGGCTTGTTTGGCTGGGATAAAAAACCCACCGCACCCAAACTTTAGAATTTAATGAGGTTTGGATCCATAGGTCATCTGGATCTTTAACATGTTTAAAGCTTGGATATCCCCATCTAAAACATGTACAGGATCAATTAGAAATCTCTTTCTTAAAAAATTCCTAGCTATCAGGGTGGAACTAGTGGAAATTCCAAAACTTGGATATTAAAATTTTTGTGTTCATTTGTGGTGTGTGAAAAAATTTTCTTTCTTAACATTTGTTGTTGTCCTAAATTTCTTTCATACATAAACTATAAAATTTTTATTTGGTTGTGATCTGTTTGCCTTATCTTTTTTATTTACGAGAGATAAAGGGAAAAGTGAAAACTCAAGTTTTTTTTAAGGAAAAAGTATACATCGAAAATGGAAATGCACAAATGTAGAGAGAGATAATTCCCAAGAATGTCTGTAAATTTTTGGAATTGTGAACTCGTTCTAGTTTTAATCTATCTGGTTTTGCAATCTTGTGGAAAAAAAGCGAGAGGCGGGAGAATTTTTAGCTTATTATTGACTCCCAATCCATAAGTCATTTCTTACAAAAATATAGCCCGTTACGCACGTTTGACCGATAAATCACTTTACAATCAACTATGTTTGTTAGGTCATCTTTTTTTGTAAATGGGCCAAATAATGGCTTGTTTGGCTTGGGTAAAGATCCCACCGCATCCAAACTTGAGAATTTAAGGAGGTTTGGATCCATAGGTCATCTACATCTTTAACATGTTTCAAGCATGCATACCCACAATTAAAACATGTGTAAGATCAATTAAAAATCTCTTTCAAATAAAATTCCAAGCTAACAGGGTTGAAATAGGAGAATTTCCCAAACTTGGATATCAAAACTTTTATGTTAATTTGTGGTGTGAATAAATTTTCTTTCCCAAAATTTTTTGCATACATAAACTCTCAAATTTTTTTTTTTTTGTGATCTGTTTACCTTATCGTTTTTATTTACGAGAGATAAAGGGAAAAGTGAAAACTCTAGTTTTGATTTAAGGAAAAAGTATACATCTAAAATGGAAATGCACAAATGTAAAGAGAGATAATTCCAAAAAGTGTCTATGACTTTTAGGAATTGTAAACTCTTTCTAGTTTTTATATATCAGGTTTTTCAATCCTCGGGAAAAAAAAGGAGAGGTGGGGGAATTTTTAGCTTAGTGTTGACTCTCAATCCATAAGTCATTTCTTACAGAAATATTGCTCGTTACGCATGATTGACCCATAAATCACTTTGCAACCATCAATGATTGTTAGGTCAGCATTTTTGTAAATGGGCAAAATAATGGCTTGTTTGGCTAAGGTAAATATCCCACCGCACCCAAACTTGAGAATTTAATGAGGTTTGGATCCGCAGGTCATCTGTATCTTTAACATGTTCCAAGCATGCATATCCCCATTTAAAACATGTGCAGGATCAATTAGAAATCTCTTTCTTATAAAATTCCAAGCTATCAAAGTTGAACTAGTAGAATTTCCCAAACTTGGATATCAAAACTTTTTAGTTCATTTGAGGTGTGTGAATAAATTTCCTTTGCTTACATTTTTTTTTGTACTAAATTTTTTGCATACATAAACTCTAAAATTTTCTTTTTGTTGTGATCTGTTTGTCTTCTGTTTTTTGTTTACGAGAGATAAAGGAAAAAGTGAAAACTCAAGTATTGATTTAAGGAAAAAGTATACCTCTAAAATGGAAATGCACAAATTTACAGAGAGATAATTCCAAAAAAGTGTGTGTAACTTTAAGGATTGTAAACTCTTTCAAGTTTTTTATATATAAGGTTTTGCAATCGTTTGGAGAAAAATGTGGCATCGGGGGGATTTTTAGCTAAGTGTTGACTCCCAATCAATAAGTCATTGCTTACAAAAATAAAGCCCATTACATGTGATTAACCGATAAATCACTTTACAATCATCTATAATTGTTATGTGAATTTTTTTGCTAATAAGCAAAATAATGGCTTGTTTGGCTCAGGTAAATATCCCACCGCACCCAAACTTGAGAATTTAATGAGGTTTGGATCCATAGGTCATTTGTATCTTTAACTTGTTTCAAGCATGCATATCCATGTTTAAAACATGTGCAGGATCAATTAGAAATATCTTTCTTATAAAATTCCAAGCTATCAGGGTTGAACTAGTGGAATTTCCCAATCTTGGATTTGAAAACTTTTGTGTTCATTTGTGGTGTGTGGAAAAATTTTCTTTCCCTAAATTTTTTGCATACATAAACTCTAAAATTTTCATTTTGTTGTGATCTGTTTGCCTTATCTTTTTTGTTTACGAGTGATAAAGGGAAAAGTGAAAACTCAAGTTTTGATTTAAGGAAAAATAATACATAAAAAAACAATGCAAAACTGTAGAGAGAGATAATTCAGAAAAGTGTCTGTAACTTTTTGGGATAACAAATTCTTTCTTGATTTTATATTAAAGGTTTTTCAATCGTCGGGAAAAAAAGGGGCAAACGGGGGAATTTTTTACTGAGTGTTGACAACAACCCATAAGTCATTTCTTACAAAAATATAGCTTGTTGTACAAGGTTGACTGATAAATCACTTTACAGTCATCTGTGATTGTTAGGCCAGTTTTTTTGTAAATGGGAAAAATAATGGCATGTTTGGCTCTGGTAAATATCCCATCGCACTACTACTTGAGAAGGAAATGAGGTTTGGATCCATAGGTCATTTGCACCTGTACCATGTTTCAAGCATGCATATCCACATTTAAAACTTGTGCGGGATCAATTAGAAATCTCTTTCTAATAAAATTCGAAGCTATGTCGGTTAAACTAGTGGAATTTCCCAAACTTGGATGTCAAAACTTTTGTGTTCATTTGTGGTGTTTGAATAAATTTTATTTGCTTACATTTGTTGTAGTTCTAAATTTTTTCTCTACATAAACTCTAAAATTTTCATTTTGTGTGATTTGTTTGCCTTATCTTTTTTGTTTACGAGAGATATAGGGAAAAGTGAAAAATCAAGTGTTGATTTAGGGACAAAGTATGAATCTAAAATGGAAATACACAAATGTAGAGAGAGATAATTCCAAAAAGTGTTTGTCACTTTTAGGGATTCTAAACTCTTTCTAGTTTTTTATATATCAGGTTTTGCAAACGTCGGTCAAAAAAAGGGGTGGCAGGGGAAATTTTTGCTGAGTGATGACTCCAAACCCATAAGTCAATTTTTACAAAAATATAGCATGTTATGCATAATTGACCGATAAATCACTTTACAGTCATTTGCGATTGATAGGCCAACTTTTTTGTTAAAGGGCAGAATTATAGCTTGTTTTGCTCGAGTAAATATCCCACCGCACCCAAACATGAAAATTTAATGAGGTGTGTATCTATAGGTCATCTGCATCTTTAACATGTTTCAAGCTTGCATATCCACATTTAAAACATGTGCAGGATGAATTGGAAATTTATTTCTTATAAAATTCCAAGCTATCAGTGTTGAACTAGTGGAATTTCCCAAACTTGGATATCAAAACTTTTGGGTTCATTTGTGGTGTGTCAATAAATTTTATTTGCTTACATTTTTTGTTGTTCTAAATTTTGGCATACATAAACTCTAAAATTTTCATTTTGTTGTGATTTATTTGCCTTATCTTTTTTGCCTACGAGAGATAAAGGGAAAAGTGAAAACTCGAGTTTTGATTTAAGGAAAAATTATACATCTAAAATGGAAATGCACAAATGTAGAGAGAGATAATTCCAAAAAGTGACTGTAACTTTTAGGGATTGTGAAGTCTTTCTAGTTTTTATATATCAGGTTTTCCATTCGTCGGGAAAAAAAGGGTTAGCCAGGGGAATTTTTAGCTGAGTATTGACTCCCAATCCATAAGTCATTTCCTAAAAAAATATTGCCCGTTATTTATGATTGACCGATAAATCACTTTACAAACATGAATGATTGTTTAGTCAGCATTTTGTAAATCGACAAACTAATGGCTTGTTTGGCTGGGGTAAAAATCCCACCGCACCCAAACTTGAGAATTTAATGAGGTTTGGATCCATAGGCCATCTGGATCTTTAACATGTTTAAAGCTTGCATATCCCCATCTAAAACATGTGCAGGATCAATTAGAAATCTCTTTCTTAAAAAATTCCTAGCTATTAGGGTGGAACTAGTGGAATTCCCTAAACTTTAATATCAAAATTGTTGTGTTCATTTGTGTTGTGTTAAAAAATTTTCATTGTTTACATTTGTTGTTGTTCTAAATTTCTTTCATACATAAACTATAAAATTTTCATTTGGTTGTGATTTGTTTGCCTTATCTTTTTTTTTCATGAGAGATAAAGGGCAAAGTGAATACTCAAGTTTTGATTAAAGGAAAAAGTATACATCTAAAATGGAAATGCACAAATGTAGAGAGAGATAATTCCCAAAAGGGTCTGTAAATTTTGGAATTGTAAACTCTTTCTAGTTTTAATCTGTTAGGTTTTGCTATCTTTTGGAAAAAAAGCAGGAGGCGGGGAAATTTTTAGCTGATTATTGACTTCCAATCCATAAGTCATTTCTTAAAAAAATATAGCCCGTTACACATGTTTGACCGATAAATCACTTGAAAATCAACTAAGTTTGTTAGGTCATCTTTTTTTGTAAATGGGCAAAATAATGGCTTGTTTGGCTCGGGTAAAGATCCCACCGCACTCAAACTTTAGAATTTAAGGAGGTTTGGATCCATAGGTCATCTGCATCTTTAACATGTTCTAAGCATGCATACCCACATTTAAAACATGTCAGGATCAATTAGAAATCTCTTTCATATAAAATACCAAGCTAAGAGGGTTGAAATAGGGGAATTTCCCAAACTTGGATATCAAAACTTTTATGTTAATTTGTGGTGTGAATAAATTTTCTTTCCCAAATTTTTTTGCATACATAAACTCTCAAATTTTCATTTTGTTGTGATCTATTTACCTTATTGTTTTTGTTTATGAGAGATAAAGGGAAAAGTGAAAACTCTAGTTTTGATTTAAGGAAAAAGTATACATCTAAAATGGAAATGCACAAATGTAAAGAGAGATAATTCCAGGAAAAAGAATACATCTAAATTTGAAATGCACAAATCTAGTGAAATAAAATTCCAAAAAGTGACTGTAACTTTTTGGGATTGTAAAATCTTTCTAGCTTTTATATATAAGGTTTTGCAATCATTGGAAAAAAAAGGGGAGGCGGGTGAATTTTTAGCTGAGTGTTGACTCCCAATCCTTAAGTCATTTCTTACAAAAATATTGTTCGTTACACAAGATTGACCAAAAAATCACTTTACAAACATCAACGATTGTTAGGTCAGCTTTTTTGTAAATCGGCAAAATAATGGCTTGTTTGGCTCAGGAAAAGATCCCACCACACCCAAACTTGAAAAATTAATGAGGTTTGGATCCATAGGTCATCTACATCTTTAACATGTTTCAAGCATGCATATCCACATTTAAAACATGTGTAGGATCAATTATAAATCTCTTTCTTATAAAATTCCAACCTATTAGGGTTGAACTAGTGGAATTTCCCAAACTTGGATATAAAAACTTTTGTGTTCATTTGTGTTGTGTGAATAAATTTTCTTTCCCTAAATATTTTGCATTCATAAACTCTAAAACATTCGTTTTTGTATTGAACTGTTTGCCTTATCTTTTTTGTTTACAAGAGATAAGGAAAAAGTGAAAATTCAAGTTTTGAATTAAGGAAAAACTATACATAAAAAATGGAAATGCAAAAATGTAGAGAGAGATAATTTAGAAATGTGTTTGTAACCTTTTGGGATAGCAAACTCTTTCTTCTTTTTATTTTTTCGGTTTTTCAATCGTCGGGAAAAAAGCGGAAGGCGGGGTAATTTTGAGCTGAATGTTGACTCTCAATCCATAAGTCATTTCTTATAGAAATATAGCCTATTGCGCATGATTGACAGATAAATCACTTTACAATCATCAATGATTGTTAGGCCAGTTTTTTTGTAAATGGAAAAAATAATGGCTTGTTTGGCTCGTATAAATATCCCACCGCACACAAACTTGAGGATGAATGAGGTTTGGATCCATATGTCATCTGCATCTTTAACATGTTTCAAGCATGCATATCAACATTTAAAACATGTGAAGGATCAATTAGAAATATCTTTCTTATAAAATTCGATGTTATTTGGGTGAAACTAGTGAAATTTCCCAAAGTTGGATATCAAAACTTTTGTGTTCATTTGTGGTGTGTGAATAAATTTTCTTTGCTTACATTTGTTGTTGTTCTAAATTTTTAGCACACATAAACTCTAAAATTTTCATTTTGTTGTGATCTGTTCGCCATATCTTTTTTATTTACGAGAGATAAAGGGAAAAGTGAAAACTCAAGTTTTGATTTAAGGAAAAAGTATGAATCTAAATGGAAATGCCCAAATGTAGAGAGAGATATTTCCAAAAAGTGTTTGTCACTTTTAGGGATTCTAAACTCTTGCAATTTTTTTATATATTAAGTTTTGCAATCGTCAGTAAAAAAATGGGGCGGCAGAGGAATTTTTAGCAGAGTGTTGACTCCCAATCCATAAATCATTTCTAAGCAATATATAGCCCGTTATGCACGATTGACCGCCAAATCCCTTTACAATCATTTGTGATTGTTAGGTCAGCTTCTTTGTAAATGGGCAAAATAATGCCTTGTTTGGCTCCTGTAAATATCCCACCGCACCCAAACATGAGAATTTAACGAGGTTTGGATCCATAGGTCATCTGCATCTTTAACATGTTTCAAGCATGCATACCCACATTTAAAACATGTGCAGGATCAATTAGAAATCTCTTTCTTATAAAATTCCTAGCTATAAGCGTTGAACTAGTGGAATTTCCCAAACTTGGATATCAAAACTTTTATGTTAATTTGTGCTGTGAATAAATTTTCTTTCCCAAATTTTTTTGCATACATAAACTCTCAAAGTTTCTTTTTTTTGTGATCTGTTTACCTTATCGTTTTTGTTTACGAGAGATAAAGGGAAAAGTGAAAACTCTAGTTTTGATTTAAGGAAAAAGTATGCATCTAAAATAGAAATGCACAAATGTAAAGAGAGATAATTCCAAAAAGTGTCTATGACTTTTAGGGATTGTAAACTCTTTCTAGTTTTTATATATCAGGTTTTGCAATCGTCGGGAAAAAATGGAGAGGCGGGAGAATTTTTAGTTGAGTGTTGACTCCCAATCCATAAGTCATTTTTAAAAAAAATATTGCTCGTTACGCATGATTGACCCATAAATCACTTTAAAATCATCAATGATTGTTAGGTCAGCATTTTTGTAATTGGGCAAAATAATGGGCATTTTTGTCAGGTGTGTGATAAATGCCAACGAACTGGTTGTTTGTCTTGGAAGAACATGATTCCTCTTAACCCCATTCTTATTGTTGAATTGTTTGATGTGTGGGGTATTGATTTCATGGGTCCTTTTCCTGTCTCGTTCGGCTATCAATACATTCTTGTTGCTGTTGAATATGTCTTTAAATGGATTGAAGCTATATCATGTAAGACAAACGATCACAAAGTGGTGGTAAAGTTTTTGAAAGAAAATATCTTTAATCGGTTTGGTACCCCGAGAGCGATCATCAGTGATGGGGGATCTCATTTTTGTAACAGAGCATTTGAGACCTTATTGAAGAAATATTCCATCACTCATCGGGTGTCCACTCCGTACCACCCGCAAACTTGTGGTCAAGTGGAAATCTCTAATAGGGAGATCAAACGGATTTTGGAGAAGTCGGTTCGCTTTGATAGGAAAGATATGTCCACTCGATTGGACGAGGCTTTATGGGCCTATCGAACCGCTTATAAGACTCCTATTGGAATGTCTCCATTTCACCTAGTGTTCGGCAAAGCATGTCATCTACCTATTGAGCTTGAGCATAGAGCTTATTGGGCCATGAAGGCTTTGAATTTTGATTTAACTCAAGCGGGTGAGGAAAGAAAATTGCAATTGAATGAGTTGGAAGAGATACGTCATGATGTTTATGAGAATGCCAAACTGTATAAGGAGCGAACAAAGCTTTTACATGATAAATCTATTTTTCGCAAGTCTTTTACTGTTGGGCAGAATGTTTTACTATATAACTCACGATTGCATTTGTTTCCAGGGAAGTTAAGATCCAGGTGGTCCGGTCCATTTGAAGTCACACAGGTGTTTCCTCATGGCGCTATTGAGATCCGCAATCACGGAGACGGGTCGGTCTTCAAAGTTAACGGTCAGAGGCTCAAACCGTATCTTGAGAATGTCCCCACACCGGAGGAGGTGATGGTGATTTTCTTGGAGGAACCTGTCATTTTATCTTGAATGTGTCAGAGTCTTGCGTACGACTATAAACTTAGCACATTGTGGGCAATCCCCACGTTTCTATCCCTTTGTACATTACAGTTTTATTTTTATTTTATTTTATTTGGTTTATTCATACTCTATTGCCGGCTAAGAGCATAAATGGTTCCGGTAGTCGATGACCAGACTTTTGGTCCCTAGTTTGAGAAGTCTGTACTTAAACAACTATTTTGGGATTGACCAGTTCGATCTTGAAGTATTGAATGAAAACCTTATGGTGAGTAACTTAAGGACTTGTGTTCAGCGCGTGATTCCTACTGCCTTCAGTGGCCAGTCACACGGAGATTTCTTCAAAGTGTGATGTGGGATAGCGGTTTCATCTACGGATGATTACCTACGGGTACGGCTGATACGAGTAAACCTTCTTCGAGGGAGACTATGTATCATTCCTGGGGGTCTTTATTGACTTTTCGGTATTATTGTTGATGACCAAACACATATGGTCCCACCTATCGATTTAGGAGACCTGAGGGAGCTTAACCCTTACCTTGCTGGAGTATAACTAGCTAAGCTGTTATTCTTTTTTTGTAGTCGTTCTAGTGTTTTAACTTTTCCCCATTGAGGACAATGTCAGGTTTAGGTTTGGGGGGGGAGGTGGAACGACTCTTTTATGCCTTAGCAATAATTTTCTTTTGATTTCTGTTCGTGCTTTTCAAATTACTGCTCTTAGTATGTGGTTAACATTAGTAGAGTTAAAATAAGTTGCTCAAATGTATTTCAAAATTTTTCGTAAAACTGTGTAGAATATGCCTATTAGAAATCTGATATCATTTGTTGTGATCCATGAGAATTCAGTGGGATAACTTACTATTGCATTAGACTTGGAACTTAGTTGCAAAAAGAGAACATGTAAATCTAGTGTTGATCTATGTTAGTCTGAATAGTCTTGTATGCCTGTTTGAACTCATTCTTTTTTTTATACCTCAGTGAAATTCCTTGTTGTAACGTATGAATGAAAATGGAAATGCTCTTGCTTGCAAAAGACAGATAACTTTAGAAACAGCCTGGGCAAACCCAGGGACATGCACCGGAACAATCGGTTACTTAAAAATAAGTGCATGTGCAGTGAAGACGAATACAAAATGGTGGTAATACCAAAAGTATTCAGTGAAGAAAAAAATTACGCTGGTAATAGCAAAAGTGAGCTGGTAATAGCGTAAAATGGTTTTAAATCTGGAAGCAATGAGTTTCCTTAACTTTGACGATGAATTGTAATTTGAAAGAAGTTGCAAGTCAAGATTGAAATTGGTATATTTCTTTTGTGAGATTGCCAGACAACCGGCTTACTCTACTATTTTCTCTTAATTGTGATTTGACCAGGATTCTATTGTTATTTGTTGTCTCTTTGTTCTATTGAAGTAATAGCTTATGGGTCACATTGCTTCAGGTGGAGTAACAATGAGTGTATTTGGATTGATAATAGGCTATATTTTACACAGGTTTTCAAATTTCGCAAGATCTCATATGATTTTCAGATATTTTACGATACTAAGTGTTAGTCATATGCTAATGAGGAGTAAATTTTCTTCAGTTTTTCTTTTTATATTATTGATTTAGATGAATTTTGTGGGTAAATTCCATGCAAACCCTCACGAGACATAACTCGTCCACTACTGCGGAGTAGGGGTTTAACGGCTTGTTGCATGCGCTAAATGCAATCGTGCTCCCTACGAAAGTGGCATTTTGTTTTCCTAGGCTTAATTTTGGTTCAATTGTTGTTTTGCTAGGGACTAGCAAGGATTTAGGTTTAGGGGTGTGATAGATGCCATATTCTGACATGAGAACTAAGTTAATTATAATAGAATAACCTTTATAATTGTGTTATAGGTGGTTATTTATCGGTTTTCAAATGAAATGAGCATTTATTGAATTTGGCATTAATCACTGTCGATATTGTATATTTTTCTCTCCTGAATTATATTTCATTGTTTTTAAGGTTTATTTCTTCCTAAAATGCTTTTTATAGATTTAATTATGGAATTTCAGGAGAATTTTGGTGGAGAAGGAGATATTTACCAAAATGCCCTTAGTGAAATGGAGGTGATTTTTAGGTCAAATCGTTTTAAAATAAATAGGATGGTATTAAAGGAGAGGGGGGAGCGTCGAACGAGAGGGGGAGCGTCAAGAGAAAACAGAGACCAAAACATAGGACCTTGGACCGGAAACAGGGGAAGACCCGAGAGGAGTTCCCCACCGTCGTTCGCCGGGCCACTCTCTTTCGTCGTGCCACCGTTGTCCACCGCCATCCACCGCCGTCCAGCAACCGAGAACAAACCCGAGGAGAGCTCGAGAGAGTCTCTGTCGAGGTGGGTTTGACAGTCGTCGCTCCCAAGGCCGAGAAGTGATCCGAGAGGGCTTCTCCGGTACCACTTCCGCTTTCTGACTATCCTCCGGCGTCTATTACAGATTTCCAACCAGTCCCGGAGCTATTCCGACTCCGACCGAGACTCGAGAGAGCCGGTTAGAGAACGTCAGCTCTGTTTCATTCTTCGCCGGATGTTACCTCCGTCCGTCGACTTTCAACCTTCATCGCCGGCGTCGTCTCTACCTCCGGCCACTCACTCCTGCCAACCCAAAGCCATTAATTTCGGGAAATTGCAGCACCCGTGAGAACGAGTTGCTACCCGAGCGAGAGGAAGGAGAAGGGGAGTAATTCATCATTTTTGAATTTAATTTTTTTTATATAGTTTGAACTTAGGTTTTGAATCTTTTTCTTGTAAAATTCCTTGCTATAAGGGTTGAACTAGTAGAATTTCCTAAACATGCATATCAAAACTTTTGTGTTCATTTCTGGTGTGTGAATAACTTTTCTTTGCATACATTTTTTGTTGTTCTAAATGTTTACATAAACTCTAAAATTTTCATTTTCTTGTCAGCTGTTTGCCTTGTCTTTTTTGTTTACGAGAGATAAAGGGAAAAGTGGAAACTCAAGTTTTGATTTAAGGAAAAAATATACATCTATAATGGAAATGTAAAAATGTAGAGAGACATAATTCCAAAAAGTTTCTTTAACATTTAGGGATTGTAAACTCTTTCCATTTTTTATATATCAGGTTTTGCAATGGTCGGGAATAAAAGGACGAGGCGGGGGAATTTTTAGCTGAGTGTTGACTCCCAATCCATAAGTCTTTTCTTACAAAAGTATAGCCCATTACAAATGATTGATCAATAAATCACTTTACAATCATCTAAGAATGTTAAGTCAGCTATTTTGTAAAAGTGCAAAATATTGGCATGTTTGGCTCAGGTAAATATTCCTCCGCACCTAAACTTGAGAATTTAATGAGGTTTGGATCCATAGTTCATCTGGATCTTTAAGATGTTTCAAGCATGCATATCCACATTTAAAACATGTGCAAGATCAATTAGAAATCTCTTTCTTATAAAATTCCAAACTATCAGGGTTGAACTAGTGGAATTTCCCAAAGTTGGATATCAAAATTTTTGTGTTCATTTGGGGTGTGTGTATAAATTTTATTTGCTTACATTTTTTGTTTTTCTAAATTTTTTGCATACATATACTCTAAAATTTTCATTTTGTTGTAATTTGTTTGCCTTATCTTTTTTTTTATTTACGAGAGATAAAGGGAAAAGTGAAAACTCTAGTGTTGATTTAAGAAAAAAGTATACATCTAAAATCGAAATGCAAAAATGTAGAGAGAGATAATTCCAAATAGTGACTGCAACTTTTAGGGATTGTAAACTCTTTCTAGTTTTCTATATATCTGGTTTTGCAATCTTCGGGAAAAAAGGGGAGGCGGGGAAATTTTTAGCTGAGTATTGACTCCTGATCCGAAACTCATTTCTCAAAAAAATATAGCCTGTTACGCATGAATTATCGATAAATCACTTTACAATTACTCTGATTGTTAGGACAGCTTTTTTTTAAATGGGCAAAATAAAGGCCTGATTGGCTCTGAAAAATATCCCACCGCACCCAAACTTTAGAATTTAATGAGGATTGGATCCATAGGTCATTTGCATCTTTAACATGTTTCAAACATGCATACCCACATTTAAAACATGTGCAAGGTCAATTACAAATCTTTTTCCTGTAAAATGCCAAGAAATCAGGGTTGAACTAGTGAAATTTCCCAAACTTGGATATCAAATTTTTTTTTTTTCATTTGTGGTATGTGAATAAATTTTCTTTCCCTAAATTTTTTGCATACATAAACTCTTAAATTTCATTTTTTTGAGATCTGTTTGCCTTATCTTTTTTGTTTACGAGAGAAAAAGGAAAAAGTGAAAACTCAAGTTTTGATTTAAGAAATAAGTATACATCTAAAATGGAAATGCACAAATGTAGAGAGAGATAATTCCAAAAAGTATCATTAACTTTTAGGTATTGTAAACTCTTCTAAATTTATTATATCAGGTTTGGCAATCGTCTGGAAAAAAAGGGTGATGCGGGAGAAGTTTTAGCTGAGTGTTGACTCCCAATCCATAAGTCATTTCTTAAAAAAATATAGTCCGTTACGTATTATTGACCTATAAATCACTTTAAAATCATCTATGATTGTTAGGTCAACTTTTTTGTAAATGGGCAAAATAATGGCTTGTTTGGCCTGGGTAAATATCCTACCGCACCCAAACTTGATAATTTAATGAGGATAGGAGCCATAGGTTATCTGCATCTTCAACATGTTTCAAGCATGCATATACATATTTAAAATATGTGCAGGATCAATTAGAAATCTCTTTCTTATAAAATTCCAAGCTATCATGGTTGACAAGTGGTATTTCCAAAACTTGGATATCAAAACCTTTGTGTTCATTTGTGGTGTGTGAATAAATTTTTGTTCTTCCATTTGTTGTTGTTCTACTTTTTTTGCATACATTAACTCTAAAATTTTCATTTTCCTGTGATCTGTTTGCCTTATCTTTTTTTCTTACGAGAGATAAAGGGAAAAGTGAAAAATCAAGTTTTGATTTAAGGAAAATGTATACATCTAAAATGGAAATGCACAATTTTAAAGAGAGATAATTCCAAAAAGTGTTTGTAACTTTTAGGGATTGTAAACTCTTTCTAGTGTTTTATATATAGGGATTTGCAATCGTCGAGAAATAAAGGGGGAGGCTGTGGAATTTTTGGCTTAATGTTGACTCCCAATCCATAAGTCATTTCTTACAAAAATATACCCCGTTACACATGATTGACTGGTAAATCACTTTACAATTGTCTATGATTGTTAGGTCAGTTTTTTTGTAAATGGGCAAAATTATGGCTTGTTTGGCTCGGGTAAATATCCCACCGCACCCAAACTAGAGAATTTAATGAGGTTTGGATCCATAGGTCCTCTGAATTTTTAACGTGTTTCAAGCATGAATATCCACATTTAAAACATGTGCAGGATCAATTAGAAATCATTTTCCAATAAAATTCCAAGCCATCAGGTTTGAACTAGTGGAATTTACAAAACTTGGGTATCAAAAGTTGTGTTCATTTGTGGTGTGTGAATAAATTTTCTTTGCTTACATTTGTTGTTGTTCTAAATTTTTTTCATACATAAACTCTAAAATTTTCATTTTGTTGTGATATGTTTGCCTTATCTTTATTGTTTATGTGAGATAAAGGGAAAAGTGAAAAATCAAGTTTTGATTTAAGGAAAAAGTATACATCTAAAAAGGAAATGCACAAATGTAGGGAGAGATAATTCTAAAAATTGTCTGTAACTTGTAGGGATTGTAAACTCTTTCTTGTTTTTATATATAAGGTTTTCCAATCGTTGGGAAGAAAAGGGGGCGGAGGAATTTTTAGCTGAGTGTTGACTCCCAATCCTTAAGTCATTTCTTACAAAAATAAAGCCCGTTATGATTGACCGATAAATCATTTTACAATCATCTATGATTCTTAGGTCAGCTTTTTTGTAAATGGGCAAAATAATGGCTTGTTTCGCTCGGGTAAATATTCTACCACACCCAAACTTCAAAATTTGATGAGGTTTGGATCCATTGATCATTTGCATCTTTAACATGTTTCAAGCATGCATATCCACATTTAAAACATGTGCAGGATCAATTAGAAATCTCATTCATATAAAATTCCAAGAAATCAGAGTTGAACTAGTGGAATTTCCCAAATTGGGATGTCAAAACTTTTGTGGTCATTTGTGTCTGTGAATGAATTTTATTTGCTTTCATTTGTTCGTTTTCTAAATTTTTTCCATACATAAATGCCAAAATTTTCATTTTGTTGTGATCTAGTTTCCTTATCTTTTTTGTTTAGGAGTGATAAAGGGAAAAGTGAATCTCAAGTTTTGATTTAAGGAAAAAGTATACATCTAAAATGGAAATGCACAAATGTAGAGAGTGATAAATCCAAAAAGTGTCTGTAACTTTTAGGGATTTTAAACTCTTTCTAGTTTTTATATATCAGGTTTTGTAATCGTTGGGAAAAAAGAAGGGAGGAGGGGGAATTTTTAGTTGAGAGTTGACTCCCAATCCATATGTCATTTCTTACAAAAGTATAACCCGTTACACGTGATTGCCCGATAAATCACTTTACAATCATCTATGATAGTTAGGTCAGTTTTTTTTGTAAATGACCAAAATAATGGCTTGTTTGTCTTGGGCAAATATCCACTGCACCCAAACTTGAGAATTTAATGAGGTTTGGACCCATAGGTCATCTGCATCTTTAACATGTTTCAAGCTTGCATATCCACATTTAAAATATGTGTAGGATCAATTACAAATCTCGTTCTTATAAAATTCCAAGCTATAAGGGTTGAACTAGTGGAATTTCCCACACTTGGATATCAAAACTTTGGTATTCATTTGTGGTGTGTGAATAAATTTTCTTTGCTTACATTTTTTGTTGTTCTAAATTATTAGCATACATAAACTCTAAAATTTTCATTTTGTTGTGATCTGTTTGCCTTATCTTTTTTGTTTAGGAGAGATTAAGGGAAAAAGGACAACTGAAGTTCTGATTTAAGGAAAAAGTATACATCTAAAATGGAAATGCACAAATGTAGAGAGAGATAATTCCAAAAATTTTATGTAACTTTAGAGATTGCAAACTCTTTCTAGTTTTTATAAATCAGGTTTTGCAATAGTCACAAAAAATGGGGGAGGCGGGGAAATTTTGAGCTAAGTGTTGACTCCCAATCCATAAGTCATTTCTTACAAAAATATAGCCTGTTACTCTTGATTGATCGATAAATCACTTTACAATCATCTATGATTGTTAGGTCAGCTTTTTTGTAAAAGTGGAAAATAATGGCTTGTTTGGCTCTGGTAAATATCCCACCGCATCCAAAGTTGAGAATTTAATGACATTTTGATCAATTAAATATGTTGTTGTTCAAATTTTTTTGCATACATAAACTCCAAAATTTTCATTTTGTTGTGATCTGTTTGCCTTATCATTTTTGCTTACGAGAGGTAAAGGGAAAAGTGAGAACTCAAGTTTTGATTAAACGAAAAAGAATACTTCTAAAATGTAAATGCACAAATGTAGAGAGAGATAATTCCAAAAAGTGTTTGTAACTTGTAGGCATTATAAACTCTTTCTAGTTTTTATATATCAGGTTTTGCAATCCTCGGGAAAAAAAGGAGGATGCGGGGGAATTTTTAGTTGACTGTTGACTCCCAATCCATAAGTCATTTCTTACAAAAATATATCCCGGTACGCATGATTGACCGATAAATCACTTTACAATCTTGTATGATTGTTAGCTCAGTTTTTTTGTAAATGTGGAAAATAATGGTTTGTTTGGCTCGGGTAAATATCCCACCGCACCCAAACTTGAGAATTTGATGAGGTTTGGATCCATAGGTCATCTGCATCTTTAACATGTTTCAAGCATGCATATCCACATTTAAAACATGTGTATGATCAATTAGAAATCTCTTTCTTATAAAATTCCAAGCTATTAGGGTTGAACAAGTGGAATTTCCACAACTTGGATATAAAAACTTATGTGTTCATTTGTGGTGTGTGAATAAATTTTCTTTGCCTACATTTGTTGTTGTTCTAAATTTTTTGCATTCAAAAACTCTAAAATTTTCATTTTTTTGTGATTTGTTTGCCTTAACTTTTTACTTTACGAGAAATGGGAAAAGTGAAAAATCAAGTTTTGATTTAAGGAAAAAGTATACATCTAAAATGGAAATGCACAAATGTAGAGAGAGATAATTCCAAAAAGTTTCTGTAACTTTTAGGGATTTTAAACTCTTTCTAGTATTTATATGTCAGGTTTTGCAATCGTCAGGAAAAAAAGGGTGAGGCAAGGGAATTTTTAGTTGAGTGTTGAGTCCCAATCCATAAGTCATTTCTTACAAAAATATAGCATGTTACACGTAATTATCCGATAAATCATTTTTCAATCATCTATGTTTGTTATGTCAGCATTTTTGTTAAATGGCCAAAAATAAAGGCTTGTTTGGCTCGGGTAAATATATACCGCACCAGAACTTGACAATTTAATTACTTTTGGATCCATAGGTCATATGCATCTTTAAAATGTTTCATGCGTGCATATCCACATTTGAAAAAATGTGTAGGATCATTTAAAAATCTCTTTCTTATAAAATTCCTAGCTATCAGGGTTGAACTAGTGGAATTTCCCAAACTTAGATTTCAAAACTTTTGTGTTCATTTGTGGTGTGTGAATAAATTTTCTTTACTTTCATTTGTTGTTGTTCAAAATTTTTTGCATACATAAACTCTAAAATTTTCATTTTGTTGTGATATGTTTTCCTTATCTTTTTTGTTTACAAGAAATCAAGGGAAAGGTGAAAACTCATGTTTTGATTTAAGGAAAAAGTATACATCTAAAATGGAAATGAACAAATGTAGAGAGAGATAATTCCAAAAAGTGTTTGTAAGTTTTAGGGATTGTGAACTCTTTCTAGTTTTTATATATCAGGTTTTGCAAACGTTGGGAAAAAAAAGGGGGAGGCGGGGGAATTTTTAGATAGTGCTACCTCCCAATCCGTAAGTCATTTCTTAAAAAAATATAGCCGTTACGTGTGATTGACCGATAAATCACTTTAAAATCATCTATGATTGTCAAGTCAACTTTTTTGTAAATGGGAAAAATAATGGCTTGTTTGGCTCGGGTAAATATCCCACCGCACCCAAACTTGAGAATTTAATGATATTTGGATCCATAGGTCATCTCCATCTTTAACATGTTTCAAGCATGCATATCCACATTTAAAACATGTACATGATCAATCAGAAATCTCTTTCTTATAAAATTCTAAGCTATCATGGTTGAACTAGTGGAATTTTCCAAACTTGGATATCAAACTTTTGTGTTCATTTGTGGTGTGAGAATAAATTTTCTTTGCTTACATTTGTTGTTGTTCTAATTTTTTTTGTATATATAAACTCTAAAATTTTCATTTTATTGTGAGATGTTTTCCTTATCTTTTTCGTATATGAGAGATAAAGGGAAAAGTGAAAACTCAAGTTTTGATTTAAGGAAAAAGCATACATCTAAAATGGAAATGCACAAATGTAGAGAGAGATAATTCCAAAAAGTGTCCGTAACTTTTAGGGATTGTAAATTCATTCCAGTTTTTATATTCCAGGTTTTGCAATAGGTAGGAAAAAAAAGGGGGAGGCGAGGGAATTTTTAGCTGAGCTTTGACTCCCAATACATAACTAATTTCTTAAAAAAATGTAGCCCGTTACACCTGATTGACCGATAAATCACTTTAAAATCATCTATGATTGTTAGGTCAGCTTTTTTGTAAATGGGGAAAGTAATGGCTTGTTTGGCTCGGGTAAATATCCTACCGCACCTAAACTTGTGAATTAATTGAGGTTTGGAACCATAGGTCATCTGCATCTTTAACATTTTTCAGGCATATATATCGACATTTAAAACATGTGCAGGATCAATTAGAAATCTCTTTCTTTAAAAATTCCAAGCTATTTGGGTTGAACTAGTGGAATTTCCCAAACTTAGATATTAAAACTTTTGTGTTCATTTGTGGTGTGTGAATAAATTTTCTTCGCTTATAGTTGTTGTTGTTCTAAATTTTTTTCATATATAAACCCTAAAATTTTCATTTTATTGTGATTTGTTTGCCTTATCTTTTTTGTTTACAAGAGATAAAGGGAAAAGTGAAAACTCAAGTTTTTATTTAAGAAAAAATTTTACATCTGAAATGGAAATGCCCTAATGTAGAGAGATAATTCCAAAAAGTGTCAATAACTTTTAGGGATTGTAAACTCTTTCTAGTTTTTATATATCAGGTTTTACAATTGAAAGGTAAAAAAGGGGGAGGCGGGGGAATTTTTGCTGAGTGTTGACTCCAAATCCATAAGTCATTTCTTACAAAAATATAGCCCGTTATGTGTGATTGGCCGATAAATCACTTTACAATCATCTATGATTTTTAGGTTAGCTTTTTTGTAAATGGGCAAAATAATGGCTTGTTTGGCTTGGGTAAATATCCCACCGCACCCACACTTGACAATTTAATGAGGTTTGGATCCAAAGGTCATCTACATCTTTAACATGTGTCAAGCATGCATATCCACATTTAAAACATGTGCAGGGTCAACTAGAAATCTCTTTCTTATAAAATTCCAAGCTATCTAGGTTGCACAAGTAAAATTTCCCAAACTTGGATATCAAAACTTTTGTGTTCATTTGTGGTGTGTGAATAAATTTTCTTTGATTACATTTGTTGTTGTTCTAAATTTTTTGCATACAGAAACTCTAATATTTTCATTTTGTTGTGGTCTGTTTGCCTTTATCTTTTTTGTTTACGAGAGATAATGGAAAAAGTGAAAACTCAAGTTTTGATTTCCTGAAAAAAGTATACATCTAAAATGGAAACGCACAAATGTGGAGGGAGAAAATTCCTAAAAGTGTCAGTAACTTTTAGAGATTGTAAACTCTTTCTAGTTTTTATATATCAGGTTTTGCAATCATCGGGAAAAAAAGGGGGAGGCGGGAGAAATTTTAGCCTCCCAATCCATAAGTCATTTCTTACAAAAATATAGCCTGTTACGCATGATTGACCGATAAATCACTTTAAAATCATCTATGATTGTTAGTTCAGCTTTTTGTTTTTTAAATGGGCAAAGTAATGGCTTGTTTGGCATGGGTAAATATCCCACCGCACCTAAAGTTGTGAATTTAATGAGGTTTGGATCCATATGGCATATGCATCTTTAACATTTTTAAACATGCATATCCTCATTTAAAACATGCAGGATCAATTAGAAATCTCTTTCTTATAAAATTCCAAGCTATCAGGGTTGATCTAGTGGAATTTCCAAAACTTGGATATCAAAACTTTTGTGTTCATTTGTGGTGTGCGAATAAATTTTGTTTCCTGAAATTTGTGGTTGTTCTAAATTTTTTTCATACATAAACTCTGAAATTTTCATTTTGTTGTGATATGTTTGCCTTATCTTTTTTGTTAACGAGAGATAAAGGGAAAAGTGAAAAATCAAATTTTGATTTAAGGAAAAAGAATACATCTAAAATGGAAATTCCCAAATGTAGAGAAAGATACTTCCAAAAATTTTATGTAACTTTTCGGATTGCAAACTCTTTCTAGTTTATATTACAAGTTTTGCAATCATCCGGAAAAAAGGGGGAGGTGAGGGAATTTTTAGTTGAGTGTTGACTCACAATCCATAAGTCATTTCTTAAAAAAAAATAGCCCGATACGCGTGATTGACCATTAAATAATGGGGAAAATAATGGCTTGTTTGGCTCGGGTAAATATCCCATCGCACCCAAACTTGAGAATTTAATGAGGTTTGGATCCATAGGTCACCTGCATCTTTAACATGTTTCAAGCATGAATATCCACATTTAAAACATGTGCAGGATCAATTATAAATCTCTTTCTTATTAAATTTCAAGCTATCAGGGTTGAACAAGTGGAAGTTCCCAAACTTGGATATCAAAACTTTTGTGTTCATTTGTGGTGTGTGAATAAATTTTCTGTGCTTACATTTGTTGTTGTTCTAGATTTTTTGCATACATAAACTCTATAATTTGAATTTTGTTGTGAACTGTTTGCCTGATCTTTTTTATTTACGACAGATAAAGGAAAAAGTAAACATCTATAATAGAAACGCACAAATGTAGAGTGATATAAATTAAAAAAGTATCAGTAAGTTTTAGGGATTGTAAACTCTTTCCAGTTTTTAAATATGAGATTTAGCAATCGTCGAGAAAAAATGGGGGAGGCGGGAGAATTTTAACTGAGCGTTGACACCTAATCCATAAGTCATTTCTTTAAAATATATAGCCCTTTACGCATGATTGACCGATAAATCACTTTACAATCATCTATGATTGTTATGCCAATTTTTTTTGTAAATGGGCAAAACAATGGCTTGTTTGGCTCGGGTAAATATCCCATCGCACCCAAACTTGAGAATTTAATGAGCTTTGGATCCATATGTCATATGCATCTTTAACAAGTTTTGAAGCATGCATCTCCACATTTAAAATATGTGCATGATCAATTAGAATCTCTTTCTGATAAAATTCCAAGCTATCAGGGATGAACTAGTGGAATTTCCCAAACTTGGATATGAAAAATTTTGTGTTCTTTTGTTGTGTGAATAAATTTTCTTTGCTTACATATGTGGTTGTTCTAAATTTCTCTTTTACATAAACTCTAAAATTTTCATTTCGTTGTGATCTGTTTGCCTTATCTATTTTTTTTACGAGAGATAAAGGGAAAAGTGAAAACTCAAATTTTGATTTAAGGAAAAGGTATAGATCTAAAATGGAAATGCACAAATGTAGATTGAGATAATTCAAAAAAGTGTCTGTAACTTTTAGGGATTGCAAACTCTTTCTAGTTTTTATAAATCAGGTTTTGCAATCGTCGGGAAAATAAAGCGGGAGGGGGGGTGGATTTTTAGCTGAGTGTTGGCTCTCAATCCATAAGTCATTTGTTAGAAAAATATAGCCTGTTACACATGATTGACAAATAAATCACTTTACAATCATCTATAATTGTATGATTGTTAGTTCAGTTTTTTTGTAAAAGGGCAAAAAAATGGCTTGTTTGGCTCGGGTAAATATCTCACCGCACTCAAACTTGGGAATTTAATGAGGTTTGGATCCATATGGCATGTGCATCTTTAAGATGTTTCAACCTTGCATATCCACATTTAAAACATGTGCAGGATCAATTAGAAATCTCTTTCTTTAAAAATTCCAAGTTATCAGGGTTGAACAAGTAGAATTTCCCAAACTGGGAAATCAAAACTTTTGTGTTCATTTGTGGAGTGTGAATAAATTTTCTTTGCTGACATTTTTGGTTGTTCAAAATTTTTTTCATACATAAACTCTAAAATTTTCATTTTGTTGTGATCAGTTTGCCTAATCTTATTTGTTTACGAAAGATAAAGGGAAAAGTGAAAAATCAAAATTTGATTTAAGGAAAATGTATACATCTAAAATGGAATTGCACAAATGTAGAGAGAGATACTTCCAAAAAGTTTCTGTAACTTTTACGGATTGCAAACTCTTTCTAGTTTTTATATAACAGGTTTGCAATCATCAGGAAAAAAGGGGGTGGCGGGGGAATATTTACCTGAGTGTTGACTCCCAATCCATAAGTCATTTCTTAAAATCATATAGCCCGTTATGTGTGATTGACCGTTAAATCACTTTACAATCATCTATAATAGTTAGGTCAACTTTTTTGTAAATGGGGAAAATAATGGCTTGTTTAGCTCAGGTAAATTCCCACTGCACCCAAACTTGAGAATTTAATGAGGTTTGGACCCATAGGTCAACTGCATCTTAACATGTTTCAACTATGAATATCCACATTGAAAACATGTGTAGGATCAATTAGAAATCTCCTTCTTCTAAAATTCCAAGCTATCAAGGTTGAACTAGTGGAATTTCCCAAACTTGGAAATCAAAACTTTTGTGTTCATTTGTGGTGAGTGAATAAATTTTCTTCACTTACATTTGTTGTTGTTCTAAATTTTTTGCACATAGAAACTCTAAAATTTTCATTTTGTTGTGATCTGTTTGCCTTATCGTTTTTGTTTACGAGAGATATTTGAAAAAGTGAAAACAGAAGTTTTGATTTTCGAAAAAAAAGAGTAGATCTAAAATGGAAACGCATAAATGTAGAGAGAGATAATTCCAAAAAGTGTCTGTAACTTTAGGTATAGTAAACTCTTTCTAGTTTTTATATATCAAATTTTGCAATCGTTGGGAGAAAAAGGGGGAGGCGGAGGAATTTTTAACTGAGTGTTGGCTCCAATTTCTTTAGTCATTTCTTACAAAAAATCGCCCGTTATGCATGATTGACCAATAAATCACTTTACAATCATCTATGATTGTTAGGTCAGTGTTTTTGTAAATGGGCAAAATAATGGCTTGTTTGGCTTGGGTAAATATCCCACCGCACCCAAACTTGAGAATTTAAAGAGGTTTGGATCCATATGGCATATGCATCTTTAGCATGTTTCAAACATGCATATCCACATTTAAAACATGTGCACAATCAATTAGAAATCTCTTTCTTATAAAATTCCAAGCTATTAGGGACTAGTGGAATTTCCCAAACTTGGATATCAAAACTTTTATGTTCATTTGTGGTGTGTGAATAAATTTTCTATGCTAACATTTGTGGTTGTTCTAAATTTTTTTCATACATAAACTCTTAACTTTTCATTTTTTTTTTATCTGTTTGCCTTATCTTTTTTGTTTACGAGAGATAAAAGGAAAAGTTAAAACACAAATTTTGATTTAAGGAAAAACTATACATCTAAAAAGGAAATGAAAAAATATAGAGAGCGATACTTCCAAAAAGCTTCTGTAACTTTTATGGATTGCAAACTCTTTCGAGTTTTTGTATAACCGGTTTTGCAATCATCAGGAAAAAAAGGGGGACGCGGGGAAATCTTTAGCTGAGTGTTGACTCCCAATCCATAAGTCATTTCTTAAATACATATAGCCCATTACGTGTGATTGACCGTTAAATCACTTTACAATCATCTATGATAGTTAGGTCAGCTTTTTTTAAATGGGAAAAATAATAGCTTGTTTGGCTCAGGTAAATATCCCACCGTACCCAAACTTGAGAATTTAATGAGGTTTGGATCCATAGGTCATCTGCATCTTTAATATGTTTCAAGCATGAATATCCACATTTAAAACATGTGCAGGATCAATTAGAAATCTTTTTCTTATTAAATTCCAAGCTATCGGAGTTGTACTAGTGGAATTTCCAAACTTGGATATCAAAACTTATGTGTTCATTTGTGGTGTGTGAATAAATTTTCTTTGCTTACATTTTTTATTATTCTATTTTTTTTTTTACATAAACTCTAAAATTTTAATTTTGTTGTGTTCTGTTTGCCATATCATTTTTGTTTACGAGAGATAAAGGGAAAAGTGAAAACACAAGTTTTGATTTAAGAAAAAAGTATACATCAAAAATGGAAATGCACAAATGTAGAGAGGTAATTCCAAAAAGTGTCTATAACTTTTAGGGATTGTAAACTCTTTCTAGTTTATATATATATCAGGTTTTCCAATCGTTGGGAAAAAAAGGGGAAGCGGCGGAATTTCTATCTGTCGTTGACTCCCAATCCATAAGTCATTTCTTTAAAAAATATAGCCAGTAACGCAAGATTGACCGATAAATCACTTTACAATCATCTATGATTGTTAGCTCAATTTGTTTGTAAATGGGCAAAATAATGTCTTGTTTGGCTCGGGTAAATATCCCACCGCACCCAAACTTGAGAATTTAATGAGGTTTGGATCGACAGGTCATCTGCATCTTTAACAGGTTTCAACCATGAATATCCACATTTAAGACATGTGCAGGATCAATTAGAAATCTCTTTCTTATAAAATTCCAAGCTATCAGGGTTGAACTAGTGGAATTTCCCAAACTTGGATATCAAAACTTTTGTGTTCATTTGTGGTGTGTTAGTAAATTTTCTTTGCTTACATTTGTTGTTGTTCTAAATTTTTTGCATACAAAAACTCTATAATTGTAATTTTGTTGTGAACTGTTTGCCTTATCTTTTTTGTTTACAATAGATAAAGGGAAAAGTGAAAAATCTAGTTTTGAATTAAGGAAAAAGTAAACATCGAAAATGGAAATGCACAAAAGTAGAGAGAGATAATTCAAAAAAGTGTCAATAAGTTTTAGGGATTGTAAACTATTTCTAGTTTTTAAATATCAGGTTTTGTAATCGTCAGGAAAAAATGGGGGAGGCAGGAGAATTTTTAGCTGAGCGTTGACACCCAATCCATTTTTAATTTCTTTAAAATATATAGCCCGTTACGCATGATTGACCGATAAATCACTTTACAGTCATCGATGATTTTTATGTGAACTTTTTTCTAAATGGGCAAAATAATGGCTTGTTTGGCTCGGGTAAATATCCCACCGCACCCAAACTTGAGAATTTAATGAGGTTTGGATCCGTACGTCATCTGCATCTTGAACATGTTTCAAACATGCATATCCACATTTAAAACATGTGCAGGATCAATTACAAATCTCTTTCTTATAAACTTCTAAGTCATCAGGGTTGAACTAGTGGAATTTCCCAAAACTTGGATAACAAAACTTTTGTGTTCATTTGTGGTGTGTGAATAAATTTTCTTTGCTTAAATATGTGGTTGTACTAAATTTTTTTCATACATAAAATCTAATATTTTCATTTTGTTGTGATCTATTTGCCTTATCTTTTTTTTTTTATGAGAGAAAAGTGAAAACTCAAATTTTGATTTAAGGAAAAAGTATTCATCTAAAATGGAAATGCACAAATGTAGAGAGAGAGAATTCCAAATAGTTTCTTTATCTTTTAGGGATTGCAAACTCCTAGTTTTTATATAACAGGTTTTGCATTCATCGGGACAAAAAGGGGGAGGCGGAGGAAATTTTAGCTGAGTGTTGACTCCCAATCCATTAGTCATTTCTTAAAAAAATACAGCCCGTTACAAGTGATTGACCGATAAATCACTTTACACTCATCTATGATTGTAAGGTCAGCTTTTTTGTTACTGGGCAAAATAATGGCTTGTTTGGCTCGGGTAAATATCCCACCGTACCCAAACTTGAGAATTTAATGAGGTTTGGATCCATAGGTCATCTGCATCTTTAACATGTTTCAAGGATGTATATCCACATTTAAGATATGTGAAGGTTCAAATAGAAATCTCTTTCTTATAAAATTCCAAGCTATCCGGGTTGAACTAGTGGAATTTCCAAAACTTGGAAATCAAAACTTTTGTGTTCATTTGTGGTGTGTGAGTAAATTTTCTTTGCTTACATTTGTTGTTGTTCTAAATTTTTTGTAGACATAAACTGTATAATTTTAATTTTTTTGTGATATGTTCGGCTTATCTTTTTTGTTTACGAGAGAAAAAGGGAAAAGTGAAAACACAAATTTTTATTTAAGGAAAAAGTATACATCTAAAATGGAAATGTACAAATGTAGAGAGAGATAATTCCAAAATGTGTCTGTAAATTTTAGGGATTGTAAACTCTTTCTAATTTTTATATATCAGGTTTTGCAGTTGTCGGGAAAAAAAGGGGGAGGTGGCGGAGTTTCTAGCTGAGTGTTGACTCCTAATCCTTAAGTCATTTCATGAAAAAAATATAGCCTGTAACGCATGATTGACCGATAAATCACTTTATAATCATCTATGATTGTTAGGTCAGTTAATTTGTAAATGGGCAAAATAATGGCTTGTTAGGCTCGGGTAAATATTCCACCGCACCCAAACTTGAGAATTTAATGAGGTTTGGATCCATGTGTCATATGCATCTTTAACATGTTTCAACCATGCATATCCGCAATTAAAACCTATGCAGGATCAATTAGAAATCTCTTTTGATAAAATTCACAGCTATCAAGGTTGAACTAGTGGAATTTCCAAAACATGGATATCAAAACTTTTGTGTTCATTTGTGGTGTGTGAATAAATTTTCTTTGCAAACATCTGTTGTTGTTCTAAAATTTTTTCTTACAAAAACTCTACAATTTTGATTTTGTTGTGAGTTGTTTGCCTTACCTTTTTTGTTTATGACAGATAAAGGGAAAAGTGAAAACTCAAGTTTTGATGTAAGGAAAAAGTATACATCTAAAATGTAAATTTACAAATGTAGAGTGAGATAATTCCAAAAGGTGTCTGTAACTTTTAGGGATTGCAAACTCTTGCTAGTTCTTATAAATCTGATTTTGCAATCATTGGGAAGAAAAAGGGGAGATGGGAGAATTTTTAGCTGAGTGTTGACTCCCAATCCGTAAGTCATTTCTTAAAAAAAAATTGCCCATTACGCGGGATTGACCGATAAATCACTTTACAATGATCTATGATTGTTAGGTCAGCTTTTTTGTTAGAGGGGAAAATCAAGGCTTGTTTGGCTCGGGTAAATATCCCACCACACCCAAACTTGAGAATTTAATGAGGTTTGGATCCATAGGACATCTGCATCTTTAACATGTTTCAAGCATGTATATCCACATTTAAAACATGTGCAGGATCAATTAGAAATCTCTTTCTTATAAAAATTCCAAGCTAACAGGGTTGAACTAGTGGAATTTCCCAAACTTGGATATCAAAACTTTTTTGTTCATTTGTGGTGTGTGAATAAATTTTCTTTGCTTACATTTGTTCTTGTTCTAAATTTTTTTCATACATAAACTCTAAAATTTTCATTTTGTTGTGATCTGTTTGCCTTATCTTTTTTGTTCACGAAAGAAAAAGGGAAAAGTGAAAACTCAAATTTTCATTTAAGGAAAAAGTAGACATCTAAAATGGAATTGCACAAATTTAGAGAGAGATACTTCAAAAAAGTTTCTGTAACTTTTACGGATTGCAAACTCTTTCTAGTTTTTATATAACAGGTTTTGCAATCGTCGGGAAAAAAAGGGGCTGGCGGAGGAATTTTTACCTGAGTGTTGACTCCCAATCCATAAGTCATTTCTTAAAAACATATAGCCCGTTACATGCGATTGACCGTTAAATCAATTTACAATCATCTATGATAGTTAGGTCAGATTTTTTTTAAAAGGGGAAAATAATGGCTTGTTTGGCTCGGGTAAATATCCCACCGCACCCAAACTTGAGAATTTAATGAGGTTTGGATCCGTATGTCATCTGCATCTTTAACATGTTTCAACCATGAATATCCACATTTAAAACATGTGCTGCATCAATTAGAAATCTCTTTCTTATAAAATTCCAAGCTATCAAGGTTTAACAAGTGGAATTTCCCAAACTTGGATTTCTAAATTTTGTTTTTTCATTTGTTGTGTGTGAATAAATTTTCTATGCTGACATTTGAGGTTGTTCAAAAGTTTTTTCATACATAAACTCTAAAATGTTTTTTTTGTTTTGATCTGTTTGCCTTATCTTTTTTTTTTTTTACGAGAGATAAAGGGAAAAGTGAAATCTCAAATTTTGATTTAAGGAAAAAATATACATCTAAAATGGAAATGCACAAATATAGAGAGAGATACTTCCAAAAATTTTCAGTAACTTTTATAGATTGCAAATTCTTTTGAGTTTGTGTAAAAGAGGTTTTGCAATCAACGGGAAAAAAAGGGGGAGGCGGGGGAAGTTTTTGCTGAGTGTTGACTCCCAATCCATAAGTCATTTCTTAAAAACATATAGCCCTTTACGTGTGATTGACCGTTAAATCATCTTCTATGATAGTTAGGTTAACTTTTTGTAAATGGGGAAAATAATGGCTTGTTTAGCTCTGCTAAATATCCCACCGCACCCAAACTTGAGAATTTAATGAGGCTTGGATCCATAGGTCATCTGCATCTTTAACATGTTTCAAGCATGAATATCCACATTTAAAACATGTGCAGGATCAATTAGAAATTTCTTTCTTATAAAATTCCAAGCTATCAAGGTATTACTAATGGAATTTTCCAAACTTGGATATCAGAACTTTTGCATTCATTTGAGGTGTGTGAATAAATTTTCTTTGCTTAGATTTGTTGTTGTTCTAAATTTTTTGCATACATCAACTCTATAATTTTAATTTTTTTTGTGTTCAATTTGCATTATCTTTTTTTTTTATGAGAGATAAAGGGAAAAGTGAAAACATAAGTTTTGATTTAAGGAAAAAGTATACATCTAAAATGGAAATGCACAAATGTAAAGAGAGATAATTCCAAAAAGTGTCTGTAACTTTTAGGGATTGTAAATTCTTTCTAGTTTATTTATCATGTTTTCCAATCGTCAGGAAAAAAAGGGGGAAGTGGAGGAATTTCTAGCTGAGCATTGACTCTCAATCCATATGTCATTTCTTTAAAAAAAATAGCCTGTTGCGCATGATTGACCGATGAATCACTTTACAATCATCTATGATTGTTAGGTCATTTTTTTTGTAAATGATCAAAATAATGGCATGTTTGGCTCGCGTAAATATCCCACCGCACCAAAGCTTGAGAATTTAATGATGTTTGGATCCATATATCATATGCATCTTTAACATGTTTCAAGCATGCATACCCGCATTGAAAACATGTGTAGGATCAATTAGAATTCTCTTTCTGATAAAATTCCAAGCTATCGGGGATGAACTAGTGGACTTTCCCAAACTTGGATATCAAAACATTTGTGTTCACTTGTGGTGTGTGAATAAATTTTCTTTGATTACATTTGTTGTTGTTCTAAAATTTTTTGATACATATACTCTACAATTTTCATTTTTTTGTGATGTGTTTGGCTTATCTTTTTTCTTTTTTACGAGAGATAAATGGAAAAGTGAAAACTCAAGTTTTGATTTAAGGAAAAAGTTTACTTCTAAAATGGAAATGAACGAATGTAGAGTGAGATAATTCCAAAAACTGTTTGTAACTTTTAGCGATTGCAAATTCTTTCTAGTTTTTATATATCAGGTTTTGCAATCATCGAGAAAAAAAAGGGGAGGCGGGGAAATTTTTAGCTCCGTATTGACTCCCAATTCATAAGTCGTTTCTTAAAAACATATAGCCCGTCAGGCGTGATTGACCGATAAATCACTATACAATCATTTATGATTGTTATGTCTGCTTTTTTGTAAATGGGCAAAATAATGGCTTGTTTGGCTCGGGTAAATATCCCATCACACCAAAACTTGAGAATTTAGTGAGGTTTGGATCCATAGGTCATCTGCATATTCAGATTGTTTCAAGCATGTATGTCCACATTTAAAACATTTGCTGGATCAATTAGAAATCTTTTTCTTATAAAATTCCAAGCAATTAAGGTTGAACTACTAGAATTTCCCAAATTTGGATATCAAAACTTTTGTGTTTATTTGTGGTGTGTGAATAAATTTTCTTTCCTTACATTTGTTGTTGTTCTAAATTTTTTGCATACATAAACTCTAAAATTTTTATTTTGTTGTGTTCTGCTTGCCTTATAATTTTTGTTTACGAGAGATAAAGGGAAAAGTGAAAACTCAAGTGATTTAAGGAAAAAGTTTACATCTAAAATGGAAATTCACAAATGTAGAGAGAGATAATTCCAAATAGTTTCAGTAACTTTTAGGGATTGTAAACTCTTTCTTGTTTTTATATGTCAGGTTTTGCAATCGTCGGGAAATAAAGGTGGAGGCAGGGGAATTTTTAGCTGAGTGTTGACTCCAAATCCATATGTCATTTCTTACAAAAATATAGCCCGTTATGCATGATTGACCAATAAATCACTTCACAATCATCTATGATTATTCATTTAGCTTTTCTTAAATGGGTAAAATAATGATTTGTTTCGCTCGGGTAAATATCCCATCGCACTCAAACTTGAGAATTTAATGAGGTTTGGATCCATAGGTCATCTGCATCTTTAAGATGTTTCAAGTATGCATAACCACATTTAAAAAATGTGCAGGAACAATTAGAAATCTCTTTCTTATAAAATTCAAAGTTATCTGGGTTGAACTACTGGAATTTCCCAAACTTGGATATCAAAACTTTTGTGTTCATTTGTGGTGTGTTAATAAATTTTGTTTGCTAACATTTGTTGTTGTTCTAAATTTTTTGCATACATAAACTCTACAATTTTTATTTTGTTGTGATTTGTTTGCCTTATCTTTTTTGTTTATGAGAGGTAAAGGGAAAAGTGAAAACTCAAGTTTTTATTTAAGGAAAAAGTATACAACTAAAATGGAAATGCACAAACGTAGAGTGAGATAATTCAAAGAAGTGTTTGTTACTTTTAGGGATTGCAAACTCTTTCTAGTTTTTAAATATATCAGGTTTTGCAATCATTGGGAAAAATAGGGGAAGGCGGGAGAATTTTTAGCTGGGAGTTGACTCCCAATCTATAAGTCATTTCTTAAAAAAAAAAATAGCATGTTGCACGTGATTGACCGATAAATCACTTTACAACCATCTACGATTGTTAGGTCAGCTTTTTTCTAATTGGGGAAAATAATGGTTTGTTTCGCTCGGGTAAATATCCCACCGTACCCAAACTTGAGAATTTAATGAGGTTTGGATCCCTAGGTCATTTTCATCTTTAACATGTTTCAAACATATATATCCACATTTAAAACATGTGCAGGATCAATTAAAAATCTCTTTCTTATAAAATTCCAAGCTATCTAGGTTGAACTTGTGGAATTTCCCAAACTTGGATATCAAAACTTTTGTGTTCATTTGTGGTGTGTGAATAAGTTTTCTTTGTTATCATATGTTGTTGTTCTAAATTTTTTGCATATATAGACTCTAAAATTTTCATTTATTTGTGATCTATTTGCCTTATCTTTTTTGTTTATGAGAGATAAAGGAAAAAGTGAAAACTCAAGTTTTTATTTAAGGAAAAAGTATACATCTAAATTGGAAATACACAAATGTAAAAGTTTTTGTAACTTTTAGGGATTGCAAATTCTTTCTTGTTTTTATATATTAGGTTTTGCAATCACGAGAAAAAAAGGGGGAGGCGTGGGAATTTTTAGCTGAGTGTTGACTCCCAATCTATAAGTCATTTCTTAAAAAAATATAGCCCGCCACATGTGATTGACCGAGAAATCACTTTACAATCATCTATGATTGTTAGGTCAACTTTTTTGTAAATGGGGATAATATTGGCTTGTTTGGCTTGAGTAAATATCCCACTACACGCAAACATGAGAATTTAATGAGGTTTGGATCCATAGGTCATCTGCATCTTTAACATGTTTCAAGTATGTATATCCACATTTAAAACATGTGCAGGATCAATTAGAAATCTTTTTCTTATAAAATTCCAAGCTTCAGGGTTGAACTAGTGGAATTTCCCAAACTTGGATATCAAAACTTTTGTGTTCATTTTTGGTGTGTGAATAAATTTTCCTTGCTTACATTTTGTTCTAAATTTTTTTAATACATAAACTCTAAAATTTTCATTTTTTTTGTGATCTGTTTGCCTTTTCTTTGTTGTTTACTAGTGATAAAGGGAAAAGTGAAAACTCAAGTTTTTATTTAAGAAAAAAGTTTATATCTAAAACTAAAATGCACAAATGTAGAGAGAGATAATTCCAAAAAGTGTCAGTAAGTTTTAGGGATTGTAAACTCTTTCTAGTTTTTAAATATCAGGTTTTGCATTCGTCGGGAAAAAAAGGGGGAGGCCAATTTTTAGCTGAGTGTCGACTCCAAATCCATAAGTCATTTCTTACAAAAATATAGTCCGTTACGCGTGATTGATCGATAAATCTCTGTACAATCATCTATGATTGTTAGATCAGTTTTTATGTAAATGGGCAAAATAATGGCTTATTTGGCTCGGGTAAATATCCCACCGCACCCAAACTTGTGAATTTAATGAGGTTTGGATCCATAGGTCATCTGCATCTTTAACATGTTTCAAGCATGCATATGCACATTTAAAACATGTGCAGGATCAATTAGAAATCTCTTTCTTATAAAATTCAAAGCTATCAAGGTTGAACTTGTGGAATTTCCAAACTTGGATATCAAAACTTTTGTGTTCAATTGTGGTGTGTGAATAAATTTTCTTTGCTTACATTTGTTGTTATTCTATATTTTTTGCATACATAAACTCTATAATTTAAATTTTGTTGTGATCTATTTGCCTTATGTTTTTTGTTTACGAGATATAAAGGGAAAAATAAAAACTCAAGTTTTGATTTAAGGAAAAAGCATACATCTAAAATTGAAATGTACAAATGTAGAGAGAGATAAAACCAAAAAGTGTCTGTAACTTTTAGGGATTGTAAACTCTTTCAAGTTTTTATATAACTGGTTTTGCAATCAATGGGAACAAAAGGGGGAGTAGGGGAATTTTTAGCTGAGTGTTCATTCCCAATCCATAAATCATATCTTAAAAAAATATTTCCAGTTACGCATGATTGACCGATAAATCACTTTACAATCATATCTGATTGTTTGGTCAGCTTTTTTGTAAATGCCCAAAATATTGGCTTGTTTGGCTCAGGTAAATATACCTCCGCACCCAAACTTGAGAATTGAATGAGGTTTGGATCCATAGGTCATCTGCATCTTTAACATATTTCAAGCATGCATATCCACTTTTAAAACATGTGCAAGGTCAATTACAAATCTCTTATCAAATTCCAAGCTATCAGGGTAAATATCAAAACTAGTAGAATTTTCCAAAGTTGGATATCAAAACTTTTGTGTTCATTTGTGGTTTGTGAATAAATTTTCTTTGCTTACATTTTTTGTAGGTCTAAATATTTTTCATACATAAACTCTAAAATTTTCATTTTGTTGTGAACTGTTTGCCTTATGTTTTTTTTTTACGAGAGATTAAGACAAAAGTGAAAAACTCAAGTTTTCATATAAGGAAAAAGTATCCATCTAAAATGAAAATGCACAAATGTAGAGAGAGATAATTCCAAAAAGTGTCTGTAACTTTTAGGGGTTGTAAACTCTTTCGAGTTTTTATATATCAGGTTTTGCAATCATCTGAAAAAAAAGGGGGAGTTGGGCGAATGTTTAGCTGAGTGTTCACTCCCAATCCATAAGTCATATCTGACAAAAATATAGCCCGTTACTCATGATTGACCGATAAATCACTTTACAACCATCTATGATTGTTAGGTCCATTTTTTTTGTAAATGGGCAAAACAATGGCTAGTTTCACCACACCCAAACTTGAGAATTTAATGAGGTTCAGATCCATAGGTCATCTGCATCTTTAACATGTTTCAAGCATGCATATCCACATTTAAAATATGTGCAGGGTCATTTACAAATATCTTTCTTATAAAATTCCAAGCAATCAGGGTTGAACTAGTGGAATTTCCTAAACTTGGATATCAAAGTTTTTGTGTTCATTTTTGATGTGTGAATAAATTTTCTTTGCATACATTTGTTGTTGTTTTAAATTTTTTTCATACATAAACTCTAAAATTTTCATTTTCTTGTGAACTATTTGCCATATCTTTTTTGTTTATGAGAGATTAAGGAAAAAAGTATACATCTTAAATGGAAATGCACAAATGTAGAGGGAGATTTTTCCAAAACGTTTCTATAACTTTTATGGATTGTAAACTCTTTCTAGTTTTTACATACAAGGTTTTGCAATCGTCAGTAAAAAAAAGGGGGAGGGGAAGGAATTTTTAGCAAAGTCTTGACTCCCAATCCATAAGTAATTTTTTACAAAAATATAACCCGTTACGCTAGATTTTCTGATAAATCACCTGACAATTATGTATGATTGTTAGGTCAACTTTTTTTTTAATGGGCAAAATAATGGCTTGTTTGGCTAGGGTAAATATCCCACCGCACCCAAACTTGAGAATTTAATCAGGTTTGGATCCATAGGTCATCTGCATCTTTAACATGTTTCAAGCATGCATACCCACATTTAAAACATGTGCAAGATCAATTAGAAATCTCTTTCTTATAAAATTCCAAGCTATCCGGGTTGAACTAGTGGGGTTTTCTAAACTTGGATATCGAAACTTCTCTGTTCAATTGTGGTGAGTGAATAAATTTTCTTTGCATACAGTTTTTTTTGTTCTTCATTTTTAGCATACATAAACTCTAAAATTTTGATTTTGTTGTGATCTGTTTGCCTTATCTTTTTTGTTTATGAGAGATAAAGGGAAAAGTGAAAAACTCAAGTTTTGATTTAAGGAAAAAGTATACCTCTAAATTGGAAATGCACAGATGTAGGGAGAGATAATTAAAAAAAGTGTCAGTAAGTTTTAGGGATTGTAAACTCTTTCTAGTTTATATATATATCAGGTTTACAATTGTCGGGAAAAAAAGAGGGAGGCGGGGAAATTTTTAGCTGAGTGTTGACTGCAAATCCATAAGTCATTTCTTACAAAAATATAGCCCGTTACGCGTGATTGACCGATAAATCACTTTACAATCATCTATGATTGTTAGGTCAGTTTTTTTGTAAAAGGGCAAAATAATGGCTTGTTTGGCTTGAGTAAATATCCCATCACACCCAAACTTTAGAATTTAATGAGGTTTGGATCCATAGGTCATCTACATCTTTTACGTGTTTCAAAAATTCATATCAACATTTAAAACATGTGCAGCATCAATTAGAAATCTCTTTCTTATAAAATTCCAAACTAACTAGGTTGAACTAGTGGAATTTCCCAAACTTGGATATCCAAAATTTTGTGTTCATTTGTGGTGTGTGAATAAATTTTCTTTGCTTACATTTGTTGTTGTACTAATTTTTTTGCATACATAAACTCTAAAATTTTCATTTTGTTGTGATCTGTTTGCCTTATCTTTTTTGTTTATGAGAGATAAAAGGAAAAGTGAAAACTCAAGCTTTGATTTAAGGAAAAAGTATACATCAAAATAAGAAATGCACATATGTGGAGTGAGATAAATACAAAACGTTTTTGCAACTTTTAGGGATTACAAACTCTTTCTAGTTTTTATATATCAAGTGTTGCAATTATCGGGAAAAAATTGGGGGGGCTAGGGAATTTTTAGCTGATTGTTGACTCCCAATCCATAAGTCATTTCCTACAAAAAAATATGGCCTGTTACACATGATTGACCGATAAATCACTTTATCGGTCATCTATGATTGTTAGGTCAGCTATTTTGTAAATGGACAAAATAATGGCTTGTTTGCCTCAGGTAAATATCCCACCACACCCAAACTTGAGAATTTGATGAGGTTTTGGATCCGTAGGTCATCTGCATCTTGAACATATTTCAAGCATGCATATCCACATTTAAAACATGTGCATGATATATTAGAAATCTCTTTCTTATAAAATTTCAAGCTATCAGGGTTGAACTAGTGGAATTTCCCAAACTAGGGTATGAAAACTTTTATGTTCATTTGTGGTGTGTGAATAAATTTTGTTTGCTTATATTTGTTTTTCTCAATTTTTTGCATACATAACCACTACAATTTTGATTTTGTTGTGATTTGTTTGCCTTATCTTTTTTGTTTACGAGAGAAATAGGGAAAAGTGAAAGCTCAAGTTTTTATTTAAGGAAAAAGAATACATCTAAAATGGAAATGCACAAATTTAGAGTGAGATAATTCGAAAAAATGTCTGTAACTTTTAGAGATTGCAAAGTCTTTCTAGTTTTGATATATCAGGTTTTCTAATCTTCGGGAAAAAAAAGGAGAGGCGGGAGAATTTTACCTCGGTGTTGACTCCCAATCCATAACTCATTTCTTAAAAAGATATAGCCCATTACGCATGATTGACAGATAAATCACTTTACAATCATCTATGATTGTGAGGTTAGCTTTTTTGTAAATGGGGAAAATATTGGCTTTTGGTTCCGGTAAATATCCCACCGCACCCAAACTTGAGAATTTAATGTGGTTTGGATCCATAGGTCATCTGCATCTTTAACATGCTTCAAGCATGTATATCTATATTTAAAACATGTGCAAGATCAATTAGAAATCTCTTTCTTATAAAATTCCAAACTAACTGGGTTGAACTAGTGGAATTTCCCAAACTTGGATATCCAAAATTTTGTGTTCATTTGTGGTGTGTGAATAAATTTTCTTTGCTTACATTTGTTGTTGTTCTAAATTTTTTGCATACATAAACTCTAAAATTTTCATTTTGTTGTGATCTGTTTGCCTTATCTTTTTTGTTTATGAGAGATAAAAGGAAAAGGGAAAACTCAAGCTTTGATTTAAGGAAAAAGTATACATCAAAATAGGAAATGCACATATGTGGAGTGAGATAAATCCAAAAAGTTTCTGCAACTTTTAGGGATTACAAACTCTTTCTAGTTTTTATATATCAGGTGTTCCAATCATCGGGAAAAAAATGGGGGGGCTGGGAAATTTTTAGCTGATTGTTGACTCCCAATCCATAAGTCATTTCCAACAAAAACTATGGCCCGTTATGTATGATTAACTGATAAATCACTTTATCAGTCATCTATGATTGTTAGGTCAACTATTTTGTAAATGGACAAAATAATGGCTTGTTTGCCTTGGGTAAATATCCCACCACACCCAAACTTGAGAATTTGATGAGGTTTTGGATCCGTAGGTCATCTGCATCTTGAACATATTTCAAGCATGCATATCCACATTTAAAACATGTGCAGGATATATTAGAAATCCCTTTCTTATTAAATTTCAAGCTATCAGGGTTGAACTAGTGGAATTTCCCAAACTAGGGTTTGAAAATTTTTATGTTCATTTGTGGTGTGTGAATAAATTTTGTTTGCTTATATTTGTTGTTGTTCTCAGTTTTTTGCATACATAACCACTACAATTTTGATTTTGTTGTGATTTGTTTGCCTTATCTTCTTTGTTTATGAGAGAAAAAGGGAAAAGTGAAAGCTCACGTTTTTATTTAAGGAAAAAGAATACATCTAAAATGAAAATGCACAAATTTAGAGAGATAATTCCAAAAAGTGTCTGTAAATTTTATAGATTGCAAACTTTTTCTAGTTTTTATATATCTGGTTTTGCAATCATCGGGAAAAAAAAGGGGAGGCGGGAGAATTTTTAGCTGGGTGTTGACTCCCAATCCATAACTCATTTCTTAAAAAAATTTAGCCCATAACGCATGATTGACAGATAAATCACTTTACACTCATCTATGATTGTTAGGTTAGTTTTTTTTTAAATGGGGGAAATAATGGCATGTTTGGCTCAGGTAAATATCCCACCGCACCCAAACTTGAGAATTTATTGAGGTTTGGATCCATAGGTCATCTGCATTTTTAACATGCTTCAAGCATGCATATCCACATTTACAACATGTGCAGGATCCAATAGAAATCTCTTTCTTATAAAATTCCAAACTAACAGGGTTGAACTTGTTGAATTTCCAAAATTTGGATCTCAAAAGTTTTGTGTACATTTGTGGTGTGTGAATAAATTTTCATTGCTTACATTTGTTGTTGTTCTAAATTTTTTGCATACTTAAAACTCTAAAATTTTCATTTTTTTTTATATCTATTTGCGTTATCTCTTTTGTTTACGAGAGATAAAGGGAAAAGTAAAAAACCCAAGTTTTGATTTAAGGAATAAGTGTACATCTAAATAGGAAATGCACAAATGAGGAGTGAGATAAATCCTAAAAGTTTCTGTAACTTTTAGGGATGACAAACTCTTTCTAGTTTTTATATATCAGGTTTTGCAATCATAGGGAAAAAAATGGGGTGATAGGGGAATTTTAGCAGAATGTTGACTCCCAATCCATAAGTCATTTCTTACAAAAAAATATAACCCGTTACACATGATTGACTGATAAATCACTTTATCGATCATCTAAGATTGTTAGGTCAGTTTTTTTGTAAATGGACAAAATAATGGTTTGTTTGGCTCGGGTAAATATACCACCGCACTCAAACTTGAGAATTTAATGAGGTTTGGATCTGTAGTTCATCTGCATCTTTGACATGTTTCAAGCATGCATGTCCACAATTAAAACATGTGCAGGATCAATTAGAAATATCTTTCTTATAAAATTCCAAGCTATCAGGGTTGAAATAGTGGAATTTCCCAAACTTGGATAGCAAAACTTTTGTGTTCATTTGTGGTGTGTGAATAATTTTTCTTTGCTTACATTTGTTGTTGTTCTAAATTTTTTGGATACATAAACTCTAAAATTTTCATTTTGTTGTGATCAGCTTGCCTTATCTTTTTTGTTTACGAGATATAAAGGGAAAAGTAAACAGTCAAGTTCAGACTTAAGGAAAAAGTTTACTTTTAAAATGGAAATGCACAAATGTAGAGAGAGATAAATCCAAAAATGTGTCAGTAAATTTTAAGGATTGTAAACTCTTTCTAGTTTTTATATATCAGGTTTTGCAATCGTCGAAAAAAAAAAGGTGGAGGCGGGGGAATTTTTAGTCGAGTGTTCACTCCAAATCCATAAGTCATTTTTTACAAAAATATAGCCCATTATACGTGATTGACCAATAAATCACTTTACAATCATCTATGATTGTTAGATCAGCCTTTTTTTAAAATGGGCAAAATAATGGCTGGTTTCGCTCTGGTAAATATCCCACCGCACCCAAACTTGAGATTTTAATGAGGTTTCGATCCATGGGTCATCTGCATCTTAAACATGTTTCAAGTATGCATATCCACATTTAGAAAATGTGCATGATCAGTTAGAAATCTCTTTCGTATAAAATTCCAAGCTATCAGGGTTGAACTTGAGGAATTTCCCAAACTTGGATATGAAAACTTTCATGTTCATTTGTGGTGTGTGAATAAATTTTTTTTGCTTACATTTGTTGTTGTTCTAAATTTTTTGCATACATAACTTCTTCAATTTTCATTTTGTTGTGATCTGTTTGCCTAATTTTTATTGTTTACGAGAGATCAAGGGGAAAGTGAAATCTGATGTTTTTATTTAAGGACAAAGTATACATCTAAATTGGAAATGCGCAAATATAGAGTGAGATAATTCCAAAAAGTGTCTGTAAGTTTTAGGGCTTGCAAACTCTTTCTAGTTTTTATATATCAGGTTTTGCAATCATCGAGAAAAAAAAGGGGAGGTCTGAGAATTTTTAGCTGGGTGTTGACTCCCAATCCATATGTCATTTCTTATTAAAATATAGCCACGTTACGCCTGATTGACCGACAAATCACTTTACAATCATCTATGATTGTTAGGTTAGTTTTTTTAAATGGGGAAAATAATGGCTTGTTTGGCTCGGGTAAATATCCAACCGCACCAAAACTTAAGAATTTAATGAGGTTTGGATCCATATGGCAGATGCATCTTTGACATGTTTCAGGCATGCATATTCCCATTTAAAACATGTGCAGGATCAATTAGAAATCTCTTTCTTATAAAATTCCTAATTAACAGAGTTGAACTAGTGGAATTTCCCAAACTTGGATATCAAAACTTTTGTTTTCATTTGTGGTCTATGAATAAATTTTATTTGCTTACATTTGTTGTTGTTCTAAATTTTTTGGATACATAAACACTAAAATTTTCATTTTGTTGTGATGTGTATGCCTTATCTTTTTTGTTTACGAGAGATAAAGGGAAAAGTGAAAACTCAAGTTTTGATTTAAGGAAAAAGTATACATCTAAATAGGAAATGCACAAATGTGGAGTGAGATAAATCCTAAAAGTTTCTGCAACTTTTAGGGAATGCAAACACTTTTCTAGTTTTTATATATCAGGTTTTGCAAACATAGGGAAAAAAATGGGGAGGAAGTGGAATTTTTAGCTGATTGTTGACTCCCAATCCATAAGTCATTTCCTATAAAAAATATAGCCCATAACGCATGATTGTACGATAAATCACTTTATCGGTTATCTATGATTGTTAGGTCAGCCTTTTTGTAAATGGGCAAAATAATGGCTTGTTTGGCTCAGGTAAATATCCCACCGCACCCAAATTTATGAAATTAATGAGGTTTAGATCCGTAGGTCATCTGCATCTTTAATAGATTTCAAGCATCCATGTCCACATTTAAAACATGTGTAGGATATATTAGAAATCTCTTTCTTATAAAATTTTAAGCTATCAGGGTTCAACTAGTAGAATTTCCCAAACTTGGATATCAAAACTTTTGTGTTCATTTGTGGTGTGTGAATAAATTTTCTTCACTTACATTTGTTGTTGTTCTAAATTTTTTGGATACATAAGCTCTAAAATTTTCATTTTGTTGTGATCTGCTTGCCTTTTCTTTTTTGTTTGCGAGAGATAAAGGGAAAAGTAAAAACACAAGTTTTGTATTTAAGGAAAAAGTTTACATTTAAAATGGAAATGCACAAATGTAGAGATAGATAATTCCAAAAAGTGTTAGTAACTATTTGGGATTGTAAACTCTTTCTACTTTTTATATATCAGGTTTTGCAATCGTAGGAAAAAAAGGGGGAGGCAGGGGTATTTTTAGCTGAGAGTTGACTCAAAATCCATAAGTCATTTTTTACAAAAATATAACCCGTAACGTGTGATTGACCGATAAATCACTTGAAAATCATCTATGATTGTTACATCAGCCTTTTTTTAAATAGGCAAAATAATGGCTAGTTTCGCTCAGGAAAATATCCCACCGCACCCAAACTTGAGATGTTATGAGGTTTCGATCCATAGGTCATCTGCATCTTTAACATGTTTCAAGTATGCAAATCCACATTTAAAACATGCGTAGGATCAATTATAAATCTCTTTCTTATAAAATTCCAAGCTATGAGGGTTGAACTAGTGGAATTTCCTAAACTTGGATATTAAAACTTTTGTGTGAATAAATTTTGTTTGCTTACATTTGTTGTTGTTCTAAATTTTTTGCATACATAACCTCTAAAATTTTCATTTTGTTGTGATCTATGTGCCTTATCTTTTTTGTTTACGAGAGATAAAGGGAAAAGTGAAAGCTAAAGTTTTTATTTAAGGAAAAAGTATACATCTAAAATGGGAATGCACAAATGTAGAGTGAGATAATTCCAAAAAGTGTCTGTAACTTTTAGGTTTGCAAACTCTTTCTAGTTTTTATATATCAGGTTTTGCAATCATCGGGAAAAAAAAGGGTAGGTGGGAGAATTTTTAGCTAGATGTTGACACCCAATCCTTAAGTCATTTCTTAAAAAAATATAGCCCGTTACGCATGATTGAACAATAAATCACTTTACAATCATCTATGATTGTCAGGTTAGTTTTTTTGTAAATGGGAAAAATAATGGCTTTTTTGCTCGGGTTAAATATCCCACCGCACCCAAACATGAGAATTTAATGAGGTTTGGATCCATATGGCATATCCATCTTTAACATGTTTCAAGAATGCCGATCCACATTTAAAACATGTTCAGGATCCAATTAGATATCTCTTTCTTATAAAATTCCAAACTAACAGGGTTTAACTATTGGAATTGCCCAAACTTGGATATCAAAACTTTTGTGTTCATTTTTGGTGTATGAATAAAGTTTCATTGCTTACATTTGTTGTTGTTCTAAATTTTTTGCATACATAAACTCTAAAATTTTGATTTTGTTGTGATATGTTTGCCTTATCTATTTTGTTTACGAGAATAAAGGGAAAAGTGAAAACTCAAGTTTTGATTTAAGGAAAAACTATACATGAAAAAAAGGAAATGCACAAATGTGGAGTAAGATAAATCCTAAAAGTTTCAATAACTTTTAGGGATTGCAAACACTTTCCAGTTTTTATATATCAGGTTTTGCAATCAACATGAAAAAAATGAGGAGGCGGGAGAATTTTTAGCTGAGTATTGACTCCCAATCCATAAGTCATTTCATAACAAAATATACCCCGTTGCGTGATTGACCAATAAATCACTTTACAATCATCTATGATTGTTATGTGAGCTTTTTTGTAAATGGGGAAAATAATGGCTTGTTTTGCTCGGGTAAATATCCCACCGCATCCAAACTTGAAAATTTAATGAGGTTTGGATCCATAGGTCATCTGCATCTTTAACATGTTTCAAGCATTTATATCCACATTTAAAATATGTGCAGGATCAATTAGAAATCTCTTTCTTATAAAATTCCAAGCTATCATGGTTGAACTAGTGAAATTTCCCAAACTTGGATATCAAAACTTTTGTGTTCATTTTTATGTGTGAAAAAATTTTCTTTGCTTGCTTTTTGTTCTAAATTTTTTGCCTACATAAACTCTAAAATTTTTATTTTGTTGTGATCTATTTGCTTTATTTTTTTTGTTTATGAGAGATAAAGGGAAAAGCTAAAACTCAAGTTTTGATTTATGGAAAAAAGTTTACATCTAAAATGGAAATGCACAAATGTAGAGAGAAATAATTCCAAAAAGTGTATGTAAGTTTTAGGGATTGTAAACTCTTTCTAGTTTTTAAATATCATGTTTTGCAGTCGTCGGGAAAAAAAGGGGGAGGCGAGGGAATTTTTTGGAAAGTGTTGACTCCAAATCCATAAGTCATTTCTTACAAAATATTGTCCGTTACGCGTGATTGACCGATAAATCACATTACAATCATCTATGATTGTTAGGTCAGTTTTTTTTGTAAATGGGCAAAATAATGGCTTGTTTGGCTCGGGTAAATATCCCACCACACCCAAACTTGAGAATTTAATGAGGTTTGGATCCATTGGTCATCTGCATCTTTAACATGTTTCAAGCATGCATATCCACATTTAAAACATGTGTAGTATCAATTAGAAATCTCTTTCATAAAAATTCCAAGCTCTCAGTGTTCTACTTGTGTAATTTCTAAACTTGGCTATCAAACCTTTTGTGTTCATTTGTGGTGTGTGAAAAAAATAATTTGCTTACATTTGTTGTTGTTCAAAATTTTTTTCATACTTAAACTCTATAATTTAGATTTTGTTGTGATTTGTTTGCCTTATGTTTTTTGTTTACGAGAGATAAAGGGAAAAATGAAAACTCAAGTTTTGATTTAAGGAAAAAGAATACATCTAAAATAGAAATGCACAAATGTAGAGAGAGATAATTCAAAAAAATGTCTATAACTTTTATGGATTGTAAATTCTTTCTAGTTTTCATATATCAAGTTTTTTAATTGTCGAAAAAAAACATGGTAGGCGGGGGAATTTTTTGTTGAGCATTGACTCCCAATCCATAAGTCATTTCTTTAAAAAATATAGCCCGTTACACATTATTGACCAATAAATCACTTTAAAATCATCTACGATTTTTAGGTCAGGTTTTTTATAAATAGGCAAAATAATGGCTTGTTTGGCTCGGGTAAATATCCCACTGCACCCAAACTTTAGAATTTAATGAGGTTTGGATCCATGTGTTATATGCATCTTTAACATGTTTCAGGCATGCATGTCCACATTTAAAACATGTGCAAGATCAATTACAAATCTCTTTCTTATAAAATTCCAAGCTATCAGGTTTGAACTAGTGGAATTTTCCAAACTTGGATATTAAAACTTTTGTGTTCATTTGTGGTGTGTGAATAAATTTTCTTTGCTAGCATTTGTTGTTGTTCTAATTTTTTTGCATACAGAAACTGTAATATTTTCATTTTGTTGTGATTTGTTTGCCTTATCTTTTTTGTGTACGAGAGATAAAGAAAAAAGTGAAAAATCAAATTTTAATTTCAGGAAAAGGTGTACATCTAAAATTGAAATGCACAAATGTAGGGAGATATATTTCCAAAAAGTTTATGTAACTTCTAGGGATTGTAAACTCTTTCAGCTTTTATATATCTGGTTTTGCAATCATCGAGAAAAAAAGGGGGAGGCGGGGGAATTTTGACCTCAGTGTTGACTCCCAAACCATAAATCCTTTCTTAGAAAAATAAAGCGCTCTACACACTATTGACCGTTAAATCACTTTAAAATCATTTATGATTTTTAGGTCAGCTTTTGTGTAAATGGGCAAAATAATGGCTAGTTTGGCTCGGGTAAATATCCCACCGCACCCAAACTTGAGAATTTAATGAGGTTTGGATCCATATGGCATGTGCATCTTTAAAATATTTCAATCATGCATATCCACATTTAAAACATGTGCAGGATCAATTAGAAATCTCTTTCTTATAAAACTCCAAGCTAACAGGGTTGAACTAGTAGAATTTCCCAAACTTCGATATCAAAACTTTTTGTTCATTTGTGGTGTGTGAATAAATTTTCTTCGCTTACATTTGTGGTTGTTCTAAACTTTTTTCATACATAAACTCAAAAATTTTTATTTTGTTGTGATTTGTTTTCCTTATCTTTTATGTTTACGAGAGATAAAGGGAAGAGTGAAAAGTCAAATTTTGATTTAAGTAAAAAGTTTACATCTAAATGGAAATGCACAAATGTACAGAGAGATAATTCCAAAAAGTGTCAGTAACTTTTAGGGATAGTAAACTCTTTCTAGTTTTAATATATCAGGTTTTGCAATCGTCAGGAAAAGAAGGGGGAGGTGGGGGAATTTTTTGCTGAGTGTTGTCTCCAAATCCTTAAGTCATTTCTCACAAAAATATATCCCATTACACGTGATTGACCGATAACTCACTTTAAATTCATCTATGATTGTTTGGTCAGTTTTTTTGTAAAAGGGCAAAATATCCCACCACACCCAAACTTGAGAATTTAATGAGCTTTGGATCCATAGGTCATTTGCATCTTTAACATGTTTCAAACATGCATATCCACATTTAAAACTTGTGTAGGATCAATTAGAAATCTCTTTCTTATTAAATTCCAAGCAATCAGGGTTGAACTAGTGGAATTTCCCAAACATGGATATCAAAACTTTTGTGTTCATTTATGGTGTGTGAATAAATTTTCTTTGCTTACATTTGTTGTTGTTCTAAATTTTTTTCATACGTAAACTCTGCAATTTTCATTTTGTTGGTGATATGTTTGCCTTATCTTTTTTGTTTACGAGAGATATAGGGAAACGTGTAAACTCGATTTTTTATTTAAGGAAAAAATATACATCTAAAATGGAAATGCACAAATGTAGAGAGAGATAATTCCAAAAAGTGTCTGTAACTTTTATGGATTGTAAACTCTTTCTAGTTTTTATAAATTAGGTTTTGCATTAGTTTGGAAAAAAGGGGGAGGTGGGGGAATTTTTTGCTGAGTGTTGACTCCCAATCCATAAGTCATTTCTTACAAAAATATACCCCGTTACATATGATAGACCGATAAAGCACTTTACAATCATCTATGATTATTAGGTCATCGTTTTTTTTAAATGGACAAAATAATGGCTTGTTTGCTCAGGTAAATATCCCACCGCACCCAAAGTTGAGAATTTAAGGAGGTTTCGATCCATAGGTCATCTGCATCTTTAACATGTTTCAAGCATGCATACCCACATTTAAAACATGTGCAGGTTCAATTAGAAATCTCTTTCTTATAAAATTCCAAGCTATCAGGTTTGAACTAGTGAAATTTCCCAAACTTGGATATCAAAACTTTAGTGTTCATTTGTTGTGTGTGAATAAATTTTCTTTGTGTACATTTATTGTTGTTCTAAACTTTTTCCATACATAAACTCTAAAATTTTCATTTTATTGTGATTTGTTTGCCTTATATTTCTTGTTTACGAGAGATAAAAGGAAAAGTGAAAACTCAAGTTTTGATTAATGGAAAAACTATACATCTAAAATGCAAATGCACAAACGTAGAGAGAGATAATTCCAAAAAATTTCTGTAACTTTTATGGATTGTAAACTGTTTCAAGTTTTTATCTATCAAGCTTTGCAATCATCTGGAAAAAAAGAGGGAGTTGGGGGAATTTTTAGCTGAGTGTTCACTCCCAATCCATAAGTCATATCTTTCAAAAATATAGCCCGTTACACATGATTGATCGATAAATCATTTCACAATCATCAATGATTGTTAGGTCATCTTTTTTGTAAATGGGCAAAATAATGGCTTGTTTGGCTCGGGTAAATATCCCACCGCACCCAAACTTGAGAATTTAATGAGGTTTGGATCCATAGGTCATCTGCATCTTTAACATGTTTCAAGCATGCATATCCACATTTAAAACATGTGCAGGGTCATTTACAAATCTCTTTTTTATAAAATTCCAAACTATCAGGGTTGAACTAGTGGAACTTTCCAAACTTGGATACCAAAACTTTTGTGTTCATTTGTGGTGTGTGAATAAATTTTCTTTGCTTAAATTTGTTGTTGTTCTAAATTTTTTGCATACAGAAACTCTAAAATTTTCATTTTGTGGTGATCTATTTGCCTTATCTTTTTTGTTTACGATAAAGGGAAAAGTGAAAACTCAAATTTTGATTTCAGGAAAAGGTATACATCTAAAATGGAAATGCACAAATGTGGGGAGATATATTTCCAAAAAGTGTCTATAACTTCTAGGGATTGTAAACTCTTTCTAGTTTTTATATATAAGGTTTTGCAATCATTGAGGAACAAAGGGGGAGGTAGGGGAATTTTTACTTAACTGTTGACTCCCAAACCATAAGTCCTTTCTTAGAAAAATAAAGCCCGCTACGCATGATTGACCAGTAAATCACTTTAAAATCATTTATGATTCTTAGGTCAGCTTTTTTGTAAATGGGCAAAATAATGACTTGTTTGGCTCGCGTAAATATTCCACCGCACCCAAACTTGAGAATTTAATTAGGTTTGGATCCATGTGGCATATGCATCTTTAACATGTTTCAAGCATGCATATCCACATTTAAAACATGTGCTAGATCAGTTAGAAATTTCTTTCTTATAAAATTCCAAGCTATCAGGGTTGAACTAGTGGAATTTTCCAAACTTCGATATGAAAACTTTTGTGTTCATTTGTGCTGTGTGAATAAATTTTCTTTGCTTACATTTGTGGTTGTTCTAAATTTTTTTCATACATAAACTCTAAAATTTTCATTTTTTTGTGATTTGTTTGCTTTATCTTTTATGTTATTAGAGATAAAGGGAAAATTGAAAATTGAAAATTTAAGGAAAAGTTTACATCTAAAATGGAAATGCACAATTGAAGAGAGAGATAATTCCAAAAAGTGTCAGTAAATTTTAGGGATAATAAACTCTTTCTAGTTTTTATATATCAGGTTTTGCAATCATTGGGAAAAAAAGGGGGAGGCGGGTGAATATTTAGCTAAATGTTGTCTCCAAATCCATAAGTCATTTCTTAAAAAAATATAGCCCATTACGCGTGATTGACCGATAAATCACTTTAAAATCATCTATGATTGTTTGAACAGTTTTTTTTTAAATGGGCAAAATAATAGCTTGTTTGGCTCGGGTAAATATCCCACTGCACCTAAATTTGATAATTTTGTGAGGTTTGGATCCATAGGTCATTTGCATCTTTAACATGTTTCAAACTTGCATATCCACATTTAAAACTTGTGCAGGATCAATTAGAAATCTCTTTCTTATAAATTTCCAAGCAACTAGGGTTGAACAAGTGGAATTTCCCAAACTTGGATATCAAAACTTTTATGTTCATTTGTGGTGTGTGAATAAATTTTCTTTTCTTACATTTTTTGTTGTTCTAAATTTTTTGCATACATAAACTCTACAATTTTCATTTTGTTGTGATCTGTTTGCCTTATTTTTTTTGTTAACGAAAGATATAGGGAAAAGTGAAAACTCAAATTTTGATTGAAGGAAAACGTATACATCTAAAATGGAAATGCACAAATGTAGAGTGAGATGATTCCAAAAAGTGTCTACAACTTTTAGGGATTGTAAACTCTTTGTAGTTTTTATAAATTAGATTTTTCAAATTGTTTGGACAAAAAGGGGGGGGGGGGGGGGGGGGGGGGGGGGGAATCCGTAAGTCATTTCTTAAAAACATATAGCCCATTACGCGTGATTGATCGATAAATCACTTTAAAATCATCTATGATTGTTAGGTCAGTGTTTTCTTAAATGGACAAAATAATGGCTTGTTTAGCACAGGTAAATATCCCACCACACCCAGAGATGAGAATTTAAGGGGGTTTGGATCCATAGGTCATCTGCATCTTTAACATGTTTCAAGCATGCATACCCACATTTAAAACATGTGCATGTCCAATTAGAAATCTCTTTCTTATAAAATTCCAAGCTATCATGTTTGAACTTGTGAAATTTCCCAAACTTGGATATCAAAACTTTTGTGTTCATTTGTGGTGTGTGAATAAATTTTCTATGCCTACATTTATTGTTGTGCTAAATGTTTTGCATACATAAACTCTAAAATTTTCATTCTATTGTGATCTGTTTGCCTTATGTTTTTTGTTTACGACAGATAAAGGGAAAAGTGAAAACTCAAGTTCTGATTTAAGGAAAAACTATACATCTAAATAGGAAATGCACAAATGTTGAGAGAGATAATTCGAAAAAGTGTCTGTAACTTTTAGGGATTGTAAACTCTTTCAAGTTTTTATCTATCAAGCTTTGCAATCTTCGGGAAAAAAAGAGGGAGTTGGGGGAATTTTTAAGTAAGTTTTCACTCCGAATCCATAAGTCATATCTTAAAATAATATAGCCTGTTACGCATGATTGACCGATAAATCATTTTACTATCATCCAAGATTGTAAGGTTAGCTTTTTTGTAAACGGGCAAAATAATGGCTTGTTTTGCTTGGGTAAACATCCCACCACACCCAAACTTGAAAATTTAATGAGGTTTAGATCCAAAGGTCATTTGCATCTTTAACATGTTTCAAGCATGCATACCCACATTTAAAACATGTGCAGGGTCATTTACAAATCTCTTTCTTATAAAATTCCAAGTAATCAGGGATGAACTAGTGGAATTTCCTAAACTTGGATATCAAAACTTTTATGTTCATTTGTGGTGCGTGAATAAATTTTCTTGGTTACATTTTTTGTTGTTCTAAATTTTTTTCTTACATAAACTCTAAAATTTTCATTTTGTTGTGAACCGTTTGCCTTATCTTTTTTGTTTACGAGAGATTAAGGGAAAAGTGAAAAACTCAAGTTTTGATTTAAGGAAAAAGAATACATCTAAAATGGAAATGCACCAATGAAGAAGAAGATTTTTCCAAAAAGTTTCTATAACTTTTAGGCATGGTAAACTCTTTCTAATTTTTATAAATCAGGTTTTGCAATCGTCAGTAAAAAAAGGGGGAGGCGAGTGAATTTTTAGCTGAGTGTTGACTCCCAATCCATAAGTCATTTCTTACAAAAATATAACCCGTTACGCATGATTATCCGATAAATCACTTTACAATCATCTATGATTGTTAGGTCAACTTTTTTGTTAATGGGCAAAATAATGGCTTGTTTGGCTCGGGTAAATATCCCACCGCACCCAAAATTGAGAATTTAATGAGGTTTCAATCCAAAGGTCATCTGCATCTTTAACATGTCACAAGCATGCATATCCACATTTAAAACAAGTGCAAGATCAATTAGAAATCTCTTCCATAAAAAAATTCAAGCTATCAGGGTTGAACTAGTGGAATTTCCTAAACTTGGATATCAAAACTTTTGTGCTTATTTATGGTGTGTGAATAAATTTTATTTCCTTACATTTGTTAATGTTCCAAATTTTTTTCATACATAAACTCTAAAATTTTCATTTTATTGTGATATGTTTGCCTTATTTTTTTTTTACGAGAGATAAAGGGAAAAGTGAAAACTCGAGTTTTGATTTAAGGAAAAAGTATACATCTAAAATGGAAATGAAAAAATGTAGAGAGAGATAATTCCCAAATGTATCTATAACTTTTAGGGATTGTAAACTCTTTCAAGTTATTATATATCAGGTTTTGCAATCGTCAGGAAAAAAAGGGGGAGTAGGGGGAATTTTTTAGCTGAGCGTAGACACCGAATCCATAAGTCATATCTTACAAAAATATAGGTCATTATGCATGATTGACCGATAAATCACTTTATAATCATCTATGAATGTTATGTCAGTTTTTTTGAAAATGGGCAAAATAATGGCTTGTTTGGCTCGGATAAATTTCCCACCACACCCAAACATGAGAATTTAATGAGGTTACGATCCATAGGTCATCTGCATTTTTAACATGTTTCAAGCATGCATATCCACATTTAAAACATGTGCAGGGTCAATTACAAATATCTTTCTTATAAAATTCAAAGTTATCAGGGTTGAACTAGTGGAATTTCCCAAACTTGGATATCAAAACTTTTGTGTTCATTTGTGGTGTGTGAATAAATTTTCTTTGCTTACATTTGTTATTGTTCTAAATTTTTTGTATATATAAACTCTAAAATTTTCATTTTCTTGTGATCTGTTTGCCTTATCTTTTTTATTCACTAGAGATAAAGGGAAAAGTGGAAACTCAAGTTTTGATTTAAGGAAAAAGTATACATCTAAAATGGAAATACACAAATGTAGAGAGAGATAATTCCAAAAATATTTAGTAACTTTTAGGGATTGTAAACTCTTTCTAGTTTTTATATATCAGGTTTTGCAATTGTCGAGAAAAAAAGGCGGAGGTGGGGGAATTTGTAGCTAAGTGTTGACTCCAAATCCATATGTCATTTCGTACAAAAATATAGCCCGTTATGAGTGATTGACCGATAAATCACTTTACAATCATCTATGATTGTTAGGTCAGCTTTTTTGTAATTGGGCAAAATAATGGTTTGTTTGGCTAGGGTAAATATCCCACCGCACCCAAACTTGAGAATTTAATGAGGTTTGGATCCAATTGTCATCTGCATCTTTAATATGTTTCAAGCAATCATATCCACATTTAAAACATGTGCAGGACCAATTAGAAATGTCTTTCTTATAAAATTTCAAGCTATCAGGGTTGAACTAGTGGAATTTCCTAAACTTGGATATCAAAACTTTTGTGTTCATTTGTGCTGTGTGAATATATTTTCTTTGCTTACATTTTTTGTTGTTCTACAATTTTAGCATACATAAACTCTAAAATTTTCATTTTGTTGTGATTTGTTTGCCTTATATTTTTTGTTTACGAGATATAAAGAGAAAAGTGAAAAACTCAAGTTTTGAGTTAAGGAAAAAGTATACCTCTAAAATGGAAATGTACAAATGTAGAGAGTGATAATTCAAAAAAGTGACAGCAAATTTTAGGGATTGTAAAGTCTCTCTAGTTTTTATATATCAGGTTTTGCAATTGTCGAAAAAAAAAGGGGGAGGCGGGGGAATTTTTAGCTGAGTGTTGACTCCAAATCCTTATGTCATTTCTTAGAAAAACATAGTAAATTATGTGTGATTGACCAATAAATCACTTTACAATCATGTTTGATTGTTAGGTCAGATTTTTAGTAAATGGGCAAAATAATGGCTTGTTTGGCACGGGTAAATATCCCAGCGCACCCAAACTTGAGAATTTAAAGAGGTTTGGATCCATAGGTCATCTACATCTTAACATATTTCAAGCATGCATATCCACATTTAAAACATGTGCAGGAACAATTACAAAACTCTTTCTTATAAAATTCCAAGCCATCAGGGTTGAACTAATGGAATTTCCGAAACATGGATAACAAACTTTTGTGTTTATTTGTGGTCTGTGAATAAATTTTCTTTGCTTACATTGGTTGTTGTTCTAAAATTTTTCTTTGCTTACATTCAGGGTTCTAAATTTTCTTTGCTTACATTTGTTGTTGTTCAAAACTCTAAAATTTTTATTTTGTGGTGATCTGTTTTCCTTTTCTGTTTTGTTTACGAGAGATAAAGGGCAAACTGAAAAGCTCAAGTTTTGATTTAAGGAAAAGGTATACATCTAAAATAGAAATGCACAAATGCAGAGAGAGATAATTCCAAAAAGTGTCTGTAACTTTTAGGGATTGTAAACTCTTTCTAGTTTTTATATACCAGGTTTTGCAATCGTCGGGAAAAAAAATGGGGGGCGAGGGAATTTTTAGCTGAGAGTTGAATCCCAATCCATATGTCAATTCTTACGCGTGATTGACCAATAAATCACTTTACTATCATATATGATTTTTAGGTCAGGTTTTTTGTAAATGGGAAAAATAATGGCTTGTTTGGCTCTGGTAAATATTCCACAGCACCCAAACTTGAGAATTTAATGAGGTTTGGATCCATAGGACATCTGCATTTTTAGCATGTTTCAAGCATGCATATCCACATTTAAAACGTGTGCAGGATCAATTTGAAATCTCTTTCTTATAAAATTCCATGCAATCAAGGTTGAACTAGTGGAATTTCCCAAACTTGAGAATTTAACGACGTTTGGATCCGTAGGTCATTTGCATTTTTAACATGTTTCAAGCATGCATATCCACATTTAAAATGTGTGCAGGATCAATTAGAGATCTTTTTGTTATAAAATTTCATGCTATCAAGGTTGAACTAGTGGAATTTCCCAAACTTGGATATCAAAAATTTTGTGTTCATTTGTGGTGTGTGAATAAATTTTCTCTGCTTACAATTGTTGTTGTTCTAAATTTTTTGCATAGATAAACTCTGAAATTTTCATTTTTTTGTGATCTGTTTGCCATAACTTTTTTGTTTACGAGAGATAATGGGAAAAGTGAAAATTGAAGTTTTGATTTATGGAAAAAGTATGCTTCTAAAATGGAAATGCACAAATGTAGAGAGAGATAATTCCAAAACGTGTCTCTAACTTTTAGGGATTGTAAACTCTTTCTACTTTTTATAAATCAGGTTTTGCGATTGTCAAGAAAAAAAGTGGAAGGCGCAGGAATCTTTAGCTTAGTGCTGACTCCTAATCCATAAGTCATTTCTTAAAAAAATATAGCCTATTGACCGATAAATCACTTTACATTCATCTATGATTTTTAGGTCAGCTTTTTTGTAAATGTGCAAAATAATGGCTTGTTTGGCTCGGGTAAATATCCCACTGCACCCAAACTTGAGAATTTAATGAGGTTTGGATCCATAGGTTATCTGCATCTTTAACATGTTTCAAGCATGCAAACCTACATTTAAAACATGTGCTAGATAAATTAGAAATATCTTTCTTATAAAATTCCAAGCTATCTGGGTTGAACTAGTGGAATTTCCCAAACTTGAATATCAAAACTTTTCTGTTCATTTGTGGTGTGTGAATAAATTTTCTATGATTACATTTGTTGTTGTTCAAAATTTGTTGCATACATCAACTCTAAAATTTTCATTTTATTGTGATAATTTTTTCTTATCTTTTTTTTTTACAAGAGAAAAAGGGAAAAGTGAAAATTGAAGTTTTTATTTAAGGAAAAATTATACATCTAAAATGGAAATGCACAAATGTAGAGAGAGATAATTCCAAAAAGTTTAAGTAACTTATTGGGATTGTAAACTCTTTCTAGTTTTTATATATCAGGTTTTACAATCATCGGGAAAAAAGGGGGAGGCGGGGAAATTTTTAGCCTCTTACGCATGATTGACCGATAAATCACTTTACAATCATCTATGATTGTTAGGTCAGCTTTTTTGTATATGGGAAAAATAATGGCTTGTTTGGCTTTGGTAAATATCCCACCGCACACAAACTTGAGAATTTATTGAGGTTTGGATCCATAGGTCATTTGCATCTTTAACATGTTTCAAGCATGCATATCCACATTTAAAACATATGCAGGATCAATTAGAAATCTCTTTCTTATAAAATTTCAAGCTATCAGGGTTAAACAAGTAGAATTTCCAAAATTTGGATATCAAAACTTTTGTGTTCATTTGTGGTGTGTGAATAAATTTTCTTTGCTTACATTTGTTGTTGTTCTAAATTTTTTGCATACAAAAACTCTATAATTTAGATTTTGTTGTGATCTGTTTGCCTTAACTTTTTTGTTAACGAGAGATAAAGGGAAAAGTGAAAACTCAAGTTTTGATTTAAAGGAAAAGTATACATCTAAAATGAAAATGCACAAATGTAGAGAGAGATAATTCCAAAAAGTGTGTGCAACTTTTACGGATTGTAAACTCTTTCTAGTTTTTATATATCAGGTTTTCCAATCGTCGAGAAAAAAAGGGGGAGGCAGGGGAATTTTTAGCGGATTGTTGACTCCCAATCCATAAGTCATTTCTTACAAAAATAAAGCCCGCTACGTAAGATTGACCGATAAATCACTTTACAATCATTTATGATTGTTAGGTCAGTTTTTTTTGTAAATGGGCAAAATAATGGCTTGTTTGGCTCGGGTAAATATCCCACCGCACCCAAACTTGAGAATTTAATGAGGTTTGGATCCATAGGTCATTTGCATCTTTAACATGTTTCAAGCATGCATATCCACATTTAAAACGTGTGCAGGATCAATTACATATCTCTTTCTTATAAAATTCCAAGCTATAAGGGTTGAACTAGTGGAATTTCCCAAACTTGGATATCAAAACTTTTGTGTTCATTTGTGGTGGGTGAATAAATTTTATTTGCTTACATTTGATGTAGTTCTAAATTTTTTGCATGCATAAACTCTAAAATTTTCATTTTGTTGTGAAAACTCAAGTTTTTATTTATGGAAAAAGTATACATCTAAAATGGAAATGCACAAATGTGGAGAGAGATAATTCCAAAAAGAATTTGTAACTTTTAGGGATTGTAAACTCTTTCAAGTTTATATATATATATCAGGTTTTGCAATCTACGAGAAAAAAAGGGGGAGGCGGGCGAATTTTTTGCTGAGTGTTGACTCCCAATCCATAAGTCATTTCTTACAAAAATATACCCCTTTACACATTATTGACCGATAAATAAGAAAAGCTGACCTAACAGTCATAGATAATCATAAAGTGATTTATAGGTCAATCCTGCATAAGAGGCTATATTTTTGTAAGAAATGACTTATGGATTGGGAGTCAACACTCAGTTCAAAATTCCTCCGCCTCCCCTTTTCCTGACGATTGTAAAACCTGATATTTAAAAAATAGAAAGAGTTTAAAATCCCAAAAAGTTACAAACACTTTTTGAAATTATCTCTCTCTACATTTGTGCATTTCATATTTTGGATTATACTTTTTTCTTAAATCAAAACTTGAGTTTTGACTTTTCCCTTTATCTATCATAAACAAAAAAGAAAAGGCAAATAGAACACAAAAAAATGAAAATTTTAGAGTTTATGTATGCAAAAAATTTAGAACAACAACAATTTAAGCAAAGAAAGATGATCCTCACCCCACAAATGAATACAAAAGTTTTGTTATCCATGTTTGGGAAATTCCACTAGTTTAACCCTAATTGGTCGGAATTTTATATGGAAGAGATTTCTAATTGATCCTACACATGTTTTCAATATGGATATGCATGATTGAAACATGCTAAAGATGCAAATTACCTATGGATGCAAACCTCATTAAATTCTCAAGTTTGGGTGTGGTGGGATATTTACCTGTGTCAAACAAGCCATTATTTTGCTCAATTATAAAAAAGCTGAACTAACAATCATAGATGATTGTAAAGTGATTTATCGGTCAATCATGCGGAATGGGTTATATTTTTGTAAGAAATGACATATGGATTGGGAGTCAACAATCAGTTAAAAATTGCTCCGACTCCCCTTTTTCCCGACGATTGCAAAACCTGATATATAAAAAATAGTAAGAGTTTAGAATCCCTAAAAGTTATTGACACTTTTTGGAATTATCTCACTCTGTATTTTTGCATTTCCATTTTAGATGTGTACTAGTTTCTTTAATCAAAACTTAAGTTTTCACTTTTCTCTTAATCTCTCGTAAACAAAAAAAGATAAGTCAAACAGAACACAACCAAATGAAAATTTTAGAGTTTATGTATGCAAAAAGTTTAGAACAACAACAAATGTAAGCAAAGAAAAGTTCTACACACCACAAATGAACGCAAAAGTTTTGATCTCCATGTTTGGGAAATTCCACTAGTTCTACCCTAATAGCTTGGTATTTAAAAAAAAAAAAAGAGATTTCTAATTGATCTTTGACATGTTTTAAACATGGACATGCATCCTAGAAACATGTTAAAGATACAAATGACCTCTGGATCCAAACCTCATTAAATTCTCATGTTTGGGTACGGCGAGTTATTCACCTGAGTCAAACAAGCCATAATTTTGCCCAATTACAAAAAAAATTGACCTAACAGTCATTGATAATTGTAAAGTGATTTATCGATCAATCATACCTAACAGGCTATTTTTTTGTAAGAAATGACTTGTGGATTGGTAGTCAACACTCAATTCAAAATTCCTCTGGCTCCCCTTTTCCCGTCGATCGCAAAACCTAATATATAAAAACTAGAAAGAGTTTACAATCCTTAAAAATTACAAACACTTTTTGTAATTATCTCTCTCTTCTTTTGTGCATTTCATATTTTTGGCATATACTTTTTTCTTAAATCAAAACTTGAGTTTTCACTTTTCCCTTTATCTATCGTAAACAAAAAAGATAAGGCAAATAGAACACAACAAAATTAAAATTTTAGAGTTTATGTGTGCAAAAAATTTAGAACAACAACAAATTTTAGCCAAGAAAATTTATTTACACACCACAAATGAACACAAAAGTTTTGGTATCCATGTTTGGGTATTTCCACTTGTTTAACCCAAATAGCTTAGAATTTTATAAGAAAGAGATTTCTAATTGATGCTAAACATGTTTTAAATATGGATATGCATGCTTGAAACATGTTAAAGATGAAAATTACCTATGGATCCAAACCTCATTAAATTCTCAAGTTTGGGTGCGGTGGGATATTTACCCAAGTCAAACAAACCATTATTTTGACCATTAATAAAAAAGCTGACCTAACAATCATAGATGATTGTAAAGTGATTTATCAGTCAATCATGTGGAACGGGTTATATTTTTTTAAGAAATGACTTATAGATTGGGAGTCAACACTCAATTCAAAATGGCCCCGACTCCCCCTTTTCCTGACGATTTCAAAACATGATATATAAAAACTAGTAAGTGTTTACAATCCCTAAAATTTACAGAAACGTTTTTTGGAATTATCCCTCTCTACATTTGTACATTTCCATTTTAGATATATACATTTTTATTAAATCAAAACTAGAGTTTTTAGTTTTCGCTTTATCTCTCGTAAACAAGAAAGATAAGGCAAACAGATCACAGCAAAATGAAAATTTTAGAGTTTATGTATGCAAAAAATTTAGAACAACAACAAATGTAAGGAAAAAAAATTTATTCACACACCACAAATGAACACAAAAGTTTTGTTATCCAAGTTTGGAAAATTCCACTAGTTCAACCCTAAAAGCTTGGAATTTTTTAAGAAAGAGATTTCTAATTGATCCTTCAGATGTTATAAATATGGATATGCATGCTTGAAATGTGTGAAAGATGCAAATGATCTATGAATCCAAACCTCATTAAATTCTCAAGTTTGGGTGCAATGGGATATTTACCCGAGTCAAACAAGCCATTATTTTGCCCATTTACAAAAAAGCTAACCTAACATTCATAGATGATTTTATAGTGATTTATCGGACAATCATGCATAACGAGCTATATTTTTTTAAGAAATGACTTATGGATTGGGAGTCAACACTCAGTTCAAAATTCCCCTGCCTCCCCCTTTTCCCGACGATTGTAAAACCTGATATATAAAAACTAGAAAGAGTTTACAATCCCTAAAAGTTACAGACATTTTTTGGAATAATCTCTCTCTACATTTGTGAATTTCTATTTTAGATGTATACTTTTTACTTAAATCAAAACTTGAGTTTTCACTTTTCCCTTTATCTCTCGTAAACAAAAAATATAAGGCAAATAGATCACAATAAAATGAAAATTTTAGAGTTTATGTAAGCAAAAAATTTGGAACAACAACAAATGTATGAAAAGAAAATTCATTCATATACCACAGATGAACACAAAAGTTTTGATATCCAAGTTTGGAAATTCCACTAGTTCAACCCGAATAGCTTGGAATTTTAAAAGAAAGAGATTTCTAAATGATCCTACACATGTTTTAAATATGGATACGCATGCTTGAAACATGTGAAATATGGAAATGACCTTTGGATCCAAACCTCATTAAATTCTCAATTTTGGGTGTGGTGGGATATTTACTCGAGTCAAACAAGCCATTATTTTGCCCCTTTACAAAAAAGTTGACCTAACAATAATAGATGATTGTAAAGTTATTTATCGGTCAAACATGCAAAACGGGCTATATTTTTGTAAGAAATGACTTATGGATTGGGAGTCAACACTCAGTTAAAAAGTCTCCCGCCTCCCCTTTTCCCGACGATTGCAAAACTTGAGATATAAAAGATAGAGAGAGTTTACAATCCCTAAAAGTTACAGACATTTTTTGGAATTATCCCTCTCTACATTTGTGCATTTCCATTTTAGATGTATCCTTTTTCCTAAATGAAAACTTGAGTTTTCTCTTTTCCCTTTGTCTCTTGTAAGTAAAAAAGATAAGGCAAATAGAACACAACAAAATGAAAATTATAAAGTTTATGTATGAAAAAAATTTAGAAAAACAACAAATTTAAGCAAAGAAAATTGATTCACACACCACAAATGAACACAAAAGTTTTGATATCCATGTTTGGGAAATTCCGCTAGTTTAACCCTAATAGCTTGGAATTTTATAAGAAAGAGATTTCTAATTGATGCTAAACATGTTTTAAATATGGATGAATATGCTTGAAACATGTTAAAGATGCAAATTACCTATGGATCGAAACCTCATTAAATTCTCAGGTTTGTGTGCGGTGGGATATTGACCCGATCAAACAAGCCATTATTTTGCCCATTTATAAAAAAGCTGACCTAACAATCATAGATGATTTTAAAGTGATTTATCATTCAATCATGCGTAACGGGTTAATTTTTTGTTAGAAATAGCTTATGGATAGGGAGTCAACACTCGGTTCAAAATTACCCCCACTCCCCCTTTTCCCGACGATTTCAAAACCTGATATATAAAAATTAGTAAGAGTTTACAATCCCTAAAAGTTACAAACACTTTTTGGAATTATCTCTCTCTACATTTGTGCATTTCCATTTTAGATGTATACTTTTTTCTTAAATCAAAACTTGAGTTTTCACTTTTTCCTTTATATCTCTTAAACAAGAAAGATAAGGCAAACAGATCACAACAAAATGAAAATTTTAGAGTTTAAGTATGCAAAAATTTTAGAACAATAACAAATGTAAGAAAATAAAACTTATTCACACGCCACAAATAAACACAAAAGTTTTGATATCCAAGTTTGGGTAATTCCAATAGTTAAACCCTAAAAACTTGGAATTTTAAAACAAAAATATTTCTTATTGATCCTACACATGTTTTAAATATGGATATGCATGCTTGACATTTCTTAAAGATGCAAATGACCTATGGATCCAAAACTCATTAAATTCTCAATTTTTGGTGCGGTGGGATATTTACCCGAGTCAAACAAGTCATTATTTTGTTCTTTTACAAAAAAGTTCACCTTACAGTCATAGATGATTATAAAGTGATTTATCCGTCAAACATGCGAACCGGCTATATTTTTGTAAGAAATGACTTTTGGATTGGGAGTCAACATTCAATTAAAAATTCTCCCACTTCCCATTTTCCCAACGATTACAAACCTGATATATAAAAATTAGAAAGAGTTTACAACCCCTAAAAGTTATAGACACTTTTTGGTATTCTCTCTCTCAACATTTGTGCATTTCCATTATAGATGTTTACCTTTTTCTTAAACCAGAACTTGAATTTTCAATTTTTCCTTTATTTCTCGTAACCAAATAAGATAAGTCAAATAGAACACAACAAAATGAAAATTTTAGAGTTTTTATATGCAAAAAGTTTAGAACAACAACAAATGTAAGCAAAGAAAAGTTATACACACACCAAAAATGAACACAAATGTTTTGATATCCTTGTTTGGAAAATTCCACTAGTTCAACCCTAATAGCATGGAATTTTAAAATAAAGAGATTTCTAATTGATCCTAGAGATGTTTTAAACATGGATATGCATCCTTGAAACATGTTAAAGATGCAAATGATCTAAGGATCCAAACATCATTAAATTCTCAACTTTGGGAGTGGTGGGTTATTTACCAGACTCAAACAAGCCATAATTTTGCCCATTTGCAAAAAAGCTTAGCTAACAGCCATAGATGACTGTAAAGTGATTTATCGGTCAATCATGCGTAACGGGCTATATTTCTGTAAGAAATGACTCATGGATTGGGAATCAACACTTAGTTCAAAATTCCTCCACCTCCCCTTTTCCTGATGAATACAAAACCTGATATATAAAAACTAGAAAGAGTTTACAATCCCTAAAAGTTATAGACACTTTTTGGAATTATTTCACTATACATTTGTTCATTTCCATTTTGAGAAGTATACTTTTTTCTTAAATCAAAACTTCAGTTTTCACTTTTCCCTTTTTCTCTCGTAAACAAAAAAGATATGGCAAATAGATCACAACAAAATAAAAACTTTAGAGTTTATGCATGCAAAAAACATAGAACAACAACAAATGTAAGCAAAGAAAATTTATTCACACACGACAAATGAACATAAAATTTTTTATATCCATGATTTGGAAATTCCACTAGTTCAACCCTAATAACTCAGAATTTTATTAGAAAGAGATTTCTAATTGAACCTACACATGTTTTAAATAGGGATATACATGCTTGAAACATGTTAAATATGCAAATGACTTATGGATCCAAACCTCATTAAATTCTCAAGTTTGGGTGTAGTGGGATATTTACCCGAGTCAAACAAAAAATTATTTTGCCTATTTACAAAAAACTTGACCTATCTGTCATAGATAATTGTAAAGTGATTTATTGGTCAATCATGCATAACGGGCTATATTTTTGTAAGAAATGACTTATGGATTGTGAGTCAACACTCAGTTAAAAATTCCTCCACCTCCACTATTCCCGACGATTGCAAAACCTATTATATAAAAACTACAAAAATTTTACAATCCCTAAATGTTACAGACACTTTTTGGAATTATCTCTCTACATTTGTGCATTTCCAATTTTGGTGTATACTTTTTTCTTAAATAAAAACTTGATTTTTCACTTTTCCCTTTATCTCTAGTAAACTAAAAAGACAAAGGCAAATAGAAAGCAAAAAAATGAAAATTTTAGAGTTTACGTATGCAAAAAATTTAGAACAACAACAAAATTAAGCAAAGAAAATTTATTCTCACACCACAAATGAATACAAAATTTTTGATATCCATGTTTGGGAAATTCCACTAGTTTAACCCTAATTGCTAGGAATTTTATAAGAAAGAGATTTCTAATTGATCCAACACATGTTTTAAATATGGATATGCATGATTGAAACATGTTAAAGATGCAAATTACCTAAGGATGCAAACATCATTAAATTCTCAAGTTTGGGAGCGGTGGGATATTTTCCCGAATCAAACAAGCCATTATTTTGCCCAATTATAAAAAAATAGACCTAAAAGTCATAGATGATTGTAAAGTGATGTATTGGTCAATCATGTGGAACGGGTTATATTTTCGTAAGAAAAAACTTATGAATTCGGAGTCAACACTCGGTTCAAAATTGCCCCGACTCCCCCTTTTCCCGACCATTGCAAAAGCTGATATAAAAAATAGTAAGAGTTTACAATCCCTAAAAGTTATAGACACTTTTTGTAATTATCTCTCTCTACATTTGTGCATTTCCATTTCAGATGTGTACTTTTTTCTTAAATAAAAACATGAGTTTTCACTTTTCCCTTTATCTCTCCTAAACAAAAAAGGTATGGCAAATAGATCACAACAAAATGAAAATTTTAGATTTTATGTATGCAAAAAATTTAGAACAACAACAAATGTAAGCAAAGAAAATTTAATCACACTTCACAAATGAACACCAAAGTTTTGATATCCAAGTTTGGGAAATTCCACTAGTTCAACCCTAAAAGATTGAAATTTTATAAGAAAGAGATTTCTAATTGATCCTACACATGTGTTAGATATGGATATGCTTGTTTGAATCGTGTCAAAGATGCAAACGACCTATGGATACAAACCTCATTAAATTCACAAGTTTGGGTGCAGTGGGATATTTACCCGAGTCAAACAAGCCTTTATTTTGCCCATTTACAAAAAAACTGACCTAACAGCCATATTTGATTGTAAAGTGATTTATCGGTCAATCATGTGTAATGGGCTATATTTTTATAAGAAATGACTTATGGATTTGAAGTCAACACTAAGTTCAAAATTCCCCCGCCTCCCCCTTTTCTCGACGATTACAAAACCTAATATATAAAAACTAAAAAGAGTTTACAATCCCTAAAACTTACATACACTTTTTGGAATTATCTCTCTCTACATTTGTGCATTTCCATTTTAGATGTATAATTTTTTCTTCAATGAAAACTTGTGTTTTTACTTTTCTCTTTATCTCTCATAAACAAAAAAGATAAGGCAAATAGAACACTACAAGATGAAAATTTTAGAGTTTTTATATGCAAAAAATTTAGAACAACAACAAATTTAAGCAAAGAAAATTTATTCACACACCACAAATGAACACAAAAGTTTTGATATCCATGTTTGGGAAATTCTACTAGTTTAACCCTAATAGCTTAAAATTATATAAGAAAGAGATTTCTAATTGATACTAAACATGTTTTAAATATGGATATGCAGGCTTGAAACATGTTAAAGATGCAAATTACCTATGGATCTAAACCTCATTAAATTCTCAAGTTTAGATGCGGTGGGATATTTACCCAAGTCAAACAAGCCATTATTTTGCCCAATTATAAAAAAGTTGACCTAACAATCATAGATGATTTTAAAGTGATTTATCGGTCAATCATGCTGAATGGGTTATATTGTTGTAAGAAATGACTTATGGATTGGGAGTCAACACTCAAATCAAAATTCCCTGAGTCCCCCTTTTCCCGACGATTTCAAAACCGAGAATATAAAAATTAGTAAGTGTTTACTATCCCTAAATGTTACAGACACTTTTTGGAATTATCTCCATCTACATTGGTGCATTTCCATTTTAGATGTATACTTTTTTCTTAAATCCAAACTTGAGTTTTCACTTTTCCCTTTATCTCTCGTAAACAAGAAAGATAAGGCAAACATATGACAACAAAATGAAAATTTTAAAGTTTATGTATGCAAAAATGCTAGAAATCCAACAAATATAAGCAAAAAAAAATTATTCACACACCACAAATGAAGACAAAAGTTTTGAAATCCATGTTTGGGAAATTCATAGTTTTCCACTAAAAGCTTGGAACTTTTTAAGAAAGAGATTTCTAATTGATCCTACACATGTTTTAAATATGGATATGCAATGGATCCAAACCTCATTAAATTCTCAAGTTTGGGTGCAGTGTGATATTTACCCGAGTCAAACAAGCCATTATTTTGCTCATTTACAATAAAGTTGACTTAACAGTCATAGTTGATTGTAAAGTGATTTATCGGTCAATCATGCATAATGGGCTATATTTTTTTGTAAGAAATGACTTCTGGATTGGGAGTCAACACTTAGTTCAAAATTCCCCCGCCTCCCCCTTTTCCCAATGATTACAAAACCTGATATATAAAAACTAGAAAGACTTTACAATCCCTAAAAGTTACAGGCACTTTTTGGAATTATCTATCTCTACATTTGTGCAATTCCATTTTACATGTATACTTTTTTCTTAAATCAAAACTTGAGTTTTCACTTTTCCCTTTATCTCTCGTAAACAAAAATCCTAAGGCAAATAGATCACAACAAAATGAAAATTTTAGAGTTTAAGTTTGTAAAAAATTTAGAGCAACAACAAATGTAAGCAAGGAAAATTTATTCACACACCTCAAATGAACACAAAAGTTTTGATATCCAGGTTTTGGAAATTCCAAAAGTTCAACTCTAATAGCTTGGAATTTTAAAAGAAAGAGATTTCTAATTGATCCTACACATGTTTTAAATATCGATATGCATGCTTGAAACATGTTAGAGATTTAAATGACCTATGGATCCAAACCTCATTAAATTCTCAATTTTGGGTGTGGTGGGATATTTACCTGAGTCAAACAAGCCATTATTTTCCCCTTTTACAAAAAAACTGACCTAACTGTCATAGATGATTGTAAAGTGATTTATCGGTCAAGCATGCGAATGGGCTATATTTTTTTAAGAAATGACTTATGGATTGGGAGTAATCACTCAGTTAAAAATTCTCCCGCCTCCCTTTTTCCCAACGATTGTGAAACCTAATATATAAAAACTAGAAGGATTTTGCAATCCCTAAAAGTTACTGACACTTTTTGGAATTCTCTTTCTCTACATTTGTGCATTTCAATTATAGATGTATACTTTTTTCTTAAATCAAAACTTGATGTTTCAATTTTTTCTTTATCTCTCGTCAACAAAAAAGATAAGTAAAATAGAACACAACAAAATGAAAATTTTAGAGTATATGTATCCTAAAAATTTAGAACAACAACAAATGTAAGCAAAGACAAGTTATACACACACCAAAAATGAAAAAAAAAGTTTTGATATCCATGTTTGGGAAATTCCACTAGTTCAACCCTAATAGCTTGGAATTTTAAAAGAAAGAGATTTCTAATTGATCCTAGACATGTTTTAAACATGGATATGCATCCTTGAAACATTTTAAAGATACAAATGACCTATGGATTCAAACCTCATTAAATTCTCAACTTTTGGTGTGATGGATTATTTACCTGAGTCAAACAAGCCATAATTTTGACCATTTACAAAAAAGTTGACCTAACAATCATAGATGATTTTAAAGTGATTAATCGGTCAATCCTGCGTAAGGGGCTAATTTTTAGTAATAAAAGACTTATGGATTTGGAGTCAACACTCCCCAGCCTCCCTCTTTTCCCTACGATTGCAAAACCTGATACATAATAACTTGAAAGAGTTTACATTCCCTAAGAGTTACAAACACTTTTTTGAATTATCACTCTCTACATTTGTGCATTTCCATTTTATATGTACACTTTTGTCTTAAATCAAAACTTTAGTTTTCACTTTTCCCTTTATCTCTCATAAACAAAAAAGGTATGGCAAATAGATCACAACAAAATGAAAATTTTAGAGTTTATGTATGCAAAAAATTTAGAACAACAACAAATGTAAGAAAAGAACATTTAATCACACACCACAAATGAACACAAAAGTTTTGATATCCAAGTTTGGGAAACTCCAGTAGTTCAACCCTAAAAGCTAGGAATTTTATAAGAAAGAGATTTCTAATTGATCCTACAAATGTGTTAAATATTGATATGCATGCTTGAAACGTGCTAAAGATGCAAATGACCTATGGATCAAAACCTCATTAAATTCTCAACTTTGGGTGCAGTGGGATAGTTACCCGAGTCAAACAAGCCTTTATTTTTCCCAATTACAAAAAATTAGACCTAACAGTCATATATGATTGTAAAGTCATTTATCGGTCAATCATGTGTAATGGGCTATATTATTGTAAGAAATGACTTATGGATTGGGAGTCAACACTCAGTTCAAAATTCCCCCGCCTCCCCCTTTTCCCGATGATGGCAAAACCAGATATATAAAAACTAGAAAGATTTTACAATCCCTAAAAGTTACAGACACTTTTTGAAATTATCTCTCTCTACATTTGTGCATTTCCATTTTAGATGTATAATTTTTTCTTATATGAAAACTTGATTTTTCATTTTTCCCTTTATCTCTCATAAACAAAAAAGATAAGGCAAATCGAACACAACAAAATGAAAATTTTAGAGTTTCTGTATGCAAAACATTTAGAACAACAACAAATTTAAGCAAAGAAATTTTTTTCACACACCACACCCAAAGGTTTTGATATCCATGTTTGGAAAATTCCGCTAGTTTAACCCTAATAGCTTGGAATTTTATAAGCAAGAGATTTCTAATTGATATTGAACATGTTTTAAATATGGATATGCATGCTTGAAACATGTTAAAGATGCTAATTACCTATGGATCTAAACCTCATTAAATTCTCAAGATTGGGTGCGGTGGGTTATTTACCTGAGTCTAACAAGCCATTATTTACCCAATTATAAAAATGCTGACCTACCAATCATAGATGATTGTAAAGTGATTTATTGGTCAATCGTGCTGAACAGGTTATATTTTTTTTAAGAAATGACTTATGGATTGGGAGTCAACACTCAGTTCAAAATTTCCCTGACTCCCCCTTTTCCCGACGATTTCGAAATCGGATATATAAAAATTAGTAAGAGTTTACAATCCCTAAAAGTTAAAAATACCTTTTGGAATTATCTCTATCTACATTTATGCATTCCATTTTAGATGTATACTTTTTTCTTAAATCAAAACATGAATTTTCACTTTTCCCTTTATCTCTCGTAAACAAGAAAGATAAGGCAAACACATCATAACAAAATAAAAAATTTAGATATTATGTATGCAAAAAATTTAGAAAAACAATAAATTTAAGCAAATAAAATTAATTCACACACCACAAATGAACACAAAATTTTTGAAATCCAAGTTTGGGAAATTGCACTAGTTCTCCCCTAAAAGCTTGGAATTTTTTAAGAAAGAGTTACTAATTGATCCTACACATGTTTTAAATATGGATATGCATGCATGAAATGTGTTAAAGATGCAAATGACCTATGGATCCAAACCTTCATTAAATTCTCAAGTTTGGGTACAGTGGGATATTTACCCGAGTCAAATAAGCCATTATTTTGCCCATTTACAAGAAAGCTGACCTAACAGTCATAGATGATTGTAAAGTAATTTATCAGTCAATCATGCATAACGGGCAATATTTTTTTAAGAAATCACTTATGGATTGGGAGTCAACACTCAATTCAAAATTCTCCCTCCTCCCCCTTTTGCCGATGATGGCAAAACCAGATATATAAAAAACTAGAAAGAGTTTACAATCCCTAAAAGTTACAAACACTTGTTGGAATTATCTATCTCTACATTTGTGCATTTCCATTTTAGAAGTAAACTTTTTTCTTTAATCAAAACTTGAATTTTCACTTTTCCCTTTATCTCTCGTAAACAAATAACATAAGGTAAGTAGATCACAACAAAATGAAAATTTTAGATTTTAAGTTTGACAAAAAGTTAGAACAACAACAAATGTAAGCAAAGAAAATTTATTCACACACCACAAAATATCCAAGTTTGGGAAATTCCAATAGTTCAACCCTAATTGCTTGGAATTTTAAAAGAAAGAGATTTCTAATTGATCCTACACTGTTTTAAATATGGATATGCATGCTTGAAGCATGTTAAAGATGTAAATGACCTATGGATCCAAACCTCATTAAATTCTCAATTTTGGGTGCGATGGGATATTTACTCGAGTCAAATAATCCATTATTTTCCCCATTTATAAAAAAACTGACCTAACAATCATAGATGATTGTAAAGTGATTTATCGGTCAAACATGCAAACGGGTTATATTTTTGAAAGAAAAGACTTATGGATTGGGAGTCAATACTCAGTTAAATATTCTCCAGCCTCCCCTTTTCCCGACGATTCCACAACCTGATATATAAAAACTAAAAAGAGTTTACAATCCCTAAAAATTATAGACACTTTTAGGAATTCTCTCTCTCTACATTTGTGCATTTCCATTATAGATGTATACTTTTTTCTTAAATAAAAACTGGAGTTTTCAATTTTTCCTTTATCTCTCGTAAATAAAAAAGATAAGTCAAATAGAACACAACAAAATGAAAATTTTAGAGTTTGTGTATGTAAAAAGTTTAGAACAACAACAAATGTAAGCAAATAAAATATATACACACACCACAAATGAACACAAAAGTTTTGATATCCATGTTTGGGAAATTTCACTAGTTCAACCCTAATAGCTTGGAATTTTAAAAGAAAGAGATTTCTAATTGATCCTAGACATGTTTTAAACATGGATACACGTCCTTGAAACATGTTAAAGATGCAAATGACCTAAGGATCCAAACCTTATTAAATTCTCAACTTTGGGTGCGGTGGGTTATATACCCGAGTCAAACAAGCCATAAGTTTGCCCATTTATAAAAAAGCTGACCAAACAGTCATAGATGATTGTAAAGCGATTTCTCGCTCAATCATGCGTAACGGGCTATATTTTTGTAAGAAATGACTTATGGATTGGGAATCAACAATCAGTTAAAATTCCTCTGCCTTCCCTTTTCCCAAAGATTGCAAAACCTGATATATAAAAACTAGAAAGCGTTTACAATCCCTAAAAGTTACAGACACTTTTTGGAATTATCTTTCTCTCCATTTGTGAAATTCCAATTTTGGTGTATATTTTTTTCTTAAATCAAAACTTGAGTTTTAAATTTTCCCTTTATCTCTCGTAAAAAAGAAATATAGGGCAAATAGAACACAACAAAATGAATATTTTAGAGATTATGTATGCAAAAAATTTAGAACATCAACAAATTTAAGCAAAAACAATTTATTCTAACACCACAAATGAATACAAAAGTATTGATGATATCCATGTTTGGTAAATTCCACTAGCTTAACCCTAATTGCTAGGAATTTTACAAGAAAGAGATTTCTAATTGATCCTACATGTTTTAAATATGGATATGCATGATTGAAACATGTTAAAGATGCAAATTACCTATGGATTCAAACCTCATTAAATTTGCAAGTTTGGGTGCAGTGGGGGTATTTACTCGAGTCAAAGAAACCATTGTTTTGCCCATTTATAAAAAAGTTGACCTAACAATCATAGATGATTGTAAAGTGATTTATCAGTCAATCATGTCGAACAAGTTATATTGTTGTAAGAAATGACTTATGGATTGGGAGTTAACACTCAGTTCAAAATTGCCCCGAGTCCCCCTTTTTTCGACGATTGCAAAACCTGATATATAAAAACTAGTAAGAGTTTACAATCCCTAAAAGTTATAGACACTTTTTGGAATTATCTCCCTCAACATTTGTGCATTTCCATTTTAGATGTGTATTTTTTCTTAAATCGAAACTTGAGTTTTCACTTTTCCCTTTATCTCTCGTAAACTAAAAAGGTATGGCAAATAGATCACAATAAAATGAAAATTTTAGAGTTTATGTATGAAAAAAAATTAGAACAACAACAAATGTAAGAAAATAAAATTGAATCACACACCACAAATGAACACAAAAGTTTTGAAATCCAAGTTTGGGAAATTCCATTAGGTCAACCCAAAAAGCTTGGAATTTTATAAGAAAGAGATTTCTAATTTATCCTACACATGTGTTATATATTGATATGCATGCTTGGAACGTGTAAAAGATGCAAATGACCTATGGATTCAAACCTAATTAAATTCTCAAGTTTGGGTGCAATGGGATATTTACTCGAGTCAAACAAGCCATTATTTTGCCCATATACAAAAAGCTGACCCAACAGTCATAGATGATTGTAAAGTCATTTATCGGTCAATCATGCATAATGGGCTATATTTACTCGAGTCAACATTCAGTTCAAAATTTCCCTGCCTCCCCCTTTTCTCGACGATTGCAAAACCTGATATATAAAAACTAGAAAGAGTTTATAATCCCTAAAATTAATAGATATTTTTTATATTATCTCTCTCTACATTTGTGCATTTCCATTTTAGGTGTATACTTTTTTTTAAATGAAAACTTGAGTTTTCACTTTTCCCTTTATATCTTGTAAACAAAAAAGATAAGGCGAATAGATCGCAACAAAATAAAAATTTTAGAGTTTATGTATGCAAAATATTTAGAACTACAACAAATGTAAGCAAAGAAAATTTATTCACATTCCACAAATGAACAAAAATGTTTATATATCCATGTTTTGGAAATTCCACTAGTTCAACCCTAAGAGAGATTTATCGGTCAACCATGTGTAACGAGCTATATTTTTGTAAGAAATGACTTATGGATAGGGAGTCAACATTCAGTTCAAATTTCCCCCACCTCCCCTTTTTCCCAATGTTTTCAAAACTTGATATATAAAAAGTAGATAGAGTTTGGATACCCTAAAAGTTACAGACACTTTTTGGAATTTTCACTCTTCATTTGTGCATTTCCATTTTAGATATAAACTTTTTTCTTAAATCAAAACTTGAGTTTTCATTTTTCGCTTTATCTCTCGTAAAACAAAAAGATAAGGCATATAGATCACAGCAAAATGAAAATTTTAGAGTTTATATATGCAAAAAAATTAGAACAACAAAAAATGTAACCAAAGAAAATGTATTCACATACCACAAATGAACACAAAGGTTTTGATATCAGAGTTTGGGAAATTCTAGTAGTTCAAAACTAATGGCTTAGAATTTTATAGAAAAGAGATTTCTAATTGATCTTACACATGTTTTAAAAATGGATATACATGTTTGAAACATGTTAAAGATGCAAATGACCTATGGATCCAAACCTCATTAAATTCTCACGTTTGGCTGTTGTGGGCTATTTACGCGAGTCAAAAAAGCCTTTATTTTACCCATTTAAAAAAACTCTGACCTAACAATCATAGACGATTTTAAAGTGATTTATTGGTCAATCATGCGTAAAAGGTTATATTTTTGTAAGAGATGACTTATGGATTGGGATTCAACACTCAGTTAAAAATTCCCCCGTCTCCCCCTTTGCCCAACGATTGCAAAACCAAATATATAAAAACTAGAAAGAGTTAACAATCCCTAAAAGTTACAGATACTTTTTGGAATTATCTCTCTCTACATTAGTGCATTTCCATTTTAGATGTATACTTTTTTCTTAAATGTAAACTTGAGCTTTCACTTTTCCCTTTATCTCTCGTAAAGGATAAGGCAAACAGATCATAACAAAATGAAAATTTTAGACTGTATGTATGGAAAAAATTTTGAACAACAACAAATGTAGGCAAAGAAAATTTATTAACACACCAGAAATGAACTCAAAATTTTTGATAGCCCAGTTTGGGGAATTCCACTAGTTAAACCCAATAGCTTGGAAATTTATAAGAAAGGGATTTATAATTGATCCTACACATATTTTAAATATGGAAATGCATGCTTGAAACATGTTAAAGATGCAAATGACCTATGGATCTAAACCTCATTAAATTCTCAAGTTTGGGTGCGGTGGGATTTAACCCGAGTCAAACAAGCCATTATTTTGCCCATTCACAAAAAATCTGACCAAACAATCATAGATGATTGTAAAGTGATTTATCGGTCAATCATACATAATTGGCTATATTTTTGTAAGAAATGACTTATGGATTTGGGAGTTAACACTCAGCTAAAAATTCCCCTATCTCCCCCTTTTTTTCCCGACAATTGCAAAACCTAATATATAAAAACTAGAAAGAGTTTACAATCCCTAAAAGTTACAGACACTTTTTGGAATTATCTCCCTCTACATTTGTGTATTTCCATTTTAGATGTATACTATTTTCAAAAATCAAAACTTGAGTTTTCACTTTTCCCTTTATCTCTCTCAAAAAAAAAAAAAGAGGCAAAAAGATCACAACAAAATTAAAAATTTAGAGTTTGCGTACGCAAAAAATTTAGAGCAACAACAAATGTAAGAAAAGAAAATTTATTCACACACCACAAATGAATACAAAATTTTTGATATCCAAGTTTGAAAAATTCCCCTAGTTCAATCTTAATAGCTTGGAATTTTATAAGAAAGAGATTTCTAATTGATCCTACACATGTTTCAAAAATGGAAAGAAAATGTGATCCAAAGTAGATTTTCTATCATCTGGGGATCTGGCCCAGTCTGCATCCGAGAATCCCTCAATGTTGAAGTGACCATGTTTTTTATAGAGGAGCCCCCTTCCAGGAGCTCCTTTCAGATAATGTAGTATCCTCTCAAGTGCTTGTCAATGACTAAGTTGTGACTTGTGCATGTACTGACTTACCACACTTACTACATATGAAATGTCTGGCCTCGTTACACACAGGTAAATAAGTCATCCTAGTAACCTTTGATATTTTCCAATATCTACATCTTCTCCAGTGCCTCCACATAATTTTGTATTTGCATCCATAGGAGTGTCTACCGGTTTGCATCCCATCATACCTGTTTCTTCTAGTAGATCAAGTGCATATTTTCTTTGGGATAGAACAATCCCATGTATGGATTGTAAGACCTCAATACCCAAAAAATATTTCAGTAATCCAAGATCATTCATCTTCAATTCAGCACATATTCTTTCTTTTATTTTTTGAATGCCCATAGAATAACTCCCAGTTAAAATAATATCATCAATATAAACAACTAGAATCACCTTACCTCATGTTGTGTTCCCAACAAATACTTAGTGATCTGCAGAGCATCTGTAAAAACCTGCCTGTATGATGGCTTGACTAAATTTCTCAAACCATGCCCATGGGGACTGCTTTAGTCCATGTAGAGATTTTAAGGCGACATACGTACTCCACCTCAACCACATATCCAGGTGGTTTTTGCATATAAATCTCTTCTTTGATATCACCATTGAGAAATGCATTTTTAAGATCCAGTTGATATATTGGCCATGATGAATTAGCTGCCAAGGATAATAATATACGTACCGAGGTCATTTTTGCCATCGGAGAGAATATCTCTTCATAATCAATGCCATAGCATTGAGTGTAACCTTTTTCTACCAGGCGTGCCTTCAGTCGTGCAATAGTCTCATCCGGATTATGTTTTATTGTATAAACCCACTTGCTACCAACAGGTTTTTTATCTGTTGGTAGAGGAACCAGTGACCATGTGTGATTGTCATTGAGTACCTTTATTTCTTCATCCATTGCTGCCTTCCACCATGGATGTTGTTGAGCCTCCTGATATGACTCTGGAACAGATATGGAGGAAATAGAAGAAAGAAACTAACAACATAATGGTGAGAGGTGATGATAAGACACAAAATTGGAAATAGGATGAGAAGTAGAAGGTTGAGTGCATGATCGAGGTTCTTTTCTTATAGCAATAAGATGAGTATCAAATTGAGGACCAAAAAGGACTAGTGATGAAGGACTTACCTCTGGTGGATCCGACAACTCAGCAGGTTTGTTATCAGCCACTGTATCTGGGGGCTGAACAATTTCTGTATCACGAGGCACAACCGGTAGAGGAGAAATTGGTACTGATGACATACCAGGTGGAGCGCTATCAGAGTAATATGAGAAGTCTTCAAAGAATGTTACATCCCTAGACACAAATAAGCGTTGCAAAGGAGGACTATAACAAACATAATCCTTTTGTGTGCGAGAGTATCCCAAAAAAATACATTTGATAGATTTAGTGTCAAGTTTGCTGTGTGTAGACAATGTATTATGAACAAAATATTGACAACCAAAGACTTTCAATTGTAATGCAAACGGATCATCTTGTGGTAATAGTTTAGAGTAGGGGGATTTATTCCCAAGAATGGTAGATGGTAGATGATTTATAAGAAAACACGATGTAAGGACAGCATGGGGCCAATAAAAGTATGGAACTTTCATGGCATATAATAGACCTCGAGCTACCTCAAGAATATAACGATTTTTCCGTTTGGCTACATCGTTTTGTTGAGGAGTGTAGGCACATGTTGTCTGATGGATAATGCCATTTTCTTGACAAAATGAGTCAAGGTCTTTTGAAATATACTCTTTGGCATTATCAGACTGGATGATTTTTATCTTCTGACCAAATTGTGTGAGTACCATCACATAAAAAGATTTAAAAATAGATGGTATCTCAGAACACTCCTTAAAAATAAACAACCAAGTTGTCCTAGTGAAATCATCAATAAAAGTGATAAAATATTTGGCTTGAGAAATATTAGAGACACTCAAAGGTCCCCAAACATCAGTATGAATCAATGAAAAAGGAATGTCACATTTGACTTCTGGACGAGGAGAGTATGTACTCCTTGGATGTTTACTTAACTGACACACCTCACAACTATTTTTTGACCTGATCTTAAGTGATGGAAACTTGTGATGAAGAGACTGTATGGAAGGATTTCCCAACCAATTGTGCCATAATCGGGTCTCATTCTCACTAGTAGACACCATATTGATCTTTAGCTCGTCCAAGTAGTTGAACCCCCCATGTTCATGGCCTCCACCAATCATCTGCTTCGTTATAAGATCCCAAACACATGAAATAGGTGAAAAGGTAACCGAGCAATTAAAATATTTTGTAAGTTGACTCATAGAGAGTAAGTTTAAAGGAAAATAATGAATTAAAGAATATCAGTGAGCAGAAGTGATGGGGTGACAGAAGTGGAACCTTTTCCTTGGACTTTGGTTTGAGAACCGTCTGCTATGGTAACAAACTTGTGTGAAAGACTCGGAGATAGAGAATGTAATAAATTTTTGTTACCTATAAGATGCTCGGAGGCTTCTGAATCAATTATCCAGGATGAAGATGAGGCAGATAGTATACCTGAAGTAGTAGTGGCAGCAGTAGTTGCAAAGGAACTGGGAGAAGAACCTAGCATAGTCTTCATGTTCTGAAATAGCTCATACTCTTCATCAGTAAAAAATTTTTGTGCAGCTGTTGTTGTGAGATGTTCTTCTTTTGTCTCACTCATAAAGTCTTGATTAGCCCTGGTCAATTATGATTTTTCATTTTATTTATAACATATTTCTTTATAATGACCATATTTTCCATAGTAAGTGCATGCCCAGTAACAACATTGATCTATATTGTGGTAAAAAAATTTACAATGAGTACATGTGGTATCATTTGTTCTGCCAGCACCAGCCCTTCCACCGCTTCATCTGCCCCCTCTATAATCTCTTCCTTGGCCTCGGCCTCGGCCGTGGTCAGAGGATGATCCTCTATGATCAGAATACATAGCGGATGATACATCAATAGTGGAGAAAGAAGTGTCTGGAATATGAAGTAGTGTTGAACACACATCATCAAACTTTGGGAGAGCAGAAGCACTAAAAAGTTGACTCTTGGCAATCTTAAGATGAGGCTTAACATTTGCATACAAATAGCAGTAATTAATGCTTCCTTCTATTTGTCTTGGATAGAAATATCAGTAGTGGAGGGCTGAGCTAACTTTCACTCTTGAAGAAAGCCTCTAAAGCGGGCCAAATACACATGAATATTTTCTCCTTGTTTAGTATTCAAAATTCTTTGGAGAATATCATAGGGCCTATGTAGTGTGTATTTGGGCATAAGTATAGTTTAGCACATGTCTCCCATGCTATTTATTAGCCAAACAATTACCAAAGTATCATTCTTCAGCCATTTCATATAAAAAATATCATCTTCATCAACAGGGGGTCCTCGGGTAGTGAGGACACCAAGTAGGTCTTTTGTTATAAGAAACCTCTGAATTGATTTGGACCAACTCATAAAATTTGATACCCCACATAAGGGTATGGTGGTGATTCTCAGTATTGATATTCATATTTTCGTCAGCCATGATAGGCTCTTCTTCAAAAAAAAAGTCTAATAATAACACCAAGTAGCACTTCTTCAATCAACTAGATGTACGGGAAAAATTTAGCATCAATTCTAAATTATTATTCTTATTTTTTTTAAAACCACTCATAAGAGGCTCAATAACAATCTTCTATATCAGGGAACTCTTATCCCATGAAAAAAAATTCATTATCTGATAATGGACTGCTCTCGGAAAACAGAATTTCCAAACTGATAAAATTGTTTTGATAGCTCCATCTAGATAGAGAGGCATGCATATCCATAACATAATAAGATGAAAGAATTCACATATTCATCCTTGAATCATCTTCTAAATTCGAAAACCAGTAACATAAAAAAAAAAAAAAAATTGAACACTTATCTCTCGGCTTGTGTTCTTCCATCATAAAAGAGCCTTCTTTGAGTGGTGTTGATCATCACTTCTCAAGAGCAATCCTTTGATGAGGGATCCTAAATATAATGCTCTGATACCATGTTGAATTTAGGATCCCTTTTCCATAATTCCAAGCAAGAGAAACAAGAAAACAAAAAGAGAAAAGGGAAGAAGAGCTTTCTGGTAGAGAGAAGAGAAAATAAAAGAGCAAAGAGAGGTTGCGCCAAGCAAGGGAGAGAGAGAGAGTAACTCGAGAATCAGATGTGTAACTTGATTAATTCCGAATTATAACACCTCTATTTATAATCGAGGAGGAGGTAGAGTCCTTATACAACTTGTCTTTCAATCCTAATTACATTCCAACTCTAACTCTTTAATATAAGTCTATTCAAACTAAACTACTAGAAGACTAACTTGAGTTGAACTAGGAGTCCTTCTTCATTCACGTGAATATAAGGGATAATCCAGCTTGTAACATTAACCTTGTGGGTACCTCATGATCTCCCAGCGCACCTTGATAAGTGTACCAGCTTGTGAGATATTTGTGGGTCCCACTTGATCTTTAAGTCTTCTAACTCAATTCAGCTTGTACTTCCTGATTCCTTAATTCGTGCTTGCTTTGGGTGAGGACACTTCTTGGTGTCCCACGTCCTCTAGAACTCTACTTGATGTCCCAAGTCCACATGGAGGGTCCCACCAGCTCGAGCACCATGGTGGCTCCAACATTGAAATTTTATAAGAAAGTGATTTCTAATTGATCCTACACATGTGTTAAATATGGATTTGCATGTTTGAAACATGTTAAATATGCAAATGACCTATGGATCCAAACCTCATTAAATTCTCAAGTTTGGGAGCGATGGGATATTTACCTGAGTCAAACAAACCATTATCTTGCCCATTTACAAAAAAGTTGACTTAACAATCATAGATGATTGTTAACTGATATATCGGTCAATCATTGTAACGGGCTATATTTTCGTAAGAAATGTCTTATGGATATGGAGTCAACACTCAGTTCAAAATTCCCCCGCCTCCCCCTTTTCTCAATGATTGGAAAATCGGATATATAAAAAATAGAAAAAGTTTACAATCCCTAAAAGTTATAGACACTTATTGGAATTATCTCTCTTTACATTTTTGCATTTCCATTTTTTATGAATACTTATTTCTTAAATCAAAACTAGACATTTCATTTTTCCCTTTATCTCTCGTAAATTAAAAATATAAGGCAAATAGATCTCAACAAAATGAAAATTTTAGAGTTTATGTATGCAAAAAATTTAGTACAACAACAAATGTAAGAAAATAAAATTTATTCACACACCACTTGTGAACACGAAAGTTTGGATATCCAAGTTTTGGAAATTCCACTAGTTCAACCCCAATGGCTTGGATTTTTATAAGAAAGAGATTTCTATTTGATCCTGCACAGGTTTTAAATATGGATATGCATGCTTGAAATGAGTTAAATATGAAAATGACCTATGGATCCAAACCTCATTAAATTCTCAAGTTTGGGAGTTGTCGGATATTTACCTGAGCCAAACAAGCCATTATTTTGCCCATTTACAAAAAAACCGACCTGAAAATCATAGATTATTGTAAAAGTGATTTATCGGTCAATCACGCGTAACGGTCTATATTTTTTTATGAAATGACTAATGGATTGGGAGTCAACACTCAGTGCAAAATTCCTTCGCCTCCCACTTTTCCCGACGATTGCAAAAACAGATAATTAAAAACTATAAAGAGTTTAGTAACATACACTTTTTAAAATTATCTCTCTCTACATTTCTGCATTTCCATTTTTTATGTATACTTTTTACTTAGATTAAAACTAGACTTTTCACTTTTCCCTTTATCTCTCATAAACCAAAAATATAAGGCAAATAGATCACAACAAAATGAATTTTTTTAGTTTAGGTATGCAAAAAAAATTAGAAAAACAAAAAATGTAAGCAAAGAAAATTTATTCACTCACCACAAATGAACACAAAAGTTTTGATATCCAAGTTTGGGAAACTCCACTAGTTCAACCCTAATAGCTTGGAATTTTATAAGAAAGAGGTTTCTAATTGATCCTACCTATGTTTTAAATATGGATATGCATGCTTGAAACATGTTAAAGATGAAAATGACCTATGGATCCAAACCTCATTAAATTCTCAAGTTTTGGTGCGGTGGGATATTTACCCGAGTCAAACAAGCCATAATTTTGCCCAGTTACAAAAAAGTTAACCTAACAATCATAGTTGATTGTAAAGAGAAGTAACGGTCAATCATTCATAACGGGTTATATTTTTTAAGAAATGACTTATTATTTTGGAGTCAACACTCAGTTCAAAATTCTTCCGCATTCCCTTTTCCCGACCATTGCAAAACCTGATATATAAAAACTAGAAAGAGTTTACAATCCCTAAAAGTTACTGACACGTTTTGAAATTATCTGTCTAAAAATTTGTGTATTTTAATTTTAGATGTATACTTTTTTGTTAAACCAAAACTTGAGTTTTCACTTTTCCCTTTATCTCTCCTAAACAAAAAAGAAAAGGCAAATAGATCACCACAAAATGAAAATTTTATAGTTTATGTATGCAAAAAAATTTAGAACAACAACAAATGTAATCAAAGAAAATTTATTTAGACACCACAAATGAACACAAAAGTTTATATATCCAAGTTTGGGAAATTCCACTAGTTCAACCTTTCATTAAGCTTGGAATTTTATAAGAAAGAGATTTCTAATTGATCCTTCACCTGTTTTAAATATGTAAATGCGTGGTTGAAATATGTTAAAGTAGAAAATGACCTATGGATCCAAACCTCATTAAATCTCAAGTTTGGGTGTGGTGGGATATTTACCCGAGTCAAACAAGCCATTATTTTGCCCATTTACAAAAAGTTGAACTAACAATCAGAGATGATTGTAAAGTGATATATCTGTCAATCATACGCAACAGACCATTATTTTTTAAGAAATGACTTATGGATTGGGAGTCAACACTCAGTTCAAAATTGCCCCTCCTCCCACTTTTTGACGATTACAAAACCTGATATATTAAAATTTGAAAGAGTTTACAATCCCTAAAAGTTACTGACACTTTTTTGAATTACCTTACTCTACATTTGTGCATTTCAATTTTAGATGTATAATTTTTTCTTAAATCAAAACTTGAGCTTTCACTTTTCCTTTTATCTCTCGTAAACAAAAGAGAGAAGGGAAATAGATCACTTCAAAGTAAAAAGTTTAGAGTTTATGTTTGCAAAAAATTTAGAACATCAACAAATGTAAGTAAAGAAAATTTATTCACACACCACAAATGAGCACAAAAGTTTTGATATCCAAGTTTGGGAAATTCGACTAGTTCAACCCTAATACCTTGGAATGTTATAAGAAAGAGGTTTCTAATTGATCCTACACATGTTTTAAATGTGGATATGCATGCTTGAAACATGTAAAAGATGCAAAGAACCTATGGATCCAAACCTCATTAAATTCTCAAGTTTGGGTGTGGTAGGATATCTACCTCAGTCAAAGAAGCCATTATTTTTCCCATTTACAAAAAATCAGACCTAACAATCATAGATGATTTTAAAGTGATTTATCGGTTAACCATACATAACGGGCTCTATTTTTTTAAGAACTGACTTATGATTTGCGAGTCAACACTTAGTTACTAATTCCCCCGCCTCCCCTTTTGCAGACGATTGCAAAACTTGATATATAAAAACATGAAAGAGTTTACAATCCCTAAAAGTTATAGACACTTTTTGGAATTACCTCTCTCTACATTTGTATATTTCCATTAAAGGTGTATAGTTTCTTCTTCAATCAAAACTTGAGTTTTCACTTTTCCCTTTATCTCACCTAAAAAATAAAGAAATGACAAATAGATCACAACAAAATGAAAATTTTAGAGTCGATGTATGCAAAAATAATTTAGAACAACACTCAGTTAAAAATTCCCCCACCTCCCACTTTTCCTGACGATTACAAAACCTGATAAATAAAAACTAGAAAGAGTTAATAATCCCTAAAAGTTATAGACACTCTTTGGAATTATCTCTCTCTATATTTGTGCATTTCCATTTCAGAAGTATACTCTTTTTTTAAATCAAAACTTGAGTTTTCACTAATCCCTTTATCTCTCGTAAACAAAAAAGATAAGGCAAATAGATGACAACAAAATGAAAATTTTAGAGTTTATGTATGCAAAAAATTTAGAACAACAACAAATGTAAGCATAGAAAAATTATGGACACACATCAAATAAACACAAAATTTTTGATATCCAAGTTTGGGAAATTCCACTATGTCAACCCTAATAACTTGGAATTTTATAAGGAAGATATTTCTAATTGATCCTACACATGTTTTAAATTTGGATAAGCATGCTTGAAACAAATTAAAGATGTAAATGACCTGTGGATCCAAACCTCATTAAATTCTCTAGTTTGGGAGCGGTGGGATATTTACCCGAGTCAAACAAGCCATTATTTTGCCTATTGAATTTATGGAAAAGTGAAATACTTCATTGACATCAATAACTTATTGTAATCAGAGTACATGAACCTCTATTTATAATAGAGGAAGGTAGTAGAGTCCAATTACAATAAAATTACCCTTGTCCCAATTACACCCAAACTCTAACACTTAAGGTAAGTCCTAACATAATTAGGTAACTCAATATTGATAAAAGACAAATATAAATTAAACTAAAAGACTTCTTGGTCGTGACCCTAAGATAAAGATACTTTAGTGAGTCATTCTTGATCTTCCAAATGATGTGATAAGGATGCCAGCTCTTGGTCATCATTGTGGGTCCTACTTCTTATCTGCTTGGGCCCATCGTGTGGGCCTTCCTTGGTCATGTGGCCCATCTTATAATAATCTTACATATGTCGGCCTTCCTTGGTCATTTGGGCTTGATCTTATCTTCCAACACTCCCCCTCAAGTTGGGGGTGAGAAAACAACTTGAACTCACAGCTTGCTTCAAATGATGTATAAAATATTTTTGTATAAAATGGTACATCTTCCAACATTCCCCCTCACACTGTTGTGTCCTTCCATGAGGCCCTGCGGCATTATAAGTGAGTGTAAAAATCACTCCTAGCCTGTAAGCCATTTCTTCATACTCCAGTCTTAATGTTGGATGAAGGGCACACTCCACTACTATTAGTAGTGTGTCTATCGGCATTGCTCTGAAGTGTCCACCACTGTGGCCCTCCACAAGACAACGACTCTCAAGTAGTAGGAGACACAAAAGCCATTATAGGGGGGAGGCTAACATAGATTTAATCATAAGTTCCTCCATCATGGACTTCCAATCACAAATAATTTTCATCTTTTTGACGGGGATGAAGTTCCTCCGTCTTGGACTTCCAACCACGAATAATTTTTATCTTTTTGAAGGGGATGAAGTTCCTTCATCGTGGACTCCCAACCACAAACAATTTTGATCTTTTTGATGGGGTAAAATAAATGATGACATGAGGCCACCTCTTCTTCAATAATAATGTGCCCAAAGAGACATAATAGCAACGGCTGAATATAACACAACCATCTTTCAACACATATAACACGAACCAAATAATAAACTTTGTAAAAGAACCCATGAGATAATCCGATATAAAAATTTCTTCTTTGATGCACAAGCTTCATCTTTTGTGCTCCCCCTTTCTTGAATATTTTGGTCACATAAAATTATCCACAACGTAAGGAATAAAATACCTCTTTCTTCTTCTTCTTCTACTTCTCCCCCTCAAGCTGAGAGGTAATGGCAGTGATCCCAACTTGAACCAAATATCGTAGAAGTAGAAATAATCCAAAATAACAGAGATTTGTAAATAAGCCCTCAAACCAAGGAGAAGTGAGATATGTTCCTGATATATCAACTCAAACAATGATGCAAAACAATCGGCATAAATTCAGATTTTTCAATACAATAGGATACCAGCATGACCTTTGATTCTTCCAATTCGAATATATCTTTCAATATAGATTAGATTGACATGGAAATTTTTTCCTTATGAAAGTAGAATTAAATAAATTTCATCCAAGTATAACTTCTCTTCATAAAATATAATTTTTCAGAAGATAAATAATCTTATATATTTTAGTCTCTGTTATCTGGCCAAACTAAATACTATTTCTCCTATTTTCCATAATGCCCATTGACTCTTCAAAGATCAATATCTCCTTATAATAAAATCATACCTGAGAATTGGTTGAATAGGTAAAAAATTAGACTTACGTATCTTTCTTTTCATATATAATTATCCATATAAATTCTCTTTCTTGATATCATAAAATACCTCAGAATTTGAAGCTTTCTACTGCTGCTCGAACCTCTTTTTCAATCTGACCTTTGCTGGTTCAAATATTGATTTATCTTTGTAGATAACTCAGATAAAAAATTAGTTGAATAGGTAAATAAATAGACTTACAGATATTTCTTTTGATATATATTTCTCCATATAAAGTCCAATTCTTGATAGCAAAAAATACCTCGGAATCTGAAGTTTATTGTTGTTGCTTGAACCTTTTTTGCAATCTGACCTTTGCTCGTTAAAATATCGATATATCTCTGTAGATAACTCCGATTGGAACAAATAGGTTTTATTTCAAAAGTAGACTCAAATATATTTCCGTCAATATATAATTTTCATTATAAAAAACTATTTTCAACTGATGTGATAAGGATGCCAGCTCTTAGTAATCCTTGTGGGTCCTACTTCTTATGGCCTTGGGCCCATCCCATGGGCTTTCCTTGCTCGTTTGGGCTTGATCTTATCTTCAAACACTGCCCATTTACAAAAAAACTGACCTAACAATCATAGATGATTGTAAAGTGATTTAACGGTCAAACATGCGTTACGGGCTATATTTTTGTAAGAAATGACATATGGATTGGGAGTCAACACTCAGCTAAAAATTCCCCCTGCCTCCCCCTTTTCCCGACGATTGCAAATCCTGATTTATAAAATCGAGAAAAAGTTCACAATCCCTAAAAGTTACAGACACTTTTTGGAATTATCTCTCTCTACATTTGTGCATTTCCATTTTAGATGTATACTTTTTTCTTAAATAAAAACTTCAGTTTTCAGTTTTCCCTTTTTCTCTCGTAAACAAAAAAGATAAGGCAAATAGATCACAACAAAATGAAAATTTTAGAGTTTATGTAGGCAAAAAATTTAGAACAACAACAAATTTTAGAGTTTATGTAGGCAAATGACCTATGGATCCAAACCTCATTAAATTCTCAAGTTTGGGTGAGGTTGGATATTTACCTGAGTAAAAAAAAGCCATTATTTTGCCCATTTACAAAAAATCTGACCTAACAATCATAGATGATTGTAAATTGATTTATCGGTGAATCATGCGTAACAGGCTATATTTTTGTAAGAAATGACATATGGATTGGGAGTCTACACTCAGTTCAAAATTCCTTCGCCGCCCAGTTTTCCCGACGATTGCAAAACTTGGTATATAAAAACATGAAAGATTTTAAAATCCCTATAAGTTGCATACACTTTTTGGAATTATCTCTTTCTATATTTGTGCATTTTTTATTTTAGAAGTATACTTTTTTTTAAAACAAAACTTGAGTTTTGACATTTCCCTTTACCACTCGTAAAACAAAAAGAAAAGGCAAATAGATCACAACAAAATGAAAATTTTAGATTTTATGTATCCAAAAAATTTAAAACAACAAGAAATGTAGGCAAATAAAATTTATTCACACACCACAGATGAAGACAAAAGTTTCGATATCCAAGTTTGGGAAATTCCACAAGTTCAACCCTAATTGCTTGGAATTTTATAAGAAAGAGGTTTCTAATTGATCCTACACATTTTTTAAATATGGATATGCATTCTTGAAACATGTTAAAGATGCAAATGACCTATGGATAAAAACCTCACTAAATTCTCAAGTTTGGGTGTGGTGGGATATTTACCCGAGTCAAACGAGCCATTATTTTGCCCATTTTCAAAAACGCTGACCTAACAATCATTGATGATTGTAAAGTGATTTATCGGTCAATCATGCGTAACGGGCTACATTTTTTAAAGAACTGACTTATGATTTGGGAGTCAACACTCAGTTCAAAATACCCCCCCCCCCCCCCCCCCCCCTGCCTTTTTCCAAACGATTGCAAAACCAGATATATAAAAACTTGAAAGAGTTTACAACCCCTAAAAGCTACTAACACTTTTTTGAATTGTCTCTCTAAATTTGTGCATTTCCTTTTTAGATGTATCCTTTTTTCTTAAATCAAAACTTGACTTTTCACTTTTTCCTTTATCTGTCCTAAACAAAAAAGAAAAGGCAAATAGATCACAACAAAATGAAAATTTCAGAGTTTATGTATGCAAAAAAATTTAGAACAACAAAAATGTAAGTAAATAAAATTTATTCACACACCACAAATGAACACAAAAGTTTTGATATCCAAGTTTGGGAAATTCCACTAGTTCAACCCTAATAGCTCAGAATTTTATAAGATAGAGATTTTAAATTGATCCTCCACATGTTTTAAATATGGATATGCATGCTTGAAACATGTTAAAGATGCAAATGACCAATGGTTCCAAACCTCATTAAATTGTCAAGTTTGGGTGTGGTGAATATTTACTCGATTCAAAAAAGCCTTTATTTGGCCCATTTACAAAAAAAGTTGAACTAACAGTCATAGATGATTGTAAAGTGATATATCGTTCAATCATTCGTAATGGGCTATATTTTTATAAGAAATAACATATGGATTGGGAGTCAACACTCAGTTCAATATTCCCCCACCTCCCACGTTTCCCGACGATTGGAAAATATGATATATTAAAACTTGAAAGAGTTTAAAAACCCAAAAAGTTATAGACACTTTTTTGAATTATCTTACTCTATATTTGTGCATTTCCATTTTAGATGTATACTTTCTTCTTAAATCAAAACTTCAATTTTTACTTTTCCCTTTTTCTCTCATAAACAAAAAAGATAAAGCAAATAGACCACAACAAAATGAAAATTTTAGAGTTTATGTATGCAAAAAATTTAGAGCAACAAAAATGTAAGCAAAGAAAATTTATTCACACACCACAAATGAACTCAAAAGTGTTGATATCCAAGTTTGGAAAATTCCACTAGTTCAACCTTAATAGCTAGGAATTTTATAAGAAAGAGATTTATAATTCATCCTATAGTTCTTTTAAATATGGATATTCATGCTTAAAACATGTTAAAGATGCAAATGACCTATGGATCCAAACATCAATAAATTCTCAAGCTTGGGTGCGGTGGCATATTTACCCGAGTCAAACAAGCCATTATTTTGCCCATTTACAAATAAATTGACCTAACAATCAGAGATGATTGTAAAGTGATTTAGTGGTTAATCATGCGTAACGGGCTATACTTTTTTAAGAAATGACTTATGATTTGGGAGTCAACACTCATTTACAAATTCCCCTGGCTCCCCTTTTCCTAACGATTACAAAACCTGATATATAAAAACTACAAAGATTTTAGAATCCCTAAAAGTTACTGACACTTTTTGGAATTATCTCTCTCTACATTTGTGCATTTCCATTTTAGATGTATACGTTTTTCTTATCAAAACTTGAGTTTTAACTTTGCCCTTTTTCTCTCCTAAACAAAAAAGAAAAGGCAAATAGATCACAATAAAATGAAAATTTTAGAGTTTATGTATGCAAAAAAATTTTAACAACAACAAGTGTAAGCAAAGTAAATTTATTCACAAACCACAAATGAACACAAACGTTTTGATATCCAAGTTTGGGAAACTAAACTAGTTCAACCCTAATAGCTTGGAATTTTATAACCAAGGGATTTTTAATTGATCCTACACATGTTTTAACTATGGATATGCATGCTTGAAACATCTTCAAGATGTAGATAACCAATGGATCCAAACCGCATTATATTATGTAGTTTGGGTGTGGTGGGATATTTACCCAAGCCAAACAAGCCATTATTTTGCCCATTCACAAAAAAAGTTAACCTAACAATCATTGATGATTGTAAAGTGATTTATCAATCAATCATGCATAATGGGCTATATTTTCGTAAGAATGACTTATGGATTGGAAGTCAAAACTCAGTTAAAATTCCCCCGCCTCCCTCTTTTCCCGACGATTGAAAAACTGATATATAAAAACAAGAAAGAGTTTACAATCCCTAAAAGTTATAGACACTTTTTGGAATTATATCTCTCTACATATATGATTTTCCATTTTAGATGTATTCTTTTTTCATAAATCAAAACTTGAGTTTTAACTTTTCCCTTTATCTCTAGTAAAAAAAAAAGACAACGCAAATAGGTCACAACAAAATGATAATTTTAGAGTTTATGTATGCAAAAAATTTAGAACAACAACAAATGTAAGCAAAGAAAAATTATGGACACACATCAAATAAACACAAATTTTTTTATATCCAGATTTGGGAAATTGTACTATTGCAACCTAATAGCTTGGAATTTTATAAGAAAGAGATTTCTAATTGGTCCTACACGTGTTTTAAATTTGGATAAGCACGCTTGAAACATATTAAATGTTCAAATGACCTATGGATCTAAACCTCACTAAATTCTCAAGTTTGGGAGTGGTGGGATATTTACCCGAGTCAAACAAGCCATTATTTTGCCCATTTACAAAAAAGCTGACCTAACAATCATAGATGATTGTATAATGATTTATCGGGCAATCATGCTCAACGGGCTATATTTTTGTAAGAAATGACTTATGGATTGGGAGTCAACACTCAGTTAAAAATTCCCCCGCCTCCTCCATTTCCCAATGATTGCAAATCTTGATAAATTAAAACTAGAAAGAGTTTACAATCCCTAAAAGTTAGAGACACTTTTTTGAATTATATCTCTCTACATTTGAGCATTTTCATTTTAGATGTTTACTTTTTTCTTAAATCAAAATTTCAGTTTTTACTTTTCCCTTTTTCTCTCATAAACAAAAAAGATAAAGCAAATAGATCACAACAAAATGAAAATTTTAGAGTTTATGTATGCAAAAAACTTAGAACAAAAAAACATGTAAGCAAAAAAAATATATTCACACACCACAAATGAACTCAAAAGTGTTGATATCCAAGTTTGGAAAATTCAACTAGTTCAACCCTAATAGCTTGGAATCTTATAAGAAAGAGGTTTATAATACATCCTACACTTCTTTTAAATATGGATATTCATGCTTGAAACATGTTAAAGATGCAAATGACCTATGGATCCAAACATCATTAAATTCTCAAGTTTGGGTGAGGTGGGATATTTACCCGAGTCAAACAAGCTATTATTTTGCCCAATTACAAAAAAGCTTACCATACAATCATATTTGATTGTAAAGAGATTTATTGGTCAATCATGCGTAATGGGCTATATTTTTGTAAGAATTGACTTATGGATTCGGAGTCAACACTCAATTAAAAATTCCCCAGCCTCCCACTTTTCCCGACGATTGAAAAACCTGATAAATAAAAACTAGAATGAGTTTACAATACCGAAAAGTTACAGACACTTTTTGGAATTATCTCACTCTATATTTGTGCATTACCATTTTAGAAGTATACTCTTTTTTTTAAAATCAAAACTTGACTTTTTATTTTTCCCTTTATCTCTCGTAAACAAAACAGATAAGCCAAATAGATCACAACAAAATGAAAATTTTAGAGTTTATGTATGCAAAAAAAATATAACAACAACAAATGTAAGCAAAGAAAAATTATGGACACACATCAAATAAACACAAAATTTTTCATATTCAAGCTTGGGAAATTCCACTATTTCAACCCTAATAGCTAGGAATTTATAAGAAAGAGGTTTCTAATTGATCCTACACATGTTTTAAATTTGGATAAGCATGCTTGAAACATATTAAAGATGCAAATGACCTAAGGATTCAAACCTCATTACATTATCAAGTTTGGGAGAGGTGGGATATTTACCCGAATCAAACAAGCAATTATGTTGCCCACTTTGAAAAAAGTTGACCTAACAATCAAAAATGATTTTAAAGTGATTTATTGGTCAATCATGCGTAACAGGCTATATTTTTTTAAGAAATAAATTATGGATTGGGACTCAACACTCAGCTAAAAATTCCCCCACCTCCCCCTTTTCCCGACGATTGCAAATCCTGATATATAAAAACAAGAAAGAGTTTACAATCCCTAAAAGTTATAGACACTTTTTGGAATTATCTCTCTCTACATTTGTGCATTTCCATTTTAGATGTATACTTTTTTCTCAAATCAAAACTTCAGTTTTTACTTTTCCCTTTTTCTCTCGTAAACAAAAAAGATAAGGCAAATGTATCACAACAAAATGAAAATTTTAGAGTTTATGTATGCAAAAAATTTAGAACAACAACAAATGAAAGTAAAGAAAACTTATTCATACACCACAATTGATCTCAAAAGTTTTGATATCCAAGTTTGGGAAATTCCACTAGTTCAACCCTAATAGCTAGGAATTTTATAAGAGAGAGATTTATAATTCATCCTACACTTGTTTTAAATGTGGATATTCATGCTTGAAACATGTTAAAGATGCAAATGACCTATGGATCCAAACATCATTAAATTCTCAAGTTTGCGTGCGGTGGGATATTTACTCGAGTCAAACAAGCCATTATTTTTTCCCATTTAAAAAAAAACTCTTCGTACAATCATATATGATTGTAAAGAGATTTATTGTTCAATCATGTGTCACGGGCTATTTTTTGTAAGAAATGACTGATGGATTGGGAGTCAACACTAAGTTAAAAATTCCCCCGCCTCCCACTTTTCCCAATGATTGCAAAACCTGATAATAAAAACTAGAAAGAGTTTACAATCCCTAAAAGTTACAGACACTTTTTGGAATTATCTCTCTCTATATTTGTGCATTTCCATTTTAGAAGTATATTCTTTTTTTAAATCAAAACTTGAGTTTTAACTTTTCCCTTTGTACGTAAACAAAAAAGATAAGGAAAATAGATCACAACAAAATGAAAATTTTAGGGTTGATGTATGCAAAAAAAATTAGAACAACAACAAATGTAAGAAAAGAAAATTTATTCACACACCACAAATGAACATAAAAATTTTGATATCCAAGTTTGGGAAATTCCACTAGTTCAACCCTAATAGTTTGGAATTTTATAAGAAAGAGGTTTCTAATTGATCCTGGACATGTTTTAAATACGGATATGCACGCTTGAAACATATTAAAGATGGAAATGACCTATGGATCCAAACCTCATTAAATTCTCAAGTTTGGGTGCGGTAGGATTTTTACCCAAGTCAAACAAGCCATTATTTTGCCTATTTACAAAAAAGGTGACGTAACAATCATAGATGATTGTAAAGTGATATATCAGTCAATCATGTGTACTGGCCTATATTTTTGTAAGAAATGACTTATGGATATGGAGTTTCCAATCCCAAAAAGTTGCTGACACTTTTTGGAATTATCTCTCCCTAAATTTGTAAATTTCCATTTTATATGGATACTTTTTTCTTAAATCAAAACTTGAGTTTTCACTTTTCCCTTTATTTCTCCTAAACAAAAAAGAAAAGGCTAATAGATCACAACAAAATGAAAATTTTAGAGTTTATGTTTGCAAAAAATTTTAGAACAACAACAAATGTAAGCAAATAAAATTTATTCACACACCACAAATGAACACAAAAGTTTTCATATTCAGGTTTGGGAAATTCCAACAGTTCAACCCTATGAAAGAGGTTTCTAATTGATCCTACACATGTTTTAAATATTGATATGCATGCTTCAAACATGTAAAAGATGCAAATGACCTATGGATCCAAACCACATTAAATTCTCATGTTTGGGTGAGGTGAAATATTTACCCGAGTCAAACAAGCCATTATTTTGCCCATTTACAAAAAAGCTGAGCTAACAATCAATGATGATTGTAAAGTTATATATCGGTTAATCATGCGGAATGGGCTATATTTTTGTAAGAAATGACTAATGGATTGGGAGTCAACTGTTATGCACACAATAACATTATTATTTTAGTGTTTTCTTTAATTTACTTTATTTTATTTCAGTTTTAGGTCATAGGGGTATTTTTGGAATATTTTATTTATAGGGGTATGTTTAGAATATTTTATTGTAAACCCTAACCGGATGAACCCTATTTAAGGGGTAAGACTAATGAGAAATACAAGCATTGAAGTATTAAGAATTAGGTTAAATCTAGCGTAGAGAGGCTAAGAGTTCTCCTCAACGAGCTCTAGGGTTTTCAAGCTTCCCTTTGGCTTGATCTTCGTTTTCGTCTTTCCCATGTCTTCCTACTACCCCTATGGTAATGCTTGGAAGACCCCTAACCCGTGGCAAATTGCAGATCCTCCCAAAGAATCCACGTGTCAGATACGGGACCGTAACAACTGGTATCAGAGCGGGAACAGAATGGGTTATTCTATATCCCAAGATAGATGGATCATTATGGATAAGGAATTGGAGAAAATACGAGCACGGTTAGATGCTTCCATTGAACGTTATGGAAGGGAGAAACTTGTTGTTGCAGCAAAATAGGTCATACGACCTCAATTCTCTATCTCGGACGGGCAGAACGGCCCATGGCCGGAAAAATCAAAAAATTCGTCTCGAGAGGCGGACGCAGAAAATCAACAGAAATCAGTCCCTAACACCTGCTCACGGCAAAGGGCCAATGGGGAAAATTTCCGTTCCGCACGGGAGGGGAAAAATTTCCCGACCATTCCCACCGGGAAATATTTCCGAGAGTCTGTCTCGGCAAAATTCCAATCGGCGAAGCCTCCAAGGGCTTCTAGTCACCGCAAGGGCAGCATGAGACTCCGTCGGTGATAATTCTGCCCTGTTTGGGGACATTCCAACAATAGAATCATCAACATTCCAGCAGAAGATCGTCGGAGATATTTTTTTAGAAGACCGTCGGCGACAATTCAGCAGAAGACCCGTCGGCGACATTCCAGCAAAACCGACGGTGATATTCCGAGAGCCCTCTGTCTTGGCAACTCTCCCATCGGCGAAGCGAAGCCCCAATGGGCTGCTCTTCATCACCGAAAAATCAGGCGATTCTGTGGGTGCCGGGAGAGAGGAAGAAGAAGCCAATTGCCGGACTTCGTCGGTGCCGTGAGGAATGGAACTGCCAGCCGCAGAGTTCGGGAGCAGCCGAAGGAAGACGACGACTCCCGATTAAATTTTCCTAACTTAGGAAAATTTAATCAGCCCGCTCCGCTGAGTCGCAAGCCGGACCGGGTTCCTGAACCGGGTCAACCCAGGTTAACTCGGACCCCCCCCAAAAAAAAAAGAAAAAAGGAAGCGGGCAAACAGAGGGGGCGTCATAGCTTTCGCGGATGCTACTTCAGCACCGGTGAAGACGTCGGCATACAGACACTACTTCCGAGCTTGAGGACAAGCTCGTTTTCCAAGGGGGGTGTAATGTTATGCACACAATAACATTATTATTTTAGTGTTTTCTTTAATTTACTTTATTTTATTTCAGTTTTAGGTCATAGGGGTATTTTTGGAATATTTTATTTATAGGGGTATTTTTAGAATATTTTATTGTTAACCCTAACCGGGTGAACCCTATTTAACGGGTAAGACTAATGAGAAATACAAGCATTGAAGTATTAAGAATTAGGTTAAATCTAGCGTAGAGAGGCTAAGAGTTATCCTCAACGAGCTCTAGGGTTTTCAAGCTTCCCTTTGGCTTGATCTTCGTTTTCTTCTTTCCCATGTCTTCCTACTACCCTATGGTAATGCTTGGAAGACTCGTAACCCGTGGCAGATTGCAGATCCTCCCAAAGAATCCACGTGTCAGATCCGGGACCGTAACATCAACACTCTGTTTAAAATTCCCCCACCTCCCACTTTTCCCGACGATTGCAAAACCAGATACATTAAAACTGGAAAGAGTTTACAATCCCTAAAATTTACTGACACTTTTCTATATTATCTTACTCTAAGTTTGTGCATTTCAATTTTAGATGTACAATTTTTTCTTAAATCAAAACTTGGGCTTTCACTTTTCCCTTTATCTCTCGTAAACAAAAGAGACAAGGCAAATAGATCACTTCAAAATGAAAAGTTTAGAGTTTATGTATGCAAAAAAATTAGAACAACAACAAATGTAAGCGAAGAAAATTTATTCACACACCACAAATGAACACAAAATTTTTTATATCAAAATTTGGGTAATTCCACTAGTTCAACCCTAATAGTTTTGAATTTTATAAGAAAGAGGTTTCTAATTGATCCTACACATGTTTTAAATATTGATATGCATGCTTGAAACATGTTAAAGATGAAAATTACCTATGCATCCAAATCTCATTAAATTCTCAAGTTTGGGTAGGGTGGGATATTTACCCGAGTCAAATAAGCATTATTTTGCCCATTTACAAAAATATTGACGAAACAATCATAGATGATTGTTAGATGATATATCGGTCAATCATGCATAACGGGCTATATTTTCATAGGAAATGACTTATGGATATGGAGTAAACATTCAGGTTAAAATTCCCCCGCCTCCCCCTTTTCCCGACAATTGGAAAACCTAATAAATAAAAACTAGAAAGAGTTTACAATCTCTAAAAGTTACGGTTACTATTCGGAATTATCTCTCTACAGTAGTGTGTTTATATTTTCGATGTATACTTTTTTCTTAAATCAAAACTTGAGTTTTCACTTTTCCTTTTATCTCTCATAAACAAAAAAGATAAGGCAAATATATTACTACAAAATGAAATTTTTAGAGTTTATGTATAAAAAAAATTTAGAACAACAACAAATGTAAGCAAAGAAAATTTATTCACACACCACTAATGAACACAAAAGTTTTGATATCCAGGTTTTGGAAATTCCACTTGTTCAACCCTAAAGGCTTGGAATTTTATAAGAAAGAGATTTTTAATTGATCCTACACATGTTTTAAATATGGATATGCATGCTTGAAACATGTTAAAGATGCAAATGACCTATGGATCCAAACCGCATTAAATTTTCAAGTTTGGTTGAGGTGGGATATTTAGTCGAGTAAAAAAAGCCATTATTTTGCCCTTTTACAAAAAATCTGAGTTAACAATCATCAATGATTGTAAAGTGATTTATCGGTCAATCATGCATAATGGGCTATATTTTTGTAAGAAATTACCTATGGATTGGGAGTCAACACTCATTTCAAAATTCCTTCGCCTCCCACTTTTCCCGACGATTACAAAACCTTATGTATAAAAACTAGAAAGAGTTTAAAATCCCTATAAGTTACATACACTTTTTGGAATTATCTCTCTCTATATTTGTGCATTTCCATTTTAAAAGTATACATTTTTTTTAAACAAAACTTGAGTTTTCACTTTTCCCTTTATCTCTCGTAAACCAAAAAGATAAGGCAAATAGATCACAACAAAATGAAAATTTTAGAGTTTTTGTATCTAAAAAATTTAGAAAAACAAGATATGTAAGCAAAGAAAATTTATTCACACACCACAAATGAAGACAAAAGTTTAGATATCCAAGTTTGGGAAATTCCTTAAGTTCAACCCTAATTGCTTGGAATTTTATAAGAAAGAGGTTTCTAATTGATCCTACACATGTTTTAAATATGGATATACATGATTGAAACATGTTAAAGATGCAAATGACCTATGGATCGAAACCTCATTAAATTCTCAAGTTTGAGTGAGGTGGGATATTTACCCGAGTCAAACAATCCATTATTTTGCCCATTTACCCAAACGTTGACCTAACTATCATAGATTAAAGTGATTTATTGGTCAATCATGCGTAACGGGCTATATTTTTGTAAGAAATGACTTATGGATTAGGAGTCAACACTCAGTTCAAAATTCCCTCGCCTCCCACTTTTCCCGACAATTGCAAAACCAGATATATAAAAACTAGAAAGAGTTTACAATCCCTAAAAGTTATAGAAACTTTTTGGAATTATCTCTCTCTCTATTTGTGCATTTCCATTTTAGAAGTTTACTTTTTTTTTAAATCAAAACTTGAGTTTTCACTTTTCCCTTTATCTCATGTAAACCAATAAGATAAGGCAAACAGATCACAACAAAATGAAAATTTTAGAGTTTATGTACGGAAAACAATTTAGAACAACCATAAATGTAAGCAAAGAAAATTTATTCACACACCACAAATGAACACAAAAGTTTTGATATCCATGTTTGGGAAATTTCACTAGTTCAACCCTAATAGCTTGGAATTTTATAAGAAAGAGAATTTTAATTGATCCTACACATGTTTTAAATATGGATATGCATGCTTGAAAAATGTTAAAGATGCAACTGACCTATGGATCCAACCCTCATTAAATTCACAAGTTTGGGTGTGTTGGGATATTTACCCGAGTCTAACAAGCCATTATTTTGTCCATTTACAAAAAAGTTGAACTAACAATCCTAAATGATTGCAAAATGTGATATGTCGGTCAATCATGCGTAACGGGATATATTTTGGTAAGAAATGACTTATGGATTGGGTGTCAACACTCAGTTCAAAATTCCCCCGCCTCCCACTTTTCCCGACGATTGGAAAACCTGATATATTAAAACTAAAAAGAGTTTACAATCCCCAAAACTTACAGACACTTTTTGGAATTAGCTTACTCTACGGTTGTGCACTTCAATTTTAGATGTATAATTTTTTCTAAATCATAACTTGAGCTTTCACTTCTCCCTTTATCTCTCGTAAACAAAAGAGTGAAGGCAAATAGATTACTTCAAAATGAAAATTTTAGAGTTTCTGTATGCAAAAAATTTAGAACAACAACAAATGTAAGCAAAGAAAATTTATTCACACACCACAAATGAACACAAAAATTTTGATATCCAAGTTTGGGAAATTCCACTAGTTCAACCCTAATAGCTTGGAATTTTATAAGAAAGAGGTTTCTAATTGATCCTACACATGTTTTAAATATGGATATGCAAGCTTGAAACATGTTAAAGATGCAAGTGACCTATGGATCCAAACCTCATTAAATTCTCAAATTTGGGTGCGGTGGGATATTTACCCGAGTGAAACAAGCCATTATTTTGCCCATTTACAAAAAAGCTGACCTAACAATCATAGATGATTCTAAAGTGATTTATTAGTCAATCACGCGTAATGGGCTATATTTTTTTATGAAATGACTTAAGATTTGGGAGTCAAGACTCAGTTCAAAATTCCCTCGCCTCCCCTTTTCCAGATGATTGCAAAACCTGATTTATAAAAACTAGAAAATGTTTACAATCCCTAAAAATTGTTGACACTTTTTGGAATTATCTCTATCTACATTCATGCATTTCCTTTTTAGATGTATACTTTTTTCTTAAATCAAAACTTGAGTTTTCACTTTTCTCTTTATCTCTCCTAAACCGAAAAGAAAAGGCAAATAGATACTTTTTACAATCCCTAAAAGTTGCAAACACTTTTTTGGAATTAGCTTACTCTATGTTTGTACATTTCAATTTTAGATGTATAATTTTTTCTTAAATCAAACCTTGAGATTTCACTTTTCCATTTATCTCTCGTAAACAAAAGAGAGAATGCAAATAGATCACTTCAAAATGAAATTTTAGAGTTTATGTATGCAAAAAATTTAGAAAAACAACAAATGTAAGCAAAGAAAATTTATTCACACACCAGAAATGAACACAAAAGTTTTGATATGCAAATTTTGGAAATTCCACTAGTTTAATCCTAATAGCTTGGAATTTTATAAGAAAGAGGTTTCTAATTGATCCTACACATGTTTTAAACATGGATATGCATGCTTGAAACATGTTAAAGATGAAAATGACCTATGGATCCAAGCCTCATTAAATTCTCAAGTTTTGGTATGGTGGGATATTTACCTGAGTCAAACAAGCCATTATTTTGCCCATTTACAAAAAAGCGGGACTAACAATGATAGATGATTCTAAAGTGATATATCGGTCTATCATGCGTAACGGACTATATTTTTTTAAGAAATGACTTATGGATTGGTAGTCAACACTCAGTTCAAAATTCCCCCACCTCCAACTTTTCCAGACAATTGCAAAACATGAAATATTAAAACTAGAAAGAGTTTACAATCCCAAAAGGATGCAGACACTTTTTGGAATTATCTTACTCTACATTTGTGCATTTCAATTTTAGATGTATAATTTTTTCTTAAATAAAAACTTGAGTTTTCACTTTTCCTTTTATCTCTCGTAAACAAAAGAGAGAAGGCAAGTAGATCACTTTCAAAATGAAAAGTTAAGAGTTTATGTATGCAAAAAATTTAGAACAACAACAAATATAAGCAAAGAAAATTTATTCACACACCACAAATGAACACAAAAGTTTTATATCCAAGTTTGGGAAATTCCATTAATTCAACCCTTATTGCTTGGAATTTTATAAAAAAAAATGATTTCTAATTGTTCCTACAAATGTTGTAAATATGGATATGCATGCTTGAAACATGTTAAAGATGAAAATGACCTATGGATCCAAACCTCATTAAATTCTCATGTTTGGGTGAGGTGGGATTTACCTGAGTCAAACAAGCCATTCTTTTTGCCCATTTAAAAAAAAGCTGACCTAACAATTATAGATGATTGTAAAGTGATTTATCGTTCAATCATGCATAACGGGCTATATTTTTGTAAGAAATGACTTATGGATTGGGAGTCAACACTCAGTTAAAAATTCCCCCGCCTCCCCATTTTCTTAATGATTTCAAATCCTGATATATAAAAACTAGAAAGAGTTTAAAATCCCTAAAAGTTACAGACGCTTTTTGGAATTATCTCTCCCTATATTTGTACATTTCCATTTTAGAAGTATACTTTTTTTAAATTAAAACTTGAGTTTTCACTTTTTTATTTATCTCTAGTAAACAAAAAAGATAAGGCAAATAGATCACAACAAAACGAAAATTTTAGAGTTTATGTATGCAAAAACTTAAGAACAACAACAAATGTAAGCAAATAAAATTTATTCACATACCACAAATGAACACAAAAGTTTTGATATCTCAGTTCGGGATATTCGGCTTGTTCAACCCTAACAGCTTGGAATTTTGTAAGAAAAAGATTTCTAATTTATCCTACACATGTTTTAAATATGCATTTGCATGCTTGAAACATGTTACAGATGCAAATAACCTATGGATCCAAACATCATTAAATTCTCAAGTTTGGGTGAGGTGGGATAATTACCCGAGTCAATCATGCCATTATTTTGCCCATTTACAAAAAAGTTGACCAAACAATCATAGATGATTGTAATCTTATTTATCTGTAAATCATGCGTAACAGGATATATTTTTGTAGGGAATGACTTATGGATTGGGAGTCACCACTCAGCCAAAAATTCTCCTGCCTTCCCCTTTTCCCGATGATTGCAAAACCTGATATATAAAAACTAGAAAAAGTTTACAATCCCAAAAAGTTACAAAAAGTTTTTGGAATTATCTCTCTCTACATTTGTGCATTTCCATTTAAGATGTATTCTTTTTTCTTAAATTAGAACTTGAATTTTTACTTTTCCCTTCATCTCTTGTAAACAAAAAAAGATAAGGCAAATAGATCACAACAAAATGAAAATTTTTGAGTTTATGCATGCAAAAAAATTTCAACAACAACAAATGTCAGCAAAGAAAATTTATTAACACAGCACAAGTAAACACAAAAGTTTTGATATCCTTGGTTGGTAAAATTCAACTAGTTCAACCCTAATAGCTTGGAATTTTATAAGAATGAGATTTCTAATTTATCCTTCACATGTTTTAAATATGCATATGCATGCTTGAAACATGTTAAAGATGCAAATGACCTATGGATCCAAACCTCATTAAATTCTGAAGTTATGGGTGGGGTGGGATATTTACCCAAGTCAAAAAGCCATTATTTTGCCCATTTTCAAAAAAGCTGACCTAACTATCTTAGATGATTGTAAGGTTTTTTTTATCGGTCAATCATGTGTAACGGGCTATATTTTTGTAAGAAATGACTTATGGATTGGGAGTCAACACTAAGCCAAAAATTCTCCCGCCTCCCCTTTTTCCCGACAATTGCAAAACTTGATATATAAAAACAAGAAAGAGTTTAAAATCCCTAAAAGTTACAGAAACTTTTTGGAAGTATCTCTCTCTACATTTTTGAATTTCCATTTAGGATGTATACTTTTTTCTTAAATCACAATTTGATTTTTCACTTTTCCCTTCAACTCTCGTAAACAAGAAAGATAAGGCAAACATATCACACCAAAATGAAAATTTTAGAGTTTATGTATGCAAAAAATTTAAAATAACAACAAATGTATGTAAAGAAAATTTATTCAGACGGCACAGATGAACACAAAAATTTTGATATCCATGTTTCGGAAATTCCATTAGATCAACCCTAATAGCTTGGAATTTTATAAGAAAAAGATTTCTAATTGATCTGACACTTGTTTTAAATATGCAAATGCATGCTTTAAACATGTTAAAGACGCAAATGACCTATGGATTGGTAGTCAACATAGAGGTTAAAATTCTTCAGCCTCCCCCTTTTCCCAACGATTGCAAAACCTAATATATAAAAACTAGAAAGAGTTTACAATCCATAAAAATTACAGACACTTTTTGGAATTATCTCTCTCTACATTTGTGCATTTCAATTTTAGATGTATACTTTTTTCTTAAATCAAAACTTGAGTTGTCACTTTTCCCTTTATCTCGTAAACAAAAAGATAAGGCAATTAGAACACAACAAAATGAAAATTTTTGGGTTTTTGTATGCAAAAAAATTAGAACAACAACAAATATAACTAAAGAAAATTTATTCACACACCACAAAGGAACACAAAAATTTTGATATCCAAGTTTTGGAAATTCAACTAGTTCAATCCAAATAGCTTGGAATTTTATAAGAAATAGGGTTCTAATTGATCCAACACATGTTTTAAATATGCATATGTATGCTTGAAACATGTTAAAGCTGCAAATGACCTATGGATCCAAACCTTATGAAATTCTCAAGTTTGGGTGCGGTGGGATATTTACCTGAATCAAACAAGACATTATTTTGCCCATTTAGAAAAAAGCTGACCTACAAATTATAGATGACTGTTAAGTGATTTATCGGTCAATCATGCGTAACGGGCTATATGTTTTTTAGAAAATGATTGAAGGATTGGGAGTCAACACAGTTAAATATTCCCCCACCTCCCCCTTTTCCGATGATTTTAAAACCTGATATATAAAAACTGGAAAGAGTTTACAATCCCTAAAAATTACAGACACTTTTTATAATTATCTCTCTCTACATTTGTTCATTTTCATTTCAGATGTATACTTTTTTCTTAAATCAAAACCTGCGCTTTCACTTTTCCCTTTATTTCGTAAACAAAATGATAAGCCAAATAGATCACAACAAAATGAAAATTTTATAGTTCATGTATGTAAAAAATTTAGAATAACAACAAATTTAAGTAATGAAAATTTATTCACACAACAAAAATGAACACAAAAGTTTTGATATCCAAGTTTGGAAAATTCCACTAGTTCAACCCTAATAGCTTGGAATTTTATAATAAAGAGATTTTTAATTGATCCTACACATGTTTTAAATATGGATATGCATGCTTAAAACATGTTAAAGATGCAAATGACCTATGGATCCAAACCTCAATAAATTCTAAAGTTTGGGTGCAGTGGGATATTTACCCGTGTCAAATATCCCAATATTTTGCCCTTTTACTAAAAGCTCACTTTACAAAGATGATTGTAGAGTGATTTATCGAACAATCATGCATAATGGGCTATATTTTTGTAAGAAAATGACTTATAGATTGGGAGTCAACACTAAGTTAAAAATGCCCCCTGCCTCCCCTTTTTCCCGACTATTTCTAAACCTGATATATAAAAACTAGAAAGAGTTTACTATGCCTAAAAATTACAGACACTTTTTGAAATTATCTCTCTCTACATTTGTGCATTTCCATTTTAGATGTAAACTTATTTTTTAAATCAAAACTTGAGTTTGACTTTTCCCTTTATCTCGTAAACTAAAAGATAAGGCAAATAGATCACAAAAAAATTAAAATTTTAGAGTTTATGTAGGCAAAAAAAAAAAAAAAAAACAGCAAATGTAATACAAGAAAATTTATTCACACACCACAAAGGAACACAAAAATTTTGATATCCAAGTATGGGAAATTCCACTAGTTCAACCCTAATAGCTTGAAATTTTATAAGAAAGAGATTCTTAATTGATGCTACACATGTTTTAAATATGCATATGCATGCTTGAAACATGTTAAAGATGCAAATGACCCATGGATCCAAACGTCAATAAATTCTCAAGTTTGGGTGCGATGGGATATTTACCCGAGTAATAGAAGCCATTATTTTGCCCATTTACAAAAAGCTTACCAAAGAATCATAGATGACTGTAAAGTGATTTATCGGTCAATCATGCGTAACGGGCTATATTTTTGTAAGAAGATGACTTGTGGATTGGGATTCAACACACAATTAAAAATTCTCTGGCCTCCCACTTTTCCTGACGATTGCATAATCTTATATATAAAAACTAGAAAGAGTTTACAATGCCTAAAAATTACTGAAACTTTTTGGAATTATCTCTCTCTACATTTGTGCATTTACATTTTAGACATATACTTTTTTCTGAAATAAAAACTTGAGTTTTCACTTTTTCCCTTTATCTCGTAAATAAAAATATAAGGCAAATAGAAAACACCCAAATGAAAAATTTTGAGTTTATGTATGCAAAAAATAAAGAGCAACAACAAATGTAATTATAAAAATTTTATTCACACCACAAATGAACACAAAAGTTTTGATTTCCAAGTTTGGGAAATTCCACTAGTTCAACCCTTATAGCTAGGAATTTTATAAGAAAGAGATTTCTAATTGATCTACACTTGTTTTAAATATGCATATGTATGTTTGAAACATGTTAAAGATGCAAATGGCCTATGGATCCAAACCTCTTCAAATTCTCAAGTTTGGGTAGGGTGGGATATTTACCCAAGTCATACAAGCCATTATTTTGCCCATTTAAAAAAAAAGTTCTCCTACCAATCGTAGATCACTGTAAAGTGATTTATCGGTCAATCATACGTAACGGGCTATATTTTTTTAAGAAAATGACTGATAGATTGGGAGTCAACACTCAGTTAAATATTCCCCCGCCTCCCCTCTTTCCCGTCGATTGGAAAACTTGATATGTAAAAACTAGAAAGAGTTTACAATCCCTAAAAATTACATACACTTTTTGGAATTATCTCTCTCTACATTTGTGAATTTCCATTTTAGATGTATTCTTTTTTCTTAAATCAAAACTTGAGTTTTTACTTTCCCCTTTATCTCGTAAAGAAAAAGATAAGGCAAATATATCACAAAAAAATGAAAATTTTAGAGTTTATGTATGCAAAAAATTTAGAACAACAAAAAATGTAAGTAAAGATTGTAAAACAGAGTAAGCTCAACCCAGGAACATCTTAACAGCAATCAAGAAGAAAGCCAACGCGGAACTTTATTTCAATACAAAGCTGATTTTGTCCTACCACATGCTCTTAGAAGAGCTTCAATGGTTTCTGGAGTTACAGAAAAGGAAACTAAAATAAAACGAACAGAGAAGATGTATATTTCTGGATGCGATTTGTTGCTAAAGAAAACCTCTATTTATAGGTGATTTGCAGCACTCAATCGAGGAAGACAGCCAGGAGATAGCTACGAAAATAAGAGAAAGGAAGTTTCCTTTCTATTCCATCACCAATGGTGGCCTCTGTTTGCTGCGATGGTCAGTATAGAGTGTGCCTCTGTTTTTCGCTGCTTCCATTAATTCCCGTTCACACTTGAGTCTTTTCATTTTCTATTCATACTTGGGTCTCCCATTCGAGACTAAGGGCCAGCCCCCTTGGACCCCCGTCGGGCTGACGCCCCAAACCCCGCCTTCATTTTATAGTTTCTTCAAAAATAACCATTGCGGTCACAATTTGACCTCATCAGCGTCTAAGCTAGAACTGCTAACTAATTTACTCACTATCGACAATGGCGCTCCTCATAATTGTGGGCCAGTGAATACATTACATTAGAAGTAACTCGTGAGAGGTGGGTATTGACACACTAACAAAGAAAATTTATTCACACATCACAAATGAACACAAAAGTTTTGATATCCAAGTTTGGGAAATTGCATTAGTTCAACCCCTAATAGCTTGAAATTTTATAAGAAAGAGATTTCTAATTGATCCTACACATGTTTTAATTATGCATATGCATGCTTGGAAAAATTTTAAGATCCATATGACCTATGGATCCCAACCTCATTAAATTCTCAAGTTTAGGTCATGTGGGATATTTACCCGAGTCATGCGTAAAGAGCTAGATATTTTTAAGAAAATAGCTTATGGATTGGGAGTCAACAATTAGTTAAAAATTCCCCCGTCTCTGCTTTCTCGACGATTGCAAAACCTTATATATAAAACATTTTAGAAGAATACTTTTTTCTTAAATCAAAACTTGAGTTTTCACTTTTCCCTTTATCTCGTAAACAAAAAGATAAGGCAAATAGATCACAACAAAATTAAAATTTTTGAGTTTATGTATGCAAACAATTAAGAGAAACAACAAATGAAAGTAAAAAGCATTTATTCACACACCACAAATCGACACAAAAGTTTTGATATCCAAGTTTTGGAAATTCCACTAGTTCAACCCTAATAGCATAGAATTTTATAAGAAAGAGATTTTTAATCGATCCTACACATGTTTTAAATATGCATATGCATGCTTGAAAGATGTTAAAGATACAAATAGCCTACGGATCCAAACCTCTTCCAATTCTCAAGTTTGGGTGTGGTGGGATATTTACCTGAGTCAAAAAGATATTATTTTGCCCATTTAGAAAAAAGTTGACCGACCAATCATAGATGACTATAAAGTGATTTATCTGTCAATCATGCGTAATGGGCTATATTTTTGTAAGAAATTGATTTATGGATTGGGAGTCAAGACTTAGTTAAATATTCCCCCGCCTCACACTTTTCCAGACGTTTGCAAATCCTCATTAATAAAAATTAGAAAGAGTTTACAATCCCTTAAAATTACATACACTTTTTGGAATTATCTCTCTCTACTTTTGTGCATTTCCATTTTAGATTTATACTTTTTTCTTAAATCAAAACTTGAGTTTTGACTTCTCCCGTTATCTCGTAAACTAAAAGATAAGGCAAATAGATCACAATAAAATTAAAATTTTAGTTTTTATGTATGCAAAAAAATTTAGAACAACAACAAATGTAAGTAAAGAAAATTTATTCACACACCATAAAGGAACACAAAAATTTTGATATCCAAGTTTTGGAAATTCCAGTAGTTCAAGCCTAATAGCTTGAAATTTTAAAAGAAAGAGATTTCTAATTGATCCAACACTTGTTTTAAATATGCATATGCATGCTTGAAACATGTTAAAGATGCAAATGACATATGGATCCAAATCTTATTAAATTATCAAGTTTGGTTGCGGTGGGATATTTACCCGAGTCAAACAAGACATTATTTTGCCCATTTAGAAAAAAGTAGACCTACCAATCATAAATGACTGTAAAGTGATTTATCGGTCAATCAAGCGCAATGGGCTATATTTTTTTAAGAAAATGATTGATGGATTTGGAGTCAAGACTCAGTTAAATATTTCCCCGCCTCACCCTTTTCCCCACGATTACAAAACCTAATATATAAAAACTGGAAAGAGATTACATTACCTAACAATCATAGACACTTTTTATAATTATCTCTCTCTACTTTTGTTCATTTCCATTTTAGATGTATACTTTTTTCTTAAATCAAAACTTGAGTTTTCACTTTTCCCTTTATCTCGTAAACAAAATGATAAGGCAAATAGATCACAACAAAATGAAAATTTTATAGTTCATGTATGCAAAACATTTAGAATAACAACAAATGTAAGTAAAGAAAATTTATTCACACACCAAAATGAACACAAAAGTTTTGATATACAAATTTTGGAAATTCCACTAGTTCAAGCCTAATAGCTTGGAATTTTATAAGAAAGAGATTTTTAATTGATCCTACACATGTTTTAAATATGGATATGCATGCTTAAAACATGTTAAAGATGCAAATGACCAATGGATCCAAACCTCATTAAATTCTAAAGTTTGGGTACGGTGGAATATTTACCCGAGTTAAATATCCCAATATTTTGCCTATATACAAAAAGTACACTTTACAATCATATATTTTGATTCATCAATCCCAGCACCCCATTGCATACTTCAGCCGACAGCTCGCCCTCCACCATCACAAATTGCCAGCCTACGAGCGAGAATTAATCGGGTTAGTGAAGGTCGTGCAGAACTGGAGACCTTATTTGTGGGGCCTTTTCTTTCTCATCCTCACTGATCACTCCAGTCTCAAGTTCTTGTTGGACCAGCGCATCTCCACACCACCTCAACAGCACTAGATCAGCAAGCTCATGGGCTTCAATTTTACCGTGGAACACAAACCGGGTCCCTTGAATCGAACAGCGGATGCTCTCTCCCGTTGGTCAGACGCAGTGATGCACCTCGCAACCATCAGTCACCCCACACCACTGCTACTAGAGGCTATACGTCCGGAGCACCAGTCCACAGCAGAATTACAGCAGTTGTCTCAGAAAATTACAGCAGGTCAGATGGTGCCTCACTGGACCACCTCATCCTATACAAACGGTCAATCTACCTCCTGCCTTCATCTTCCTTTGTATTGAAAATTTTATCTGCCTACAATGACAACACTTATGAGGGACTCCAGAAAACTTTACAGCGGGTACGCGGCGCTATTTATTGGGCTGGGTTGAGGTCTCACGTTGCTGAAAATGTTGTTGTATGCCTGATCTGCCAGCGCCACAAGGTCGATCATTTGGCTCCAGCTGGGGTGCTCCAGCCCTCGACCTTCTCACTCAGGTATGGTCCGACCTCTCCATGGATTTTATTTAAGGCCTTCCGAGAGCAGCGGGCAAATCCATCCTTTTGGTTGTGGTTGATTGCCTTTCCAAGTATGCACATTTCATGCCCATGGCCCACCTGTATACCGCAGCCACAGTCGCCCAAGTTTTCCATGTTTCCCTGCTCAAGCCTCTAAAGGGACCAGCACCTCAGTCCATCCCTGCTCTGCCACCGGTTGAAGAAGGTAAGGTCTCTCTCACTCTGGTCAACATTCTGCAGTCTAGGCAGCTCCAGGACAGCACCCAGATTTTTGGTTCAGTGGTCCCATACTGATCCGACCGAGGCCACTTGGAAAGACTTACAGGTGTTTCAGAAAGTGTACCCTTCATTTGAGCTTGAGGACAAGCTCTCTTTCAAAGGGGGGAGTGATGTTATAGACTCGATAGCCGAACGAGTCATTCAAAGATGATGCAGTTGAACGCAAATCACTCGTGTTTTGTGTTTGAATTATTTCAGCATTCTCAGCACTTATGTTGAAATATCTCAGCAATTATCTCAGCATTCTCAGAATTCTGAATGTGTAAGCCATAATGGCACTTTTGTAAATCTTATTTCAGCAGCTACTGAACTTATGTTGTATGATTCAGCCTTGAGCGTATAAGCCATATATTGGCAACGTTGTAAATATTTTGGGCCCTCAGCAAACAGCTTAAGAAGGGGCAGAATGATATGAAAAGGAAGGAAATTGAAATCAGAAACAGGACTCTGAAATAGGACAGGTTCTCCGAAGATGAACCAGGTTATGGTCTCCCTACGAGCCGTAGGTTACGGTCTCCCTCAGAGCCGGGTTATCCTCCATCTCCTCCCATCCATTCCGAACACTTCCCTTTTCTTATTTTCCTCACGTACTTGGCCCTAAATTCGAAATCATAGGAAGACCAGGACATGGACAGCACCCTGGTGCTGAACCTGTGCTAGGAGTAGAGCTCTCCTTCCGTCGGGTTACACGGTCCATGGTCAGAGACCATAACATTTTGACCATTTATAAAAAGATGACCTAACAACCATAGATGATTTTAAAGTGATTTATCGGTCAATCATGTGCAATGGGCTATATTTTTGTAAAAAAATGACTTATGAATTGGGAATCATGTTAAGCACCTAGCCATTACTACCCAAAGAACTGGCCTATTAGGGGCGGAAGACATGGGTACTTATCTCAGGACCATAACATCACACCCCACCTTCGTGAGCCGATGACCATGGCAGCCCACTCTAACGATGGCCTACTCTAGCGACGGCCCACTCTAGCGATGACTCACTCTAACGACACTGGCCGGACCCGGGTTAAGTTCCTACGGCCTACCAGTAATTTTAATCTAGCCTCTAGGTCACCCCCTCCGCTTAGGTTGCCCCCTCCGGGATTCAAACTCGTGACGTGGGAGCCTACACTGATACCAAATGTTAAGCACCTAGCCAATACTACCCAAAAGACCGGCCTGTTACAAACGGAAGACATAGGTACTTAACCCAAGACCATAACATACACTCAGTGAAAAATTCCCCCGCCTCCCCCTTTCCCCGACGAATGCAAAACCTAATATATAAAACTTAGAAAGAGTTTACAATCCCTAAAAATTACCGACACTTTTTGGAAGTATCTCTCTCTACATTTGTGCATTTCTATTTTAGATATATATTTTTTTCTTAAATCAAAACATGAGTTTTCACTTCACCCTTTATCTCGTATAAAAATAATAATAAGGCAAACCGATCACAACCAAATTAAAATTTTAGAGTTTACGTATGCAAAAAATTTAGAACAACAACAAATGTGAGCAAAGAAAATTTATTCACACACCAAAAATGTACACAAAAGTTTTGATATCCAAGTTTGGGAAATTCCACTAGTTCATACCTACTAGCTTGGAATTTTATAAGTAAGAGATTTCTAATTAATCCTACACATGTTTTAAATATGGATATGCATATTTGAAACTTGTTAAAGATGCAATTGACCTATGGATCCAAACCTCATTAAATTCTCAAGTTTGGGTGAGGTGAGATATTTACCCGAGTCAAACAAACCATAATTTTTCCCACTTACAAAAAAGCTTACCTAACAATCATAGATGATTGTCAAGTGATCAATCATGCATAACGGGCTATATTTTTGTCAGAAATGACTTATGGATTAGGAGTCAACACTCAGTTAAAAATTCTTTGCCCACCCCCTTTTTCCTACGTTTGTAAAATAAGATCAATAAAAACTAGAAAGTGTTTACAATCCTTACAAATTACAGATACTTTTTGGAGTTATCTCTCTCTACATTTGTGCATTTCCATTTTAGACGTATACTTTTTTCTTAAATCAGAACTTGAGTTTTCACTTTTCCCTTTATCTCGTAAACAAAAAGATAAGGCAAATAGATCACAACAAAAGGAAAATTTTATTGTTTTTGATTGCAAAAAATTTAGAGGAACAACAAATGTAAGTAAAGAAAATTTATTCACACACCACAAATGAACACAAAAGTTTTGATATCCAATTTTGGGAAATTCCACAAGTTCAACCCTAATAGCTTGGAATTTAATAAGAAAGGAATTTCTAATCGATCCTAAACATGTTTTAAATATGCATATGCATGCTTGAAACATGTTAAAGATGCAAATGGCCTATGGATCCAAACCTCTTTAAATTCTCAAGTTTGGATGCAGTGGGATATTTACCCAAGTCAAACAAGTCATTCTTTTGCCCATTTAGAAAACAACTGACCTAATAATCATAGATGACTATAAAGTGATTTATCGGTCAACCATGCATAACAGGCTATATTTTTGTAAAAAAATAACTTATGGATTGGTAGTCAACACACAGTAAAATATTCCCATGCCTTCCCCTTTTCCCGACGATTGCAAAACCTGATATATAAAAACTAGAAAGAGTTTACAATTCCTGAAAATTACCGACACTTTTTGGAATTATCTCTCTCAATATTTTTTCATTTCCATTTTAGATGTATACTTTTTTCTTAAATCAAAACTTGATTTTTCAATTTTCTCTTAATCTCGTAAACAAAAAGATAAAGCAAATAAATCACAACAAAATGAAAATTTTAGAGTTTATGAATGCAAAAATGTAGAACAACAACAAATGAAAGTAAAAAAAATTTATTCACACACTCAAATGAACACAAAAGTTTTGATATCCAAGTTTGAGAAATTCCACTAGTTCAACCCAAATAGCTTGAAATTTTATAACAAAGAGATTTCTAATTGATCCTACATACATTTTAAATGTGGATATGAATGCTTGAAACATGTTAAAGATGCAAATGACCTATGGATCCAAACCTAATTAAATTCTCAAGTTTGGGTGCAAAGGGATATTTAAACGAGTCAAACAAGCCATTATTTTGCACATTTACTATAAGCTCACCAAACAATCATTAATGATTGTAAAATAATTTATCGGTCAATCATATGTAGCGGGCTATATTTTTGTAAGAAAATGACTTATTGATTGGGAGTCAACACACAATTAAAAATTCTCTAGCCTCCCCCTTTTCCCAACGATTGCAAAACAAGATATATAAAAACTAGGAGTTTACAATCCATAAAAATTACAGACACTTTTTGGATCTATCTCTTTTTATATTTGTGCATTTCCATTTTAGTTTTATACTTTTTTCTTAAATCAAAACTTGATTTTTCACTTTTCCCTTTATCTCGAAAACAAATAGATAAGGCAAATAGATCATGACAAAATGAAAATTTTAGAGTTTATGTATGCTAAAAATTTAGAGCAACAATAATTGTAAGTAAAGAAAATCTATTCACACACCATAAATGAACTCAAAAGTTTTGATATCAAAGTTTGGGAACTTCCACTAGTTCAACCCTAATAGCTTGGAATTTTATAAGAAATAAATTTCTAATTGATCATACGTATGTTTTAAATATGCATATGCATGCTTGAAACACGTTAAAGATGCAAATGACCTATGGATCCAAACCTCTTTAAATTCTCAAATTTGGGTGTGATTGGATATTTACCCGAGTCAAACAAGTCATTATTTTGCCCATTTAGAAAAAAGCTGACCTAACAATCATAGATAGTTGTAAATTGATTTATCAGTCAATCATGCATAACAGACTATATTTTTGGAAGAAAATGACTTATGGATTAGGAGTCAACACACAGTTAAAAATTCTCCGGCCTCCCCCATTTCTCGACGATTGAAAAACCTGATATATAAAAGTTAGAAAAGGTTTACAATCCCAAAAAATTAGAGACACTTTTAGGAATTATCTCTCTCTACATTTGAGCATTTCCATTTTAGACATATACTTTTTTCTTAAATCAAAACTTGAGTTTTCACTTTTCCCTTTATTTCTTAAATGAAAAGATAACGAAAATAGATCACAAAAAAATTAAAATTTTAGAGTTCATGTATGCAAAAAATTTAGAACAACTACAATTTTAATTAAAGAAAATTTATTTACTCACCACAAATGAACACAAAAGTTTTGATATCCAAGTTTTGGAAATTCCACTAGTTCAACCCTAATAGCTTGGAATTTTATAAGAAAGATATTTCTAATTGATCCTACACATGTTTTAAATATGCATATGCATTCTTGAAACGTGTTGAAGATGCAAATGACCTATGGATCCAGACCTAACTAAATTCTCAAGTTTGGGTGCGGTGGGATATTTACCTGAGTCAAACAAGCCATTCTTTCGTCCGTTTAGAATAAAAACTAACCAAACAATCATAGATGACAGTAAAGTAATTTATCGGTCAATCATACATAACGACCTATATTTTTTTAAGAAAGTGATTTATGGATTGGTAGTCAACACTCAGTAAAATATTCCCCTGCCTCCCTATTTTCCCAACGATTGCAAAACCTGATATATAAAAACTAGAAAGAGTTTACAATCCCTAAAAATTATAGACACTTTTTGGAATTATCTTTCTCTACATTTGTGCATTTCCATTTTAGATGTATACTTTTTTCTTAAATCAAAATTTGATTTTTCACTTTTCTGTTTATCTCGTAAACAAAAAGATAAGGCAAATATGTCACAACAAAATGAAAATTTTAGAGTTTATGAATGCAAAAAATGTAGAACAACAATTAATGAAAGTAAAGAAAATTTATTCACACACCTCAAATGAACACAAAAGTTTTGATATCCTAGTTTGGGAAATTCAACTAGTTCAACCCTTATAGCTTGAAATTTTATAACAAGGAGATTTCTCATCGATCCTACACACATTTTAAATAAGGATATAAATTCTTGAAACATGTTAAAGATGCAAATGACTTATGGATCCAAACCTCATTAAATTCTCAAGTTTGGGTGCAAAGGGATATTTATACGAGTCAAACAAGCCATTATTTTTCCCATTTACTAAAATCTCACCTAACAATCATAAATGATTGTAAAGTGATTTATTGATCAATCATGCATAACAGGCTATATTTTTGTAAGAAAATGACTTATGGATTGGGAGTCAACACAAGTTAAAAATTCTCTGGCCACCCCCTTTTCCCTACGATTGCAAAACAAGATATATAAAAAATCGAAAGAGTTTACAATCCCTTAAAATTACAAACACTCTTTGGATCTATCTCTCTCTACATTTGTGCATTGCCATTTTAGATGTATACTTTTTTCTTAAATCAAAACTTGATTTTTCATTTTTCCCTTTATCTCATAAACAACAAGATAAGGCAAATACATCACAACAAAATGAAAATTTTAGTGTTTTTGTTTGCTAAAAATTTAGAGGAACAACAAATGTAAGTAAAGAAAATTTATTCACACACCACAAATGAACACAAAAGTTTTGATATCCAAGTTTTGGAAATTCCACTAGTTCACCCTAATAGCTTGCAATTTTACAAGAAAGATATTTCTAATTGATCCTACACATGTTTTAAATATGCATATGCATGCTTGAAACATGTTAAAGATGCAAATGACCTATGGATCCAAACCTCATTAAATTCTCAAGTTTGGTTGCAGTGGGATATTTACCCGAGTCAAACAAGCAATTATTTTTCCCATTTAGAAAAAAACTGACCTAACAATCATATATGACTGTAAAGTGATTTATCGGTCAATCATACGTAACGGGCTATACTTTTGTAAGAAAATGAGTTATGGATTTGTAGTCAACACTCTGTAAAATATTCCCCTGCCTCCCCCTTTTCTCGACGATTGCAAAACCTGATATATGAAAACTAAAAAGAGTTTACAATCCCTAAAATTACAAACACTTTTTGGAATTATCTCTCTCTACATTTGTGCATTTCCATTTTAGATGCATACTTTTTTCTTAAATCAAAATTTGAGTTTTCACTTTTCTCTTCATCTCGTAAACAAAAAGATAAGGCAAATATATCACAACAAAATGAAAATTTTAGAGTTTATGAGTGCAAAAAATGTAGAACAACAACAAATGCAAGTAAAGAAAATTTATTCACACACCTCAAATGAACACAAAAGTTTTGATATCCAAGTTTGGGAAATTCCACTAGTTCAACCTTTATAGCTTGAAGTTTTAGAACAAAGAGATTTCTCATTGATCCTACACACGTTTTAAATATGGATATGACTGCTTGAAACATGTTAAAGATGCAAATGACCTATGGATCCAAACCTCATTAAATTCTCAAGTTTGGGAGCAGGAAGATATTTACACGAGTAAAACAAGCCATTATTTTGCACATTTACTAAAAGCTCACCAAACAATCATAGATGATTGTAAAGTGATTTATCGATCAATCATGCGTAATGGACTATATTTTTGTAAGAAAATGACTTATGGATTGGGAGTCAACATTCAGTTAAATATTCCCCCGCCTCCCTCTTTTCCCGACGATTGTAAAACCTAAAATATAAAAACTAGAAAAATTTTACTATCCCAAAAAATTACCGACACTTTTTGGAATTATCTCTCTCTACATTTGTGCATTTCCATTTTAGATGTTTACTTTCTTTATTAAATCAAAACTTATGTTTTCACTTTTCCCTTTATCACGTAAACAATAAGAAAAGCAAATAGATCACAATAAAATGAAAATTTTAGAGTTTATTTATGCAAAAAATTTAGAACAACAAAAAATGAAAGTAAGGAAAATTTATTCACACTCCACAAATAAACACAAAAGTTTTTACATCCAAGTTTTGAAAATTCCACTAGTTTAGGCCTAATAGCTTGAAATTTTATTAGAAATAGATTTTTAATTGATCATACACATGTTTTAACTATGGATATGAATGATAGAAACATGTTAAAGATGCAAATGAGCAAAGGATCCAAACCTCATTAAATTTTCAAGTTTGGGTGCGGCCCATATTTACCCTAGTCAAACAAGCCATTATTTTGCCAATTTACAAAAAGCTCACCTAACAATCATAGATGATTGTAATGAGATTTATCGATCAATTATGCATAACGGGCTTTATTTTTGTAAGAAAATGACTTTTGGATTGGGAGTCAACTTAGTTAAAAATTCCTCCGCCTCCGCCTTTTGCCGACGATTGCAAAACCTGATATATAAAAACTAGAAAGAGTTTACAATCTGTAAAAATAACATACACATTTTTGAATTATCTCTCTCTACATTTGTGCATTTCCATTTTAGATTTATATTTTTTCTTAAATTAAAACTAAAGTTTTCACGTTTCCCTTTATTTCGTAAATAATAAGAAAAGAGTAATAGATCACAAAAAATTGAAAATTTTAGAGTTTGTGTATGCAAAAAATTTAGAACAACAACATATGTAATTAAAGAAAATTTATTCACACACCACAAATGAACACAAAAATTTTGATATCCACTAATTCAACCCTAATAGCTTGGAATTTTAAAAGAAAGAGATTTCTAATTGTTTTAAATATGCATGTGCATGCTTGAAATATGTTAAAGATTCAAATGACCTATGGATCCTAACCTCATTAAATTCTCAAGATTGGGTGCGGTGGGATATTTACTCGAGTCAAACAAGCCATATTTTTGCCCATTTACAAAAAAGCTTACCTAACAATCATAGATGATTGTAAAGCTTACCTATATTTTTGTAAGAAAATGTCTTATGGATTTGGAGTCAACACACAGTTAAAAATTATTTGGCCTCCCCCTTTTTCCGATGATTGCAAAACCAGATATATAAAAACTAGAAAGAATTTACAATCCCTAAAAATTACAAATACTTTTTGGAATTATCTCTCTCTACATTTGTGCATTTCCATTATAGATGTATATTTTTTTATTAAATCAAAACTTGAGTTTTAACTTTTTCCTTTATCTCGTAAACTAAAAGATAAGGCAAATAGATCACAACAAAATGAAAATTTTAGAGTTTATATATGCAAAAAATTTAGAGCAACAACTAATGTAAGTAAAGAAAATTTATTCACACACCACAAATGAACACAAAAGTTTTTTATATCCAAGGTTGGGAAATTCGACTAGGTCAACCCTAATAGCTTGGAATTTTAGAAGAAAGAGATATCTAATTGATCCCTCACATGCTTTAAATATGCATATGCATGCTTGAAACATGTTAAAGATGCAAATGACCTACGGATCCAAACCTCATTAAATTCTCAAGTTTGGGAACAGTGGGATATTTACCCGAGTCAAACAAGGCGTTATTTTTCCCATTTACAAAAAGCTTACCTAACAATCGTAGATGATTCTAAAGTGATTTATCAGTCAATCATGCGTAACGGGCTATATTTTTATAAGAAAATGACTTATGGATTGGGAGTCAACACAGTTAAAAATTCTCTGGCCTCCCCCTTTTCCGAATCATTGCAAAACCTTATACATAAAAACTAGAATAATTTACAATCCCTAAAAATTACAGACACTTTTACAATTATCTCTCTCTACATTTGGGCATTTCCATTTTAGACGTACACTTTTTTCTTAAATCAAAACTTGAGTTTTCACTTTTCTCTTTATCTCGTAAATAAAAGATAAGGCAAATAGATCACAACAAAATGAAAATTTTAGAGTTTATGTATGCAAAAAATTTAGAGCAACAACAAACGTAAGTAAAGAAAATTTATTCACACACCACAAATGAACACAAAAGTTTTGATATCCAAGTTTGGAAAATTCCACTAGTTCAACTCTAATAGCTTGGAATTTTATAAGAAAGATATTTCTAATTGATCCTACAAATGTTTTAAATATGCATATGCATGCTTGAAACATGTTAAAGATGCAAATGGCCTATGGATCCAAACATCTTAAATTCTCAAGTTTGGGTGCGGTGGGATATTTACCCGAGTCAATCAAGCCATTATTTAGGCCATTTAGAAAAAAGCTGACCTAACAATCATAGATGACTATGGAGTGATTTATCGGTCAATCATGTGTAATGGTATATATTTTTGTAGAAAATGACTTATGGTTTGGGAGTCAACACTCTGTTAAATATTCCCCCGCCTCCCAATTTTCCCAACAATTTCATAACCTTTTAGAAAAAAACTGCAAAGAGTTTACAATCCCTAAAAATTACATACACTTTTGTAATTATATCTCTCTACATTTGTGCATTTCCATTTTAACTGTACACTTTTTTCTTAAAAAAAAACTTGGGTTTTCACTTTTCCCTCTATCTCGTAAACAAAAAGTTAAGGCAAATATATCACAACAAAATGAAAATTTTAGAGTTTATGAATGCTAAAAGTGTAGAACAACAACAAATGAAAGCAAAGAAAAATTATTCAAACACCACAAATGAACACAATAGTTTTGATATCCAAGTTTTGGAAATTCCACTAGTTCAACCCTAATAGCTTGAAATTTTATAAGAAAGAGATTTCTTATTGATCCTACACATGTTTTAAATATGGATATGAATGCTTGAAACATGTTAAAGATGCAAATGACCTATGGATCCAAACCTACGTAAATTCTAAAGTTTGGGTACGGTGGGATACTTACCCGAGTCAAACAAGCCATTATTTTTCAAATTTACAGAAAGCTCACCTAACAATCTTAGATGATTGTAAAGTGATTTATAGGTCAATCATGCGTAATGGGCTATACTTTTGTAAGAAAATGACTTATGGATTGGGAGTCAACACTTAGTTAAAAATTCCCCTGCCTCTGCATTTCCCAACGATTGCAAAACCTGATATATAAAAACTAGAAAGAGTTTACAATCCCTAAAAATTACAGACCCTTTTTTGAATTATCTCTCTCTACACATGTGCATTTCCATTTTAGATGTATACTTTTTTCTTAAATCAAAAATTGAGTTTTCTCTTTTTCCTTTATCTCGTAAAAAAAAAGATAAGGCAAATAGATCACCACAAAATGAAAATTTTAGAGTTTATGTATGAAAACAATCTAGAACAATAAAAAATGTAATTAAAGAAAATTTATTCACTCACCGCAAATGAACACAAATTTTTTTATATCCAAGTTTGGGAAATTCAACTAGTTCAACCCCAATAGCTTTGAATTTTATAAGAAAAAAATTTCTAATGGATCCTACGCATGTTTTAAATATGGATATGCATGATTGAAACATGTTAAAGATTAAAATGACCTATAGATCCAAACCTCATTAAATTCTCATGTTTGTGTGTGGTGGGATATTTACTCGAGTCAAATAAGCCATTATTTTGCCCATTTAGAAAAAAGATGACCTAACAATCATAGATGAATTTAAATTGATTTATCTGTCCGTCATGCGAAACGGGCAATATTTTTGTAATAAAATGACTTATGGATTGGGAGTCAACACACAGTTAAAACTTCTCTGGCCTCCTTGTTTTCCCTACGATTGCATAAGAAGATATATAAAAACTAGAAAGTGTTTACAATACCTAAAAATTACAGACACTTTTTGAATCTATCAATCTCTACATTTGTGCATTTCCATTTTAGTCGTATACTTTTTTCTTAAATCAAAACTTGAGTTTTTACTTCTCCCTTTATCTCGTAAACAAAAAGATAAGGCAAATAGATCACAAAAAAATAAAAATTTTAGAGTTTGTGTATGCTAAAATTTTAGAACAACAACAAATGTAAGTAAAGAAAATTTATTCACACACGACAAATGAACACAAAATTTTTGATATCCAAGTTTGGGAAATTCCACTAGTTCAATCCAATCACTTGGAATTTTATTAGAAAGAAATTTCTAATTGATCCTACACATGTTTTTAATATGCATACCCATTCTTGAAACACGTTAAAAATACAAATGGCCTATTGATCCAAACCGCTTTAAATTCTCAAGTTTGGGTGTGGTGGGATATTTACCCGAGTCAAACAAGCCATTATTTTGCCCATTTAGAAAAAAGCTGACCTAACAACCATAGATGACTGTCAAGTGATTTATCGGTCAATCATGCGTAACAGACTATATTTTTTTAAGAAAATGACTTATGGATTGGGAGTCAACACTTAGTTAAATATTCCCCCACCTCCCCCTTTTCCCGACAATTGAAAAACCTAATATATAAAAACTAGAAAAAGTTTACTATCCCTAAAAATTATCGAAACTTTTTGGAATTATCTCTCTCTACATTTGTGCATTTCTATTTTAGATGTATACTTTTTTCTTAAATGAAAACTTGAGTTTTCACTTTTCCCTTTGTCTCGTAAACAAAAAGATAAGGCAAATACATCACAACAAAATTAAAATTTTAGAGTTTATGTCTGCAAAAAATTTAGAACAACAACAAATGTAAGAAAATAAAATTTATTCACACTCCAAAAATGAACACAAAAGTTTTGATATCCAAGTTTGGAAAATGCCGCTAGTTCAACCGTAATAGCTTGGAATTTTATAAGAAAGAGATTTCTAATTGACTGTACACATGTTTTAAATATGGATATGCATGCTTGAAACATGTTAAAGATGCAAATAACCTATGGATCCAAACTTCATTAAATTCTCATGTTTTGGTGTGGTGGGATATTTACCCGAGTCAAACAAACCATTATTTTTCCCATTTACAAAAAAGCTGGCCTAAAAATCATAGATGATTCTAAAGGGATTTATTGGTCAATCATACATAACGGGCTATATTTTTGTAAGAAAATGACTTATGGATTGGGAGTCAACACACAGTTAAAAATTCTCTGTCCTCCCCATTTTTCCAACGATTGCAAAACTTGATATATAAAAACTAGAAAGTGTTTACGATCCCTAAAAATTACAGACACTTTTTGGAATTGTCTCTCTTCATTTGTGCATTTCTATTTTAGACGTATAATTTTTTCTTAAATAGAAACATGGATTTTCACTTTTCCCTTTATCTCGTAAACAAAAAGATAAGGCAAATAGATCACAACAAAATTAAAATTTAAGAGTTTATGTATGCAAAAACTTTAGAACAAGAACAAATGTAAGTAAAGAAAATTTATTCACACACCACAAATGAACATAAATTTTTTGATATCCAAGTTTGTGAAATTCCACTAGTTGAACCCTAATCGCTTGGAGGTTTATAAAAAAGAGATTTCCAATTTATCCTACACATGTTTTAAATATGCATTTGCATGCTTGAAACATGTTAAAGATCCAATTGACCTAGGGATCCAAACCTCATTAAATTCTCAAGTTTAGGTGCGGTGGGATATTTACCCAAGTCAAACTAGCCATTATTTTGCCCTTTTACAAAAAAGCTGACCTAACAATCATAGATGATTTTAAAGTGATTTATAGGACAATCATGTGTAACGGGCTATATTCCTATAAAAATGACTTATGGATTGGGTGTCAATACTCAGTTAAATATTCCCCCTCCTCCCCCTTTTCCCGACGATTGCAAAACCTGATATATAAAAACTAGAAAGAGTTTACAATCCCTAAAAACTACAAAAACTTTTTGGAATTATCTCTCTCTACATTTTTGCATTCCATTTTAGATGTATAATTTTTTCTTAAATTAAAACTTGAGTTTTCACTTTTCCCTTTATCTCGTAAACAAAAAGATAAGGAAAATAGATCACAATAAAATGAAAATTTTAGAGTTTATGTATGCAAAATATTTAGAACAACAATAAACGTAAGGAAAGAAAATTTATTCACACACCACAAATGAACACAAAAGTTTGGATATCCAAGTTTTGGAAATTCCACTAGTTCAAACCTAATAGCTTGAAATTTTATAAGAAAGAGATTTCTAACTGATCCTACACATGTTTTAAATATTGATATGCTTGTTTGAAACATATTAAAGATGCAAATGACCTATGGATTCAAACCTCATTAAATTCTCAAGTTTTGGTGCGGTGGGTTATTTACCCTACTCGAACAAGCCATTACTTTGCCCACTTACAAAACGATCCTAAAAATCATAAATTATTATAAAGTGATTTATCAGTGAATCATGCATAATAGGCTATATTTTTGTAAGAAAATGACTTATGGATTCGGATTCAACACTCAGTTAAAATTCCCCTGCCTTTGCCTTTCCTTACAATTGCAAAACTTAATATATAAAAATTAGAAAGAGTTCACAATCCCTAAAAATTACAGACATTTTTATGAATTATGTCTCTCTAAATTTGTGCATTTCCATTTTAGACTTATACTTTTTTCTTAAATCAAAACTTGAATTTTCACTTTTCCCTTTATCTTGTAAACAAAATGATAAGGTAAATAGATCACAACAAAATTAAAATTTAGAGTATATGTATGCAAAAAATTTAGAACAACAAGAAATGAAAGTAAAGAAAATTTATTCACACACCACAAATAAACACAAAAATTTTGACATCCAAGTTTGGGAAATTGAACTAGTTGAACCCTAATAGCTTGGAATTTTAAAAGAAATATATTTCTAATTGATCCTACATATGTTTTAAATATGCATATGCATGCTTGAAACATGTTAAAGATGAAAATGACCTATGGATCCAAACCTCATTAAATTCTCTAGTTTGGGTGCGGTGTGATATTACCCGAGTCAAACAAGCCATTATTTTTTCGATTTAGGAAAATGCTGACCTAATAATCATAGATGATTGTAAAGTGATTTATAGGTAAATCATGCAAAACGGACTATATTTGTATAAGAAAATGACTTATGGTTGGGAGAAGACACTTAGTTAAATATTCCCCCTCCTCCTTTTCCCAACGATTGCAAACCCTGATATATAAAAACTAGACAGAGTTTACAATCCCTAAAAATTACAGACACTTTTTGGAATTATCTCTCCCTACATTTGTGCATTTCTATTGTATATGTGTACTTTTTCTTAAATCAAAACTTGATTTTTCACTTTTCCCTTTATCTCGTAAACAAAAAGATAAGGCAAATAGATCACAACAAAATGAAAATTTTAGAGTTTATGTTTGCAAAAAATTTAGATCAACAACAATTGTAAGTAAAGAAAATTTATTCACACACCAAAAATGAACACAAAAATTTTGATATCCAAGTTTGGGAAATTCCACTAGTTCAACCCTTTTAGCTTGAAATTTTATAAGAAAGAGATTTCTAATTGATCCTAGACATGTTTTAAATATGGATGTCCATGCTTGAAACATGTTAAAGATGTGAATAACCTATGGATCCAAACCTCATAAAATTCTCAAGTTTGGGTGCGGTGGGATATTTACCTGAGTCAAATAAGCCTTATTTTGCGCATTTACAAAAATCTCACCTAACAATCATAGATGATTGTAATGATTTATCGGTCAATCATGCGTAACGGGCTATATTTTTGTAAGAAAATGACTTATGGATTGGGAGTCAACACATAGTTAAAAATTGCCGCCTCCCCCTTTTCCTGACAATTGCAAAACCTGATATATAAAAACTAGAAAGAGTTTACAATCCCTTAAAATTACCGATACTTTTTGGAATGAACTCACTTTACATTTGTGCATTTTCATTTTAGATGTATACTTTTTTCTTAAATCAAAATATGAGTTTTCACTTTCACCTTTATCTCATAAACAAAAAGATAAGGCAAATAGATCACAACAAAATTAAAATTTTAGAGTTTATGTATGCAAAAAATTTAGAACAACAACAAATGTAGGTAAAGAAAATTTATTCACACGCGAAAAATGAACACAAAAGTTTTGATATCCAAGTTTGGGAAATTCCGCTAGTTCAACCGTAAAAGCTTGGAATTTTATATGAAAGAGATTTCTAATTGATTCTACACATGTTTTAAATATGGATATGCATGCTTGAAACTTGTTAAAGATGCAAATGACCTATGGATCCAAACCACATTAAATTCTCAAGTTTGGGTATGGTAGGATATTTACCCTAATCAAACGAGCCATTGTTTTGCCCATTTTCAAAAAAGCTTACCTAACAATCATAGATGATTGTAAAGTGATTTCTCGGTCAATAATGTATAATGGGCAATATTTTTGTAAGAAAATGACTGATGGATTGGGAATCAACACAGAGTTAAAATTCTCCGGCCTCTCCGTTTTCACCACGATTACAAAACTTGATATATAAAAACTAGAAAGAGTTTACAATGATTAAAAATTACAGAGACTTTTTGGAATTATCTCTCTTTACATTTTTGCATTTCCATTTGAGACGTATACTTTTTTTTAAATCAAAACTTGGGTTTTTACATTTCCCACTATCTCATAAAAAAAAAAAGATAAGGCAAATAGATCACAACAAAATTAAAATTTTAGAGTTTATGTATGCAAAAAAATTAGAACAACAACAAATGTAAGTAAAGAAAATTTATGCACACACCAAAAATGAACACAAAACTTTTAATATCCAAGTTTGTGAAATTCCACAAGTTCAACCCTAATCGCCTAGAATTTTATAAGAAAGAGATTTCTAATTGATCCTACACATGTTTTCAATATGCATATGCATGAAATATGTTAAAGATGCAAATGACCTAAGGATCCAAACCTCATTAAATTATCAAGTTTGGGTGCGGTGGGATATTTATCTGAGTTAAACAAGCCATTATTTTACCCATTTACAAAAAATCTGACTTAGCAATCATAGATGATTTTAAAGTGAATTATAGGTCAATCATGCGTTACGGGCTATATTTTTGTAAGAAAGTGACTTATGGATTTGCAGTCAATACTCGTTTAAATATTCCCCTACCTCCCCCTTTTCCCAACGATTGCAAAACCTGATATATAAAACAAGAAAGAGTTTAGAATACCTAAAAACTATAAACAATTTTTGGAATTATCTCTCTCTACATTTTTTCATTTCCATTTTAGATGTATACTTTCTTCTTAAATCAAAACTTGAGTTTTGACTTTTCCATTTATCTCGTAAACAAAAAGATAAGGCAAATAGATCACAACAAAATAAAAAATTTAGAGTTTATGTATGCAAAAAATTTAGAACAACAACAAATGTAAGTAAAAAAATTTATTCACACACCACAAATGAACACAAAAGTTTTAATATCCAAGTTTGGGAAATTCTTCTAGTACAGACCTAATAGCTTGAAATTTTATAATAAAGAGATTTTAAATTGATCTTACACATGTTTTAAATGTGGATATGCATGCTTGAAACATGTTAAAGATACAAATGACCTATGGATCCAAACCTCATTAAATTCTCAAGTTTGGGTGCGGTGGGATATTTACCCTAGTCAAACAAGCATTATTTTGCCCATTTACAAAGAGCTCACCTAAAAGTCATAGATAATTGTAAAGTAATTTATCGGTCAATCATGCGTAACATGTTTTATTTTTGTAAGAAAATGACTTTTGGATTTGGAGTCAACACTCACGTCAAAATTCCCCCGCCTTCGCATTTACCGACGATTGCAAAACCTAATGTATAAAAACTAGAAAGAGTTTACAATCCCTAAAAATTATAGAAACTTTTGGGAATAATCTCTCTCTAAATTTATGCATTTTGATGTATACTTGTTTTTTTAAATATAAACTTGAGTTCTCACTTTTTCCTTTCTCTCGTAAAAAAAAAAAAGATATGCCAAAAATTTACAACAACAACAAATGTAAGAAAAGAAAATTTATTCACACACCACAAATGAACACAAAAATTTTGATGTCCAAGTTTGGGAAATTCCTCTATTTCAACACTAATACCTTTGAATTTTTTAAGAAAGCGATTTCTAATTGATCCTACACATGCTTGAAATATGCATATACATGCTTGAAACATGTTAAACATGCAAATGACCTATGGATCCAAACCTCATTAAATTCTCAAGTTTGGGTGTTGTGGGATATTTACCTGAGTCAAACAAGTCATTATTTTGCCCATTTAAAAAAAATTACCTAACAATCATAGATGATTGTAAAGTGATTTAGCGGTCAATTATACGTAACAGGCTATATTTTTGTAAGAAAATGACTTATGGATTGGGAGTCTACACTCAGTTAAAAATTCCCCCGCCTCCGCCTTTCCCAACGATTGCAAAACCTCATATATAAAAACTAGAAATAGTTTACAATCTCTAAAAATTACCGACACTTTTTGGAATTATCTCTCTCTTCATTTGTGCATTTCTAATTTAGATGTATACTTTTTTCTTAAATGAAAACTTGTGTTTTTACTTTTCCCTTTATCTCGTAAACAAAAAGATAAGGCAAATAGATTACAACAAAATGAAAATTTTTGGGATTACTTATTCAAAAAATTTAGAACAACAATAAATGTAAGTAAAGAAAATTTATTCACACACATTAAATGAACACAAAAGTTTAAATATCCAAGTTTGGGAAATTCTACTAGTTCAACCCTAATAGCTTTGAATTTTATAAGAAAGAGATTTCTAATTGATCCTACACATGTTATAAATATGGATATGCCTGCTTGAAACATGTTAAAGAGGCAAATGACCTATGGATCCAAACCTTATTAAATTGTCAAGTTTGGGTGTGGTCGGATATTTACCCGAGTCAAACAAGCCCTAAATTTTCTCATTTAAAAAAATTTGGCCTAACAATCATAGATGATTTTAAAGTGATTTATCGGTCAATTATGTGTAAGAGGCTATATTTTTGTAACAAAATAACTTACGGATTTGGAGTCAACACACAGTTAAAAATACTCTAGCCTCCCCCTTTTCCTGACGATTGCTAAACCTGATATATAAAAACTAGGAGTTAATAGTCCAAAAAAGTTATAGACACTTTTTAGAATTATCTCTCTCTACCTTTTTACATTTCCCTTTTAGACGTATACTTTTTTCTTAAATCAAAACTTGAGTTTTCACTTTTCCCTTTATCTCGTAAATAAAAAGAAAAGGTAAATAGATCACAACAAAATTAAAATTTTCTAGTTTATGTATGAAAAAAATTTAGTGCAACAAGAAATGTGAGTAAAGAAAATTTATTCGCACACCATAAATGAACACAAAAGTTTTGATATCCAAGAATGGAAAATTCTACTAGTTCAACTCTAATAGCTTGGAATTTTATATGAAAGAGATTTCTAATTGATCCTACACATGTTTCAAATATGTATATGCATGCTCGAAACAAGTTAAAGAAGCAAATGAGCTATGGATTTAAACTTCATTAAAGTCTCAAGTTTGGGAGCGGTGGGATATTTACCCGAGTCAAACAAGCCATTATTTTGCTTGTTTAGAAAAAAGCTGACCTAACAATCATATATGACACTAAAGTGATTTATAAGTCAATCATGTGTAACGGGCTGTATTTTTTTAAGAAAATGACTTATGGATTGGGACTCAACACTCAGTTAAATATTCCCCTGCCACCTGCTTTTCTCGACGATTGCAAAACCTGATATATAAAAACTAGAAAGAGTTTACAATCCCTAAAACTTGTAAATACTTTTTGAAATTATCTCTCTCTACATTTGTGCATTTCCATTTTAGACGTATACTTTTTCCTTAATTATCCACTTGAGTTTTTACTTTACCCTTTATCTCGTAAACAAAAAGATAAGGCAAGTAGATCAAAAAATTATGAAAATTTTAGAGTTATGTTTGCAAAAAATTTAGAACAACTACAAATGTTAGTAAAAAAAATTATTCACATACCACAAATGAACACAAAAGTTTTGATATCAAAGTTTGGGAAATTCCACTAGTTCAAATCTAATAGTTTGAAATTTTATAAGAAAGAGATTTCTAATTGATCCTACACAAGTTTTAATTATGGATATGAATGCTTGAAATATGTTAAAGAAGCAAATGACCTATGGATCCAAACCTCACAAAATTCTCATGTTTGGCTGCGGTGGGATATTACGTATGATTGATCGATAAATAACTTTACAATCATCTATGATTGTTAGGTCAGTTTTTTTGTAAATGGGCAAAATAATGGGTTGTTTGGCTAGGGTAAATATCCCACCGCACCCAAACTTGAGAATTTAATGAGATTTTGATCTTTAGGTCATCTGCATCTTTAACATGTTTTAATCATGCATATCCACATTTAAAACATGTGTAGGATCAATTAGAAATTTCTTTCATATAAAATTCCAAGCTACCAGGGTTGAACTAGTGGAATTTCCCAAACTTGGATATCAAAACTTTTGTGTCCATTTGTGGTGTGTGAGTAAATTTGCTTTGCTTACATTTTTTTTTGTTCTAAATTTTTAGCATACATAAACTCTAAAATTTTCATTTTGTTGTGATCTTTGTGCCTTATCTTTTTTGTTTACGAGAGATAAAGGGAAAAGTGAAAACTCAAGTTTTGAATTAAGGAAAAAGTATACATCTAAAATAGAAATGCACAAATGTGGAGAGAGATAATTCCAAAAAGTGTCTGTAACTTTTAGGGATTGTAAACTCATTCTAGTTTTTATATATCAGGTTTTGCAATCATTGGGAGAAGGGGGAGGCGGGGGAATTTTTAGTTGAGTGTTGACCCACAATCCATACGTCATTACTTACAAAACATATTGCCCGTTACGCATGATTGATCGATAAATCACTTTACAATCATCTATGATTGTTAGGTCAACTTTTTTGTAAATGGGAAAAATAATGGCTTGTTTGGCTCGGGTAAATATCCTACCACTCCCAAACTTGAGCATTTAATGAGGTATGGATCCATAGGACATCTGCATCTTTAACATGTTTCAAGCATGCATATCCACATTTAAAACATGTGTAGGATCAATTCAAAATCTCTCTCTTATAAAATTCCAAGCTATCATGATTGAACTAGTGGAATTTCAAAACTCGGATATCAAAACTATTGTGTTCATTTGCGGTGTGTGAATAAATTTTGTTTGCTTACCTTTGTTGTTGTTCTAAATTTTTTGTATACATAAACTCTAAAATTTTCATTTTGTAGTGACCTTTTTGCCTTATCTTTTTTGTTTACGAGAGATAAAGGGAAAAATAAAAACTAAAGTTTTGATTTAAAGAAAAATTTTACATCTAAAATGGAAATACACAAATGTGGAGAGAGATAATTCCAAAAAGTGACCATAACTTATTGGGATTGTAAATTCCTTCTACTTTTTATATATCCGGTTTTGCAATCGTCGGGAAAAGGGGGAGGCAGGGGAATTTTTAGCTAAGTGTTGACTCCCAATCCATAAGTCATTTCTTAAAAAAATTCTAACCCATTACGCAAGATTGACCAGTAAATCACTTTACAATCATCAATGATTTAGTTCAGCGTTTTTGTAAGTGGGCAAAATAATAGCTTATTTGGCACGAGGAAATATCCCACCACACTCAAACTTGAGAATTTAATGAGGTTTGGATCCATAGGTCATCTGCATATTTAACATGTTTCTAGCATGCATATCCACATTTAAAACATGTGTAGGATCAGTTAGAAATCTATTTCTTATAAAATTCCAAGCTATCAGGGTTAAACAAGTGGGATTATCCAAACTTGGATATCAAAACTTTCATGTTCATTTGTGGTGTGTGAATAAATTTTCTTTGCTTAATTTTGTTGTTGTTCTAAATTTTTTGCATACATAAACTCTAAAATTTTCATTTTGTTCTGATCAGTTTGCCTTATCTTTTTTGTTTACGAGAGATAAAGCGAAAAGTGAAAACTCAAGTTTTGATTTAAGGAAAAAGTATACATCTAAAATGGAAATGCACAAATTTAGAGAGAGATAATTCCAAAAAATTTATGTAAGTTTTAGGGATTGTAAGCTCTTTCTAGTTTTTATATATCGGGTTTTGAAATCGTCGGGAAAAGGTGGTGGCGAGGGAATTTTTAGCTGAGTGTTGACTCCCAATCCATAAGTCATTTCTTACAAAAAAAAAAATATAACATGTTACACATGATTGACCCATAAATCACTTTACAATCATCTATGATTGTTAGGTCAGTTTTTTTGTAAATGGGCAAAATAATGGCTTGCTTGGTCTGGATAAATATCCCACCACACCCAAACTTGAGGTTTGGATACTTAGATCTTCAGCATATTTAACATGTTTCAAGCATGCATATCCACATTTAAAACATGTTTAGGATCAATTAAAATTCTCTTTCTTATAAAATTCCAAGCTATGAGGATTGAACAAGGGGAATTTCCAAACTTAGATATTAAAACTTTTGTGTGAATTTGTGGTGTGTGAATAAATTTTTTTTGCTTACATTCGTTGTTGTTCTAAATTTTTTGCATACATAAAGTCTAAAATTTTCATTTTGTTGTGGTTTGTTTGCCTTATCTTTTTTGTTTACGATAGGTAAAGGGAAAAGTGAAAACTCAAGTTTTGATTTGAGGAAAAAGTATACATCTAAAATGGAAATGCAAAAATATAAGGAGAGATAATTCCAAAAAATGTCTATAACTTTTAGGGATTGTAAACTCTTTCTAGTTTTTATATATCAAGTTTTGCAATCGTCGGGAAAAGGGGGAGGCAGGGGAATTTTTAGCTGAGTGTTGACTCCCAATCCATAAGTCATTTCTTACAAAAAATATAGCCCGTTACACATGATTGACCGATAAATCAGTTTACAATCATCTATGATTGTTAGGTCAACTTTTTTGCAAGTGGGCAAAATAATGGCTTGTTTGGCTCGGATAAATATCCCACCGCACCCAAACTTGAGAATTTAATGAGGTCTGGATCCATAGGTCATCTGCATCTTTAACATGTTTCAAGCATGCATATCCACATTTAAAACATGTGTAGGATAAATTAGAAATCTCTTTCTAATAAAATTCCAAGGTATCTGGGTTAAACTAGTGGAATTTCCAAAACATGGGTATCAAAACTTTTGTTTTCATTTGTGGTGTTTGAATAAATTTTCTTTGCTTACATTTGTTGTTGTTCTAAATATTTTGCATATTTAAACACAAAAATTTTCATTTTGTTGTGATCTGTTTGCCTTATCTTTTTTTGTTTTTGAGAGATAAAGGGAATAGTGAAAACTCAAGTTTTGTTTTAAGGAAAAAGTATACATCTAAAATGGAAATGCACAAATGTAGAGAGAGATAATTCCAAAAAGTGTCTGTAACTTTTAGGGATTGTAAACTCTTTCTAGTTTTTATATATCAGGTTTTGCAATTGTTGGGAAAAGGGGGAGGCAGGGGAATTTTTAGCTGAGTGTTGACTCCTAATACATAAGTCATTTCTTACAAAAAGTATAGCCCATTATGCATGATTGACTGAAAAATCACTTTACAATCATCTATGAGTGTTAGGTCAGCTTTTTTGTAAGTGGGCAAAATAATGGCTTGTTTGGCTCGGGTAAATATTCCACCACACTCAAACTTGAGAATTTAATGAGGTTTGGATCCATAGGTCATCTGCATCTTTAACATGTTTCAAGCATGCATATCCAAATTTAAAACATGTGTAGGATCAATTAGAAATCTCTTTCTTATAAAATTCCAAGCTAGATAGGTTGAATTAGTGGAATTTCCCAAACTTTGATATCAAAAAATTTGTGTTCATTTGTGGTGCTTGAATAAAATTTCTTTGCTTACATTTATTGTTGTTATAAATTTTTTACATACATAAACTCTAAAATTTTTATTTTGTTGTGATCTATTTGCCTTTTCTTTTTTGTATGCGAGAGATAAAGGGAAAAGTGAAAACTCAAGTTTTGATTTAAAGAAAAAGTATACATCTAAAATTGAAATGAACATATGTAGAAAGAGATAATTCCAAAGAATGTTTGTAACTTTTAGGGATTGTAAACTATTTCTAGTTTTTAGATATAAGGTTTTGCAATCGTCGAAAAAAGGGGGAGGCGATGGAATTTTTAGCTGAGAGTTGACTCCCAATCCATATGTCATTTCTTACAAAAAAATACAGCCCGTTATGCATGATTGACCGATAAATCACTTTACAATCATCTATGATTGTTAGGTCAACTTTTTTGTAAGTGGGCAAAATAATGGCTTGTTTGGCTCAGATAAATATCCCACCGCACCCAAACATGAGAATTTAATGTGGTTTGGATCTATAGGTCATCTGCATCTTTAACATGTTTCTAGCATGCATATCCACATTAAAAACATGTGTAGGATCAATGAGAAATCTCTTTCTTATAAAGTTCCAAGTTATCAGTGGTAAACAAGTGGAATTTCCCAAACTTGGATATCAAAACTTTTGCGTTCATTTGTGGTGTGTGAATAAATTTTCTTTTCTTACATTTGTTGTCGTTCTAAATTTTTTGCATACATAAACTATAAAATTTTCATTTTGTTGTGATCTGTATGCCTTATCTTTTTTGTTTACGAGAGATAAAGGGAAAAGTGAAAACTCAAGTTTTGATTTAAGGAAAAGGTATACATCTAAAATGGAAATCCACATATGTAGTGAGTGATATTTCCAAAACGTGCCTGTAACTTTTAGGGATTGTAAACTCTGTCTAGCTTTTAAATATCAGGTTTTGCAATCGTCGGGAAAAGGGGGAGGTTGGTCAATTTTTAGTTGAGTGTAGACTCCCAATCCATAAGTCATTATTTACAAAAAAAAAAATATAGCCAATTTCGCATGATTGACCGATAAATCACTTTACAATCATCTATGATTGATAAGTCAGTGTTTTTGAAAATGGACAAAATAATGGCTTGTTTGGCTCGGGTAAATATCCCACCGCACCCAAGTTTGAGAATTTAATGAGGTTTGGATCTATAAGTCATCTGCATCTTTAACATGTTTTAAGCATGCATATCCACATTTAAAACATGTCTAGGATCAATTAGAAATCTCTTTCTTATAAAATTTCAAGCTTTCAGGGTTGAACTAGTGGAATTTCTTAAACTTCGATATCAAAACTTTTGTGTTCATTTGTGGTGTGTGAGTAAATTTTATTTTCTTACATTTATTGTTGTTTTAAATTTTTTGCATACATAAACTCTTAAATTTTCATTTTGTTGTGATTTGTTTGCCTTAACATTTTTGTTTACGAGAAATAAAGGGAAAAGTCAAAACTCAAGTTATAATTTAAGGAAAAAGTATACATCTAAAATGGAAATGCACAAATGTAGAGAGTGTTAATACCAAAAAGTGTATGTAACTTTTAGGGATTTTAAACTCTTTCTAGTTTTTATATATATCAGGTTTTGCAATCGTCGGGAAAAGGGAGAGGCGGGGGAATTTTTAGCCGAGTGTTGACTCCCAATCCATAAGTCATTTCTTACAATAATATAGCCCGTTATGATTGATTGACTGATAAATCACTTTACAATCATCTATGATTGTTAGGTCAGCTTTTTCATAAATGGGCAAAATAATGGCTTGTTTGGCTCGGGTAAATATCCCACCGCACCAAAACCTGACAATTTAATGAGGTTTGGATCCATAGGTCATATGCGTCTTTAATTTGTTTCAAGCATGCATATCCACATTTAAAACATGTGTAGGATCAATTAGAAATCTCTTTCTAATAAAATTCCAAGCTATTAGGGTTGAACTTGTGGAATTTTCCTAACTCGGATATAAAAAATTTTTTGTTCATTTGTGGTGTGTGAATAAATTTTGTTTGCTTACATTTGTTGTTGTTCTAAATTTTTTGCATACATCAAGTCAAAAATTTTCATTTTGTTGAAATCTGTTTACCTTATCTTTTTTGTTTACGAGAGATAAAGGGAAAAGTGACAACTCAAGTTTTTATTTAAGGAAAAATTATACATATAAAAAGGAAATGCAAAAATATAGAGAGAGATAATTCCAAAAAGTGTCTGTAACTTTTAGATATTGTAAAATCTGTCTAGTTTTTATATATCAGGTTTTTCAATAGTCAAAAAAAGGGGGAGGCGGGGGAATTTTTAGTTGAGTGTTGACTCCTAATTCAAAGGACATTTCTTACAAAAAATTGCCGTTACGTATGATTGACCGATAAATCACTTTACAATCATCTATGATTGGTAGATCAGCTTTTTTGTAAATGGGCAAAATAATGGCTTGTTTGGCTCAGGTAAATATCCCACCACACCCAAACTTGAGAATTTAATGAGGTTTGGATCCACAGGTCATCTGTATCTTTCACATGTTCCAAGCATGCATATCCATATTTAAAACATGTGTAGGATCTATTAGAAATCTCTTTCTAATAAATTCCAAGCTATCGGGGTTGAACAAGTGGAATTTTTCGAACTTGGATATAAAAACTTTTGTGTTCATTTTTGGTGTGCGAATAAATTTTCTTTGCTTAAATTTGTTATTGTTCTAAATTCTTTGCGCACATAAACTCAAAAAATTTCATTTTTTTGTAATCTATTTGCCTTATCTTTTTTGTTTACGGGAGATAAAGGGAAAAGTGAAAACTCAAGTTTTGATTTAAGGAAAAATTATACATCTAAAATGGAAATGCACAAATGTAGTGAGAGATAATTCAAAAAAGTGTCTATAACTTTTAGGGATTTTAAATTCTTTCTAGTTTTTATATATCAGGTTTTGCAATCGTCGGGAAAAGGAGGAGGTAGGGGAATTTTTAGCTGAGGGTTGACTCCCAATATATAGGTCATTTCTTACAAAAAAATAGCCCGTTACGTATGATTGACAAATAAATCAATTTACAATCATCTATGATTATTAGGTCAGCATTTTTGTAAATGGGCAAAATAATGGCTTATTTGGCACGGGTAAATATCACACCGCACCCAAACTTGAGAATTTAATGAGGTTTGGATCCATAGGCAGCATCTTTAACATGTTTCAAGCATGCATATCCACATTTAAAACATGTGTAGGATCAATTAGAAATCGCTTTCTTATAAAATTCCAAGCTATCAAGGTTGAACTAGTGGAATTTCCCGGGAGGTGGCCGAATTTCTTCTTATCTTTTCATTTATTTATCTTGTGTATCCATTTTTTTATTAATATTAATTTACTACTAGCTATATCAAAGTAATTATGCTGGAGTTGAGTCGTATAGCTTCTCATTTGTTATGGCTGGGGCCTTTTATGGCGGATATCGGTGCATAAACTCCTTTCTTCTATATTTTAAGAGAAAAGGAAAAGCTTGGATATCATAACTTTTGTGTTTATTTGTGGTGTGTGAATAAATTTTCTTTACTTACATTTGTTGTTGTTCAAAATTTCTTTCATACATTAACTCTTAAATTGTCATTTTTGTTGTGATTTGTTTGCCTTATCTTTTTTGTTTACGAGAAATAAGGGGAAAAGTGAAAACTCAAGTTTTGATTTAAGGTAAAAGGATACATCAAAAATGGAAATGCACAAATGTAGAGAGAGATAATACCAAAAAGTGTCTGTAACTTTTAGGGATTGTAAACTCTTTCTAGTTTTTATATATCAGGTTTTGCAATCGTCAGGAAAAGGGAGAGGCTGGGGAATTTTTAGCAGAGTATTGACTCCCAATCCTTAAGTCATTTCATACAAAAATATAGCCCGTTATGCATGATTGACTGATAAATCACTGTACAATCATCTATGATTGTTAGGTCAGTTTTTTCGTAAATGGGCAAAATAATGGCTTGGGTACATATCTGACCGCACCAAAACTTAAGAATTTAAAGAGGTTTGGATCTCTAGGCCATCTGCATTTTTAACATGTTTCAAGTATGCATATCCACATTTAAAACATGTGTAGGATCAATTAGAAATCTCTTTCTAATAAAATTCCAAGCTATCAGGGCTGACCTAGTGGAATTTTCCAAACTTGGATATAAAAACTTTTGTGTTCATTGGTGGTGTGTGAATAAATTTTATTTTCTTACATTTGTTGTTGTTCTAAATTTTTTGCATACATAAAGTCAAAAGTTTTAATTTTGTTGTAATCTGTTTGCCTTAACTTTTTTGTTTACGAGAGATAAAGGGAAAAGTGACAACTAAAGTTTTTATTTAAGGAAAAATTATACATCTAAAACAGAAATACACAAATGTAGAGAGAGATTATTCCAACAAGTTTCAGTAACTTTTAGGGATTGTAAACTCTTTCTAGTTTTTATTTTATCAGGTTTTGCAATCGTCGAGAAAAGGGGGAGGCGGGAGAATTTTTTGCTGAGTGTTGACTCCAAATCCATAAGTCATTTCTTACAAAAATATAGGCCGTTACACATGATTGACCGATAAATCAATTTACAATCATCTATTAATTTTAGGTCAGCTTTTTGGTAAATAGGCAAAATAATGGCTTGTTTGGCTCTGGTAAATATCCCACCGCACCCAAAGTTGAGAATTTAATGAGGCTTGGATCCATAGGTCATCTGCATCTTTAATATGTTTCAAGCATGCATATCCACATTTAAACCATGTGTAGGATCAATTTGAAATCTCTTTCTTATAAAATTCAAAGCTATCACGGTTGAACTAGTGAAATTTCCTAAACTTGGATATCAAAACTTTTGTGTTCATTTGTTGTGTGTGCATAAATTTTCTTTCCTTACATTTGTTGTTGTTTTAAATTTTTTGCATACATAAACTCTAAAATTTTCATTTTGTTGTGATCTGTTTGACTAATCTTTTTTGTTTACGAGAAATAAAAGGAAAAAAGAAAACTCAAGTTTTGATTTAAGGAAAAAGTATACATCTAAAATGGAAATGCACAAAAGTAGAGAGAGATAATTCCAAAAAGTGTCTGTAACTTTATGGGATTGTAAACTCTTTCTAGTTTTTAAATATCAAGTTTTCCAATCATCAGGAAAAGGGAGAGGCTGGGGAATTTTTAACTGAGTGTTGACTATTCATAAGTCATTTCTTACAAAAATATAGCCCATTTCGCATGATTGACCGATAAATCACTTTACAATCATCTATGATTGTTAGGTTAGTTTTTTTGTAAATGGGCAAAATAATCGTTTGTTTGGCTCGGGTAAATATCTCACCGCACCCAAACTTGAGAATTTAATGACGTTGGGATCCATAGGCCATCAGCATCTTTAACATGTTTCAAGCATGCATATCCACTTTTAAAACACGTGTAGGATCAATTAGAAATCTCTTTCATATAAAATTCCAAGCAATCAGGGTTGAACAAGTGGAATTTCCCAAACATGGATATTAAAACTTTTGTGTTCATTTGTGGTGTGTGAATAAATTTTCTTTGCTTACATTTTTTTTTGTTCTAAATTTTTTGCATACATAAACTAAAAGAATTTCATTTTGCTGTAATCTGTTTGCCTTATCTTTTTTGTTTACGAGAGATAAAGAGAAACATGAAAACTCAAGTTTTGATTTAAGGAAAAATTATACATCTAAAATGGAAATGCAGAAATATAGAGAGAGATAATTCAAAAAAGTGCCTATAACTTTTAGGGATGATAAATTCTTTCTACTTTTTATATATCATGTTTTGCAATCATCGGTAAAAGGGGGAGGCAAGGGAATTTTTAGCTGAGGGTTGACTCCTAATCCATATGTCATTTCTTACAAAAAAAATATAGCCCGTTACGCATGATTGACTGATAAATCACTTTACAATCATCTAAGATTATTAGGTCAACTTTTTTGTAAGTGGGCAAAATAATGGCTTGTTTGGCCCAAATAAATATCCCACCGCACCCAAACTTGAGAATTTAATGAGGTATGGATCCATAGGTCATCTGCATCTTTAACATGTTTCTAGCATGCATATCCACATTTAAAACATGAGTAGAATCAATTAGAAATCTTTATCTAGTAAAATTCCAAGCTATCAGGGTTAAACAAGTGGAATTTCCAAAACTTGGATATCAAAAATTTTGTGTTCATTTGTGGTTTGTGAATAAATTTCTTGTGCTTACATTTGTTGTTGTTCTAAATTTTTTGCATACAAAAACTCTAAAATTTTCATTTTGTTGTGATATGTTTGCCTTATCTTTTTTCTTTATGAGAGATAGAGGAAAAAGTGAAAACTCAAGAAGGAAAAAGTATACATCTAAAATGGAAATGAACAAATGTAGAAAGAGATAATTCCAAAAAGTGTCTGTAAGTTTTAGGGTTTGTAAACGCTTACTAGCTTTGATATATCAGGTTTTGCAATCGTTGAGAAATGGGGGAGGTGGGGGAATTTTTAACTGAGTGTTGTCTCCCAATCCATAGGTCATTTCTTACAAAAAATATTACTTGTTACTCATGATTGACAGATAAATCACTTTACAATCATCTGTGATTGTTAGGTCAATGTTTTTGTAAATGGGCATAATAATGGCTTGTTTGGCTCGAGTAAATATCCCACCGCACCTAAACTTGAGTATTTAACGAGATTTGGATCCATAGGTCATCTGCATCTTTAACATGTTTCATGCATGCATATCCACATTTAAAACATGTGTAGGATCAATTCAAAATCTCTCTCTTTTAAAATTCCAAGCTATCAAGATTGTGTTCATTTGTGGTGTGTGAATAAATTTTCTTTGCTTACATTTGTTGTTGTTCTAAATATTTTGCATACATAAACTCAAATATTTTCATTTTGTTGAGATCTGTTAGGGAATTTTTTGCTGAGTGTTGACTCCCAATCCATAAGTCATTTCTGACAAAAAGTATAGCCCGTTATGCATGATTGACCGATAAAACACTTTACAATCATCTATGATTGTTAGGTCAGCTTTTTTGTAAGTGGGCAAAATAATGGCTTGTTTGGCTCGGGTAAATATCCCACCTCACCCAACTTTGAAAATTTAATGAGGTTTGGATCCGTAGGTCATATGCATCTTTAACATGTTTCTAGCATGCATATCCCCATTTAAAACATGTGTAGGATCAATTAGAAATCTCTTTCTTATAAAATTCCAAGCTATCAGGGTTAAACAAGTGGAATTTCCAAACTTGGATATCAAAACTTCTGTGTTCTTTGTGGTGTGTGAATAAATTTCTTAGCTTACATTTTTTGTTTACGTAAACTCTAAAATTTTCATTTTGTTGTGATCTGTTTGCCTGATCTTTTTTGTTTATGAGAGATAAAGGGAAAAGTGAGAACTCAAGTTTTGATTGAAGGAAAAAGTATTCATCTAAAATGGAAATGAACAAATTTAAAGAGAGATTATTCCAAAAAGTGTCTGTAACTTTTAGGGATTGTAAATTCTTTGTAGTTTTTAAATATCAGGTTTTGCAATCGTCGGGAAAAGGGGGAGGCGGGTGAGTTTTTATTTGAGTGTTGACTCCCAATCCATAAGTCATTTCTTAAAACAAATATAGCCCGTTACGCATGATTGACCGATAAATCACTTTACAATCATCTATGATTGTTTGGTCAGCATTTTTGTAAATGGGCAAAATAATGGCTTGTTTGGCACGGGTAAATATCACACTGCACCCAAACTTGAGAATTTAATGAGGTTTGGACCCATAGGTCATCTGCATCTTTAACATGTTTCAATCTTGCATATCCACATTTAAAACATGTGAAGGACCAATTAGAAATCTCGGTCTTATAAATTCCAAGCAATCAGGATTGAACTAGTAGAATTTCCCAAACTCGGATATCAAAACTTTTGCGTTCATTTGTGGTGTGTGAATAAATTTTGTTTGCCTATATTTATTGTTGTTATAATTTTTTTGCATACATAAACTCAAAAATTTTCATTTTGTTGTGATATGTTTGCCTAAAATTTTTTGTTGACGAGAGATAAAGGGAAAAGTGAAAACTCAAGTTTTGATTTAAAGAAAAAGTATACATCTAAGATGGAAATGCACAAATGTAGAGAGAGATAAGTCCAAAAATCATTTGTAACTTTTAAGGATTGTAAACTCTTTCTAGTTTTTATAAATCAGGTTTTGCAATTGTCAGGAAAAGGGGGAGGCGGGGGAATTTTTAGCTGAGTGTTGACTCCCAATCCATAAGTCATTTCTTAAAAATAATATAGCCCGTTACACATGATTGATCGATAAATCACTTTAGAATAATCTATGATTGTTAGGTCGGCTATTTGGTATATGGGCAAAATAATGGCTTGTTTGGCTCGGGTAAATATCCCACCGCACCCAAACTTGAGAATGTAATGAGGTTTTGATCCACAGGTCATCTGCATCTTTAACATGTTTCAAGCATGCATATCCACATTTAAAACATGTGCAGGATCCATTAGAAATCTCTTTCTTATAAAATTCCAAGCTATCAGGGTTGAACTAGTGGAATTTCCCAAACTAGGATATCAAAACTTTTGTGTTCATTTGTGGTGTGTGAATAAATTTTCTTTGCTTGCACTAGTTGTTGTTCGCAATTTTTTGCATACATAAACTCTAAAATTTTTATTTTGTTGTGATTTGGTAGTCTTTCTTTTTTGTTGACGAGAGATAAAGAGAAAAGTGAATACTCAAGTTTTGATTTAAGGAAAAAGTATACATCTAAAATGGAAATGCACAAATGTAGAGTGAGATAATACCAAAAAGTGCCAGCAACTTTTACAGATTGTAAACTCTTTCTAGTTTTTATATATCAGAGTTTGCAATTGTCGAGAAAAGGGAGAGGCGGGGGAATTTTTAGTCGAGTGCTTGACTCCCTATCCATAAGTCATTTCATTCAAAAATATAGCCCGTTATGCATGATTGACTGATAAATCACTTTAGTATAATCAATGATTGTTAGGTCAGCTTTTTCTTAAATGGGCAAAATAATGGCTTGTTTGGTTCGGGTAAATATCCCACCGCACCCAAACTTGAGAATTTAATGAGGTTTGGATCCATAGGTCATCTGCATCTTTAACATGTTTCTAGCATGCATATCCACATTTAAAACATGTGTAGGATCAATTAGAAATCTCTTTCTAATAAAATTCCAAGCTATCAGGGTTAAACAAGTGGAATTTCCCAAACTTGGATATCAAAAATTTTGTGTTCATTTGTGGTGTGTGAATAAATTTTCTTTGCTTACATTTGTTGTAGTTGTAATTTTTTGGCAGACATAAACTCTGAAATTTTCATTTTGTTGTGATATGTTTGCCTTATCTATTTTGTTTACGTGAGATAAAGGGAAAAGTGAAAACTCAAGTTTTTATTTAACGAAAAAGTATACATCTCAAATGGCAATGCACAAATGTAGAGAGAGATAATTCCAAAAAGTGTCTGTAACTTTTAGGGTTTTTAAACTCTTTCTAGTTTTAATATATCAGCTTTTGCAATCATTTTGAAAAGAGGGAGGCGGGGGAATTTATAGCTGAATGTTGACTCCCTATCCATAAGTCATTTCTTACAAAAATATAGCCAGTTACGCATAATTGACCAGTAAATCACTTTACAATTATATGTGATTGTTAGGTCAGTTTTTTTGTAAATGGGCAAAATTATGGCTTGTTTGGCTCAGGTAAATATCCCACCGCACCCACACTTGAGAATTTAATGAGGTTTGGATCCAAAGGTCATTTTCATCTTTAACATGTTTCAAGCATGCATATCCACATTTAAAACTTGTGTAGGATCAATTACAAATCTCTTTCTAATAAAATTCCAAGCTATCAGGGTTGAACTAGTGGAATTTTCAAAACTTGGATATCAAAACTTTTGTGTTCATTTGTGGTGTGTGAATAAATTTTCTTTGCTTCTATTTGTTGTTGTTCTAAATTTTTTGCATACATGAACTCTAAAATTTTCATTTTGTTGTGATTTGTTTACCTTATCAGTTTTGTTTACGAGAGATAAAGGGAAAAGTGAAAACTCAAGTTTTGATTTAAGGAATAAGTATACATCTAAAATGGAAATGCACAAATATAGAGAGATAATTCAAAAAGTGTCTATAACTTTTAGGGCTTGTAAATTCTTTCTAGTTTTTATATATCAGGTTTTGCAATCGTCGGGAAAAGGGGGAGGCAGGGGAATTTTTTGCTGAGTGTTGACTCCCAATCCATAAGTAATTTCTGACAAAGAGAATTGCCCGTTACACATGATTGACCGATCAATCACTTTACAATCATCTATGATTGTTAGGTCTTGTAAGTGGACAAAATAATGGCTTGTTTGGCTGGGGTAAATATCCCACTGCACCCCACCTTGAGAATTTAAAGAGGTTTGGATCCATAGGTCATCTGCATCTTATACTTGTTTCTAGCATGCATATTCACATTTAAACCATGTGTAGGATCAATTAGAAATCTCTTTCTTATAAAATTCCAAGCTATCAGGGTTAAACAAGTGAAATTTCCCTAACATGGATATCAAAACATTTGTGTTCATTGTATTTCATATTTCCTTCTATTTTTCATTTTACTTTCTATATTTCATTTTACTTTCTATATTTCATCTTTGTTTAATTATTTCATGTTACTTTTTATATATCATTTTTCTTACTATATTTGATTTTACTTTCTATATTTCATCTTTCTTTCTATATTTCATTTTACTGTCTATATTTCATCTTTATTTCAATATTTCATTTTACTTTCCAAATTTCATCTTTCTTTCTGTATTTCATTTACTTTCTTGATTTCATCTTTCTTTCTATATTTCGTTATTCTTTCATCATTTTATTTTAGTTTTTATTTTTCATCTTTCTTTCTATATTACATTTTACTTTCTATAATTCATCTTTCTTTCTACATTTTATTTTACTTTCTAAATATCTTCACACTTTCTATATTTCATTTTACTTTCTATATTTCATATTTCTTTCTATATCTCATTATTCTTTCTTTATTTTAACCTTCTTTCTATTATTCATCTTCTTTCTATATTTCTTCTCTTTTTCTTTATTTCATGTTACTTTCTATATAGTATTTTTCTTACCATATTTCATTTTATTATCTAGAGTTCATCTTTCTTTCTACATTTTATTTTAATTTCTATAATTCATCATTCTTTCTGTGTTTTATTTTACTTTATATATTTCATATTTCTTTCTATATATCATTTTAGTTTCTAAATTTCGTCTTTCTTTCTATATTTTATTTTACTTTCTAAATATCATCTTACTTTCTATATTTCATTTTAATTTCTATATTTCATTTTTTTCTATATTTCATTTTAATTTCTATATATCATCATACTTTCTATATTACATCTTTCTTTCTTTATTTCATTTTACTTTCTATATTTTATCTTTCATTCTATATTTCATCTTTCTTTCTATATTTCATCTTTCTTTCTTTATTTCATTTTACTTTCTATATTTTATCTTTCATTCTATATTTCATCTTTCTTTCTATATTTCATTTTACTTTCTATATTTCATCTCTCTTTCTATATTTCATGTTACTTTCTATATTTCATCTTTTTTTCTTATATTTTATTTTATTTTCTATATTTTGTCTTTTGTTCTTTATTTCATTTTACTTTCTATATTTCAAATTTTTTACTAAATTTCATATTTATTTTTATATTTCTTCTTTCTTTATATATTAAATTTTACATTTCTATATTTCGTCCTTCTTTCAGTACTTCATTTTACTTTCTACATTTTGGCTTCTTTCTATATTTTATTTTATTTTCTTTATTTCATCTTTATTTCTAAATTTAATTTTACTTTTTATATTTCATTTTTCTTACTATATTTCATTTTACATTATATATATTTCATCTTTCTTTCTATATTTCATTTTACTCTCTATATTTCATCTTTCTTTCTATATTTCATTTTTATCTATATTTAATATTACTTTCTATATTTCATATTTCTTTCTATATTTCATATTTCTTTCTTTACTTTAACCTTCTTTCTATATTTCATCTTGTTTCTATTTTTCATCTTTCTTTCTTTATTTCAAGTTACTTTTTAAATATTATTTTTCATACAATATTTTATTTTACTTTCTAGATTTCATCCTTCTTTCTATATTTCATTTTAATTTCTTTATTTCATCTTTTTTTCTGTATGTCATTTTACTTTTTATATTTCATCTTTCTTTCTATATTTCATTTTACTTTCTATATTTCGTCTTTCTTTCTATATTTAATTTTAATTTCTATATATCATCTTACTTTCTATATTTCATTTTACTTTCTATATTTCATATTTCTTTCTCTATTTCTTTTTACTTTCTATATTTCATTTTACTTTCTATATATCATCATACTTTCTATATTTCATCTTTCTTTCTATATTTCATTTTAATTTCTTTATTTTATCTTCCATTCTACATTTCATCTTTCTTTTTATATTTCATTTTACTTTCTATATTTCATGTTACTTTCTATATTTCATCTTTATACCTATATTTTATTTTATTTTTTATTTTTCATATTTATTTTTATAATTTTTCTTTCTTTATATATTAAATTTTACATTTCTATATTTCATCCTTCTTTCATTAATATTTATTACTTTCTACATTTCATTTTCTTTCTATATTTCATTTTACTTTCTTTACTTCATCTTTTTTTCTATATTTCATTTTACTTTCTATATTTCATCTTTCTTACAATATTTTATTTTACTTTGTATATATTTCATCTTTCTTTATGTATTTCATCTTTCTTTCTATATTTCATTTTACTTTCAATATTTCATCTTTCTTTATTTATTTCATGTTACTTTCTATATATCATTTTACTTTCTATATTTTATTTTTCTTTATATATTTCATTTTACTTTCTATATTTCATCTTTATTTTGGTATTTCATTTTACTTTCTATATTTTATCTTTCTTTCTATATTTCATCTAACTTTCTATATTTCATATTTCTTTCTATATTTCATCTTTCTTTCTATATTTCATCTTTCTTTCTATATTTCATATTACTATCTATATTTCAACTTTCTTTCTATATTTCATCTTCTTGCAATATTTCATCTTTCTTTCTTTATTTCATGTTGCTTTCTATTTATCATTTTTCTTACTATATTTTATTTTTCTTTCTAGATTTCATCTTTCTTTCTATATTTCATTTTACTTTCTTTATTTCATATTTTTTTATGTATTTCATTTTACATTCTATATTTCATCTTTCTTTCTATATTTCATTTTAATTTCTATATTTCATCTTTCTTTATTTATTTCATGTTACTTTCTATGTATCATTTTTGTTACTATATTTTATTTTTCTTTCTGTATTTGATCTTTCTTTCTATATTTCATTTTTCTTTCTATATTTCATTTTTATTTATGTATTTCATTTTCCTTTCTATATTTCAACTTTCTTTCTATATCTCATTTTACTTTCTATATTTAATATTACTTTCTATATATAATCTTACTTCTATATTTCATCTTTCATTCTATATTTAATTTTACTTTCTGTATATCATCATACTTTTTATATTTCATTTTACTTTCTGTATTTCATCTTTCTTTCTATATTTCATTTTACTTTCTATATTTTATCTTTCGTTCTATATTTCATCTTTCTTTCTACTTTTCATCTTTCTTTCCATATTTCATCTTTCTTGCTATATTTCATTTTATTTTATATATTTCATTTTTCATTCTATATTTCATTTTACTTTCTATATTTCATTTTACTTTCTATATTTCATTTTACTTTCTATATATCATCATACTTTCTATATTTCATTTTTTTTCCTATATTTCATCTTAGTTTCTATACTTCATTTTACTTACTATATTTTATCTTTCGTTTTGTATTTCATCTTTCTTTCTATATCTCATCTTACTTTCAATATTTCATATTTCTTTCTATATTTCATCTTTCTTCCTATATTTCTTTTTATTTTCTATATTTCTTTTTTCATTCTATATTTTATTTTACTTTCTATATTTCATCTTTCTTTCTATATTTCATTTTACTTTTTACATTTCAAGTTTCTTTTTATATTTCATTTTACATTCAATATTTTATCTTTCTTTCTTTCTATATTTCATCTTTCTTTCTATATTTCATCTTTCTTTCTATATTTCATCTTTCTTTCTATATTTTATTTTACTTTGTATATTTCATTTTTTTTTCTATGTTTCGTTTTACGTTCTATATTTCATCTTTCTTTCCATATTTCTTGTTACTTATATTTCATCTTTCTTTCTATATTTCATTTTACTTTCAATATTTCATCTTTCATTCTATATTTCATTTTAATTTTTATCTCTTTTTCAATATTTCATTTTGCTTTCTTTATTTCATATATCTTTTTATATTTTATTTTACTTTATTTATTTCATCTTTTTTTCTATATTTCATCTTTCTATCTATAGTTCATTTTTCTTTCAATATTTCATATTTCTTTCCATATTTCATTTTTCTTTCTATATTTCATTTTACTTTCTATATTTCATCTTTCTTTCTCTATTTCATGTTACTTTATATATTTCGTCTTTCTTTTTATGTATCATTTTTCTTCCTATATTTTATTTTACCTTCTATATTTCATTTTTCTTTCTATATTTCATTTTATTTCTATATTTTTTCTTTCTTTATTTTTGTTTCTTAGTCTCTTTAATTTACCTTTCTTTCTATATTTCGACTCTCTTTCTATATCTCGCCTTTCTTTCCATATTTCTTGTTACTTTCTATATTTCATCTTTCTTTCTATATTTCATTTTACTTTCTGTATTTCGTTTTAGTTTCTATATTTCATCTTTCTATCTATTTTTATTGTTCATTCTATATTTAATCTTTTTTCCTATATTTTATTTTACTTTCTATATTTCATCTTTCTTTCTATATTTCATTTTACTTTCTGTATTTCGTTTTAGTTTCTATATTTTATCTTTCTATCTATTTTTATTGTACATTCTATATTTAATTTTTTTTCCTATATTTCATATTTCTTTCTATATTTCCTTTTTTTTCTTTATTTTAACCTTCTTTCTATAATTCATCTTTCTTTCTATACTTCGTTTTACTTTTCTATATTTCATTTTCTTTCTTTATTTCATGTTACTTTCTATATATAATTTTTCTTACTATATTTCATTTTACTTTCTATATTTCATCTTTCTTTCTATATTTCATTTTACTTTCTATATTTCATCTTTCTTTCCATATTTCATTTTACTTTCTATATTTCATCGTTCTTTCTATATTTCATTTTACTATCTATATTTAATCTTTCTTTCTATATTTAATTTTACTTTCTATATATCATCGTTCTTTCTACATTTCATTTTACTTTTTATATTTCATCTTTCTTTCTATATTTCATTTTACTTTCTATATTTCATTTTACTTTTTAAATAGCATCATACTTTCTATATTTCATTTTACTTTCTATATGTCATCATACTTTCGATATTTCATCTTTCTTTAATTATTTATTTTACTTTCTACATTTTATCTTTCTTTCTATATTTCATCTTTCTTTCAATATTTCATTTTAATTTCTTTATTTCATCTTTTTTTATGTATTTCATTTTACATTCTATATTTCATCTTTCTTTATTTATTTCTTGTTACTTTCTATATATCATTTTTGTTTCTATATTTCATTTCATTTCTGTATTTTATCTTTCTTTCTATATTTCATTTTTATTTCTGTATTTCATTTTCCTTTCTATATTTCATCTTTCTTTTTATATTTCCTCTTTCTTTCTATATTTTTTTTTTATTTTAACCTTCTTTCTATAATTCATCTTTCTTTCTATACTTCATTTTACTTTTCTATATTTCATTTTCTTTCTTTATTTCATGTTACTTTCTATATATAATTTTTCTTACTATATTTCATTTTACTTTCTATATTTCATCTTTCTTTCTATATTTCATTTTACTTTCTATATTTCATTTTACTTTCTATATTTCATCTTTCTTTCCATATTTCATTTTACTTTCTACATTTCATCGTTCTTTCTATATTTCATTTTACTATCTATATTTAATCTTTCTTTCTATATTTAATTTTACTTTCTATATATCATCTTTCTTTCTATATTTCATTTTACTTTTTATATTTCATCTTTCTTTCTATATTTCATTTTACTTTCTATATTTCATTTTACTTTTTAAATAGCATCATACTTTCTATATTTCATTTTACTTTCTAAATGTCATCATACTTTCGATATTTCATCTTTCTTTAATTATTTATTTTACTTTCTACATTTTATCTTTCTTTCTATATTTCATCTTTCTTTCTATATTTCATTTTAATTTCTTTATTTCATCTTTTTTTATGTATTTCATTTTACATTCTATATTTCATCTTTCTTTATTTATTTCTTGTTACTCTCTATATATCATTTTTGTTACTATATTTCATTTCATTTATGTATTTTATCTTTCTTTCTATATTTCATTTTTATTTCTGTATTTCATTTTCCTTTCTATATTTCATCTTTCTTTCTATATCTCATCTTTCTTTCTATATTTAATATTAATTTCTATGTATCATCTTACTCTCTATATTTCATCTTTCTTTCTATATTTAATTTTACTTTCTGTATATCATCATACTTTTTATATTTTATTTTACTTTCTATATTTCATCTTTCTTTCTTTATTTCATTTTACTTTCTATATTTTATCTTTCGTTCTATATTTCATCTTTCTTTCTATATTTCATTTTTCTTTCTACTTTTCATCTTTCTTTCCATATTTCATCTTTCTTGCTATATTTCATTTTATTTTATATATTTCATTTTTCATTCTATATTTCATTTTTCATTCTATATTTCATTTTACTTTCTATATTTCATTTTACTTTCTATATATCATCATACTTTTTATATTTTATTTTACTTTCTATATTTCATCTTACTTTCTAAAAATTACGAAAGATTAAATGAAACTTTTTATATCTTAATCATCAGGGGAGTTAACTTAGGTCGTAATGTTATAAAACTCTACTATTCATCTTCGTTCTTGTTATGATATGGGACGTCACCCAAGTCGCGTTGAGGTATGCCCGTGTTGCCGTTGCCGTGGATAGGCGTAGGCGTTGAAGGGCCGCTATACTCTTAAATCGTTGACAGACGTGTATCTGATCAAGAAGATGATGAATAGTAAATTCATTATGATATTAAGAAGCAAAGTTTGCTTCGTTCATGATTACCATATAATCAGTTTATAATATGTTTACTTCATACCAGGATATTCCTCCTTCTGGTTCTCTTTTACCACTCTTAGCTGTAGTGTAATTTAGTTTATTTTAATTATGTTTTTCTTTGGCTTTTATTTTAATTTGTCAAAATATGGCATCCAGTAGTAGGAGTACTGGATCAGTTAAAAATGCATCTTTGGTTGGATATAAAGTTCAACAACAATTGAATGATTGGATAATTTCGTCCATTAAACCTACTTCAATCTACAAGAAAGGAACTTTCACCCTTTCTAGTACCATGGGAATTAAAACCATGGAACAAACAATTAATCTTGAAAATCAAGATTCAACTCTTAAATTGTTAGAGTTAACTGATCTCAATAAGTATCTTGTTGATAGTGAGAAGAAATATATGCATATTAGATGCATCCAGATTGCGTTCAAACCCTTAACCTTACTAGGGATGAACACATGTCTGCAGGCCATTCTCCGAGATGGTTGTTGTTTGGATTGGAAACCCTCATTAATGGGTATTGTTGAAACAAGTCTTAGTAGGGGACCTGTTTATTTTAATGTCCATCCAAACCTTACCCTATCACTAACAGATAGGAATTTGTTAGAATCTATCCAGTTGAGGATTCTAACACAAGGATACAATTTTATCCCTGGAACTGAAACCATTGCAGTAATTGCAAGGATTCATTTCAAAATTATGAATACCCTAGTCCCTAAGGTATTACACTTACCAGATCAAGGTAAGACTGTTTTGATCGAGACCGATCTTATGAGTGCAAATGTTGCCACTCCAAGGATGATCAATTGGGAGGAAATTCATTTCCCAGCCAACTGGACTATTCCTCAGGCTATTCCTCCACGCCTCCTGATTAATCAGGATATTGATCATGTCATCCAATCAACAGATGGCGATGTGGTAATCAATTTCAAAGACAAGACTCCATATCGAGTCTCTCTGCCACCCACGTCATTCCGATATTCGGATGTAGGCCATCTACGCGCCTACAGGAATTGGATGAAAAACAATCCATCAAGGATGATTCCTCATTCAAAGGAATCCACCTATCAGATACCTCATGGGGTCTACCGAGAAAGGGAGCACGACAGGACTTCTCCCACTCCTAGTGAAATGACTGGTTTTACTCTATGATTATGATTTTTACATCTTATCAGAGTAACCCAGAACCACCACCTTTTGTGGTGGACCGCACAGCCATCAAAGCTGAGTTCTTTCACCCCAATAATCTAGGTTTCAAAAATTGGTTTTTTGACACCTATGGGGCCGCCGAACGCATAGAATTATCAAACGACTTTTATCTTTATTTGGAAACAAATAAGGTTATCATGTCTTTTGTTGATTGGTTCATGCAAACCAGACTCAAGCAAGCAGAGAAACGACCCTTAGTTTCCTCCCATGCCCCCACTCTTTCAACCTTAATGAAAGAATGGCACCTTATGTCTGGCATCAATATCAGATCAGTTCATCCTCCTACTGATCCAATCCGGCTTGAATTTGCAAGTCCTTCAGGAAAAACTCCTGAGTTTGTTGAAGCAATTGCTTTTGTCATTCCTGAAATTACCCTAAACCCTATGGGTCAGATTAGACGACAAAACAACTTTACCAATTTAAATCTCCAAACTATTGGCCAACAACTAACAAGTATGGAAGATTTATTGGAAAAAGATCCACCTGAGAAATATTGTCAGAATCCCTATGACTTATCTTCTCGGAAATTACCATTGTTGATGAATGATAAACCACTCATCAAACCCCCAGTTCCAATTAGGAACTTTAAATTAGATAACAATTCTGAGGTTGTCGAAGAATTGTTATTAAGGCTTGGCAAATTGAACCTATCTGAAGACCAAATTAAACAAGCCCAAAAGACACCTGAAGCCCAGGCCAATGTGGTTCATCAACATATCCAAAAACATTTGCCCATTCTTCATGTTTTGGAAGCTGACGAAACTTCGGATGAAGATTCTCATGAAGAATCTTTATCGCAAAATAATACTGAAGATTTAACTCCTTCAGCATACTCTGATTCTGATAAAGGTCAAAATCCGATTAATTTGGGTGTAACTAATATCAGAAAGACTGAAGCAATTCTTCAGGAAATGATTCAAGATCAACCGAGTATCCAAAAATTGGATTTTACGAAATCACCCACTCGGGCATGGGATCTAAAGAACAAAAGATATTTACCATAGGCCTACCCCTCAGGACCTATTGTATGAAGAAAATTTGTATTTAGATCAAAAATCCTATGATGGGAGAACCATCTATGAATGGAGTATAGATGGCTTATCTGAATATCAGATAATGGAACATTGTCAACGGATGTTAATGTATGCTACTATCTGTCGACAACATAAAAATTCCGATCAAGGAATATCAGAAATGTTAACTGCTGGATTCTCTGGAATCCTCAAAGGTTGGTGGGATAATATCCTCACCCATGAACAACATCAGGAAATTTATAATGCTAAAAAGGTTATCAAAACTGAAGCTGGTCCCGCCTACCTTGGCGACGACGATGCAGTTTATACCTTAATCTCCTGTATTGTTCATCATTTTATTGGCAAACTTACTTCCCAAACAGATAAGGGAAGGGAGGTTTTGCAAAACTTAAGGTGTAAAACACTTAGCCATTTTCGGTGGTATAAAGATGTTTTTCTTACCAAAGTTATGCAACGAACTGATGCCAATAATGAATATTGGAAAGCAAAATATATTGATGGATTACCTACTCTTTTTGCTAGCAAAGTAAGAAAGAGAATCGGTAATGAAGGTGGTGCAATCAACTACCACCAATATACATATGGCCTCCTCACCAGTGCTATTATCCAAGAAGGATTGGCCTTATGTAATGATTTAAAACTTCAGGCTCAGCATAAGCAACAAAATCTTTCTGGTAAGCGTGAGCTTGGGGAATTCTGTGAACAATTTGCTTGTGATACAGGACCCCAACCTTCCAATCAAAGGAAGGGAAAAGGAAAAGTCTCTCATTTTAAGAGATCGGAACCCTACTCACACCAGAGTAGGCGATATCCCAAAAGACAGTCTCATCAGAAGACTCGTCAGGAACCTAGGAGACCACCTCGTCAGAAACCTCCTAGAAGAAATCCCCCAGACAAAAAAAAAAATTGTCTGTTATAAATGTGGTAAATTAGGCCACTATTCCAATAGATGCAAAACAAAAGAGAAATTGAACCAACTGCAAATAGATGAAGGATTGAGAATCCAGTTGGCTAAAATTCTCTTAAATTCTGATTCTGGAGATGATATTGATTATGCCTCATCCAGCCCATCAGAAGATGACCCAGATTGCAGTTGTTCTCATCTACAATCTGTGGCCCAGATGCATCAGATTAATGTTCTTACCACTATGCAACAAATCATGCTAGAGAACATTGATCAAGAGGAAGATCCTCAAACTAAGAGATATTTAATTAAAGAATATCTTGATCAAATTCAAAGTACTTCAAAGATAGTTCCTCCCATCCAAGGAGTAAAACCCTATTCTTTGAAGGAAATTATTGGTCATTATGAAGCAGAAACCACTTCAAAACAACCGATATCCATCTCCTCATTACAAGGAGAAATTAAAGAAATCAAGCTTGAATTAAAAGAATTAAAAACCCTGTATAAAAAGCTTGAACAAAAATATGCACAAAATAGTGTACAACAAGAAAAGAAATCTGAAGACTCTTTTCTTAACCAAATCACTAAAGTCATCCATCAAAGATGGCATACTGTGATTAATTTGGTTATTGATCAGAACTTTGTCATTCCTAAATTGACAGCTCTGATTGATAGTGGAGCAGACTTAAACTGCATCCAGGAAGGGTTGATTCCAACCCAATATTTTGAGAAAACCACTCAAACATTAGCAAATGCTAATGGAGACAAAATACAGATTAAATATAAATTAAACAATGCCTCCATCTGCACTAATGATCAGTGCATTATTACTGACTTTTTATTAGTTAAAAATATGACTCAACAAGTCATATTAGGTACTCCCTTTTTGGAAAAAATAATGCCAATTAAAGGCATCGACAATTATGGAATTCATGGACAGGTTAATAATAAACCTATCTATTTCTCTTTCAAATCTCCTCCTCAAATTAGTTTTATCAATGAGATTTCAGAATTGAGAAATGTGAAAGAACATCATCTTAGTTTCCTGCATAAAGAAATTCAATTTTTAACCCTTGAACAGCAGCTGGAAACTCTAGATATAAAAGAGAAAATTAGTTCTCTTCAGAGATTATTAACCCAAGAAATTTGTAGTGACATTCCTACAGCTTTTTGGGATCGACATAAATATATTGTGTCTTTACCATATATAGATGGGTTCAATGAAAGAACCATTCCTACCAAAGCCAGACCTAGCCAAATGAAACATGCTTTACTAGATCTGTGCAAGAAGGAAATCCAAAATCTCTTGGATAAGAAATTAATTAGAAAATCTTACTCCCCATGGAGTTGTATTGCTTTTTATGTCAATAAAAATGCAGAAAAGGAACGAGGTGTTCCAAGATTAGTAGTTAATTATAAACCACTGAATGACTGTTTGAGATGGATTCGCTATCCTATCCCAGATAACAAAGATTTATTAGACAGATTGTTTTCTGCTAAAATCTTTTCCAAATTTGATTTGAAATCTGGATATTGGCAAATTCAAATTAATGAAAAGGATAAATATAAAACTGCATTCACTGTCCCTTTTGGTCACTTTGAATGGAATGTTATGCCTTTCGGTTTGAAAAATGCTCCATCAGAATTTCAAAATATCATGAATGATATATTTGCTCCTTATTCTGAATTTACCATTGTTTATATTGATGATATACTTGTTTATTCAAAATCTATTGATGCTCATTTTAGGCATTTACATGTTTTCAAAACAGTTATTAGAAAACATGGGTTGGTGATATCGGCACCGAAAATGAAATTGTTTCAGACCTCTGTTAGATTTTTAGGTCACAATATTCACAAGGGAAAAATAGTTCCTATTGATCGAAGCATTGAGTTTGCCTCTAAGTTCCCGGATGAACTACTGGAAAAAACTCAACTTCAGAGATTTCTAGGAAGTCTCAATTATATTGCGGATTATTATCCTCATCTTGCACAAGATTCCGCAATATTGCATAAAAGACTCAGAAAGAATCCTGAGCCTTGGACGCTCAAACATACACAGGTAGTCCAATTAATTAAAAGTAAGGTTAAACAACTCCCTTGTCTTAACCTCACTAACCCTTCTTATCCGAAGGTTGTCGAGACTGATGCTTCCCATATAGGCTATGGTGGCATCTTAAAACAAAGAAATCCATCAGGTAAAGAAGAACTTATTCGATTTACCTCTGGAAACTGGCATGATGCACAGCTTAATTATTCCACTGTTAAACAAGAAATATTGGCAATAATTAAGTGCATTCATAAATTCCAGGATGATTTATTAAATCAGAAATTCCTTTTAAGAGTTGATTGTTCAGCAGCCAAATCGATTCTTAAGAAGGATGTGAAGAATCTTACTTCCAAACAAATCTTTGCCAGATGGCAGGCGGAATTAAGCGCCTTTGATTTTGATATAGAACATATCAAAGGAGAATTAAACTCCTTACCTGATTTTCTAACCCGTGAATTTCTCCAGGGTCAAAATCATGTATAACCCCGCAAGGGGATATCCACTCCCAATGAGAGGACATGGTAATCAACAATCAAGAGGTCGAGGCCGAAAGAATCCAGAAAGAGGAAATTCCTCAGACAAGAAGGGTAAAGCCCTAGTGTCGTATAAAGAGACACTTGAAATAGAACCAGAGTATATTACTCTTCCGGATACGGAGACAATTCTACTCCTCAATAAAGAGGACCTTGAGGGTACATTGGATTCCTGGGAGATGTTACAGAAATGGCTTGGAGAAGCCTACTGTCCCATCCGTGCAGGAAAACGATGGTATTCCTTTGAATCTATTCTGGTTCATCTGAATTCTATATCAGTGCATCATACACTGACAAATGTGGCTAAATGGGATAGCCCAAAAGCGTACAGCAAATGTACAATACAAAGATTCATGCATCCCTCAACATGGGGAAAATTTGATTTAGCTAAAGCAGCTAATCTTCCTAATGATAAGGAATTTAATTATTGGGATTATATGGATTCTTGGTATAATACCTTTTATTACCAAAATCCCTCCCATAGGCATTCCTGGTTTTTCCAATGGGAAAAGAATGTCTTTCAGAGGTCATTACCTCTACCCAGTTGGGTATTTGCTTGGTGGAACAAATTTGGGCCACCCATATTAAGGCTTGTTTTGTTAAATGGACTCAATCCAGTTCTGAGCTTAAAGCTCTGGGTTATGAAAAACCCCCAAAAAATTGGGACAGTCTTATCTTCTTTATGGTATTTTCTCTACCATGGATTTGGAGATGGGATTGTACTACAGGCTTTAATGAGAAAAGCCTACCAGTATTATTGAGAACATTTCATGTTCACTGGTGGAAAAATTTCCCCAATATTGATACCAAAGTCGCATAAATTAAGTCTGCTATCATACAAAATGAAAACAATCTTGGATTGCATCGCGTCCCGGAAGTCCATTATGACTCCGACAATTTATTTGCAAGTTTCAAAACTCAATTGAAGAGTTTGATTCCGAATATATTGGAACAAGATATTATGAAAAAATTATTAGAATCAATGAAGGATTCCATGACTCCTAAGTGCAATGACGGCACATCTTCTTCTCATCCTGTCAATGACAACATATCCGTTTCGAAACCGTCAGTTGCAGAAGATGAAGATATTAATGATGACTTTACCAGTACTGAGCATGATGATAATGCTAAGGAATAATTACCGGATAGCCAGCCACCAGATGAGGATCCAGAAGAATATATTAATTTAATGTTGCAGGCATTCAAAGCAACATCTAAAAAGAAATAATTTTGCAGGATATGACTATGACAGATACATCTGTTCCAGATACGTCGGCTAAGTCAGTCCACAAGCAACAGAGGAAATCTTATCCTCCAGCCCACAGTTGGCCTATTTGTCACATCAATCAAGGCTCCTATAGTATATTTGGTTGGCCATTTTCCATAAAGTCTCACACATGGGATGCCGCCAGTAGCCGCCTGCATCGGATAAGAGTTAAGGCTCTTCGTCAACAAAAGATGCTTTGGGACCAAGCCCATCAAATGTCTCTATCCAATCTCAATCCTAGAGATAAAGAGGATAAAGATGATGATAACGATGACTCATCCGACTCATCCAAGAATCTCAATTATAGAGATAATGAATCACCACCTCAATCATAGAGGTTACTTTTGTATTAGTGGTGGATTTCAAATATGTTCAAATCCACATTAGTTCTCTCCTTCTATATAAGAAGTTAGTTTCTTTAGACAAGGCATCACTTGAAAAACCTTCCCCTTTGTCACCAAGGTTGCCTACTCGTGTGCTTTGAAGTTTTGAAGTTTATTGTAAGTACTTTATGATATTGTGATAAATTAGTAGTGAGTTAAAGTTATTCTCTGCCTGTTTCTCTGGTTACTTGCCTACTTGCCTTCTGTCAATCTTCCTTCTTCTTTCTATATTTCATTTTACTTTATTTATTTCATCTTTTTTTCTATATTTCATCTTTCTATCTTTAGTTCACTTTTCTTTCAATATTTCATATTACTTTCCATATTTCATTTTTCTTTCTATATTTCATTTTACTTTCTATATTTCATCTTTCTTTCTATATTTCATGTTACTTTATACATTTCGTCTTTCTTGCTATATATCATTTTTCTTTCTATATTTCATTTTACCAACTATATTTCATTTTTCTTTCTATATTTCATTTTATTTCTATATTTTTTCTTTCTTTATATTTGTGTCTTAATCTCTATAATTTACCTTTCTTTCTATATTTCGACTCTCTTTCTATATCTCGCCTTTCTTTCTATATTTCTTGTTACTTTCTATATTTCATCTTTCTTTCTATATTTCACTTTACTTTCTGTATTTCGTTTTAGTTTCTATATTTCATCTCTCTATCTATTTTTATTGTACATTCTATATTTAATCTTTTTTCCTATATTTTATTTTACATTCTATATTTCATCTTTCTTTCTATTTTTCATGTTACTTTCTATATATTATTTATCTTTCTAGTTTTTTTTTTACTTTCTATATTTTATTTTTCATTCTATATTTCATTTTACTTTCTATATTTCATATTTCTTTCAATACTTCATTTTCTTTCTATATTTCATCTTTCTTACTATATTTCATTTTATTTTCAATATTTCATCTTTCCTTCTATATTTCATTTTACTTTCTATATTTCTTCTTTCTTTCTATATTTCATTTTAATTTCAATATTTCATCTTTCTATCCTTATTTCATTTTTCTTTCTATATTTCATCTTTCTTTCAATATTTCATTTTACGTCCTATATTTCAACTGTCATTCTATATTTCATTTTACTTTCGATATTTCATTTTACTTTATCTTTTTCATTTTACTTTCTATATTTCATCTTCTTTCTATATTTCATTTTAGTTGCCATATTTCATATTTCTTTATATATTTAATTTTACTTTCCATATTTTATCCTTGTTTCAGTATTTTTTTTTACTTTCAATATTTCATCTTTATTTCTATATTACCTTTTTCTTTGAACATTTCATTTTATTTTTTACATTTCAACTTTTATTCAATATTACATTTTACTTTCTATATTTTATCATCCTTTCTATATTTCATTTTATTTTCTATATATCTTTTTAATTTTTATATTTGATTTTACTTTCTATATTTCATCTTTCTTTCTATATTTCCTTTTTTTTCTTTATTGTAACCTTCTTTTTATAATTCATCTTTCTTTCTATACTTCATTTTACTTTTCTATATTTCATTTTCTTTCTTTATTTCATGTTACTTTCAATATATCATTTTTCTTACTATATTTCATCTTACTTTCTATATTTTATTTTATTTTCTATATTTCATCTTTCTTCCTATATTTCATTTTACTTTCTATATTTCATCGTTCTTTCTATATTTCATTTTACTATCTATATTTAATCTTTCTTTCTATAGTTAATTTTACTTTCTATATATCATCTTTCTATAGAAAGAAAGATGAAATATAGAGAGTAAGATGATACATAGAAAGTAATATTAAATATAGAAAGAAAGATGAGATATAGAAAGAAAGATGAAATATAGAAAGGAAAATGAAATACAGAAATAAAAATGAAATATAGAAAGAAAGATAAAATACAGAAATGAAATGAAATATAGTAACAAAAATGATATATAGAAAGTAACAAGAAATAAATAAATAAAGATGAAATATAGAATGTAAAATGAAATACATAAAAAAAGATGAAATAAAGAAATTAAAATGAAATATAGAAAGAAAGATAAAATATAGAAAGAAAGATAAAATGTAGAAAGTAAAATAAATAATTAAAGAAAGATGAAATATCGAAAGTATGATGACATTTAGAAAGTAAAATGAAATATAGAAAGAAAGATGAAATATAAAAAGTAAAATGAAATATAGAAAGAAAGATGATATATAGAAAGTAAAATTAAATATAGAAAGAAATATTAAATATAGATAGTAAAATGAAATATAGAAAGAACGATGAAATATAGAAAGTAAAATGAAATATGGAAAAAAAGAGGAAATATAGAAAGTAAAATGAAATATAGAAAGAAAGATGAAATATAGAAAGTAAAATGAAATATAGTAAGAAAAATTATATATAGAAAGTAACATGAAATAAAGAAAGAAAATGAAATATAGAAAAGTAAAATGAAGTATAGAAAGAAAGATGAATTATAGAAAGAAGGTTAAAATAAAGAAAAAAAAGGAAATATAGAAAGAAAGAGGAAATATAAAAAGAAAGATGAAATATAGAAAGGAAAATGAAATACAGAAATAAAAATGAAATATAGAAAGAAAGATAAAATACAGAAATGAAATGAAATATAGAAACAAAAATGATATATAGAAAGTAACAAGAAATAAATAAAAAAAGATGAAATATAGAATGTAAAATGAAATACATAAAAAAAGATGAAATAAAGAAATTAAAATGAAATATAGAAAGAAAGATGAAATATAGAAAGTAAAATAACATAAAGTAAGAAAAAAATAAATAGAAAGTAACATGAAATAAAGAAAGAAAGATGAAATATTGAAAGAAGTTGAAATATAGAAAGAAGGTTTAAATAAAGAATAAAAATGAAATATAGAAAGAAATATGAAATATAGATAGTAATATGAAATATAGAAAGAAAGATGAAATATAGAAAGAAAGATGAAATATAGAAAGTTAGATGAAATATAGAAAGTAAATTGAAATATGGAAAGAAAGATAAAATATAGAAAGTAAAATGAAATATAGAAACAAAAGAAATATAGAAAGTAAAATGATATATAGAAAGAAAGATAAAATATAGAAAGTAAAATGAAATATAGTAAGAAAAATGATATATAGAAAGTAACATGAAATAAATAAAGAAAGTTGAAATATTGAAAGTAAAATGAAATATAGAAACAAAGATAAAATACATAAAGAAAGATGAAATATATACAAAGTAAAATAAAATATAGAAAGAAAGACGAAATATAGAAAGAAAGATGAAATATAGAAAGTAAAATGAAATATAGAAAGTAAGATGAGATATAGGAAGAAAATTAAATATAGAAAGAAAGACGAAATATAGAAAGTAAAATGAAATATAGAAAGAAAGATGAAATATAAAAGTAAAATGAAATACAGAAAGAAAGATGAAATATAGAAATAAAAATGAAATATAGAAAGTAACATGAAATATAGAAAGAAAGATGAAATATAGAAAGTAAAATGAAATATAGAAAGAAAGATGAAATATAGAAAGAAAGATAAAATGTAGAAAGTAAAATAAATAATTAAAGAAAGATGAAATATCGAAAGTATGATGACATTTAGAAAGTAAAATGAAATATAGAAAGTATGATGCTATTTAAAAAGTAAAATGAAATATAGAAAGAAAGATGAAATATAAAAAGTAAAATGAAATATAGAAAGAAAGATGATATATAGAAAGTAAAATTAAATATAGAAAGAAAGATTAAATATAGATAGTAAAATGAAATATAGAAAGAACGATGAAATATAGAAAGTAAAATGAAATATGGAAAGAAAGATGAAATATAGAAAGTAAAATGAAATACAGAAAGAAAGATGAAATATAGAAAGTAAAATGAAATATAGTAAGAAAAATTATATATAGAAAGTAACATGAAATAAAGAAAGAAAATGAAATATAGAAAAGTAAAATGAAGTATAGAAAGAAAGATGAATTATAGAAAGAAGGTTAAAATAAAGAAAAAAAAGGAAATATAGAAAGAAAGATGAAATATAGAAAGTAAAATAAAATATAAAAATTAAAACGATATATAGAAAGTAAAATGAAATATAGAAAGGAAGATAAAATATAGAAAGTAAAATGTAATATTAGATAAAAGTTGAAATGTAAAAAACAAAATGAAATGTTGAAAGAAAAAGGTAATATAGAAATAAAGATGAAATATAGAAAATAAATGAAATACCGAAAGAAGGATAAAATATGGAAAGTAAAATTAAATATATAAAGAAAGATGAAATATGGCAACTAAAATGAAATATAGAAAGAAGCTGAAATATAGAAAGTAAAATGAAATTTAGAATGACAGTTGAAATATTGGACGTAAAATGAAATATTGGTAGAAAGATGAAATATAGAAAGAAAAATGAAATAGGATATAAAGATGAAATATTGAAATTAAAATGAAATATAGAAAGAAAGAAGAAATATAGAAAGTAAAATGAAATATAGAAGGAAAGATGAAATATTAAAAGTAAAATGAAATATAGTAAGAAAGATGAAATATAGAAAGAAAATGAAATACTGAAAGAAAGATGAAATATAGAAAGTAAAATGAAAATATAGAAAGAAAAATAAAATATAGAAAGTAAAAAAAAAACTAGAAAGATAAATAATATATAGATAGTAACATGAAAAACAGAAAGAAAGATGAAATATAGAAAGTAAAATAAAATATAGGAAAAAAAATTAAATATAGAATGTACAATAAAAATAGATAGAAAGATAAAATATAGAAACTAAAACAAAATATAGAAAGTAAAATGAAATATAGAAAGAAAGATGAAATATAGAAAGTAAAATAAAATATAGGAAAAAAGATTAAATATAGAATGAACAATAAAAATAGATAGAAAGATGAAATATAGAAACTAAAACGAAATACAGAAAGTAAAATGAAATATAGAAAGAAAGATAAAATATAGAAAGTAACAAGAAATATAGAAAGAAAGGCGAGATATAGAAAGAGAGTCGAAATATAAAAAGAAAGGTAAATTAAAGAGACTAAGACACATAAATAAAGAAAGAAAAAATATAGAAATAAAATGAAATATAGAAAGAAAAATGAAATATAGAAGGTAAAATAAAATATAGGAAGAAAAATGATACATAGAAAGAAAGACGAAATATATAAAGTAACATGAAATAGAGAAAGAAAGATGAAATATAGAAAGTAAAATGAAATATAGAAAGAAAAATGAAATATGGAAAGAAATATGAAATATTGAAAGAAAAATGAACTATAGATAGAAAGATGAAATATAGAAAAAAAGATGAAATAAATAAAGTAAAATAAAATATAAAAAGATATATGAAATATAGAAAGTAAAATGAAATATTGAAAAAGAGATAAAAATTAAAATGAAATATAGAATGAAAGATGAAATATTGAAAGTAAAATGAAATATAGAAAGAAAGATGAAATATAAGTAACAAGAAATAAGGAAAGAAAGATGAAATATAGAACGTAAAACGAAACATAGAAAAAAAATGAAATATACAAAGTAAAATAAAATATAGAAAGAAAGATGATATATAGAAAGAAAGATAGAAAAAATATTGAATGTAAAATGAAATATAAAAAGAAACTTGAAATGTAAAAAGTAAAATGAAATATAAAAAGAAAGAGAAATATAGAAAGTAAACTGAAATATAGAATGAAAAACGAAATATAGAAAATAAAAAGAAATATAGGGAGAAAGATGAAATATAGAAAGAAAGATGAAATATTGAAAGTAAGATGAGATGTAGAAAGAAAGATGAAATACAGAACGAAAGATAAAATATAGTAAGTAAAATGAAATATAGAAACTAAGATGAAATATAGGAAAAAAAATGAAGTATAGAAAGTATGATGATATATAGAAAGTAAAATGAAATATAGAAAGTAAAATGAAATATAGAAAGTAAAATGAAATATAGAATGAAAAATGAAATATATAAAATAAAATGAAATATAGCAAGAAAGATGAAATATGGAAAGAAAGATGAAAAGTAGAAAGAAAGATGAAATATAGAACGAAAGATAAAATATAGAAAGTAAAATGAAATATAGAAAGAAAGATGAAATATAGAAAGTAAAATGAAATATAAAAAGTATGATGATATACAGAAAGTAAAATTAAATATAGAATGAAAGATGAAATATAGAAAGTACGATGATATATAGAAAGTAATATTAAATATAGAAAGTAAAATGAGATATCGAAAGAAAGTTGAAATATAGAAAGGAAAATGAAATACATAAATAAAAATGAAATATAGAAAGAAAGATCAAATACAGAAAGAAAAATAAAATATAGTAACAAAAATGATACATAGAAAGTAACATGAAATATTGAAAGAAAGAAGAAATATAGAAAGTAAAATGAAATACAGAAGGAAAGACGAAATATTAAAAGTAAAATGAAATATAGTAAGAAAGATGAAATATATAAAGAAAATGAAATACTGAAAGAAAGATGAAATATAGAAAGTAAAATGAAATATAGAAAGAAAAATAAAATATAGAAAGAAAAAAAAACTAGAAAGATAAATAATATATAGATAGTAACATGAAAAACAGAAAGAAAGATGAAATATAGAAAGTAAAATAAAACATAGGAAAAAAAATTAAATATAGAATGTACAATAAAAATAGATAGAAAGATAAAATATAGAAACTAAAACGAAATACAGAAAGTAAAATGAAATATAGAAAGAAAGATGAAATATAGAAAGTAAAATAAAATATAGGAAAAAAGATTAAATATAGAATGAACAATAAAAATAGAACGAAAGATGAAATATAGAAACTAAAACGAAATACAGAAAGTAAAATGAAATATAGAACGAAAGATGAAATATAGAAAGTAAGAAGAAATATAGAAAGAAAGGCGAGATATAGAAAGAGAGTCGAAATATAGAAAAAAAGGTAAATTAAAGAGACTAAGACACATAAATAAAGAAAGAAAAAATATAGAAATAAAATGAAATATAGAAAGAAAAATGAAATATAGAAAGTAAAATAAAATATAGGAAGAAAAATGATACATAGAAAGAAAGACGAAATATATAAAGTAACATGAAATAGAGAAAGAAAGATGAAATATAGAAAGTAAAATGAAATATAGAAAGAAAAATGAAATATGGAAAGAAATATGAAATATTGAAAGAGAAATGAAGTATAGATAGAAAGATGAAATATAGAAAAAAAGATGAAATAAATAAAGTAAAATAAAATATAAAAAGATATATGAAAGATAGAAAGTAAAATGAAATATTGAAAAAGAGATAAAAATTAAAATGAAATATAGAATGAAAGATGAAATATTGAAAGTAAAATGAAATATAGAAAGAAAGATGAAATATAAGTAACAAGAAATATGGAAAGAAAGATGAAATATAGAACGTAAAACGAAACATAGAAAAAAAATGAAATATACAAAGTAAAATAAAATATAGAAAGAAAGATGAAATATAGAAAGAAAGAAAGAAAAAATATTGAATGTAAAATGAAATATAAAAAGAAACTTGAAATGTAAAAAGTAAAATGAAATATAGAAAGAAAGAGAAATATAGAAAGTAAACTGAAATATAGAATGAAAAACGAAATATTGAAAATAAAAAGAAATATAGGGAGAAAGATGAAATATAGAAAGAAAGATGAAATATTGAAAGTAAGATAAGATGTAGAAAGAAAGATGAAATACAGAACGAAAGATAAAATATAGTAAGTAAAATGAAATATAGAAACTAAGATGAAATATAGGAAAAAAAATGAAATATAGAAAGTATGATGATATATAGAAAGTAAAATGAAATATAGAAAGTAAAATGAAATATAGAAAGTAAAATGAAATATAGAATGAAAAATGAAATATATAAAATAAAATGAAATATAGCAAGAAAGATGAAATATGGAAAGAAAGATGAAAAGTAGAAAGAAAGATGAAATATAGAACGAAAGATAAAATATAGAAAGTAAAATGAAATATAGAAAGAAAGATGAAATATAGAAAGTAAAATGAAATATAAAAAGTATGATGATATACAGAAAGTAAAATTAAATATAGAATGAAAGATGAAATATAGAAAGTACGATGATATATAGAAAGTAATATTAAATATAGAAAGTAAAATGAGATATAGAAAGAAAGTTGAAATATAGAAAGGAAAATGAAATACAGAAATAAAAATGAAATATAGAAAGAAAGATCAAATACAGAAAGAAAAATAAAATATAGTAACAAAAATGATACATAGAAAGTAACATGAAATATTGAAAGAAAGAAGAAATATAGAAAGTAAAATGAAGTACAGAAGGAAAGACGAAATATTAAAAGTAAAATGAAATATAGTAAGAAAGATGAAATATAGAAAGAAAATGAAATACTGAAAGAAAGATGAAATATAGAAAGTAAAATGAAATATAGAAAGAAAAATAAAATATAGAAAGAAAAAAAAACTAGAAAGATAAATAATATATAGATAGTAACATGAAAAACAGAAAGAATGATGAAATATAGAAAGTAAAATAAAACATAGGAAAAAAAATTAAATATAGAATGTACAATAAAAATAGATAGAAAGATAAAATATAGAAACTAAAACGAAATACAGAAAGTAAAATGAAATATAGAAAGAAAGATGAAATATAGAAAGTAAAATAAAATATAGGAAAAAAGATTAAATATAGAATGAACAATAAAAATAGAACGAAAGATGAAATATAGAAACTAAAACGAAATACAGAAAGTAAAATGAAATATAGAACGAAAGATGAAATATAGAAAGTAAGAAGAAATATAGAAAGAGAGGCGAGATATAGAAAGAGAGTCGAAATATAGAAAAAAAGGTAAATTAAAGAGACTAAGACACATAAATAAAGAAAGAAAAAATATAGAAATAAAATGAAATATAGAAAGAAAAATGAAATATAGAAAGTAAAATAAAATATAGGAAGAAAAATGATACATAGAAAGAAAGACGAAATATATAAAGTAACATGAAATAGAGAAAGAAAGATGAAATATAGAAAGTAAAATGAAATATAGAAAGAAAAATGAAATATGGAAAGAAATATGAAATATTGAAAGAAAAATGAACTATAGATAGAAAGATGAACTATAGAAAAAAAGATGAAATAAATAAAGTAAAATAAAATATAAAAAGATATATGAAATATAGAAAGTAAAATGAAATATTGAAAAAGAGATAAAAATTAAAATGAAATATAGAATGAAAGATGAAATATTGAAAGTAAAATGAAATATAGAAAGAAAGATGAAATATAAGTAACAAGAAATATGGAAAGAAAGATGAAATATAGAACGTAAAACGAAACATAGAAAAAAAAATGAAATATAAAAGTAAAATAAAATATAGAAAGAAAGAAAGATAAAATATTGAATGTAAAATGAAATATAAAAAGAAACTTGAAATGTAAAAAGTAAAATGAAATATAGAAAGAAAGATGAAATATAGAAAGTAAAATGAAATATAGAATGAAAAACGAAATATAGAAAATAAAAAGAAATATAGGAAGAAAGATGAAATATAGAAAGAAAGATGAAATATTGAAAGTAAGATGAGATATAGAAAGAAAGATGAAATACAGAACGAAAGATAAAATATAGTAAGTAAAATAAAATATAGAAACTAAGATGAAATATAGGAAAAAAAAATGAAATATAGAAAGTATGATGATATATAGAAAGTAAAATGAAATATAGAAAGTAAAATGAAATATAGAAAGTAAAATGAAATATAGAAAGTAAAATGAAATATAGAATGAAAAATGAAATATATAAAATAAAATGAAATATAGCAAGAAAGATGAAATATGGAAAGAAAGATGAAAAGTAGAAAGAAAGATGAAATATAGAACGAAAGATAAAATATAGAAAGTAAAATGAAATATAGAAAGAAAGATGAAATATAGAAAGTAAAATAAAATATAAAAAGTATGATGATATACAGAAAGTAAAATTAAATATAGAATGAAAGATGAAATATAGAAAGTACGATGATATATAGAAAGTAATATTAAATATAGAAAGTAAAATGAGATATAGAAAGAAAGTTGAAATATAGAAAGGAAAATGAAATACAGAAATAAAAATGAAATATAGAAAGAAAAATGAAATATAGAAAGAAAGATCAAATACAAAAAGAAAAATAAAATATAGTAACAAAAATGATACATAGAAAGTAACATGAAATATAGAAAGAAAGAAGAAATATAGAAAGTAAAATGAAATATAGAAGGAAAGACGAAATATTAAAAGTAAAATGAAATATAGTAAGAAAGATGAAATATAAAAAGAAAATGAAATACTGAAAGAAAGATGAAATATAGAAAGTAAAATGAAATATAGAAAGAAAAATAAAATATAGAAAGTAAAAAAAAACTAGAAAGATAAATAATATATAGATAGTAACATGAAAAACAGAAAGAAAGATGAAATATAGAAAGTAAAATAAAATATAGGAAAAAAAATTAAATATAGAATGTACAATAAAAATAGATAGAAAGATAAAATATAGAAACTAAAACGAAATACAGAAAGTAAAATGAAATATAGAAAGAAAGATGAAATATAGAAAGTAAAATAAAATATAGGAAAAAAGATTAAATATAGAATGAACAATAAAAATAGATAGAAAGATGAAATATAGAAACTAAAACGAAATACAGAAAGTAAAATGAAATATAGAACGAAAGATGAAATATAGAAAGTAAGAAGAAATATAGAAAGAAAGGCGAGATATAGAAAGAGGGTCGAAATATAGAAAGAAAGGTAAATTAAAGAGACTAAGACACATAAATAAAGAAAGAAAAAATATAGAAATAAAATGAAATATAGAAAGAAAAATGAAATATAGAAGGTAAAATAAAATATAGGAAGAAAAATGATACATAGAAAGAAAGACGAAATATATAAAGTAACATGAAATAGAGAAAGAAAGATGAAATATAGAAAGTAAAATGAAATATAGAAAGAAAAATGAAATATGGAAAGAAATATGAAATATTGAAAGAAAAATGAACTATAGATAGAAAGATGAAATATAGAAAAAAAGATGAAATAAATAAAGTAAAATAAAATATAAAAAGATATATGAAATATAGAAAGTAAAATGAAATATTGAAAAAGAGATAAAAATTAAAATGAAATATAGAATGAAAGATGAAATATTGAAAGTAAAATGAAATATAGAAAGAAAGATGAAATATAAGTAACAAGAAATATGGAAAGAAAGATGAAATATAGAACATAAAACGAAACATAGAAAAAAAAATGAAATATACAAAGTAAAATAAAATATAGAAAGAAAGATGAAATATAGAAAGAAAGAAAGAAAAAATATTGAATGTAAAATGAAATATAAAAAGAAACTTGAAATGTAAAAATTAAAATGAAATATAGAAAGAAAGATGAAATATAGAAAGTAAAATGAAATATAGAATAAAAACGAAATATAGAAAATAAAAAGAAATATAGGAAGAAAGATGAAATATAGAAAGAAAGATGAAATATTGAAAGTAAGATGATATATAGAAAGAAAGATGAAATACAGAACGAAAGATAAAATATAGTAAGTAAAATGAAATATAGAAACTAAGATGAAATATAGGAAAAAAAAATGAAATATAGAAAGTATGATGATATATAGAAAGTAAAATGAAATATATAAAGTAAAATGAAATATAGAAAGTAAAATGAAATATAGAATGAAAAATGAAATATATAAAATAAAATGAAATATAGCAAGAAAGATGAAATATGGAAAGAATGATGAAAAGTAGAAAGAAAGATGAAATATAGAACGAAAGATAAAATATAGAAAGTAAAATGAAATATAGAAAGAAAGATGAAATATAGAAAGTAAAATGAAATATAAAAAGTATGATGATATACAGAAAGTAAAATTAAATATAGAATGAAAGATGAAATATAGAAAGTACGATGATATATAGAAAGTAATATTAAATATAGAAAGTAAAATGAGATATAGAAAGAAAGTTGAAATATAGAAAGGAAAATGAAATACAGAAATAAAAATGAAATATAGAAAGAAAGATCAAATACAGAAAGAAAAATAAAATATAGTAACAAAAATGATACATAGAAAGTAACATGAAATATTGAAAGAAAGAAGAAATATAGAAAGTAAAATGATATATAGAAAGAAAGATAAAATATAGAAAGTAAAATGAAATATAGTAAGAAAAATGATATATAGAAAGTAACATGAAATAAATAAAGAAAGTTGAAATATTGAAAGTAAAATGACATATAGAAACAAAGATAAAATACATAAAGAAAGATGAAATATATACAAAGTAAAATAAAATATAGAAAGAAAGACGAAATATAGAAAGAAAGATGAAATATAGAAAGTAAAATGAAATATAGAAAGTAAGATGAGATATAGGAAGAAAATTAAATATAAAAAGAAAGACGAAATATAGAAAGTAAAATGAAATATAGAAAGAAAGATGAAATATAAAAGTAAAATGAAATACAGAAAGAAAGATGAAATATAGAAATAAAGATGAAATATAGAAAGTAACATGAAATATAGAAAGAAAGATGAAATATAGAAAGTAAAATGAAATATAGAAAGAAAGATGAAATATAGAAAGAAAGATAAAATGTAGAAAGTAAAATAAATAATTAAAGAAAGATGAAATATCGAAAGTATGATGACATTTAGAAAGTAAAATGAAATATAGAAAGTATGATGCTATTTAAAAAGTAAAATGAAATATATAAAGTAAAATGAAATATAGAAAGAAAGATGAAATATAAAAAGTAAAATGAAATATAGAAAGAAAGATGATATATAGAAAGTAAAATTAAATATAGAAAGAAAGATTAAATATAGATAGTAAAATGAAATATAGAAAGAACGATGAAATATAGAAAGTAAAATGAAATATGGAAAGAAAGATGAAATATAGAAAGTAAAATGAAATACAGAAAGAAAGATGAAATATAGAAAGTAAAATGAAATATAGTAAGAAAAATTATATATAGAAAGTAACATGAAATAAAGAAAGAAAATGAAATATAGAAAAGTAAAATGAAGTATAGAAAGAAAGATGAATTATAGAAAGAAGGTTAAAATAAAGAAAAAAAAGGAAATATAGAAAGAAAGATGAAATATAGAAAGTAAAATAAAATATAAAAATTAAAACGATATATAGAAAGTAAAATGAAATATAGAAAGGAAGATAAAATATAGAAAGTAAAATGTAATATTAGATAAAAGTTGAAATGTAAAAAACAAAATGAAATGTTGAAAGAAAAAGGTAATATAGAAATAAAGATGAAATATAGAAAATAAATGAAATACCGAAAGAAGGATAAAATATGGAAAGTAAAATTAAATATATAAAGAAAGATGAAATATGGCAACTAAAATGAAATATAGAAAGAAGCTGAAATATAGAAAGTAAAATGAAATTTAGAATGACAGTTGAAATATTGGACGTAAAATGAAATATTGGTAGAAAGATGAAATATAGAAAGAAAAATGAAATAGGATATAAAGATGAAATATTGAAATTAAAATGAAATATAGAAAGAAAGAAGAAATATAGAAAGTAAAATGAAATATAGAAGGAAAGATGAAATATTAAAAGTAAAATGAAATATAATAAGAAAGATGAAATATAGAAAGAAAATGAAATACTGAAAGAAAGATGAAATATAGAAAGTAAAATGAAAATATAGAAAGAAAAATAAAATATAGAAAGTAAAAAAAAAACTAGAAAGATAAATAATATATAGATAGTAACATGAAAAACAGAAAGAAAGATGAAATATAGAAAGTAAAATAAAATATAGGAAAAAAAATTAAATATAGAATGTACAATAAAAATAGATAGAAAGATAAAATATAGAAACTAAAACAAAATACAGAAAGTAAAATGAAATATAGAAAGAAAGATGAAATATAGAAAGTAAAATAAAATATAGGAAAAAAGATTAAATATAGAATGAACAATAAAAATAGATAGAAAGATGAAATATAGAAACTAAAACGAAATACAGAAAGTAAAATGAAATATAGAAAGAAAGAAGAAATATAGAAAGTAACAAGAAATATAGAAAGAAAGGCGAGATATAGAAAGAGAGTCGAAATATAGAAAGAAAGGTAAATTAAAGAGACTAAGACACATAAATAAAGAAAGAAAAAATATAGAAATAAAATGAAATATAGAAAGAAAAATGAAATATAGAAGGTAAAATAAAATATAGGAAGAAAAATGATACATAGAAAGAAAGACGAAATATATAAAGTAACATGAAATAGAGAAAGAAAGATGAAATATAGAAAGTAAAATGAAATATAGAAAGAAAAATGAAATATGGAAAGAAATATGAAATATTGAAAGAAAAATGAACTATAGATAGAAAGATGAAATATAGAAAAAAAGATGAAATAAATAAAGTAAAATAAAATATAAAAAGATATATGAAATATAGAAAGTAAAATGAAATATTGAAAAAGAGATAAAAATTAAAATGAAATATAGAATGAAAGATGAAATATTGAAAGTAAAATGAAATATAGAAAGAAAGATGAAATATAAGTAACAAGAAATATAGAAAGAAAGATGAAATATAGAAAGTAAAATAAAATATAGAATGAAAAAAGAAATATAGAAAATAAAAAGAAATATAGGAAGAAAGATGAAATATAGAAAGAAATATGAAATATTGAAAGTAAGATGAGATATAGAAAGAAAGATGAAATACAGAACGAAAGATAAAATATAGTAAGTAAAATGAAATATAGAAACTAAGATGAAATATAGGAAAAAAAATAAAATATAGAAAGTATGATGATATATAGAAAGTAAAATGAAATATAGAAAGTAAAATGAAATATAGAAAGTAAAATTAAATATAGAATAAAAATGAAATATATAAAATAAAATGAAATATAGAAAATAAAATGAAATATAGAATGAAAAATGAAATATATAAAATAAAATGAAATATAGCAAGAAAGATGAAATATGGAAAGAATGATGAAAAGTAGAAAGAAAGATGAAATATAGAACGAAAGATAAAATATAGAAAGTAAAATGAAATATAGAAAGAAAGATGAAATATAGAAAGTAAAATGAAATATAAAAAGTATGATGATATACAGAAAGTAAAATTAAATATAGAATGAAAGATGAAATATAGAAAGTACGATGATATATAGAAAGTAATATTAAATATAGAAAGTAAAATGAGATATAGAAAGAAAGTTGAAATATAGAAAGGAAAATGAAATACAGAAATAAAAATGAAATATAGAAAGAAAAATGAAATATAGAAAAAAAGATCAAATACAGAAAGAAAAATAAAATATAGTAACAAAAATGATACATAGAAAGTAACATTAAATAAATAAAGAAAGATGAAATATAGAAATTAAAATGAAATATAGAAAGAAAGATGAAATATAGAATGTAAAATGAAATACATAAAAAAAGATGAAATAAAGAAAGTAAAATAAAATATAGAAAGAAAGATGAAATCTAGAAAGAAAAATAAAATATACTAAGAAAAATGATAAATAGATAGTAACATGAAATAAAGAAAGAAAGATGAAATATTGCAAGAAGATGAAATATAGAAAGAAAGTTGAAATATAGATAGTAATATGAAATATAGAAAGAAAGATGAAATATAGTAAGAAATTTGAAATATAAAAAGTTAGATGAAATATAGAAAGAAAGATAAAATATAGAAAGTAAAATGAAATACCAAAATAAAGATGAAATATAGAAAGTAAAATGAAATATATAAAGAAAAATAAAATATAGAAAGTAAAATGAAATATAATAAGTAAAATGATATATAGAAAGTAACATGAAATAAATAAAGAAAGATGAAATATTGAAAGTAAAATGAAATATAGAAAGAAAGATGAAATACATAAAGAAAGATGAAATATATACAAAGTAAAATAAAATATTGTAAGAAAGATGAAATATAGAAAGTAAAATGAAATATAGAAATAAAGATGAAGTAAAGAAAGTAAAATGAAATATAGAAAGAAAATGAAATGTAGAAAGTAATAAATATTAATGAAAGAAGGATGAAATATAGAAATGTAAAATTTAATATATAAAGAAAGAAAAATTATAAAAATAAATATGAAAAATAAAAAATAAAATAAAATATAGGAATAAAGATGAAATATAGAAAGTAACATGAAATATAGAAAGACAGATGAAATATAGAAAGTAAAATGAAATATAAAAAGAAAGATGAAATGTAGAATGCAAGATAAAATAAAGAAATTAAAATGAAATATAGAAAGAAAGATGAAATATAGAAATTAATATGAAATATAGAAAGTAAAATGAAATATAGAATGAAAAATGAAATATAGAAAGTATGATGATATATAGAAAGTAAAATGAAATATAGAAAGTAAAAAGAAATAGAGAAAGAAATATGAAATATAGAAAGTAAAATGAAATATAGAAAGTAAGATGATATATAGAAATTAAAATTAAATATAGAAAGAAAGACGAAATATAGAAAGTAAAATGAAATATAGAAAGAAAGATGAAATATAAAAAGTAAAATGACATACAGAAAAAAAAGATGAAATAAAGAAATTAAAATGAAATATAGAAAGAAGGATGAAATCTAGAAAGTAAAATAAAATATTGTATGAAAAATAATATTTAAAAAGTAACTTGAAATAAAGAAAGAAAGATGAAAAATAGAAAGAAGGTTAAAATAAAGAAAGAAATATGAAATATAGAAAGTAATATTAAATATAGATAAAAATGAAATATAGAAAGAAAGATGAAATATAGAAAGTATAATGAAATACATAAATAAAGATGAAATATAGAAAGTAAAATGAAATATAGAAAGAAAGATGAAATATATATAAAGTAAAATGAAATATAGTAAGAAAAATGAAATATAAAAAGTAAAATACTTGCCTACTTGCCTTCTGTCAATCTTCCTTCTTCCTTCTGTCAATCTTCCTTTTTAGAAAGTAAGATGAAATATATAAAATAAAATAAAATATAGAAAGTAAGATGAAATATAGTAAGAAAAATGATATATTGAAAGTAACATGAAATAAAGAAAGAAAATGAAATATAGAAAGTAAAATGAAGTATAGAAAGAAAGATGAATTATAAAAAGAAGGTTACAATAAAAAAAAAAGGAAATATAGAAAGAAAGATGAAATATAGAAAGTAAAATCAAATATAAAAATAAAAAAGATATATAGAAAATAAAATGAAATATAGAAAGGATGATAAAATATAGAAAGTAAAATGTAATATTGAATAAAAGTTGAAATGTAAAAAATAAAATGAAATGTTCAAAGAAAAAGGTAATATAGAAATAAAGATGAAATATTGAAAGTAAAATAAAATACTGAAACAAGGATAAAATATGGAAAGTAAAATTAAATATATAAAGAAATATGAAATATGGCAACTAAAATGAAATATAGAAAGAAGATGAAATATAGAAAGTAAAATGAAAAAGATAAAGCAAAATGAAATATCGAAAGTAAAATAAAATATAGAATGACAGTTGAAATATAGGACGTAAAATGAAATATTGAAAGAAAGATGAAATATAGAAAGAAAAATGAAATAAGGATAGAAAGATGAAATATTGAAATTAAAATGAAATATAGAAAGAAAGAAGAAATATAGAAAGTAAAATAAAATATAGAAGGAAAGATGAAATATTGAAAGTAAAATGAAATATAGTAAGAAAGATGAAATATAGAAAGAAAATGAAGTATTGAAAGAAATATGAAATATAGAAAGTAAAATGAAATATAGAATGAAAAATAAAATATAGAAAGTAAAAAAAAACTAGAAAGATAAATAATATATAGAAAGTAACATAAAAAATAGAAAGAAAGATGAAATATAGAAAGTAAAATAAAATATAGGAAAACAGATTAAATATAGAATGTACAATAAAAATAGATAGATGAAATATAGAAACTAAAACGAAATACAGAAAGTAAAGTGAAATATAGAAAGAAAGATGAAATATAGAAAGTAACAAGAAATATAGAAAGAAAGGCGAGATATAGAAAGAGAGTCGAAATATAGAAAGAAAGGTAAATTATAGAGATTAAGACACAAATATAAAGAAAGAAAAAATATAGAAATAAAATAAAATATAGAAAGAAAAATGAAATATAGTTGGTAAAATGAAATATAGAAAGAAAGACGAAATGTATAAAGTAACATGAAATATAGAAAGAAAGATGAAATATAGAAAGTAAAATGAAATATAGAAAGAAAAATGAAATATGGAAAGTAATATGAAATATTGAAAGAAAAGTGAACTAAAGATAGAAAGATGAAATATAGAAAAAAAGATGAAATAAATAAAGTAAAATGAAATATAGAAAGAAAGATGAAATATTGAAAGTAAAATGAAATATTGAAAAAAAGATAAAAATAAAATTTCATGATGTATTACCAACTCTTTTTGCCAGCATAGTACGCAAAAGGTTGGGTAATGAGGTAGGCATAATAAACTACCAACAATACACATATGGTCTCCTTACCAGTGCTATTATCCAAGAAGGACTGACCTTATATAATGATTTAAAATTGCAAGCTCAACTTAAAAAGCAAAATCTTACTGGAAAGCGAGAGCTTGGTGAATTCTGTGACCAGTTTGCCTGTGACACAGGCCCACTTCCTTTCCATCAAAGGAAGGGTAAAGGGAAAGTCTCTCATTCAAAGAGACCAGAACCCTACTCACACCAGAGTAGGAAATATCCCAAGAGACAGTCTCATCAGTCTCATCAAAAGACTCGTCATGAACCAAGGAGACGTCCTCCTCGTCAGAGACCTCCTAGAAACAAGGCTCCCGACAAAAAGAAAATTGTCTGTTATAAATGTGGTAAATTAGGCCACTATTCCAATAGATACAAAACAAAAGAGAAATTAAACCAACTGCAAATTGATGAAGGATTGAGAATCCAATTGGCTAAAATTCTCTTAAATTCGAATTCTGAGGATGATATTGATTATGAATCATCCAACCAATCAGAAGAAGCGCAAGATTGTAGCTGTTCTCATCTACAATCTGTGGCATAAATGCATCAGATTAATGTTCTTACTAATGATCAACAACTTATGCTGAAGAACATTGATCAAGAGGAAGATCCTCAAACTAAAAGATATTTAATCCAAGAATATCTTGATCAAATTCAAAGTACTTCAAAGATACCTCATATCCAAGGAGTTCAACCTTATTCTTTGAAGACCATCATAGGTCGCTTTGAAGAACTCAATTCTTCAAAACAACCCGTATCCATCTCCTCATTACAAGGAGAAATTAAAGAAATCAAGCTTGAATTGAAAGAATTAAATTCTCTTTATAAAAAGCTTGAACAAAAATATGCACAACAGGATTTACATCAAGAAAAGAAATCTGAGGATCCTTTTCTTAATCAAATCACCAAGGTTATCCATCAAAGATGGCATACGGTGATTAATTTGGTTATTGATCAGAACTTTGCCATTCCTAAGCTGACTGCTCTGATGATAGTGGAGCAGACTTAAACTGCATACAGGAAGGGTTGATTCAAACCCAATACTTTGAGAAAACAACTCAAACACTGGCCAATGCCAATGGAGATAAAATGAAAATTAAATATAAATTAAATAATATCTCCGTATGCACTAATGATCAGTGCATTATTACTGACTTTTTGTTAGTCAAAAACATGACTCAACAAGTCATATTAGGAACTCCCTTTTTGGAGAAAATTATGCCAATTAAAGGTATTGACAACCATGGGATTCATGGTCAAATTAATAATAAACCTATTTATTTCTCATTCAAATCTCCTCCTCAAATCAATTTTATCAATGAGATTTCCGAATTGAGAACTGTGAAAGAACATCATCTTAGTTTCCTCCATAGAGAAATTCAATTTTTAACCCTTGAACAACAGTTGGAAACCATAGCCATAAAAGAGAAAATTAGTTCTCTTTATAAAATATTTGCCCAAGAAATTTGTAGTGAAATTCCTACAGCTTTTTGGGATCGACATAAATATATTGTGTCGTTACCCTATATTGATGGGTTCAATGAAAGAACCATTCCCACAAAAGCAAGGCCTAGTCAAATGAAACATGCTTTACTAGACCTATGCAAAAAGTAAATCCAAAATTTATTGGATAAGAAATTAATTAGAAAATCTTACTCCCCATGGAGTTGTACTGCTTTTTATGTCAATAAAAATGCAGAAAAGGAACGAAGTGTTCCACGATTAGTGGTTAATTATAAACCACTTAATGATTGTTTGCGATGGATTCGTTATCCTATCCCAAACAAAAAAGATTTATTAGACAGATTATTTTCTGCTAAAATCTTTTCCAAATTTGATTTGAAATCTGGATATTGGCAAATTCAAATCCATGAAAAGGATAAATATAAAACTGCATTCACTGTCCCTTTTGGTCACTTTGAATGGAATGTTATGCCTTTTGGTTTGAAAAATGCTCCCTCTGAATTTCAAAATATCATGAATGATATTTTTGTTCCTTATTCTGAGTTTACAATTGTTTATATTGATGATGTACTTGTTTATTCAGAATCCATTGATGCTCATTTTAAGTATTTAAATGTTTTCAAAACAGTCATTCAAAAATATGGGTTGGTGATATCGGCACCGAAAATGAAATTATTTCAGACCTCAGTGAGATTTTTAGGTCACAATATTCACAAGGGAAAAATTGTTCCCATAGATTAAAGTATTGAGTTTGCCTCCAAGTTCCCTGATGAATTACTGGAGAAAACTCAACTTCAGAGATTTCCAAGAAATCTCAATTATATTGCGGACTATTATCCTCATCTTGCCCTAGATTCCGCAATATTACCCAAAAGACTCAGAAAGAATCCTGAGCCATGGACTGCAAAACATACTCAGACAGTCCAATTAATCAAAAGTAAGGTTAAACAACTTCCTTGTCTTAACCTAACTAATCCTTCTTATCCGAAGGTTATAGAGACGGATGCCTCCCATATTGGCTATGGTGGCATATTAAAACAAAAAAATCCAGCTAGTAAAGAAGAACTTGTGAGATTTACCTCTGGTAACTGGCATGATGCACAGATTAATTATTCCACTGTTAAACAAGAAATATAAGCAATAATTAAGTGCATTCATAGATTTCAAGATGATTTATTAAATCAGAAGTTCCTTTTAAGAGTTGATTTTTCAGCGGCAAAATCGATTCTTAAGAAGGATGTGAAGAATATTACTTCTAAACAAATCTTTGCCAGATGGCAGGCTGAATTAAGCGCCTTTGATTTTGATATTGAACATATCCAAGGAGAATTAAACTCCTTACCTGATTTTCTAACCCGTGAATTTCTCCAGGGACAAAATCATGTATAACCCCTCAAGGGGCAACCCACTCCCAATGAGAGGACGTGGCAATCAATCTAGAGGCCGAGGCTGCAAAAATCAAGAATGAGGAAATTCCTCAGACAAGAAGGGTAAAACCCCAGTGTCGTATAAAGAGACACTTGAAGTCGAACCAGAGTATTTTACTCTTCCGGATAAGGAGACAATTTTGGTTCTCAATAAAGAGGACTTAGAGGGTACTTTGGATTCCTGGGAGATGTTACAGAAATGGCTTGGAGAAGCCTACTATCCCATCCGTGCAGGAAAACGATGGTATTCCTTTGAATTAATTTTGGTTCATTTGAATTCTATAGCAGTGCATCATACACTATCAAATGTGGCTAAATGGGATAGCCCAAGAGCGTACAGTAAATGTACAATACAAAGATTCATGCATCCCTCAACTTGGGGAGAATTTGATTTAGCCAAAGCAGCTAATCTTCCTAATGATAAGGAATTTAATTATTGGGATTATATGGATTCTTGGTATAATACTTTTTATTACCAAAATCCCTCCCATAGACATTCTTGGTTTTTTCAATGTGAAAATAATGTTCTTCAGAGATCTTTACCTTTACCCAGTTGGGTATTTGCATTGTGGAAAAAATTTGGGCCACCCATTTCCATCTTACCTGAGCCCATTAAGGTTTGTTTTGTGAAATGGACTCAATCTAGTCCTGAGCTTAAAGCTCTGGGTTTTGAAAAACCCCCCGAGAAATATGACAGCCTTATCTTCTTTATGGTATTTTCTATACCATGGATCTGGAGATGGGATTGTACTACAGGCTTTAATGATAAAGGCCTACCAGTATTATTAAGAACATTCCATGTTCGTTGGTGGAAAAATTTCCCCAACATTGATACTAAAGTAGCAGAAATTGGGTCTGCTATCATTCAAAATGAAAATAATCTTGGATTGCACAGAATCCCAGAAGTCCATTATGACTCCAACAATTTATTTGAAAGTTTCAAAACTCAATTAAAGAGTTTGATTCCGAATATATCGGAAAAAGAGATTATGAAAAAATTATTAGAATCAATGAAGGGTTCTATGGTTACTCAGTGCAATGACGGCACATCATCTCAACCAGCCGAAGATAACATGTCTGTTTCAGAACCATCAACTGCCAAAGATGATGAAAAAATAGAAGAAGACAATATCAGTACCTAGCATGATGATAATGCTCATGACTCATTACCGGATAGTCAGCCTCCAGAGGATCCTAACGAGTATATTAATGCTATGTTGCAGATGTTTCAAGCAACAGAGGAAATCTTATCCTCCGGCCCATAGTTGGCCTATTTGCCACATCAATCAAGGCTCCTACAGTATTTTTGGTCGACCATTCTCCATCAAGTCACAATCATGGGATGCCGCGTGTAGCCGCCTTCATCGGGTACGAGTGAAACCTCTCCGACAACAAAAGATGCTTTGGGACCACTCCCAAAGGTCCCTTTCTCATCTCAATAATAGAGATAATGGACAATCCACTCAGAAGAATCTCAATTATGGAGACCAATGTCAAGATAACGGTGACTCATCACAGTCTCCTCAGCCGCCTCAATTATAGAGGCTTCTTTTTGTTTTAGTGGTGGATGTCAAAATATTATGAATCCATTTTCGGTTTCTCCTTCTATATAAGGAGTTGTTTTCATTTGGGAAGATATAACTTTTTTCCGGAGCTTTCTACTTTGTAGGCAAGGTTGCCTGTTTGTGTTGCATTACTTGGAGCTTATTGTAAGTATTTTATGAATTTGTGAATATGATAATACTGAGTTAAAGTGATTCCTAGCCTGTTCGTCTTCGTGAATTTGCCTTCTGTCAATTCCCTTCTTCCCGTTATATTTGGTATCAGAGTCATGGAAGGCTAAACTCTGAATATCCAGGTATGAAGTAATCTATTATAAATTTTTTTATATCTTAATCATCAGGGGAGTTAACTTACTTCGTAATAATATAATGCTTTACTATTCATCTTTGTTCTTGTTATGAAATGGGACGTCACCCAAGTCGCGTTGAGGTATGCCCGTGTTGCCATTGCCATGGATAGGCGTAGGCGTTGAAGGGCCGCTATACTCTTAAATCATTGACAGACGTGTATCTGATCAAGAAGATGATGAACAGTAAATTAATTATGATATTTTGAACAAAAGTTTGCTTCGTTCATGATTACCATATAATCAATTTATAATATGTTTACTTCATACTAGGATATTCCTCCTTATGGTTTTCTTTTACCACTCCTGCTGTAGTGTAATTTTAGATTATTTTAATTGTGTTGTGTTTTACATTTGGTTTTTACATTTTAATTTGTCCAAAGACAAAGATGGCATCCAGTAGTAGGAGTACTGGATCCGTTAAGAATGCATCTTTAGTTGAATATAAAGTTCAACAACAATTGAATGATTGGACAATTCCGTCCATAAAACCAACTTCAATATACAAGAAAGGAACTTTCACCCTTTCGAGTACCATGGGAATTAAAACCATGGAACAAACAATTAATCTTGAAAATCAAGATTCAACTCTTAAATTATTTGAGTTAACATATCTCAATAAGTATCTTGCTGATACTGAGAAAAAATACATGCATATAGGATGCATACGGATTGCGTTCAAATCCTTAACCTTACTCGGGATGAACACATGTCTGCAGGCCATTCTTAGGGATGGTCGCTGTTTGGATTGGAAACCCTCATTAATGGGTATTGTTGAAACAAGTCTCAGTCGGGGACCTGTTTATTTTAATGTCCATCCAAACCTCACCCTATCATTAACAGATAGGAATTTGTTAGAATCTATCCAATTGAGGATTCTAACACAGGGATACAATTTTATTCCTGGAACTGAAACCATTGCAATAATTGCAAGGATTCATTTCAAAATTATGAATACCTTAGTCCCTAAGGTATTACACTTACCAGATCAGGGTAAGACTATTTTAAACGAGACAGATCTAATGAGTACGGATGATCAATTGGGAGGAAATTCATTTCCCAGCCAATTGGACAATTCCCCAGGCTATTCCTCCACGACTCCTGATGAATCAGGATATTGATCAAGTCCTCCAATCAACCGATGGTGATGTAGTAATAAATTTCAAAGATCAGCCTCCATGTAGAGTCTCTTTACCACCATCATCATCCAGATATTTAGATGTAGGCCAATCCTCTCACCTACAGGAATTGGATGAAACACAATCCATAAAGGATGATTCCTCCATCAAAGGAATCCATATATCAGACACCCAGATACCTCATGGGGTCTACCGTGAAAGGGAGCATGCACGCACTTCTCCCACTCCCAGTGAAATGACTGGCTTTACTCTGTGATTATGATGTTTACACCTCCTCAGATTAACTATGAAACCCCACCTTTCGTGGTGGACCGAGCAGCAATAAAAGTTGAATTTTTTCACCCCAATAATCTAGGTTTCAAAAACTGGTTTTTTGACACCTATGGGGCGGCAGAACACATGGAATTATCAAACGACTTTTATCTTTATTTGGAAACCAATAAAGTTATTATGTCCTTTGTTGATTGGTTTATGCGTTTTCGACTTAAACAAGCGGAGAAACGACCCATAGTTTCTTCCACAATTCCCACTCTTTCAACCCTAACGAAAGAATGGCAGCTTTGTTCTGGAATCATTATCAGATCAGTCCACCCACCTACTAATCTTTTCTTTCAATGTTTCATTTTACTTTCTCTATTTTATCTTTCATTCTATATTTCATCTTTCTTTCAATATTTCATTTTACTTTCTATATTTCATCTATCTTTCTATATTTTCTATATTTCATTTTTCTTTCTAAATTTAGTTTTATTTTCTATATTTCGTCTTTCATTCTTTATTTCATTTTACTTTTTATATTTCATATTTCTTTTAGTGTTTCATTTTACATTCTATATTTTATCTACCTTTCTATATTTCCCTTTACTTTCTATATATCTTCTTAATTTCTATATTTCATCTTTCTTTCTATACTTCATTTTACTTTCTATATTTCTTTTTTTCTTTCCTTGTTTCATGTTACTTTCTATATATCAATTTTCTTACTATATTTCATTTTACTTTCTATATTTCATCTTTCTTTTTATATTTCATTTTACTTTCTATATTTCATCTTTCTTTCTATATTTCATTTTATTTTCTATATTTCATCTTTCTTTCTGTATTTCATTTTACTTTCTATAATTTATATTCTTTTCTGTATTTCAATTTATTTTCTATATTTTTTCTTTCTTTCTAAATTTCATTTTATTTTCTATATTTCATCTTTCTTTCTATATTTCATTTTACTTTCTATGATTCATATTTTTTTTTGTATTTCAATTTATTTTCTATATTTCTTCTTTCTTTCTATATTTCATTTTACTTTCTTTATTTCATCTTTGTTTCTTTATTTCATTTTACTTTCTATATATCACCATACTTTCTATATTTCTTCTTTCTTTCTATATTTCATTTTATTTTCTATATTTCATCTTTCATTCTATATTTCATTTTACTTTCTATATTTCAACATGTTTTCAACATTTCATGTTTATTTTTATATTTCTTTTTATTCATATATTAAATTTTACTTTCTATTTTTCATCTCTCTTTCAGTATTTCATTTTATTTTCTCTATTTCATCTTTCTTTCTATATTTCATTTTACTTTCTTTTTTCATCTTTCTTTTTATATTTAATTTTACTTTCTAAATTTCATCTTTCTTTCTATATTTCATTTTACTTTCTATATATCGTTATACTTTCTATATTTCATCTTTCTTTCTATATTTCATTTTATTTTCTATATTTCGTCTTTCATTCTATATTTCATTTTACTTTCTATATTTCATCTTTCTTTTAGTGTTTCATTTTTGTTTCTATATTTCAACTTTCTTTCTATATTTCATTTTACTTTCTATATTTGATATTTCTTTCTATATTTCATCATTCTTTCTATATTTCATGTTACTTTCTATATTTCATCTTTCTTTCTATATTTCAAGTTACTTTCTATATTTCAAGTTACTTTCTATATTTCATCTTTCTTTCTATATTTTATTTTACTTTCTATATTTCTTTTTTCATTCTATATTTTATTTTATTTTCAATATTTCATCTTTTTTTTATATTTGAATTTTATTTTTATCTTTTTTCAGTATTTCGTTTTACTTTCAATATTTCATCTTTCTATCTATTTTTTATTGTACATTCTGTATTTAATTTTTTTTTTTTTTTTACTTTCAATATTTCATATTTCTTTCTGTTTTTCTTGTTACTTTCTATGTATTATTTATCTTACTATTTTTTTTTAGTCTCTATATTTCGTTTTTAATTCTATATTTCATCTTTCTTTCTATATTTCATCTTTCTTTTTTATATTTAATATTACTTTCTAAATTTCATCTTTCTTTCTATATTTTATTTTACTTTATATATAACTTCTTACTTTCTATATTTCATCTTTCTTTCTATATTTTATTTTACTTTCTATATTTCATCTTTCATTCTATATTTTATCTTCTTTTCTATATTTCATTTTACTTTCTATATATCTTCTTAATTTGTATATTTTATTTTACTTTCTATATTTCATCTTTCTTACTATATTTCCTTTTTCTTCCTTTATTTTAACCTTTTTTCTATATTTCATCTTTCTTTCTGTACTTCATTATACTTTCTATGTTTCATCTTTATTTCTTTATTTTATGTTACTTTCTATATATAATTTTTATTACTTTATTTCATTTTACTTTCTATATTTCATCTTTCTTTCTATATTTTATTTTACTTTCTATATTTCATCTTTCTTTTAGGATGACATTTTAGTTTCTATATTTCATCTTTCTTTTAGTATTTCATTTTAGTTTCTATATTTTATCTTTCTTTCTATATTTCATTTTACTTTCTATATTTGATCTTTCTTTTTATATTTCATCTTTCTTACTATATTTCCTTTTTCTTTGAATATTTCATTTTATTTTTTATATTTCAAATTTTATTCAATATTACATTTTACTTTCTATATTTTATCTATTTTTTCTCTATTTCATTTTACTTTCTATATATCTTCTTAATTTCTATATTTCATTTTACTTTCTATATTTCATCTTTATTTATTTATTTTAACCTTCTTTCAATATTTCATCTTTCTTTCTATACTTCATTTTACTTTCTACATTTCATCTTTCTTTCTTTATTTCATGTTACTTTCTATATGTCATTTTTCTTACTATATTTCATTTTACTTTCTTTATTTCATCTTTCTTTTTATATTTCATTTTACTTTCTATATTTCATATTTCTTTTAGTATTACATTTTACTTTCTATATTTCATCTTTATTTCTGTATTTAATTTTAATTTCTATATATCATCTTTCTTTTTATATTTCATTTTACTCTCTATATTTCATCTTTCTTTTAGTATTTCATTTTAGTTTCTATATTTCATCTTTCTTTCTATATTTCATTTTACTTTCTATATTTGATCTTTCTTTTTATATTTCATCTTTCTTGCTATATTTCCTTTTTCTTTGAATAATTTTATTTTTTATATTTCAAATTTTATTCAATATTACATTTTACTTTCTATATTTTATCTATCTTTCTTTATTTCAGTTTACTTTCTATATATCTTCTGAATTTCTATATTTCATTTTAATTTCTATATTTCATCTTTCTTTATTTATTTTAACCTTCTTTCAATATTTCATATTTCTTTCTATACTTCATTTTACTTTCTACATTTCATCTTTCTTTCTTTATTTCATGTTACTTTCTATATGTCAATTTTCTTACTATATTTCATTTTACTTTCTTTATTTCATCTTTCTTTTAGTATTTCATTTTACTTTCTATATTTCATCTTTCTTTCTGTATTTAATTTTACTTTCCATATAACATCTTTCTTTTTATATTTTATTTTACTCTCTATATTTCATCTTTCTTTCTATATTTCATTTTACTTTCTATATATCATCATACTTTCTATATTCCATTTTACTTTCTATATTTTATCTTTCATTCTATATTTCATCTTTCTTTCTACATTTCATTTTACTTTCTATATTTTATCTTTCATTCTATATTTCATCTTTCTTTCTATATTTCATCTTTCTTTCTATATTTCATTTTACTTTCTATATTTCATCTTTCTCTCAATATTTCATGTTACTTTCTATATTTCATCTTTCTTTCTACATTTCATTTTATTTTCTATATTTTGTCTTACATTCTATATTTCAATTTACTTTCTATATTTCAACTTGTTTTCCATATTTCATATTTATTTTTATATTTCATTTTATTTATATATAAAATTTTACTTTCTCTATTTCTTTTTTTTTTAGTATTTCATTTTACTTTTTATATTACATCTTTCTTTCTATATTTCATTTTACTTTCTTTCTTTCATCTTTCTTTCTACATTTCATTTTACTTTATTTATCTCATCTATCTTTCTTTATTTAACTTTACTTTCAAAATTACATATGTCTTTTTATATTTTATTTTAGTTTCTATATATCATCATACTTTCTATATTTCATGTTACATTCTATATTTCATCTTCCTTTCTATATTTCATCTTTCTTTTTATATTTCATCTATCTTTCTATATTTCATCTTTCTTTCTATATTTCATTTTCTTTTCTATATTTTGTCTTTCATTCTATATTTCATTTTACTTTCTATATTCCATCTTTCTTTTAGTGTTTCATTTTAGTTTCTCTACTTCATCTTTCTTTCTATATTTTATTTTACTTTCTATATTTGATATTTCTTTTTATATTTTATTTTACTTTCTCTATTTCTTCTTTCTTTAGTATTTTATTTTACTTTTTATATTTCATCTTTTTTTCTATATTTTATTTTACTTTTTTTATTTCACCTTTCTTTCAATATTTCATTTTACTTTCTATATTTCATCTTTCTTTCTGTATTTTATTTTACTTTCAAAATTACATCTGTCTTTTTATATTTTATTTTACTTTCTATATTTCATCTTTCTTTCTATATTTCATTTTACTTTCTCTATTTCTTCTTTCTTTTTGTATTTCATTTTATATTTTGTATTTCATCTCTCTTTCTATATTTCATCTTTATTTCTACATTTCATTTTACTTTATTTATTTCATCTACCTTTCTTTATTTAATTTTACTTTCAAAATTACATCTGTCTTTTTATATTTCATTTTACTTTCTATATATCATCATACTTTCTATATTTCATGTTACTTTCTATATTTCATCTTTCTTTCTATATTTCATCTATCTTTCTATATTTCATCTTTCTTTTTATATTTCATTTTATTTTCTATATTTCGTCTTTCATTCTATATTTCATTTTACTTTCTATATTTCATCTTTCTTTCTATATTTCATTTTACTTTCTATATTTGATATTTCTTTTTATATTTTACTTTACTTTCTATATTTCATCTTACTTTCTATATTTCATGTTACTTTCTATTTTTTGACTTTCATTCTATATTTCATTTTACATTCTATACATTACAAGTTACTTTCTATATTTCATCTTTCTTTCTATTTTCCATTTTATTTTCTATATTTCGTCTTTCATTCTATATTTAATTTTACTTTCTATTTTTTTTCAATGTTTCATATTTATTTTTATATTTTTTATTTCTTTATATATTTAAATTTCACCTTCTATATTTCATCTCTCTTTATCTACATCATGTTACTTTCTACATTTTATCTTTCTATCTATTTATCATTGCACATTCCATATTTCTTCTTTCTTTCTATATTTTATTTTATTTTCTATATTTCATTTTATTTTATATATTTCATTTTATTTTCTATATTTTATTTTATTTTCTATATTTCATTTACTTTCTATATTTCATTTTACTTTCTATATTTCATCTTTCTTTCTATATTTCATTTTACTTTCTATATTTAAATTTAATTTCTATATATCATCTTACTTTCTATATTTCATTTTACTCTCTATATTTCATCTTTCTTTCTATATTTTATTTTACTTTCTATATTTCATTTTTCTTTCTGTATTTCATTTTACTTTATAATTCATCTTTCTTTCTATATTTTATTTTACTTTCTATTTTTTCAGCTTTTTTTTATATTTAATTATACTTTCTATATATCATCTTACTTTCTTTATTTGATTTTACTCTCTATATTTCATCTTTCTTTCTATATGTCATTTTACTTTCTATATTTCTTTTTACTTTCGATATATCATCATACTTTCTATATTTTATTTTACTTTCTATATTTCATCTTTCTATCTATATTTCATTCTACTTTCTATATTTTATCTTTCATTATATATTTCATCTTTCTTTGTAAATTTCATTTTGGTTTCAATATTTTATCTTTTTTCTATATCTCATTATTTTTTCTATATTTCATTTTACTTTCTATATTTCATCTTTCTTTCTATATTTCATTTTACTTTCTATATTTTATCTTTCATTCTATTTTTCATCTTTCTTTCTATATTTCATTTTACTTTTTATATTTTATCTTTCTTTCTATATTTCATGTTACTTTCTATATTTCATCTTTCTTTCTATATTTTATTTTATTTTCTATATTTTGTGTAACATTCTACATTTCATTTTACTTTCTATACTTCAAATTTTTTTTAATATTTCTTATTTATTTTTATATTTAATTTTATTTATATATTATATTTTACTTTCTATATTTCATCTTTCTTTCATTATTTTATTTTACTTTCTACATTTCATCTTTCTTTTTATATTTCATTTTACTTTCTTTAATTCATCTTTCTTTCTATATTTCATTTTACTTCTTTATTTTTTCTTGCTTTCTATATTTAATTTTACTTTCAAAATTTCATCTATCTTTCTATATTTCATTTTTCTTTCTATATTTCTTCTATCTTTCTACATTTCATGTTACTTTCTATATTTTATTTTATTTTCTATATTTCATCATTCATTCTATATATCAATTTACTTTCTATATTTCATCTTTCTTTTAGCATTTCATTTTAGTTTCTATATTTAATCTTCCAATCTATTTTTAATTTTACTTTCTATATTTAATCTTTCTTTCCATATTTCATCTTTCTTTTTATATTTCCTTTTTCTTTGAATATTTCATTTTATTTTTTATATTTCAACTTTTATTTAATATTACATTTTACTTTCTATATTTGATCTTCCTTTTTATATTTCATTTTACTTTCTATATTTCATCTTTCTTTCTATATTTCATCTTTCTTTCTATATTTCCTTTTTCTTTCTTTATTTTAACTTTCTTTCTATATTTCATTTTTCTTTCTTTACTTCATTTTACTTTCTATATTTCATCTTTTTTTCTATATTTCATGTTACTTTCTATATATATATATATATATATATATATATATATCTATATATATATATATCATTTTACTTTCTTTATTTCATCTTTCTTTCTAAATTTCATTTTACTTTCTATATATTATCTTTTTTTTCTATATTTCATGTTACTCTCTATTTTTGTATCTTTCTTTCTATATTTTAATTTACTTTCTATATTTCATTTTACTTTATATATTTTATCTTTCATTCTATATTTCATCTTTCTTTCTATATTTCATTTTACTCTCTATATTTCATCTTTCTTTCTATATTTCATGTTACTTTCTATATATCATATTTCTTTCTATGTTTCATTTTACTCTCTATATTTCATCTTTCTTTCTATATTTCATGTTACTTTCTATATATCATATTTCTTTCTTTATTTCATTTTATTTTCTATATTTCCTCTTTCATTCTATATTTCATTTTAATTTCTATATTTCAATTTTTTTCAATATTTCCTATTTATTCTAATATTTCATTTTATTTATATATTAAATTTTACTTTATATATTTCATCTTTCTTTCAGTATTTTATTTTATTTTCTATATTTCATCTTTCTTTCTATATTTTATTTTACTTTCTTTATTTCATCTTTCTTTATATATTTAATTTTATTTTCTTTGATTCATCTTTATTTCTATATTTAATTTTCCTTTCTAAATTTCATATTTCTTTCTATATTTCATTTTATTTTCTATATATCATCATACTTTCTATATTTCATTTTAATTTCTATATTTCATGTTACTTTCTATATTTCAACGTTATTTCTATATTTCATTTTATTTTCTATATTTCGTCTTTCATTCTACATTTAATTTTACTTTCTATATTTCAACTTTTTTCCAACTTTTCATATTTATTTTTATATTTAATTTTATTCATATATTAAAGTTTACTTTCTATTTTTCATCTCTCTTTCAGTATTTCTTTTTTATTTTCTATATTTCTTCTTTCTTTCTATATTTCATTTTACTTTCATTTTTTCATCTTTCTTTTTGTATTTAATTTTACTTTCTAAATTTCATATTTCTTTCTATATTTTATTTTACTTTTTATATATCGTCATAATTTTTATGTTTCATTTTTCTTTCTATATTTCATCTTTCTTTCTATTTTTAATTTTAGTTTCTATAATTCATGTATCTTTCTATAGTTTTTGTTACTTGCTATATTTCATCTTTCTTTCTATATTTTTTTTCTTCTATATTTCATCTTTCATTCTATATTTCATTTTACTTTCTATATTTCATCTTTTTTTTAGTGTTTCATTTTCATTTCTATATTTCATCTTTCTTTCTATATTTTATTTTAGTTTCTATATTTGATATTTCTTTTTATATTTCATCTTTGTTTCAATATTTCATGTTAGTTTTTATATTTCATCTTTCTTTCTATATTTTATGTTACTTTTTACATTTCATCTTTCTTTCTATATTTTATTTTGCTTTCTATATTTCTTCTTTCATTCTATATTTTATTTTAGTTTTTATATTTCATCTTTTTTTTCTATATTTCATTTTTACTTTTATCTTTTTTTCAGTATTTCATTTTACTTTCTATATTTCATCTTTCTATCTATTTTTATTGTACATTCTATATTTAATATTTTTTCTATATTTTATTTTACTTTCTATATTTCATCTTTCTTTCTATTTTTCATCTTTCTTTCTATATATTATTTATCTTACTATTTTTTTTTTACTTTCTATATTTCGTTTTTCATTCTATAATTCATTTTACTTTCTATATTTCATCTTTCTTTCAGTATTTCACTTTACTTTCTATATTTCATCTTTCTTACTTTATTTCATTTTACTTTCAATATTTCATTTTACTTTCTATATTTCTTCTTTCTTTCTATATTCCATTTTAATTTCTATATTTCATCTTTATGTCCTTAGTTCATTTTTATTTCTATATTTCATCTTTCTTTCAATATTTCATTTTACTATCTTTATTACAATTGTCTCTCCCTATTTCATTTTACTTTCTATATTTCATCTTACTTTCTATTTTTCATCTTACTTTCTATTTTTCATTTTACTTTCTATGTTTCATCTTCTTTCTATATTTTATTTTACTTTTAATATTTCATATTTCTTTATATTTTTAGTTTTATTTTCTATATTTCATTTTTCTTTCAGTATGTCATTTTCGTTTCTATATTTCATCTTTCTTTCTGTATTTCATTTTTGTTTCTATATTTCATTTTTCTTTCTATATTTCATTTTGGTTTCTAAATTGTATCTTTATTTCTATATTTCCTTTTTCTTTGAATATTTCATTTTATTTTTTATATTTCAACTTTTATTCAATATTACATTTTACTTTCTTTATTGTATCTTCCTTTCTATATTTCATTTTTCTTTCTATATATCTTCTTATGTTCTGTATTTCATTTTATTTTCTATATTTCATCTTTCTTTCTATACTTCATTTTGCTTTCTATATTTCATTTTTCTTTCTTTATTTCATGTCACTTTCAATAAAAAAAATTTCTTACTATATTTCATTATACTTTCAATATTTCATCTTTCTTTCAGTATTTCATTTTAGTTTCTATATTTCATCTTTCTTTTAGTTTTTCATTTAATTTCTATATTTCATCTTTCTTTCTATATTTCATTTTACTTTCTATATTTGATCTTTCTTTTTATATTTGATATTTCTTTCTATATTTCTTTTTTCCTTTAAATATTTCATTTTATTTTTTATATTTCAGCTTTTATTCAATAATACATTTTACTTTCTATATTTTATCTACCTTTCTTTCTGTACTTTATTTAACTTTCAATATTTCATCTATATTTCTTTATTTCATGTTACTTTCTATATATCATTTTTCTTTCTATATTCAATTTACTTTCTATATTTCATCTTTCTTTATATATTTTATTTTTCTTTCTATATTTCATCTTTCTTTCCGTATTTCACTTTTCTTTATATTTCATCTTTCTTTCTATATTTCATTTTACTTTCTATTTTTCAGCTTTCTTTCTACATTTAATTTTACTTTCTATATATCATCTTACTTTCAATATTTCATTTTACTCACTATATTCCACCTTTCTTTCTATATTTTATTTTACTTTCTATTTTTCTTTTTACTTTCTATATATCATCATACTTTCTATAGTTCATTTTACTTTCTTTACTTCATCTTTCTTTCTATATTTCATTTTACTTTCTATATTTTATCTTTCATTATATATTTCATCTTTCTTTCTATATTTCATTTTGGTTTCTATAATTCATTTTTCTTTCAATATTTCATGTTACTTTCTATATTTCATCTTTCTTTCTATATTTGATTATATTTTTTATATTTCTTCTTTCAATCTATATTTCTTTTTACTTTCTATATTTCAACTATTTTTCAATATTTCATTTTTATTTTTATATTTTATTTTAGTTATATATTAAATTTTACTTTCTATATTTCATCTTTCTTTCAGTATTTCATTTTACTTTCTACATTTCATCTTTCTTCCTATATTTCATTTTATATTCTTTATTTCATCTTTCTTTCAATATTTTATTTTATTTTCTTTATTTCATCTTTCTTTCTATATTTAATTTTACTTTCTATATTTCATCTTTTTTTCTTTATTTTATTTTACTTTCTACATATCATCATACTGTCTATATTTTATTTTACTTTCTATATTTCATGTTACTTTCTATATTTCACATTTCTTTCTATATTTTATTTTATTTGCTATATTTTGTCTTTCATTCTACATTTCATTTTACTTTCTATATATCAACTTTTTTTCAATATTTCATATTTATTTTTATCTTTTATTTTATTTATATATTAAATTTTACATTCTATATTTCATCTCTCTTTCAGTATTTCATTTTACTTTCTATATTTCATCTTTCTTTCTATATTTCATTTTACTTTCTATATTTCATCTTTCTTTCTGTATTTCATTTTACTTTCTATATTTCATCTTTCTTTCTATATTTCATTTTACTTTCTATAATTCATCATACCTTCTATATTTCATTTTACTTTCAATATTTCATCTTTCTTTCTATATTTCATTTTACTTTCTATATTTTATCTTTCATTCTATATTTCATCTTTCTTTCTATATTTCATTTTACTTTCTATATTTCATCTATCTTTCTATATTTCATGTTGTTTTCTATATTTCGTCTTTCTTTCTATATTTCCTTTATTTTCTTTATTTCGTCTTTCATTCTTTATTTCATTTTACTTTCTATATTTCATCTTTCTTTTAGTGCTTCATTTTAGATTCTATATTTCATCTTTCTTTTTATATTTCATTTTACTTTCTTTATTTTATATTTTTTTCTATATTTCATCTTTCTTTTTATATTTCATTTTACTTTCTTTATTTTATATTTTTTTCTATATTTCATCTTTCTTTTTATATTTCATGTTACTTTCATTATTTTATCTTTCTTTCTTAATTTCATGTTACTTTCTAGATTTCATCTTTCTTTCTATATTTATTTTACTTTCTATATTTTGTCTTTCATTCTATATTTTGTTTTACTTTCTATATTTCATTTTTATTTTTATATTTTTTCAGTATTTCATTTTACTTTCTATATTTCGTTTTACTTTCTTTATTTCATCTTTTTTTCTATGTTTCGACTTTTTGCCTAAAGTTCATTTTTCTTCCTATATTTCAACCTTTTATCTTCCATTTTATATTTCATTTTACTTTCTATATTTCATCTTTCTTTCTATATTTCCTTTTTCTTTCTTTATTCTAACATTCATTCTATATTTCATCTTTCTTTCTATACTTCGTTTTACTTTCTATATTTCATCTTTCTATTCTATATTTCATGTTACTTTATATATATATTATTTTTTTTCTATATTTCTTTTTACTTTCTATATTTCATCTTTCTTTCTATATTTCGTTTTACTTTCTATAATTCATATTTTTTCTGTATTTCAATTTATTTTCTATATTTCTTCTTTCTTTCTATATTTCATTTTAATTTATTTATTTCATCTTTCTTTCTATATATCATCTTACTTACTATACTTCATGTTACTCTCTATTTTTCATCTTTCTTTCTATATTTTATTTTACTTTCTATATTTCATTTTACTTTCTATATTGCATTTTACTTTCTATATTTCATCTTTCTTTCCATATTTCATTTTACTTTCTATATTTTATCTTTCATTCTATATTTCATCTTTCTGTATATATTTAAATTTACTTTCAATATTTCTTCTATCTTTCTATATTTCATGTTACTTTCCATATTTCATCTTTCTTTCTATATTTTGTCTTTCATTCTATATTTCATTTTACTTTCAATATTTCAATTTTTTTTTTTTCAATATTTCATATTTTTTTTACATTTCATTTTATTTATATATTAAATTTTAATTTCTATATTTCATCTTTCTTTCAGTATTTCATTTTATCTTCTATATTTCATCTTTCTTTCTATATTTCATTTTACTTTCTTTATTTCATCTTTCTTTCTATATTTCATTTTACTTTCTTTGTTTTGTCTTTCTTTCTATATTTAATTTTACTTTCTAAATTTCAACTTTCTTTCTATATTTCATTTTACTTTCAATATATCTTTATACTTTTTATATTTTATTTTAGTTTCTATATTTCATGTTACTTTCTATATTTCATTTTATTTTCTATATTTTATCTCTGATTCTACATTTCATTTTACTTTCTATATTTCATCTGTCGTTCTATGTTTCAGTTTGCTTTCTTTATTTCATCTTTTTTTCTATATTTGAACTTTTTGTCTATAGTTCATTTTACATTCAATATTTCATTTTACTTTCCATATTTCATTTTTCTTTCTATATTTTATTTTACTTTCTATATTTGATCTTTCTTTCATTATTTGATGTTAGTTTATATATTTTGTTTTTCTTTCTATATATCATTTATCTTTCTATATTTCATTTTACCTTCTATATTTCATCTTTCTTTCTATATTTCATTTTATTTCTATATTTTTCTTTCTTTATATTTGTGTCTTAATCTCTATAATTTACCTTTCTTTCTATATTTCGACTTTCTTTCAATATTTCTCCTTTCTTTCTATATTTCAACTTTTTTTCTACATTTTTGTTTCTTTCTATATTTCTTATTACTTTTTATATTTTATCTTTCTATCTGTATTTAATTTTACTTTTATTATTTTGTTTTACTTTCTATATTTCATCTTTTATTCTGTTTTTCATGTTACTTTCTATAGACTATTTATCTTACTATTTTTTTTACTTTCTTATTTTATTTCTCATTCTATATTTTATTTTACTTTCTATATTTCATCTTTCTTACTATATTTCATTTTACTTTCAATATTTCATCTTTCTTTCTATATTTCTTCTTTCTTTCTATATTTCATTTTAATTTCTATATTTCATCTTTTTGTCCTTATTTCATTTTTCTTTCTATATTTCATCTTTCTTTCAATATTTCATTTTACTTTCTTTATTTCTACTGTCTTTCCATATTTCATTTTACTTTCTATATTTCATCTTACTTTCTATTTTTCATTTTACATTCAATATTTCATCTTCTTTCTATATTTCATTTTACTTTCTATATTTCGTCTATCTTTTTACATTTCATGTTACTTTCTATATTGCATCTTTCTTTCTATATTTCGTCTTTCATTCTATGTTTCATTATACTTTCTATATTTCATCTTTCTTTTAGTATTTTATTTTAGTTTCTATATTTAATCTTTCTATCTATATTTCATTTTACTTTCTATATTTGAACTTTCTTTCTATATTTCCTTTTTCTTTGAATATTTCATTTCATTTTTTATATTTCAACTTTTATTTAATATTACATTTTATTTTCTATATTTTATCTTCCTTTTTATATTTCATTTTACTTTCTATATTTCATCTTTCTTTCTATACTTCATTTTACATACTATATTTCATCTTTCATTCCATATTTTATGTTACTTTCAATATATCATTTTTCTTACTATATTTCATTTTACTTTCTATATTTCATCTTTCTTTGTATATTTCATTTTACTTTCTATAATTCATATTTCTTTCACTATTTCAATTTATTTTCTATATTTCTTCTATCTTTCTATATTTCATTTTACTTTCTTTATTTCATCTTTCTTTCTATATTTCATTTTACTTTCGATATATCATCTTACTTTCTATATTTCATGTTAATCTCTATTTTCATCTTTCTTTCTATATTTTATTTTACTTTCTATATTTCACTTTACTTTCTATATATCACCATACTTTCTATATTGCATTTTACGTTGTATATTTCTTCTTTGTTTTCATATTTTATTTTACTTTCTATATTTTATCTTTCATTCTATATTTCATCTTTCTTTCTATATTTCATTTTACTTTCTATATTTCATGTTACTTTCTATATTTCATCTTTCTTTCAATATTTCATTTTATTTTCTATATTTCGTCTTTCATTCTATATTTCATTTTACTTTCTATATTTCAATTTTTTTTCAATATTTCATATTTTTTTTACATTTTATTTTATTTATATATTAAATTTTACTTTCTTTATTTCATCTTTCTTTTAGTATATCATTTTATTTTCTATACTTCATCTTTCTTTCTATATTTTATTTTACTTTTTTTTTTCATCTTTCTTTCTATATTTCATTTTACTTTCTTTGTTTCATCTTTCTTTCTATATTTAATTTTACTTTCTAAATTTCACCTTCTTTCTATATTTAATTTTACTTTCTAAATTTCTACCTGCCAGTCTAGAGCTGGAAAGGAAACCTTAACGATTTCTATGAAATCGGAATCAGGGACTTTTACCTGTCAGTCTCGAACTGAAAAGGAAGTCTTAACGGATCCATCATTGATGGAAACAGACTTGTCTAGTAATGAGAAATCATTCAAGATAAAATTGGTTACCCCATCTGAGTTTACAAGGTTGTAAAACCTAAATAAACCAGAGAAAACAAGTTTTAATGAGTTTGAGTTTTTAAAGAAATTTAAACCTTTAAAGCTTTCGGACATTATGTCTGAGGAACCCTCGCTACGCCCTCAAAAGGTGAACAACGTTCGTTCAAAGATCGAATCCGATCATACTGTTCAATTCCAGAGATGGAATGAACAAATTGGACAAGGGATGAATACTCCCTTCTTCATCACTTAGTCCAACAAATGTTGGAATCAAGTGAAGCTGAGTCATGAAATAGACTCAAAATATGCATCCATACTTTTTACATATGGATTCATAAAATAGATGGTACTTCACTCCACCGACTTATCAGCTTTGGAGAAAATGCCAAAAGAGATTATGGAGGCTTGCAAAAGTTTCATCTCCATAACAAAGAGTAAAGGAATTCGACTTCATTTCGTTTCCTGTATTGCTGAAATTGTTACTGACTAAAAGATGTTTTCAAGCATTTCTGTCATGACACTTGAAGGCATCAAAGAAGGTGACGCGAAGATGAAATATGATCCCAGACATGTTCCTAAAGCCAAACCTTGCCCAGAAATAGTTTGGCCAACTAGGCGTATTCACGGGCTCAAGAATCTGATACATCTCATACAACAACTGATTCAGAAAAAGAAAAGCTTTGTCTACAAGACCTCCGTCCCACTGACGATTGTCTCGAAAAGCTATAAAGAGACTCCGGCACCTATCCAGACCAGTCTCGAAGCAACACTGAAGAAAATCCTCAGAGGACATATCGCCTTCAGCAAAGCAACCAAGGAAAACTTCTGCCAGATGGCCCAAAAGACTTTTCCAAAGGAGCACAACTGTAGCTTGTGCACAGAAAGGCAACTGTCCGAATGAGCAGTCAGCAGCCATTAAGGCCCAAGAAAAAATCAAAGTCAGCAAAGGCGGCTACACCAAGTCAACAATGGTGGCTAGAAAAGTTTCCTGCACGTCAACATCATGATGTCACAAGTAGAAAAGACATTTCTACCCCTGCTTTCGGTGCCGAAAGGTAATAATGCAAGGGAAAAAATGACAAACCAAAAAGACAAAAGTTACCCTTTGTCTTTAAACACACACCTTTCAATTAAGGGTAAAAGCGGAAGGCGGGAAAGCTTTTTAGCTATAAATTCGAAGCACCTCTAGAGGTTTAGACATTCGAAAATTGACGGACTCGAAAATTAGAGATTCGAAAGAAGAAGGCGATTTCCGGCGATCTTTCCCTTTTTTAAGGGTATGTATTTAGTTGTTTTTATTTTTGTTTGAACAATGATTTTATATTTTCCGCATGTTTGTAATATTGTGATTCGTACAGTAATTGTTATTACTGTTCATATTCTGCATCTATATATATGATCTCCACAGTATTTGTTATTATTGTTCATGTTCCGCATTTATATGATCTCCACAGTGTTTGTTTTTAATGTTCATTTTTACTATTCATCGTTACAATTCATATTTACTGTTCACTCGTAAAGAAGAAAATAGTATCGAAATAGTGCCAAATAGGACAAAAGCTAGAGACTTGGAATTATTTGGCTACGCTCCGAGGTAGAAACGAAACGGAGTTGTGCTCTACCCTGCTGAAGCAGCCATGGAGCCGCTATGGTTAATAGGAACGGCTTGGGGCCCTCTGGAGACCGTGAGGACCGCATTGACAAATTCCCCACGTGGTGGTAAGCCGGCAGAAATAGGGTCAAACCCCGAAGAAGTTCTAAGTAGCAGCAGAAGTCATGTTGGGCCTATTAGATAGCTATGAAATAGACACAAACGAGTACATAGTAGTGACATGTGGTAGGAAACAGGAGTGATATGATAGTGAAATGATATGGACCATCGAAGTGTGACTGTAGGAATAGTATTGTGTGAGTCATCGTTGTTTTCCGCTGCCTGTAGCCAGTGTGTAGGTAGAAATCCTTAGGATTCTAGTTCCGCTGCCCTCATCCCTAGGTTTCTCCTTATAAATCCACTGTGTGTCTGTGTTAAAGTCTGCTAGAGACTTGTTGTCTGTGTCGATATCAGAGCAATAGTGCTTTTGGTATCAGTATTCTGCTGTTGAGTCTACTAGAGACTCGTTTTGTTAAAAATGGTAAACTTCATCATCGGTAGAGGATGATGCTTTGGAAGCGATCCTAAAAGCAGGTGGTGTTGGATCCTTTCTTCTAGGTGCTATGCAAGGTGTTGCAAGTACACTAGGTTTTTAAGCCATCCGGTGATGTCAGGAAGGCCTAATGGTAATGGAGTTTCCATATCTATTAAATAGAAAAACTCATCCATTTTTTACAAAGCTAAGAGGTTTAACTTTTCTTTAATTTTTTTTGTCTTGGATCATATTCTATGGATGCGATTCATATATCTTTTCCAATGAAAATAGTACATTTCCATGGAATAGATTGTATCATCTTTAGGTTGAAGCATGTTTCTTAGTAAGAGAGTGAAGGCAAGGCCATCTCTCTTTCTTTGTAAACGATCTAAAAGTTTTTGCCTATAGATCATCTATTTCGGGATGCTGTCCAAGCTTGTTCAGCATCTTTCTTTGTCCGGAATTTTCTGTGAGAATTTCTAGGAAATCCTATGACTTGTGCTTGGGCTTCTTCCCAGCTGTCATATATTCCTGTTTCTCTTCCTATGAAGACAACATACCAGTATTTAGTTTTTTCTTGTTTTTTGTATGTACTTTTAGAGGCTTCTCCTGTTGAAGCGGTGTCTACAAGTTGAGATACGGTTTCTTCTTGGGTCATTCTGTAGATTTCTCTTTGCAGAATGATGACCAAATCTTCTAAGAATTGCTTAGATAGCATATTCTTGAAGTTCAAGTTGTTCAATCCTGATTTGGTGTTTCAAGTCTTTGATAACTTGTTTTAATCCTATTGGACCGAGTCCTAAGAATCGTCCATCTCGGATTATCCTTCTTCCTTCATTGTTATAATCTACAACAAAAAGATTTTCTTCAAGCTCTTTGAGTTTGGCTTGAACTCGTAAGAGTCGATCTTTTAACTGTCGAATCCAGACCTGTTGGAATTCTATTTGATTATCACACCTTCTGGTCATGATATATTCTCGTAGTCGCGAATAGTTTATAAGTCTTATCTCTGGATTAGATCTATTTTGTTCCATATTGGACTTTTGGTTTTGTACATTTGTTTCTTACAAATGTTACATGGGATGTGACCGGTTTGGGTCGTAACTGTTTGGGAGTATGTATACCTACATAGAAAGAATCAAAGTTAAGTTTTGACTTCTTTGACACATATAAGCTCAAGTCTACTACTTGGCTCTGTAGGACATCTAACCTACGCTCTGATACCATTTTTAACAAAACGAGTCTCTAGCAGACTCAACAGCGGAATAGTGATACCAAAAGCACTATTGCTTTGATATCGACACAGACAACAAGTCTCTAGTAGACTTTAACACAGACACACAGTGGATTTATAAGGAGAAACCTAGGGATGAGGGCAGTAGAACTAGAATCCTAAGGATTTCTACCTACACACTGGCTACAGGCAGCGGAAAACAACGATGACTCACACAATACTATTCCTACAGTCACACTTCGATAGTCCTATCATTTTACCATCATATCACTTCTACTTCCTACCACATGTCACTGCTATGTACTCGTTTGTGTCTATTTCATAGCTATCTAATAGGACCAACATGACTTCTGCTGCTACTTAGAACTTCTTCGGGGTTTGACCCTATTCTTGCCGACTTACCACCACGTGGGCAATCCGTCATTGCGGTCCTCACGGTCCCCAGAGGGGCCCAAGCCGTTCCTATTAACCGTTGCGGCTCCATGCTGCTTTAGTAGGGTAGAGCACAACTCCGTTTCATTTTCTAACTCGAAGTGTAGCCGAATAATTCCAAGTCTCTAGCTTCTGTCCTATTTGGCACTATTTCGATACTATTTTCTTTTTTACGAGTGAACAGTAGACGTGAATAGAAACATAAATAGTAACGATGAATAGTAACAATGAACAATACTTTTGAATAGTAACTTTGATACAGTAAAAAATACACTGTGGAGATCATATATATAAATGCGGAATATGAATAGTAATAACAATTACTCTGTGCCAAAAGGTAATAATGCAAGGGCAGAAATGACAAACCAAAAAGACAAAAGTTACCTTTTGTCTTTAAACACACACCTTTCAATTAAGGGTAAAAGCGGAAGACGGGAAAGCTCTTCAGCTATAAATTTGAAGCACCTCCAGAGGTTTAGACATTCGAAAACCGACAGACATTCGAAAAACACTCTTTCGAAGAAGAAGAAGGCGGCGATTTCCGGCGATCTTCTCCGACAAGTTCCTTAAAGCACGATATGTGCTTAACAGTCGTAATGGCTGAGTAGAAAAGAGGAAACCGATCGGTGCCACGGTCGGTAACTTCGGGAGTTATGTAGATAAGTAGTTTTTTCTTTCCCTTTTTTTAAGGGTATGTATTTAGTTGTTTTTTACTTTTGTTTGAACAATGTTTTTATTTTCCGCATGTTTGTAATATTGTGATTCATACAGTAATTGTTATTACTGTTCATATTCCGCATCAATATATATGATCTCCACAGTTGTTGTTATCACTGTTCATGTTTCGCATTTATATATATGATCTCCACAGTGTTTGTTTTTACTATTCCAAAGTTACTATTCAAAAGTACTGTTCATTTTTACTATTCATCGTTATTATTCATATTACTATTCATGTCTACTGTTCACTCGAAAAAAGAAAATAGTATTGAAATAATGCCAAATAGTGCCCTAGGATTCTAGTTCTGCTGCCCTCATCCCTAGGTTTTCCTTATAATCCACTGTGTGTCTGTGGTTGAGTCTGCTAGAGACTCGTTGTTTTTAAAATGGTATCAGAGCAATAGTGCTTTTGGTATCAGTATTCCGCTATTGAGTCTGCTAGAGACTCGTTAGTATTCCGATGTTGACTCTGCTAGAGACTCGTTTTGTTAAAAATGGTATCAGAGCCTAGGTTAGACGTCCTATAGAGCCAAGTAGTAGACTTAAGCTTATGTGTCAAAGAAGTCAAAGCTTAACTTTGATTCTTTCTGTTTAGGTATACATACTCCCAAATAGTTACAACCCAATCCGGTCACATCCCAAGTACCATTTGTAAGGAACAAATGTACTAATGTACCAAAGACCCCAACTGGTAGGTCAGAAGGAACTCAATGGTCCTTCTTATGACACCGTGTTGAAAACTGGACACACAAATGTTTGTCCAATAATAGGCTATCCACATGGATGGCATGATAAGAATAATCTAATATTAAATAATATAATGGATTTAGTTGGTGATATGCATCACAGCTTCTTTATGAAAAGATGCTGGGAAAAATACACCCCAGAAAACATTGCTTTCCTATGCGTAGGAATAGAGAGTGACGACAATGAACAAGTACAGAAACTCAAGAGAAGAATCAATGCCCATCTTGAGGTACTTAAAACAGGAAATACTGAAGAAACAATACGTTTCCTTACAGATCTACAAAGCTATGTAAATCAAGAAATAAATCCTTCTAGGATCTTAGAACCTATCCGAGAAGCGAAAATTAAAATGGTTATCAACAAACCATGTAAAAAGGAGTTACAGGAAGTTATTTGTAAAATATCTTCTGTAAAAGCTCATCAAGGAACAGATAGAGATCGTCTTATATGAGACATCTGTGCCTTAACTCAAAATGAGGAATTGAGAGAACTGGTTATACAAAACATTTCTCCTTTCATCACTTTGTATCAATTGGAACGACTGATTGAAATCTTGTTCCAAAAATTAGAAGAGACCTCAACTCATCTAAAATTCCTAAATGTTTGAACAAATAGGAATAGAATGTACTTCTCTCCAAAACAGTGTTCATATACATCATGAAACACAGGGAGAATACGATGAACATCCTAATCTTATGCAGGATGGACAAAAGTAGACAATAAGAATCCTTAGGATAACTGAAGTCTACAATAATGATTGGATTGAGTTCCAAAAGAAATCCTTCGCCTTCCATAAGTAAATATCTATAGAAATACAGGATACCGACTCAAGTACCTTCTGCTACAGATTATTAAGTGAATCTGACTTAGCAAAGCTAAAACGATTCAAATATGTTCATTATGGACTAGTTCGTATAGGATTAGATCCCTTAATACGAATCAATCAAAATTTACCCTTAATAGCAACTATAGTCGATAACTTTATGAAGAATAATTTTGAAAAAGCCTTACTCGGAGGAGTTAGAGCTAACTTAGGAATAGGCCCAATATCCTTTACAACATGGCCCAATCTACAAATAGATTTAGAAGACAAGCACATCCAAAATACCTTGTCCCTAAAAATCTATACAGATAACTGGTCGAAAAATGGAATTCAACCAGGAAGAAGAGTTATGCGCATACTTGTATGCATGGTAGCCCGAGGAATCAACTCTGGAAAAGTTCCAGTTAAAGATTAAAAGAAACTCACAGAATTAGCCAAAAACATTGGTTATTCTAAGAATTTGACCATAGAAGAACTCGACCCCAGAGAGTTAACATGGCCAATAGAATGGGTAGTCCAACCTCTGGCACCCAGACACCTTCCCCTCTCCCGAAAAACCATAAAGGAGATAAAAGGAAAACTAGTGATCACACACACTAGATCAAGCTTTTCCATCGAACAGGATAGGCCCTCTACCTCAACAAGTAGAACCTCAAATAGTTCCCATTTTGAAGGAATAGGAAATCCAAGGCCCAATACTTATGTTCCTTTTCACATCGATGATGGCACATAACCCATATAAAGCCTTAGGTCCACCAATAGGAAATAGTGACATCGTCACCAATTCCAATCAAACCTTAGAGTCTTATGGTAAGACCCTTAATAGGTTAGAAAAAACTATTGAAAATCTCCAACAGAAAATAGATTTCCTCTATGATGAACATAAACATAGAGAAATAATAAAGTGTCAAAACATCCTAGAAAATATTCTAGAAAAGATTGACCATGGAAATAGTCCTGTTTTCTTCAAATAATTAACAGAACTAAAACAAAGTTTAGATAATCTAAGCAAAGATAAAATGCAAGAAATTTTAACAAAAGTCTTAGCATTAAAAGAACATCTAGGTCCATCAAGGTATAAAACACCTTTTACACATTGGACACCAGAATGATCTATAAAAAGAAAATTTTAGATCGTTTAAAATTAAAAAGAGAAAGCCTTGACCTCGCTTTACTCCAAAGAAATATTCTTCAACCAGAAGATAATACAATCCCTGCAATGGTATGGTATTTCTATTTTTGGGAAAGATATACTGATCGCATCTACTACCTTAGATGCAAGATCAAGAAAATCAAACAAAAGCTAAACCTTATAGCTTTGTAAAATGATCTGTAGAGAAAGACTACTAGATCAAATTCGTCTGGTACGCTCAATGAAAGACCAAAATTGGCAAGCCAGAGAAACTCTCACACCAGTAAATGAAACAGATATAGCTTAGCGAGCATATCTGAATGAATGGTGGAGATTAACCCGTAGAGAAATTCTACTATGGTATATGATCAAAAGACTTCAAAGGAAGCTTCAAGAATTAGCTCTATGACAGAGTTTTTCTATTTAATGGAAATGGAAACTCCATTACCATTAGGCCTTCCTGACATCACCGGATGGCTTAAAAACCTAGTGTACTTTGCAACACATTGCATAGCACCTAGAAAAAAGGATCCAACACCACTTGCTTTTAGGATCGCTTCCAAAACATCATCCACCACCGATGACGAAGTTTACGCAGAATATAATACTTTCAGTCTCCAACCGATTTATTATGTTCAAGAGGAAAAACCTTCCTCTAGTAAACAACAAGAGCAACACGACAGTGAACCAGAAGCCTGGGAATCTGATGAAGTTGCAGAAGTAAATACCAAGAAAATAGACTACTCCGCTAAAGACAAAAAGGCAGATGATCTTGGTAAAAGATTTTGAATGCTTCGTAGTAGCGACCATTTTGAAGCAGAAACATCAAGGGTACGAGACACCCACATGGAAGATAGCTTTCAAGATAACTTCCAAAATCGTACTGCGGTTCACCCGCAAGAACGAGAAAGTTTCTCCCATTCCAAAATATCCCTGGGAGGACAAAGGTATTCGACAAAATACACAAATGTTGATCCATCAAATGCTACTAAGGGATACACATCCATAGATAGCATAAACCCTTTTGGATTTTACCTCAACTTGGATTGCCCCAAGGATGGAGAAAAAATCCTTAAATATTGGGAAAGAAGCATGAGCAATGCTGCAAATATGCATGAATCTTGGAACCAAGAATCAACATTTAATTTCTTTACCCATGCTTTACAGGGTAATGTAGCTCATTGGTGGGACAACCTTCCCAAAGACCAAAAACGAGCTAATACCTCAATATAGCCAATCTCTTGAAGGGATTAGTGGATAAGATATCAAAGGAATTTCTAGGGATACATCCAACCCTAGAAGCCTACAATGAGAGTACTAAACAAAGGAAACGTTTAGAAACTCTTCAAAAATTAAACAAGTTACAAATCTGTAACATTTGTTTTTATGAGAAGTATTACTGCGAGTTTGCAAGTTACTTCTATAAAGTGCAAAAAGAAGATCAGAAACCTTATCTGTCTATCTTTTATGCAAAATTGCCAGAACCTTTTGCACATGTAGCTGAAAAAGACTACATTATGAAATATTGGCAAAATAATCCAGAACTTGGTACTTTAACCATGGATAATTTCCTAAACATTGACACTTTAGGAAGAAGACATAGATTTGTACAAGACATGTTGGCAAATCTTTGTGAAGCCCAAAAACTACAGAAGAAAAGTAGTAAGGCAAACAAACAAACATTATGTTGTTCAAACCAGAACAAAAATGTAGGAGCTTATGGTTGTAAAACCTCCTTCCATAAGAAAAGAAAATATCCTACGAAAATTCGTGAGAAAAAATTTAGGATACAAAAAAGTTCTACAACTAGGTATACTCCTAAAAAGAGATACTTTAGGAAAAGAACAAATTCTGGTCCCACTACAGGGTCAAGCGCATATTGCCCAAAGGGGAAAACCCCAAGCAAATGTAAATGCTGGATATGCCAGAAAGAAGGACATTTTGCAAAAGATTGTCCAAATGATAAACAACTACGGCGGTACAGTACTTACATGTTACTAGCCAAAGAAAATGGATTGGAATTCATCCATTATGATGACATCCAGTCAGAAGATGAATTATATGAACTTCATCGAGAAACTGAGTCCTCCTCCTCGAAAAACTCAGAGAACATGTCGGACTCTTCAGGGACCTTCTCTGAATGAGTATCCGCATAAACGCAGAGTATGTAGCTTCTGGAAATTCCTATATCACGGTCATGCTTAAGCTACCCGGATATATCAAATTCCATATACATGCTCTCGTAGATATAGGAAGTTCATATTGCCTTGCCAGACAAAATCTACTTCCCACGGATCTATGGAAACCACTTGAAGTACCCCTTCAAGTAACAGTCGGCTCAGGAGAAAATACATCTCTTCCTGCAGAAGCCCGAAACATTCATCTCGACATTGGAGGTGAAAAGTTTATGATCCCAAAACTCATTAGTTTAGGACCAAACATAAACTCAGGACCAGATTTAGCCCTAGGAAATGAATGGCTTATCTTTCATGCCCCTGTAGAGCAAACACCAGCCTACTATAAACTTCGATGTCGCACTCGACGCGAAATCGATAATTCTGTTGTATTTGTATATGCAGTAAAACCCTCTAAAGCCTATGCCATTTCTGGCAAGGGAAATGTTCTCCATCAGGTCTTCAAAAAATGCAGCACGCGTGGTGATGAGATTCCTCCCTTAGAAACTCTACTCCTCGCTTCATCCTGCGAAACAGAAGTTCAGCAGCTTCTAGAATCCACTTGTTCTGAGAAACCTTTAGAATGGTGGAATAAACAAAAACCATATGCCGACCTCGAACTTCTTGATCCTGACAAAGAAATCCGAGAAAAACCTATGGTTTACACTCCTTCTGATGTTGAAGAATTCTCAACACAGATAAATGACTTGCTAACTCAAGGATTAATCCGTGCAAGTTATTCTCCACATACATCTCCTGCTTTCCTGGTTCGGAATCATGCAGAGATAAAACGTAGAAAAGCTAGAATGGTCATTAACTATAAAAAGGTTAATGAAGCCACAAAAATGGATGTCTACTATCTTCCTAACAAAGAAAGATTAATAGTTGCCATCAGAGGAAAACAATGGTTTTCTAAATTTGATTGCAAATCTGGGTTTTGGCAAATTCGTCTAACCGAAAGAGCTATTCCCCTTACTGCTTTCAGTTGTCCTTCAGGACATTATGAGTGGCTTGTAATGCCCTTCAGGTTAAAACAAGCACCCAACATATATTCAAAGAAGAATGGACGATATCCTCAAACCATTCTTTAAATTTTGCTTAGTTTATGTTGATAACATCCTAGTCTTTTCAGAAACAAAGGATCAACATAAAGTGCAATTACTTAAGGTATTAAATGCCTTAAAAAATGTTGGGATAGCACTCAGCAAAAAGAAATCAGAATTGTTTAAAACCAAGATAGATTTCTTAGTTCTAAACATTTCAAAAGGAGAAATCATCCTCCAAAATCATATTCTGGAAAAACTAGCAGATTTTCCGAATAAAATTGAAGATATAAAACAACTTCAACGTTTCTTAGGATGCCTAACATATGCTGAACAATTCAGAAAGAATTTAGTAGAAATTAGGAAACCCTTTCAAAAGAAACTAAAGAAAGACATCAAATGGGAATGGACACCCACAGATAGTCTAGAAGTAATCAGGATCAAACAAATGTTGAAACACCTCCTATTGTTAACTCTACCAGATCCAGATGCAAAACTGATTTTAGAAACTAACGCCTCGGATCATACGTGGGCAACAGTCCTAAAATGCAAAATCAATGATTTTGAGAAAATTTGCAAATATACTTCAGGAACATTTTCATCTGCTGAAACAAACTATCATTCTTATGAAAAAGAAATTTTAGCAGTAAAAAATGGGAAAAAAAGTTTTATATTTATCTTGCTCCCAAAGAATTTTTGGTAAGAACTGACTGTAAAAATTTTGTCGATTTTATGACAAGAAATTTAGAAGATTCACTTTGTCGCAGTAGATTACTCCGTTGGCAACAATGGTTCTTCTAATTCTCTTTTACTGTTGAACACGTTAAAGGAGATAAAAATTTTTTACCTGATACTCTTACTCGAGAATTTTCTTGTGTTCCAGAAAGGTAAAATGGATCCCCTCAGCAACACCCTGACAGACCTAGCAGCAGCAATTGCCACACTCACGGTATTGCTCTCAACCCTATAGTCACTATTCGACAGTCTTTTAGTTCTTTCAGAATGAGGAGACATACATGAGAATTGTGCCCGATACGGGTTAAGTGGAGAACTCTTACAACTCAAGGTTAATGAATTAACCGAAGAGTTAAAAGAACTCACCAAACGGCATGATATGCCAAGCTCCTCTGGGACTTCTACCGGATCTCCATCGCGAGAAAAGGAGGCCACAACGTTAACTAATCAGTAGACGGATGACTTTAGTGTTTTGATAAACACAGGTCGACCCGGGATTTCTACCGGTCATGCCAGGCATGAGAAGGAAATCACAACCCAGACTTCTTTGAAGATAGGAGAATCAGGGATTTCTACCTGCCACTCTAGAGCTGGAAAGGAAACCTTAACGATTTCTACGAAATCGAAATCAGGGACTTCTACCTGTCAGTCTCAAACTGAAAAAGAAGTCTTAACGGATCCATCTTTGATAGAAACGGACTTGTCTAGTAATGAGAAATCATTCAAGACAAAATTGGTTACCCCATCTGAGTTTACAAGGTTGAAAAGCCTAAATAAACCAGAGAAAACAAGTTTTAATGAGTTTGAGTTTTTAAAGAAATTTAAACCTTTAAAGCTTTCGGACATTATGTCTGAGGAACCCTCGCTACACCCTCAAAAGGTGGACAGCGTTCGTTCAAAGATCGAATCCGATCAAACTATTCAATTCCAGAGATGGAATGAACAAATTGGACAAGGGATGAACACTCTCTTCTTCACCACTGAGTCCAACAACAGTTGGAATTAAGTGAAGCTGAGTCATGAAATAGACTCAAAATAAGCATCCATACTTTTTACATATGGATTCATAAAACAGGTGGTACTTCACTCCACCGACTTATCAGTTTTGGAGAAAATACCAAAAGAGATTATGGAGGCTTGCAAAAGTTTCATCTCCATAACAAAGAGTAAAGGAATTCAACTTCATTTCATTTCCTGTATTTCTGAAATTGTTACTGACTCAAAGATGTTTCTGAGCATTTATGTCGTGACACTTGAAGGCATCAAACAAGGTGACACAAAGATGGAATATGATCCCAGACATGTTCCTAAAGCCAAACCTTGCCCAGAAAAGAGGGAACTGACCGGTGCCATGGTCGGTAACTTCGAGAGTTAGGTAGATAAGTAGTTTTCCCTTTTTTAAGTGTATGTATTTAGTTGTTTTTATTTTTGTTTGACCACTGTCTTTATATTTTCCGCATGTTTGTAATATTGTGATTCGTACAGTAATTGTTATTACTGTTCATATTCTGCATCTATATATATGATCTCCACAGTATTTGTTATTATTGTTCATGTTCCACATTTATATGATCTCCACAGTGTTTGTTTTTACTATTCCAAAGTTACTATTCAAAATTATTGTTCATTTTTACTATTCATTATTACTATTCATGTTTTCTGTTCACCTGTCAAAAAGAAATAGTATCGAAATAGCGCCAAATAGGACAAAAGTTAGAGACTTGGAATTATTCGGCTACGCTCCGAGGTAGAAAACGAAACGGAGTTGTGCTCTACCCTGCTGAAGCAGCCATGGAGCCGCAACAGTTAATAGGAACGGCTTGGGGCCCTGTGGAGACCGTGAGGACCGCATTGACGGATTGCCCACGTGGTGGTAAGCCGGCAGGAATAGGGTCAAACCCCGAAGAAGTTCTAAGTAGCAACAGAAGTCATGTTGGGCCTATTAGATAGCTATGAAATAGACACAAACGAGTACATAGCAGTGACATGTGGTAGGAAGCAGAAGTGATATGATGGTAAAATGATAGGACTATCGAAGTGTGATTGTAGGAATAGTATTGTGTGAGTCATCGTTATTTTCTACTGCCTGTAGCCAGTGTGTAGGTAGAAATCCCTAGGATTCTAGTTCCGCTGCCCACATCCCTAGGTTTTTCTTATAATCCACTGTGTGTCTGTGTTAAAGTCTGCTAGACACTTGTTGTCTGTGTCGATATCAGAGCAATAGTGCTTTTGGTATCAGTATTCCGCTGTTGAGTCTGCTAGAGACTCATTTTGTTTAAAAATGGTATCAGAGCGTAGGTTAGATGTCCTATAGAGCCAAGTAGTAGACTTGAGCTTATATGTGTCAAAGAAGTCAAAGCTTAACTTTGATTCTTTCTGTTTAGGTATACATACTCCCAAATAGTTACGACCCAATCCGGTCACATCCCAAGTACCATTGATATACTACAAATATACTAATGTACCAAAGACCCCAACTGGTAGGTCAGAAGGAACTCAATGGTCCTTCTTATGACACCGTGTTGAAAACTGGACACACAAATGTTTGTCCAATAATAGGCTATCCACATGGATGGCATGATAAGAATAATCCAATATTAGATAATATAATGGATTTAGTTGGTGATATGCATCACAGCTTCTTTATGAAAAGATGCTGGGAAAAATACACCCCAGAAAACGTTGCTTTCCTATGCGTAGGAATAGAGAGTGACGTCAATGAACAAGTACAGAAACTCAAGAGAAGAATTAATGCTCATCTTGAGGTACTTAAAATAGGAAATACTGAAGAAACAGTACGTTTCCTTATAGATCTACAAAGCTATATAGATCAAGAAATAAATCCTTCTAGGATCTTAGAACCTATTCGAGAAGCGAAAATTAAAATGGTTAACAACAAACCATGTAAAAAGGAGTTACAGGAAGTTATTTGTAAAATATTTTCTGTAAAAACTCATCAAGGAACAGATAGAGATCGTCTTATACAAGGCATCTGTGCCTTAACTCAAAATGAGGAATTGAGAGAACTGGTTATACAACACATCTCTCCTTTCATCACTTTGTATCAATTGGAACGACTGATAGAAATTTTGTTCCAAAAATTAGAAGAGACCTCAACTCATCTAAAATTCCTAAATGTCTGAACAAATAGGAATAGAATATACTTCTCTCTAAAACAGTGTTCATATACATCATGAAATACAGGGAGAATACGATGAACATCCTAATCTTATGCAGGATGGACAAAAGTGGACAATAAGTATCCCTAGGATAACTGAAGTCTACAATAAAGATTGGATTGAGTTCCAAAAGAAATTCTTCGTCTTCTAGAAGGAACTATCTGTAGAAATACAGGATACCGACTCAGGTACCTTCTGCTACAGATTATTAAGTGAATCTGACTTAGCAAAGCTAAAACGATTCAAATATGTCCATTATGGACTAGTTCATATAGGATTAGATCCCTTAATATGAATCAATCAAAATTTACCCTTCATAGCCGCTATAGTCAATAACTCTGTGAAGAATAATTTTGAAAAAGCCCTACTCGGAGGAGTTTGAGCTAACTTAGGATTAGGCCCAGTATCCTTTACAACATGGCCCAATCTACAAATAGATTTAGAAGACAAGCACATCCAAGATACCTTGTCCCTAAAAATCTATACAGATAACTGGTCGAAAAATGGAATTCAACCAGGAAGAAGAGTTACGTGCATACTTATATGCATAGTAGCCCGAGGAATCAACACTGGAAAAGTTCCAGTTAAAGATTCAAAGAAACTCACAGAATTAGCCAAAAACATTGGTTATTCTAAGAATTTGACCATAGAAGAACTCGACCCCAGAGAGTTAACATGGCCAACAGAATGGGTAGTCCAACCTCTGGCACCCAGACACCTTCCCCTCTCCTAAAAAAACCATAAAGGAGATAGAAGGAAAACTAGTGATCACAAACACTAGATCCAGCTTTTCCATCGAACAGGATAGGCCCTCTACCTCAACAAGTAGAACCTCAAATAGTTCCCGTTTCGAAGGAATAGGAAATCCAAGGCCCAATGCTTATGTTCCTCTTCACATCGATGATGGCACACAACCCATATAAAGCCTTAGGTCCACCAATAGGAAATAGTGACATCGTCACCAATTCCAATCAAACCTTAGAGTCTTATGGTGAGACCCTTAATAGGTTAGAAAAAACTATTGAAAATCTCCAACATAAAATAGATTTCCTCTATGAAGAACATATACATAGAGAAATAATAAAGTGTCAAAACATCCTAGAAAATATTCTAGAAAAGATTGACCATGGAAATAGTCCTGTTTTCTTCAAAGAATTAACAGAACTAAAACAAAGTTTAGATAATCTAAGCAAAGATAAAATGCAAGAACTTTTAACAGAAGTCTTAGCATTAAAAGAACGTCTGGGGTTCTCTAGGTCCATCAAGATATAAAACACTTTTTACACTTTGGACACCAGAATGATCTATAAAAAGAAACTTTTAGATCATTTAAAATTAATGAGAGAAAGCCTTGAGCTCGTTTTACTCCAAAGAAATATTCTTCAACTAGAAGATAATACAATCCCAGCAATGGTATGGTATTACTATTATCAGGAAAGATATACTGATCGCATCTACAACCTTAGATGCAAGATCAAAAAAATCAAACAAAAGTTAAACCTTATAGCTTTGTAAAATGATCTGTAGAGAAAGACTACTAGATCAAATTCGTCTGGTACGCTCAATGAAAGACCAAAATTGGCACGCCAGAGAAACTCTCACACCAGTAATTGAAACAAATATAGCTTATCGAGCATATCTGAATGAATGGTGGAGATTAACCCGTAGAGAAATTCTACTACGGTATATGATCAAAAGACTTCAAAGGAAGCTTCAAGAATTAGCTCTATGACAGTGTTTTTCTATTTAATGGAAATGGAAACTCCATTGCCATTAGGCCTTCCTGACATCATCGGATGGCTTAAAAACCTAGTGTACTTTGCAACACATTGCATAGTACCTAGAAAAAAGGATCCAACACCACTTGCTTTTAGGATCGCTTCCAAAGCATCATCCTCTGCAGATGATGAAGTTTACACAGAATATAATACTTTCGGTCACCATCCGATTTATTATGTTCAAGAGGAAAAACCTTCCTCTAGTAAACAACAAGAGCAACACAACAATGAACCAGAAGCCTGGAATCTGATGAAGTTGCAAAAGAAAATACCAAGAAAAAAGACTACTCTGCTAAAGACTAAAATGCAGATGATCTTGGTAAAAGATTTCGAAGGCTTCGTGGTAGGGACCATTTTGACGCAGAAACATCAAGGGTACGAGGCACCCACATGGAAGATAGCTTTCAAGATAACTTCTGAAACCGTACTACGGTTCACCCGCAAGAATGAGAAAGTTTCTCCCACTCCAAAATATCCCTGGGAGGACAAAGGTATTCGACAAAATACACAAATGTCGATCCGTCAAATGCTACAAAGGGACACACATCCATAGATAGCATAAAACCTTTTGGATTTTATCTCAACTTGGATTGCCCCAAGGATGGAGAAAAAGTCCTTAAAGATTGGGAAAGAAGCATGAGCAATGCTGCAAATATGCAATATATTGATGGGTTTAATGAAAGAACCAATCCAACAAAAGCAAGACCTAGTCAAATGAAACATGCTTTGCTAGATCTTTGTAAAAAGGAAATCCAAAATCTATTGAATAAACAATTAATTAGAAAATCTTACTGCCCATGGAGTTGTACTGCTTTTTATGTGAATAAAAATACAGAAAAGGAATGAGGTGTTCCTAGATTAGTGGTTAATTATAAACTACTCAATGATTGTTTGAGATGGATTCGGTATCCTATTCCCAATAAAAAATATTTATTAGACAGATTGTTTTCTGCTAAAATCTTTTTCAAATTTGATTTGAAATCTGGATACTGGCAAATTCAAATTAATGAAAAAGATAAATATAAGACTGCATTCACTGTCCCTTTTGGTCACTTTGAATGGAACATTATGCCTTTAAGTTTGAAAAATGCTCCATCTGAATTTCAAAATATCATGAATGATATATTTGCTCCTTATTCTGAATTTACCATTTTGGTCCTTATTTCTTCTTTCTTTCAGTATTACATTTTACTTTCTATATTTCATCTTTCTTTCTATATTTCATTTTACTTTCTTTATTTCATCTTTCTTTCTATATTTTATTTTACTTTCTTTATTTCATCTTTCTTTTTATATTTCATTTTACTTTCTTTCTTTCATCTTTCTTTCTGTATTTAATTTTACTTTATATATGTCATCTTTCTTTCTATATTTCATTTTACTTTCTATATATCATCATACTTTCTATATTTCATTTTACTTTATACATTTATGTTACTTTCTATATTTCATCTTTCTTTCTATATTTTATTTTATTTTCTATATTTCTTCTTTCATTCTATATTTCATTTTACTTTCTTTATTTCAACTTTTTTTCTGTATTTCATATTCATTTTTATATTTGTTCTCTCTTTATATCTTAAATTTTACTTTCTATATTTCATTTTTCTTGCTATATTTTATTTTACTTGCTATATTTCATCTTACTTTCTATTTTTCATTTTACTTTCTATATTTCATCTTCTTTCGTTATTTCATTTTACTTTCAATATTTCATGTTTCTTTAAATAATTAATTTTTTTCCATAATTTCTTCTTTCTTTCATCACTTCATTTTACTTTCAATATTTCATCTTTCTTTCTATATTTCATTTTACTTTCTATATTTCACCTTTCTTTCTATATTTCATATTTTTTTCCATATTTCATTTTTCTTTATTCATTTCGCCATGCATTATATATTTCATTTCACTTTGTACAATTCACGTTGTTTTCTATATTTCATATTTATTTTTATATTTCTTCTTTATTTATATATTAAAAATTTTCATTCTTTATATTTGTGTCTTAATCTCTATAATTTACCTTTATTTCTATATTTCGTCTTTCTTTCAATATTTCATTTTACTTTCTATATTTCAATTGTCTTTCCATATATCATTTTACTTTCTATATTTCATCTTACTTTCTATTTTTCATTTTACTTTCTATATTTCATCTTCTTTCTATATTTCATTTTACTTTCAATATTTCATCTTTCTTTATATATTTAATTTTTTTTCTATATTTCATCTTTCTTTCAGTACTTCATTTTAGTTTCTATATTTCATCTTTCTTTTAGTATTTCATTTTAGTTTCTATATTTCATCTTTCTTTCTATATTTCCTTTTTCTTTGAATATTTCATTTTATTTTTTATATTTCAACTTTTATTCAATATTACATTTTACTTTCTATATTTTATCTTCCTTTCTATATTTCATTTTACTTTCTATATATCTTCTTAATTTCTATATTTCATTTTACTTTCTTTATTTCATCTTTCTTTCTATATTTAATTTTATTCTCTATATTTCATCTTTCTTTCTATATTTTCTTTTACTTTTTATACTTCATTTTACTTTTAATATTTTATCTTTCATTCTATATTTCATTTTTCTTTCTATATTTTATTTTACATTATATATTTCATCTTTCTTTCTATATGTCATGTTACTTTCTGTATTTCATCTTTCTTTCTATTTCATTTGATTTTCTATATTTCGTCTTTCATTCTATATTTTATTTTACTTTCTATATTTCAACTTTTATTCAATATTTTATTTTTATTTTTATTTTTTATTTTATTTATATATTAAATTTTACTTTCTATAATTCTTTTTTTTCAGTATTTCATTTTACTTTCTATATTTCATTTTACTAACTTTATTTCATCTTTCTTTCTATATTTCATTTTACTTTCTTTATTTCACCTTTCTTTCTATATTTCATTTTACTTTCTTTCTTTAATCTTTCTTTCTGTATTTAATTTTACTTTATATATTTCATCTTTCTGTCTATATTTCATTTTACTTTCTATATATCATCATACTTTCTATATTTCATTTTACTTTATGCATTTATGTTACTTTCTATATTTCATCTTTCTTTCTATATTTCATCTTTCTTTCTATATTTCATTTTATTTTCTATATTTCTTCTTTCATTCTACATTTCATTTTACTTTCTTTATTTCAACTTTTTTCCTATATTTCATATTCATTTTTATATTTGTTCTCTCTTTATATCTTAAATTTTACTTTCTATATTTCATCTTTCTTTTTATATTTTATTTTACTTGCTATATTTCATCTTACTTTTTATTTTTCATTTTACTTTCTATATTTCATCTTCTTTATTTATTTCATTTTACTTTCAATATTTCATCTTTCTTTAAATAATTAATTTTTTTTCCAATATTTCTTTTTTCTTTCATTACTTCATTTTACTTTCAATATTTCATCTTTCTTTATATATTTCATTTTACTTTCTATATTTCATCTTTCTTTCTATATTTCATATTTCTTTCTATATTTCATTTTTCTTTATTTATTTCGCCATGCATTATATATTTCATTTCACTTTATACAATTCACCTTGTTTTCTATATTTCATATTTATTTTTATATTTCTTCTTTATTTATATATTAATTTTTTTTCTTTATATTTGTGTCTTAATCTCTATCATTGATCTTTATTTCTATATTTTGACTTTCTTTCAATATTTCATTTTACTTTTTATATTTCAACTGTCTTTCCATATTTCATTTTACTTTCTATATTTCATCTTACTTTCTATTTTGCATTTTACTTTCTATATTTCATCTTCTTTCTATATTTCATTTTACTTTCAATATTTCATCTTTCTTTATATATTTAATTTTTCTTTCTATATTTCATCTTTCTTTCAGTGTTTCATTTTAGTTTCTATATTTCATCTTTCTTTCTATATTTCCTTTTTCTTTGAATATTTCATTTTTTTTTTATGTTTCAACTTTTATTCAATATTACATTATACTTTCTATATTTCATTTTACTTTCTATATTTCATCTTTTTTTCTATATTTCCTTTTTCTTTCTTTTGTTTAACCTTCTTTGTATATTTCATCTTTCTTTCTATACTTCATTTACTTTCTATATATCATCTTTCTTTCTTTATTTCATATAACTTTCTATATAACATTTTTCTTACTATATTTCATCTTTCTTTCAGTATTTCATTTTAGTTTCTATATTTCATCTTTCTTTTAGTATTTCATTTTAGTTTCTATATTTCATCTTTCTTTCTATATTTCCTTTTTCTTTGAATATTTCATTTTATTTTTTATATTTCAACATTTTTTCAATATTACATTTTACTTTCTATATTTTTAATTTTTTCAATATTTTTATTTTCTTTCTATATATCTTCTTAATTTTTATATTTGATTTTACTTTCTATATTTCATAATCTTTCTATTTTTCCTTTTTCTTTCTTTATTTTGACCTTCTTTCTATATTTTATTTTTTTTACTATATTTTATTTTACTTTCTAGATTTCAGCTATCTTTCTATATTTTATTTTACTTTCTATATTTCATCTTTCTTTCTGTATTTAATTTTACTTTCTATATATCATCTTACTTTCTATATTTCATTTTGCTCTCTATATTTCATCTTTCTTTCTATATTTCATTTTACTATATATATTAGCTTTCTTTCCATATTACAATTTACTTCCTATATTTTATCTTTTATTCTATATTTCATCTTTCTTTCTATATTTCATTTTACTTCCTATATTTAATCTTTCATTCTATATTTCATATTACTTTCTATATTTCATCTTTTTTTCTATATTTCATTTTATTTTCCATATTTCATCTTACATTCTATATTTAATTTTTCTTTCTATATTTCATCTTTCTTTTAGTATTTTATTTTAGTTTCTATATTTAATCTTTCTATTTATATTTCATTTTACTTTCTATATTTGATCTTTATTTCTATATTTCATCTTTCATTCTATATTTCCTTTTCTTTAAATATTTCTTTTTATTTTTTATATTTCAACTTTTATTTAATATTACATTTTACTTTCTATATTTTATCTTTCTTTCTATATTTCATTTTACTTTCTATATTTCATCTTTCTTTCTATATTTCCTTTTTCTCTTTATTTTAACCTTCTTTCTATATTTCATTTTTCTTTCTTTACTACATTTAACTTTCTATATTTCATCTTTCTTTTCATATTTCATGTTACTTACAATAAATCAATTTTCTTACTATATTTCATTTTACTTTCTATATTTCATGTTTCTTTGTATATTTCATTTTACTTTCTATAATTCATATTTCATTCACTATTTCAATTTAATTTATATATTTCTTCCTTCTTTCTATATTTCATTTTACTTTCTTTTTTTCAACATTCTTTCTATATTTCATTTTACTTTCTATATATCATTTTACTTTCTATATTTTCATCTTTCTTTCTATATTTTATTTTACTTTCTATGTTTCATTTTACTTTCTATATATCACCATACTTTCTACATTGTATTTTACTTTCTATATTTTATCTTTCTTTCCATATTTCATTTTACTTTCTATATTTTATCTTTCATTCTATATTTCATCTTTCTTTCTATTTTTCATTTTACTTTTTATATTTAATCTTTCTTTCTATTTTTCATCTTTCTTTCTATATTTTGTCTTTCATTCTGTATTTCATTTTACTTTTTGTATTTATTTTTTTTTCAATATTTCATATTTATTTTTTTATTTCATTTTATTTTTAAATTAAATTTTAATTTCTATATGTCATATTTCTTTCAGTATTTCATTTGATTTTTTATATTTCATCTTTCTTTCTATATTTCATTTTACTTTCTTTATTTCATCTTTCTTTCTATATTTCATTTTACTTTCTTTATTTCATCTTTCTTTCTATATTTCATTTTACTTTCTTTATTTCATCTTTCTTTCTATATTTAATTTTATTTTCTAAATTTCATCTTTCTTTCTATATTTCATTTTACTTTATACATATCATCATACTTTCTATATTTCATTTTACTTTCTATTTTTCATGTTACTTTCTATATTTCATCTTTCTTTCTATATTTCAATTTATTTTCTATATTTCGTATTTCATTCTACATTTCATTTTACTTTCTATATTTCAACTTTTTTTCAACATTTCATATTTATGTTTATATTTCATTTTATTCATATATTAAATTTTACTTTCTATATTTCATCTCTCTTTTAGTATTTCATTTTACTTTCTATATTTCATCTTTCTTTCTATATTGCATTTTACTTTCTTTATTTCATCTTTCTTTTTATATTTAATTTTACTTTCTAAATTTCATCTTTCTTTCTATATTTCATTTTACTTTCTATTTATCATCATACTTTCTATACTTCATTTTAGTTTCCATATTTCATCTTTCTTTCAAAATTTCATTTTATTTTCTATATTTCGTCTTCCATTCTATATTTCATTTTACTTTCTATATTTCATCTTTCTTTTAGTTTTTCATTTTACTTTATATATTTCATCTTTCTTTCTATATTTCATTTTACTTTCTATATTTGATATTTCTTTCTATATTTCATCTTTCTTTCTATATTTCAGTTTTCTTTCTGTATTTAATTTTACTTTCTATATATCATCTTACTTTCTATATTTCATTTTACTCTCTACATTTCATCTTTCTTTCTATATTTTATTTTACTTTCTATATTTCTTTTTACTTTCTATATATCATCATACTTTCTATATTGCATTTTACTTTCTATATTTCATCTTCCTTTCTATATTTCATTTTACTTTCTATATTTTATCCTTTATTCTATATTTCATATTACTTTCTACATTTCATCTTTCTTTCTATATTTCATGTTACTTTCTATATTTCTTCTTTCTTTCTTTCTTTCATTTTACTTTCTATATTTCGTCTTTCATTCTATATTTTATTTTACTTTCTATATTTCATCTTTTTTTTATATTTTATTTTTATTATTTTCTTTTTTCTGTATTTCACTTTATTTTCTATATTTCAGCTATCATTTTATATTTCATTTTACTTTCTGAATTTTTTTTTGTTCAATATTTCGTCTTTCTTTTTATATTTCATTTTACTTTCTATATTTCATTTATTTTTCTACATTTCATGTTACTTTCTATATTTCATCTTTCTTTCTATATTTCATTTTATTTTCTTTATTTCATTTTAGTTTCTATATTTCTTCTTTATTTTAGTTTTTCATTTTAGTTTCTATATTTAATCTTTCTATCTATATTTCATTTTACTTTCTATATTTGATCATTCTTTCTATATTTCATCTTTCTTTCTATATTTCCTTTCTTTGAATATTTTATTTTATTTTTATATTTCAACTTTTATTTAATATTACATTTTACTTTCTATATTTTATCTTCCTTTCTCTATTTCATTTTACTTTCTATATTTCATCTTTCTTTCTATATTTTCTTTTTCTTTCTTTATTTTAACCTTCTTTCTATATTTCATCTTTCTTTCTATACTTCATTTTACTTTCTATATTTCATCTTTCTTTCTATATTTCATGTTACTTTCTATATATCATTTGTCTTACTATATTTCATTTTAATTTCTATATTTCATCTTTCTTTCTATATTTCATTTTAATTTCTATAATTCATATTTCTTTCAGTATTTCATTTTATTTTCAATATTCCTTCTTTGTTTCAATATTTCGTTTTACTTTCTTTATTTCATCTTTCTTTCTATATTTCATTTTACTTTCTATATATCATTTTACTTTCTTTATTACGTGTTACTCTCTATTTTTCATCTTTCTGTCTATATTTTATTTTTCTTTCTATATTTTATTTTACTTTCAGTATATCACCCTATTTTCTATATTGCATTTTACTTTATATATTTCATCTTTCTTTCCATATTTCGTTGTACTTTCTATATTTTATCTTTCATTCTATATTTCATCTTTCTTTCTATATTTCATTTTACTTTCTATATTTCATCTTTCTTTCTTTATTTCATGTTACTTTCTATATTTGATCTTTCTTTCTATATTTCATTTCAATTTCTATATTTCGTCTTTCATTCTATATTTCATTTTACTTTCTATATTTTATTTTTTTCAATATTCCATATTCATTTTTATATTTCATTTTATTTATATATTAAATTTAACTTTCTATATTTCATCTTTCATTCAATATTTTATTTTATTTTCTATATTTCATCTTTCGTTCTATATTTCGTTTTACTTTCTTTATTTCATCTTTCTTTCTATATTTCATTTTCCTTTCTTTATTTCATCTTTCTTTCTATATTTTATTTTCCTTTCTTTATTTCATCTTTCTTTCTATATTAAATTTTACTTTCTAAATTTCATCTTTATTTCTATATATCATCATATATTCTATATTTAATTTTTCTTTCTATAGTTCACGTTTCTTTCTTTATTTCATCTTTCATTTTATATATCATTTTATTTTTTATATTTCCTCTTTCATTCTACATTTCATTTTACTTTCTAAATTTGAACTTTTTTTCAACATTTCATATTTATTTTTATATTTCATTTTATTCATATATTAAATTTTACTTTCTATATTTCATCTCACTTTCAGTATTTCATTTTAATTTCTATATTTCATCTTTCTTTCTATATTTCATTTTATTTTCTTTATTTCATCTTTCTTTTTATATTTAATTTTACTCTCTAAATTTCATCTTTCTTTCTATATTTCATTTTACTTTCTATATATCATCATACTTTCTATATTTCATTTTACATTCGATATTTCCTCTTTCTTTATATATTTCATTTTAGTTTCTATATTTCATCTTTCTTTCTATATTTCATTTTATTTTCTATATTTTGTCTTTTATTCTATATTTTATTTTACTTTCTATATTTCATCTTTCTTTTAGTGTTTCATTTTAGGTTCTATATTTCATCTTTCTTTCTATATTTCATTTTATTTTCTATATTTCTTATTTCATTCTAGATTTCATTTTACTTTCTTTATTTCAACTTTTTTTCTATATTTCATATTCATTTTTATATTTGTTCTCTCTTTATATCTTAAATTTTATTTCTATATTTCATCTTTCTTTTTATATTTTATTTTACTTGCTATATTTCATCTTACTTTTTATTTTTCATTTTACTTTCTATATTTCATCTTCTTTCTTTATTTCATTTTACTTTCAATATTTCATCTTTCTTTAAATAATTAATTTTTTTTCCAATATTTCTTTTTTCTTTCATTACTTCATTTTACTTTCAATATTTCATCTTTCTTTCTATATTTCATTTTATTTTCTATATTTCATATTTCTTTCTATATTTCATATTTCTTTATTTATTTCGCCATGCATTATATATTTCATTTCACTTTATACAATTCACCTTGTTTTCTATATTTCATATTTATTTTTATATTTCTTCTTTATTTATATATTAAATTTTTTCTTTCTTTCATACTAGGAAGATGGAAGATTGACAGAAGGCAAGTAAAAGGGAAAGGGAAAACAGGCAGAGAATAACTTTAACTTACTACGAATTTATTCACAATATCATAAAGTACTTACAATAAACTCCAAGACTTTAAGCACACGAGTAGGCAACCTTGAAGACAGAGGGGAAGGTTTTTTCAAGTGATGCCTTGTCTAAAGAAACTAACTCCTTATATAGAAGGAGTGAACTAATGTGGATTTGAACATATTTGAAATCCACCACTAATACAAAAAGTAACCTCTATAATTGAGGTGGTGAGTCATGATCTTCATAATTGAGATTCTTGGATGAGTCATCATCTTGATTATCGTTATCGTTATCATCCACTTTATCTCCATGATGGGGATTGGAAAGAGACATTTGATGGGCTTGGTCCCAAAGCATCTTTTGTTGACGAAGAGCCTTAACTCTTATCCGATGCAGACAGCTACTGGCGGCATCCCATGAGTGAGACTTTATGGAAAATGACCAACAAAATATACTGTAGGAGCCTTGATTGATGTGACAAATAGGCCAGCTGTGGGCCGGAGGATAAGATTTCCTCTGTAGCTTTTGGACGGACTTGGCCGACGAATCTGGAACAGATTTATCTGTCATAGTCATATCCTGCAACATTATTTCTTTTTAGATGTTGCCTTGAATGCTTGCAACATGAGATTAATATATTCTTCCGGATCCTCATCAGGTGGCTGACTATCCGGTAAAGAGTCTTGAGCATTATCATCTAGCTCAGTGCTATTATAATCAATATCTTCATCATCTTCAGCAGCAGAAGGTTCAGATACGGACATGTTGTCGTCTGCTGGGTGGTGAGAAGAAGTGCCTTCATTGCACGAAGTGACCATAGAATCCTTCATTGATTCTAATAATTTTTTCATAATATCTTTTTCCGAAATATTCGGAATCAAACTCTTCAATTGAGTTTTGAAACTTGCAAATAAATTGTCGGAGTCATAATGGACTTCCGGGATGCGATGCAAACTAAGATTGTTTTCATTTTGAATGATAGCAGACGTCATTTCTGCAACTTTGGTATCAATATTGGGGAAATTTTTCCACCATCGAACATGAAAAGTTCGTAATAATACTGGTAGGCTTTTATCATTAAAGCCTGTAGTACAATCCCATCTCCAAATCCATGGTAGAGAAAATACCATAAAGAAGATAAGACTGTCCCAATGCTTTGGGGGTTTTTCATAACCCAGAGCTTTAAGCTCAGGACTGGATTGAGTCCATTTACTAAAACAAGCCTTAATGGGCTTAGGTAATATTGAAATGGGTGGCCCAAATTTGATCCACCATGCAAAGACCCAACTGGGTAGAGGTAATGACCTCTGAAAAACATTCTTTTCCCATAGGAAAAACCAGGAATGCCTATGGGAAGGATTTTGGTAATAAAAGGTATTATACCAAGAATCCATATAATCCCAATAATTAAATTCCTTATCATTAGGAAGATTAGCTGCTTTAGCCAAATCAAATTTTCCCCATGTTGAGGGATGCATGAATCTTTGTATTGTACATTTACTGTACGCTCTTGGGCTATCCCATTTAGCCACATTGGTCAGTGTATGATGCACTGATATCGAATTTAGATGAACCAAAATAGATTCAAAGGAATACCATCGTTTTCCTACACGGATGGGACAATAGGCTTCTCCAAGCCATTTCTGTAACATCTCCCAGGAATCCAATGTACCCTCAAGATCCTCTTTATTGAGGAGTAGAATGATTTCCGTATCCGGAAGAGTAATATACTTTGGTTAGAGTAATATACTCTGGTTCTACTTCAAGTGTCTCTTTATACGACACTGGGGCTTTGCCCTTCTTGTCTGAGGAATTTCCTCTTTCTGGATTCTTTCGGCCTCGGCCTCTTGATTGTTGATTACCACGTCCTCTCATTGGGAGTGGATTGCCCCTTGCGGGGTTATACATGATTTTGACCCTGGAGAAATTCACGGGTTAGAAAATCAGGTAAGGAGTTCAATTCTCCTTTGATATGTTCTATATCAAAATCAAAGGCGCTTAATTCCGCCTGCCATCTGGCAAAGATTTGTTTGGAAGTAAGATTCTTCACATCCTTCTTAAGAATCGATTTGGCTGCTGAACAATCAACTCTTAAAAGGAATTTTTGATTTAATAAAGCATCCTAAAATTTATGAATGTACTTAATTATTGCCAATATTTCTTGTTTGACAGTGGAATAATTAAGTTGTTCATTATGCCAAGTTCCAGAGGTAAATCGAACAAGTTCTTCTTTACCTGATGGATTTCTTTGTTTCAAAATGCCACCATAGCCTATATGGGAGGCATCAGTCTCTACAACCTTCGGATACGAAGGGTTAGTGAGGTTAAGACAAGGAAGTTGTTTAACCTTACTCTTAATTACTTGGACTGCCTGAGTATGTTTAGGAGTCCATGGCTCAGGATTTTTTCTGAGTCTATTGTGCAATATTGCAGAATCTTGTGCAAGATGAGGATAATAATCTGCAATATAATTGAGACTTCCTAAAAATCTCTGAAGTTGAGTTTTCTCTAATAGTTCATCCGGGAACTTCGAGGCAAACTCAATGCTTCTATCAATGGGAACTATTTTTCCCTTGTGAATATTGTGACCTAAAAATCTAACAGAGGTCTGGAACAATTTCATTTTCGGTGCCGATATCACCAACCCATGTTTTCGACTAACGGATTTGAAAACATGTAAATGCTTAAAATGAGTATCAAGAGATTCTGAATAGACAAGTATATCATCAATATAAACAATGGTAAATTCAGAATAAGGAGCAAATATATCATTCATGATATTTTGAAATTCAGATGGAGCATTTTTCAAACCGAAAGGCATAACATTCCATTCAAAGTGACCAAAAGGGACAGTGAATGCAGTTTTGTATTTATCCTTTTCATGAATTTGAATTTGCCAATATCCAGATTTCAAATCAAATTTGGAAAAGATTTTAGCAGAAAACAATCTGTCTAATAAATCTTTTTTATTTGGGATAGGATAGCGAATCCATCTCAAACAGTCATTGAGGGGTTTATAATTAACTACTAATCTGGGAACACCTCGTTCCTTTTCTGCATTTTTATTGACATAAAAAGCAGTACAACTCCATGGGGAGTAAGATTTTCTAATTAATTTTTTATCCAACAGATTTTGGATTTCCTTTTTGCAGAGGTCTAGTAAAGCATGTTTCATTTGACTAGGCCTAGCTTTGGTGGGAATGGTTCTCTCATTGAACCTATCAATATATGGTAAGGACACAATATATTTATGTCGATCCCAAAAAGCTGTAGGAATTTCACTACAAATTTCTTGGGTTAATAATTTTTGGAGAGAACTAATTTTCTCTTTGGTCTCTAGAGTTTCCAACTGTTGTTCAAGGGTTAACAACTGTAATTCTTAGTGCAGGAAACTCAGATGATGTTCTTTGACACTTCTCAATTCAGAAATCTCATTGATAAAACTAATTTGGGGAGGAGATTTGAATGAGAAATAAATAGGTTGATTATTAACCTGTCCATGGATTCCATGGTTGTCGATGCCTTTAATTGGCATTATTTTCTCCAGAAAAGGAGTACCTAATATGACCCGTTGTGTCATATTTTTGACTAATAAAAAGTCAGTTATAATGCACTGATTATTAGTGCAGATGGAGGCATCATTCAGTTTATATCTAATCTGCATTTTGTCTCCATTAGCATTAGCTAAAGTTTGCGTTGTTTTCTCAAAATATTGGGTTGGAATCAACCCTTCCTGGATACAGTTTAAGTCTGCTCCACTATCAATCAGAGCTGTCAGTTTAGGAATGACAAAGTTCTGATCAATAACCAGATTAATCACAGTATGCCATCGTTGATGGATGACTTTGGTAATTTGATTCAGAAAAGAAGCTTCCGATGTCTTTTCTGGAGGCAAATGGTTTTGTTCACATTTTTGTTCAAGCTTTTTATATAAGGATTTTAATGCTTTTAATTCATGCTTGATTTCTTTAATTTCTCCTTGTAATGAGGAGATGGTGATATTTTGTTTTGAAGATATAATTTCTTCAGAACGACTAAGAATTTCCTTCAAAGAATAAGGTTTAACTCCTTGGCTGGGAGCACTCTTTGAAGTATTATGGATTTGATCAAGATATTCTTTAATTAAATATCTTTTGGTTTGAGGATCTTCCTCTTGATCAATTGTCTCTATCATGCTACGTTGCATAACAGTAAGGACATTGATCTGATGCATCTGGGCCACAGATTGTAGGTGTGAACAACTGCAATCTGGGTCATCTTCTGATTGACTGGATGAGGTATACTCAAGATCATCCCCAGAATCAGAATTTAAGAGAATTTTAGCCAACTGGATTCTCAATCCTTCATCCATCTGGAGTTGGGTCAATTTCTCTTTTGTTTTGCATCTATTAGAATAGTGGCCTAATTTGCCACATTTATAACAGACTATTTTCTTTTTGTCTGGAGGAGGATTCCTTCTAGGAGTAGGGCGCCGAGAAGGTTTCCGAGGAGGAGGTCTCCTATGTTCTTGACTAGTCTTTTGATGAGACAGTCTTTTGGGATATCTCCTACTCTGGTGGGAGTAGGGTTCTGGTCTCTTAGAATGAGAGACTTTCCCTTTGCGCTTCCTTTGATGGGAAGAGTGGGGTCCTGTGTCACAAGCAAATTGATCACAGAATTCCCCAAGCTCACGCTTACCAGATAAATTCTGTTGCTTAAGTTGAGCCTGCAGTTTTAAATCATTGCATAAGGTCAGTCCTTCTTGGATGATAGCACTGGTAAGGAGACCATATGTATATTGTTGGTAGTTGATTATTCCTACCTCATTACCTAACCTTTTGCGTACTTTACTTGCAAAAAGTGTTGGTAAACCATCAATAAATTTAGCTTTCCAATAGTCATTATTGGCATCGGTTCTTTGCATAACCTTAGTAAGAAAAACATCTTTATACCATCTAAAATGGCTAAGTGTCTTACATCTAAGATTTTTCAAAACCTCGCGTCCCTTATCAGTAGTGGACATTAAATTGCCAATAAAATGATGGACAATACATGAAATCAAGGTATAAACTGCATCATCCTCGCCTAGGTAGGCTTGGCCTGCTTCAGTTTTGATAACCTTCTTCGAATTATAGATTTCATGGTGTTGGGCAGGAGTAAGGATGTTATCCCACCAACCTTTTAAGTGTCCAGAAAATCCAGCAGTTATCATTTCTGCGATTCCTTGATCTGAATTCTTATGTTGTCTACAAATAGTAGCATACATAAGCATTCTTCTACAATGTTCTAAAATCTGATATTCAGACATTGCATCAATATTCCATTCATAAATGGAGCGACCATCATATGCTTTTTGATCTATATACGCATTTTCTTCATACAATAGGTCCTGAGGTGTAGGCCTATGATAATAGATTTTGCGATTTAGATCCCAATCCCGAGTAGATTCTTTCGTATAATTTAATTTGTGAATACTCGGTTGGTCTTTGATCATTTCCTGAAGAATTTCTTCAGTTTGAACGATATTAGTTAAACCCAAATCTTGAAGATCTGAAGTTTGACCGATATCAGAATCAGAGTATGCTGAAGGAGTTAAATCCTCAATAGGATTTTGCGATAAAGATCCTTCATGAGAATTTGCATCCGAGGTTTCGTTAGCTTCCAAAACATGAAGTATGGGTAAATGTTTTTGGATGTGTTGACTAACCATATTAGTCGATGCTTCGGACGTCTTTTGGGCTTGCTTGATTTGATCTTCAGAGAGATTCAATTTGCCAAGCCTTAATAACAATTCTTCGACAACCTCAGAATTGTTATCTAATTTAAAGTTCCTTACTGGAACCGGTGGTTTGATGAGGGGTTTCCCATCCATCAACAATGGTAATTTCCTAGAAGTTAAGTCAAAAGGATTTTGACAATATTTCTCAGAGGAATCTTTTTCCAATAAATCTTCCATACGTGTCAGCTGTTGGCCGATAGTTTGGAGATTTAAATTGGTAAAGTTGTTTTGTCTTCTGATTTGCCCCATAGGGTTGAGGGTAACCTCAGGATTGACAAAAGCAACTGCTTCAACAAATTCAGGGGATTTTCCTGAAGGACTTGCAAATTCAAGTCGGATTGGATCAGTAGGAGGATGAACTGATCTGATATTGATGCCAGACATAAGATGCCATTCTTTCGTTAAGGTAGAAAGAGTGGGAATATTGGAGGAAGAAACTAAGGGTCGTTTCTCCGCTTGCTTGAGTCTGGTTTGCATGAACCAATCTACAAAAGACATGATAACCTTATTTGTGTCCAAATAAAGATAAAAGTCATTGGAGAATTGCATGCGTTCTGCCGCCCCATAGGTATCAAAACACCAATTTTTGAAACCTAGATTATTGGGGTGAAAGAATTCAGCTTTAATGGCTGCTCTGTCCACCACAAAAGGTGGCGGTTCTGGGTTACTCTGGTAAGGTGTAAAAATCATAATTACAGAGTAAAACCAGTCATTTCACTGGGAGTGGGAGACGTTCTGTCTTGCTCCCTTTTGCGGTAGACCCCATGGGGTATCTGGGTGTCTGATAGGTGGATTCCTTTCAATGAGGAATCATCTTTTAAGGATTGTTTTTCATCCAATTCCTGTAGGCGACTAGATGGACCTACATCCGAATATCGGGATGACGTGGGTGGTAAAGAGACTCGGTAGGGAGTCTTATCTTTGAAATTGATTACCACATCGCCATCAGTTGATTGGATGACATGATCAATATCCTGATTAATCAGGAGTCGTGGAGGAACAGCCTGAGGAATAGTCCAGTTGGTTGGGAAATGAATTTCCTCCCAATTGATCATTCTCGGAGTGGCAACATTCGCACTCATGAGATCGGTCTCGATCAAAACTGTCTTACCTTGATCTGGTAAGTGTAATACCTTAGGGACTAAGGTATTCATAATTTTGAAATGAATCCTTGCTATGACAGCAATGGTTTCAGTTCCAGGAATAAAATTGTATCCCTGTGTTAGAATCCTCAATTGGATAGATTCTAACAAATTCCTATCTGTTAATGATAGGGTAAGGTTTGGATGGACATTAAAATAAACAGGTCCCCGACTGAGACTTGTTTCCACAATCCCCATTAATGATGGTTTCCAATCCAAACAGCGACCATCTCGAAGTATGGCCTGCAGACATGTGTTCATCCCTAATAAGGTCAAGGGTTTGAACGCAATCTGTATGCATCCTATATGCATATACTTTTTCTCAGTATCTGCAAGATACTTCGTGAGATCGGTTAACTCTAACAATTTAAGAGTTGAATCTTGATTTTCAAGATTAATGGTTTGTTCCATGGTTTTGATTCCCATGGTACTAGAAGGGGTGAAGGTACCTTTCTTGTAGATTGAAGTAGGTTTAATGGACGGAATTGTCTAATCATTCAATTGTTGTTGAACTTTATATTCAACTAGAGAGGCATTCTTAACCGATCCAGTATTTCTACTACTGGATGCCATAGTTTAACAAATAAAACAAATTGAATTATAGAAACTAAAAGAAACTAAGTTATACTACAACTAAGAGTGGTAAAAGAGAACCAGAAGGGGGAATATCCTAGTATGAAGTAAACATATTATAAACAGAATATATTGTAATCATGAACGAAGCAAACTTTGATTCCTAATATCATAATCAATTTACTGTTCATCATCTTCTTGATCAGATACACGTCTGTCAACGATTTAAGAGTATAGCGGCCCTTCAAAGCCTACGCCTATCCACGGCAACGGCAACACGAGCATATTTCAACGCGACTTGGGTGATGTCCCATATCATAACAAGAACGAAGATGAATAGTAAAGTATTATAACATTACGGAACGAAGTTAACTCCTCTGATGATTAAGATATATAAAATTTATAATAGATCACTTCATACCTGGATATTCAAGGTTTAGCCTTCCATGGCTCTGATACCAATGACAGATAAATCTGTTCCAGATTCGTCGGCCAAGTCCGTCCAAAAGCTACAGAGGAAATCTTATCCTCCAGCCCACAGCTGGCCTATTTATCACATCAATCAAGGCTCATACAGTATATTTGGTCGGCCATTTGCCATAAAGTCTCACTCATGGGATGCCGCCAGTAGCCGCCTGCATCGGATAAGAGTTAAGGCTCTTCGTCAACAAAAGATGCTTTGGGACCAAGCCCATCAAGTGTCTCTTGCCAATCCCTATCATGGAGATAAAGTGGATGATAAAGATGAAGATAATCAAGATGATGACTCATCCAAGAATCTCAATTATAGAGATCATGACTCACCACCTCAATTATAGAGGTTACTTTTTGTATTAGTGGTGGATTTCAAATATGTTCAAATCCACCTTAGTTCACTCCTTCTATATAAGGAGTTAGTCTCTTTAGACAAGGCACAAATTGGAAAAACCTTCCCCTCTGTCTTCAAGGTTGCCTACTCGTGTGCTTTAAGTCTTGGAGTTTATTGTAAGTACTTTATGATATTGTGAATAAATTCGTAGTAAGTTAAAGTTATTCTCTGCCTGTTTTAACTTTTTCTTGCCTTCTGTCAATCTTCCATCTTCCCGCTGTAATTGGTATCAGAGCCATGGAAGGCTAAACCTTGAATATCCAGGTATGAAGTGAATTATTATAAATTTTATATATCTTAATCATCAGAGGAGTTAACTTCGTTCCGTAATGTTATAATACTTTACTATTCATCTTCGTTCTTGTTATGATATGGGACGTCACCCAAGTCGCGTTGAGATATGCCCGTGTTGCCGTTGCCGTGGATAGGCGTAGGCGTTGAAGGGCCGCTATACTCTTAAATCGTTGACAGACGTGTATCTGATCATGAAGATGATGAACAGTAAATTGATTATGATATTAGGAATCAAAGTTTGCTTCGTTCATGATTACAATATATTCTGTTTATAATATGTTTACTTCATACTAGGATATTCCCCCTTCTGGTTCTCTTTTACCACTCTTAGTTGTAGTATAACTTAGTTTCTTTTAGTTTCTGTAATTCAATTTGTTTTATTTGTTAAACTATGGCATCCAGTAGTAGAAATATTGGATCGGTTAAGAATGCCTCTCTGGTTGAATATAAAGTTCAACAACAATTGAATGATTGGACAATTCCATCCATTAAACCTACATCAATCTACAAGAAAGGTACCTTCACCCTTTCTAGTACCATGGGAATCAAAACCATGGAACAAACCATTAATCTTGAAAATCAAGATTCAACTCTTAAATTGTTAGAGTTAACCGATCTCACGAAGTATCTTGCAGATACTGAGAAGAAGTATATGCATATAGGATGTATACAGATTTCGTTCAAACCCTTGACCTTATTAGGGATGAACACATGTCTGCAGGCCATACTTCGAGATGGTCGCTGTTTGGATTGGAAACCCTCAATAATGGGTATTGTGGAAACAAGTCTCAGTAGGGGACCTGTTTACTTTAATGTCCATCCAAACCTTACCCTATCATTAACAGATAGGAATTTGTTAGAATCTATCCAATTGAGAATTCTAACACAGGGATACAATTTTATTTCTGGAACTGAAACCATTGCTGTCATAGCAAGGATTCATTTCAAAATTATGAATACCTTAGTCCCTAAGGTATTACACTTACCAGATCAAGGTAAGACTGTTTTGATCGAGACCGATCTGATGAGTGCCAATGTTGCCACTCCAAGGATGATCAATTGGGAGGAAATTCATTTCCCAGCCAACTGGACTATTCCTCAGGCTGTTCCTCCACGGCTCCTGATTAATCAGGATATTGATCATGTCATCCAATCAACTGATGGCGATGTGGTAATCAATTTCAAAGATAAGACTCCCTACCGAGTCTCTTTACCACCCACATCATCCCGATATTCGGATGTAGGTCCATCTAGTCGCCTACCGGAATTGGATGAAAAACAATCCTTAAAAGATGATTCCTCATTAAAAGGCATCCACCTATCAGACACCCAGATACCTCATGGGGTCTACCGCGAAAGGGAGCAAGACCGGACTTCTCCCACTCTCAGTGAAATGACTGGTTTTACTCTGTGATTATGATTTTTACACCTCAACAGAGTAACCCCGCTCCACCACCTTTTGTGGTGGACAGAGCAACAATCAAAGCTGAATTCTTTCACCCCAAAAATCTAGGTTTCAAAAATTGGTTTTTTGACACCTATGGGGCCGCAGAACGCATGGAATTGTCAAATGACTTTTATCTTTATTTGGAAACAAATAAGGTTATCATGTCTTTTGTTGATTGGTTCATGCAAACCAGACTCAAGCAAGCGGAGAAACGACCCTTAGTTTCTTCCTCCAATGCTCCCACTCTTTCTACCTTAACGAAAGAATGGCATCTTATGTCTGGCATCAATATCAGATCAGTTCATCCTCCTACTGATCCAATCCGACTTGAATTTGCAAGTCCTTCAGGAAAATCCCCTGAATTTGTTAAAGCAGTTGCTTTTGTCAATCCTGAGGTTACCCTCAACCCTATGGGGCAAATCAGAAGACAAAACAACTTTACCAATTTAAATCTCCAAACTATCGGCCAACAGTTGACACGTATGGAAGATTTATTGGAAAAAGATTCCTCTAAGAAATATTGTCAAAATCCTTTTGACTTAACTTCTAGGAAATTACCATTGTTGATGGATGGGAAACCCCTCATCAAACCACCGGTTCCAGTAAGGAACTTTAATTAGATAACAATTCTGAGGTTGTCGAAGAATTGTTATTAAGGCTTGGCAAATTGAATCTCTCTGAAGATCAAATCAAGCAAGCCAAAAAGACGCCCGACGCATCGACTAATATGGTTAGTCAACACATCCAAAAATATTTACCCATACTTCATGTTTTGGAAGCTGACGAAACCTCGGATGAAAATTCTCATGAAGGATCTTTATCGCAAAATCCTATTGAGGATTTAACTCCTTCAGCATACTCTGATTCTGATATTGGCCAAACTTCAGATCTTCAAGATTTGGGTTTAACTAATATCGTTCAAATTGAAGAAATTCTTCAGGAAATGATCAAAGACCAACCGAGTATTCACAAATTAAATTATACGAAAGAATCTACTCGGGATTGGGATCTAAATCGCAAAATCTATTATCATAGGCCTACACCTCAGGACCTATTGTATGAAGAAAATGCGTATATAGATCAAAAAGCATATGATGGTCGCTCCATTTATGAATGGAATATTGATGCAATGTCTGAATATCAGATTTTAGAACATTGTAGAAGAATGCTTATGTATGCTACTATTTGTAGACAACATAAGAATTCAGATCAAGGAATCGCAGAAATGATAACTGCTGGATTTTCTGGACACTTAAAAGGTTGGTGGGATAACATCCTTACTCCTGCCCAACACCATGAAATCTATAATTTGAAGAAGGTTATCAAAACTGAGGCAGGCCAAGCCTACCTAGGCGAGGATGATGCAGTTTATACCTTAATTTCATGTATTGTCCATCATTTTATTGGCAATTTAATGTCCACTACTGATAAGGGACGCGAGGTTTTGAAAAATCTTAGATGTAAGACACTTAGCCATTTTAGATGGTATAAAGATGTTTTTCTTACTAAGGTTATGCAAAGAACCGATGCCAATAATGACTATTGGAAAGTTAAATTCATTGATGGTTTACCAACACTTTTTGCAAGTAAAGTACGCAAAAGGTTAGGTAATGAGGTAGGAATAATCAACTACCAACAATATACATATGGTCTCCTTACCAGTGCTATCATCCAAGAAGGACTGACCTTATGCAATGATTTAAAACTGCAGGCTCAACTTAAGCAACAGAATTTATCTGGTAAGCGTGAGCTTGGGGAATTCTGTGATCAATTTGCTTGTGACACAGGACCCCACTCTTCCCATCAAAGGAAGCGCAAAGGAAAAGTCTCTCATTCTAAGAGACCAGAACCCTACTCCCACCAGAGTAGAAGATATCCCAAAAGAATGTCTCATCAAAAGACTAGTCAAGAACAAAGGAGACCTCCTCCTCGGAAACCTTCTCGGCGCCCTACTCCTAGAAGGAATCCTCCTCCAGACAAAAAGAAAATAGTCTGTTATAAATGTGGCAAATTAGGCCACTATTCTAATAGATGCAAAACAAAAGAGAAATTGACCCAACTCCAGATGGATGAAGGATTGAGAATCCAGTTGGCTAAAATTCTCTTAAATTCTGATTCTAGGGATGATCTTGAGTATACCTCATCCAGTCAATCAGAAGATGACCCAGATTGCAGTTGTTCACACCTACAATCTGTGGCCCAGATGCATCAGATCAATGTCCTTACTGTTATGCAACGTAGCATGATAGAGACAATTGATCAAGAGGAAGATCCTCAAACCAAAAGATATTTAATTAAAGAATATCTTGATCAAATCCATAATACTTCAAAGAGTGCTCCCAGCCAAGGAGTTAAACCTTATTCTTTGAAGGAAATTCTTAGTCGTTCTGAAGAAATTATATCTTCAAAAAAAAATATCACCATCTCCTCATTACAAGGAAAAATTAAAGAAATCAAGCATGAATTAAAAGAATTAAAATCCTTATATAAAAAGCTTGAACAAAAATGTGAACAAAACCATTTGCCTCCAGAAAAGACATCGGAAGCTTCTTTTCTGAATCAAATTACCAAAGTCATCCATCAACGATGGCATACTGTGATTAATCTGGTTATTGATCAGAACTTTGTCATTCCTAAACTGACAGCTCTGATTGATAGTGGAGCAGACTTATACTGTATCCAGGAAGGGTTGATTCCAACCCAATATTTTGAGAAAACAACGCAAACGTTAGCTACTGCAAATGGAGACAAAATGCAGATTAGATATAAACTGAATGATGCCTCCATCTGCACTAATAATCAGTGCATTATAACTGACTTTTTATTAGTCAAAAATATGACACAACGGGTCATATTAGGTACTCCTTTTCTGGAGAAAATAATGCCAATTAAAGGCATCGACAACCATGGAATCCATGGACAGGTTAATAATCAACCTATTTATTTCTCATTCAAATCTCCTCCCCAAATTAGTTTTATCAATGAGATTTCTGAATTGAGAAGTGTCAAAGAACATCATCTGAGTTTCCTGCACAAAGAATTACAGTTTTTAACCCTTGAACAACAGTTGGAAACTCTAGAGACCAAAGAGAAAATTAGTTCTCTCCAAAAATTATTAACCCAAGAAATTTGTAGTGAAATTCCTACAGCTTTTTGGGAGCGACATAAATATATTGTGTCCTTACCATATATTGATGGGTTCAATGGGAGAACCATTCCCACCAAAGCTAGGCCTAGTCAAATGAAACATGCTTTACTAGACCTCTGCAAAAAGGAAATCCAAAATCTGTTGGATAAAAAATTAATTAGAAAATCTTACTCCCCATGGAGTTGTACTGCTTTTTATGTCAATAAAAATGTAGAAAAGGAACGAGGTGTTCCCAGATTAGTAGTTAATTATAAACCCCTCAATGACTGTTTGAGATGGATTCGCTATCCTATCCCAAATAAAAAAGATTTATTAGACAGATTGTTTTCTGCTAAAATCTTTTCCAAATTTGATTTGAAATCTGGATATTGGCAAATTCAAATTCATGAAAAGGATAAATACAAAACTGCATTCACTGCCCCTTTTGGTCACTTTGAATGGAATGTTATGCCTTTCGGTTTGAAAAATGCTCCATCTGAATTTCAAAATATCATGAATGATATATTTGCTCCTTATTCTGAATTTACCATTGTTTATATTGATGATATACTTGTCTATTCAGAATCTCTTGATACTCATTTTAAGCATTTACATGTTTTCAAATCCGTTAGTCGAAAACATGGGTTGGTGATATCGGCACCGAAAATGAAATTGTTCCAGACCTCTGTTAGATTTTTAGGTCACAATATTCACAAGGGAAAAATAGTTCCCATTGATAGAAGCATTGAGTTTGCCTCGAAGTTCCCGGATGAACTATTAGAGAAAACTCAACTTCAAAGATTTTTAGGAAGTCTCAATTATATTGCAGATTATTATCCTCATCTTGCACAAGATTCTGCAATATTGCACAACAGACTCAGAAAAAATCCTAAGCCATGGACTCCTAAACATACTCAGGCAGTCCAAGTAATTAAGAGTAAGGTTAAACAACTTCCTTGTCTTAACCTCACTAACCCTTCGTATCCGAAGGTTGTAGAGACTGATGCCTCCCATATAGGCTATGGTGGCATTTTGAAACAAAGAAATCCATCAGGTAAAGAAGAACTTGTTCGATTTACCTCTGGAACTTGGCATAATGCACAACTTAATTATTCCACTGTCAAACAAGAAATATTGGCAATAATTAAGTACATTCATAAATTTTAGGATGCTTTATTAAATCAAAAATTCCTTTTAAGAGTTGATTGTTCAGCAGCCAAATCGATTCTTAAGAAGGATGTGAAGAATCTTACTTCCAAACAAATCTTTGCCAGATGGCAGGCGGAATTAAGCGCCTTTGATTTTGATATAGAACATATCAAAGGAGAATTGAACTCCTTACCTGATTTTCTAACCCGTGAATTTCTCCAGGGTCAAAATCATGTATAACCCCGCAAGGGGCAATCCACTCCCAATGAGAGGACGTGGTAATCAACAATCAAGAGGCCGAGGCCGAAAGAATCCAGAAAGAGGAAATTCCTCAGACAAGAAGGGCAAAGCCCCAGTGTCGTATAAAGAGACACTTGAAGTAGAACCAGAGTATATTACTGTTCCGGATACGGAAATCATTCTACTCCTCAATAAAGAGGATCTTGAGGGTACATTGGATTCCTGGGAGATGTTACAGAAATGGCTTGGAGAAGCCTACTGTCCCATCCGTGCAGGAAAACGATGGTATTCCTTTGAATCTATTTTGGTTCATCTAAATTCTATAGCAGTGCATCATACACTGACCAATGTGGCTAAATGGGATAGCCCAAGAGCGTACAGTAAATGTACAATACAAAGATTCATGCATCCCTCAACATGGGGAAAATTTGATTTGGCTAAAGCAGCTAATCTTCCTAATGATAAGGAATTTAATTATTGGGATTATATGGATTCTTGGTATAATACCTTTTATTACCAAAATCCTTCCCATAGGCATTCCTGGTTTTTCCAATGGGAAAAGAATGTCTTTCAGAGGTCATTACCTCTACCCAGTTGGGTCTTTGCATGGTGGATCAAATTTGGGCCACCCATTTCAATATTACCTGAGCCCATTAAGGCTTGTTTTAGTAAATGGACTCAATCCAGTACTGAGCTTAAAGCTCTGGGTTATGAAAAACCCCCAAAGCATTGGGACAGTCTTATCTTCTTTATGGTATTTTCTCTACCATGGATTTGGAGATGGGATTGTACTACAGGCTTTAATGATAAAAGCCTACCAGTATTATTACGAACTTTTCATGTTCGATGGTGGAAAAATTTCCCCAATATTGATACCAAAGTTGCAGAAATGAAGTCTGCTATCATTCAAAATGAAAACAATCTTGGTTTGCATCGCATCCCGGAAGTCCATTATGACTCCGACAATTTATTTGCAAGTTTCAAAACTCAATTGAAGAGTTTGATTCCGAATATTTCGGAAAAAGATATTATGAAAAAATTATTAGAATCAATGAAGGATTCTATGGTCACTTCGTGCAATGAAGGCACTTCTTCTCACCACCCAGCAGACGACAACATGTCCGTATCTGAACCTTCTGCTGCTGAAGATGATGAAGATATTGATTATAATAGCACTGAGCTAGATGATAATGCTCAAGACTCTTTACCGGATAGTCAGCCACCTGATGAGGATCCGGAAGAATATATTAATCTCATGTTGCAAGCATTCAAGGCAACATCTAAAAAGAAATAATGTTGCAGGATATGACTATGACAGATAAATCTGTTCCAGATTCGTCGGCCAAGTCCGTCCAAAAGCTACAGAGGAAATCTTATCCTCCGGCCCACAGCTGGCCTATTTGTCACATCAATCAAGGCTCCTACAGTATAATTGGTCGGCCATTTTCCATAAAGTCTCACTCATGGGATGCCGCCAGTAGCCGTCTGCATCGGATAAGAGTTAAGGCTCTTCGTCAACAAAAGATGCTTTGGGACCAAGCCCATCAAATGTCTCTTTCCAATCCCCATCATGGAGATAAAGTGGATGATAACGATAACGATAATCAAGATGATGACTCATCCAAGAATCTCAATTATGGAGATCATGACTCACCACCTCAATTATAGAGGTTACTTTTTGTATTAGTGGTGGATTCCATCATGAATGATATATTTGCTCCTTATTCTGAATTTACCATTGTTTATATTGATGATATACTTGTCTATTCTGAATCTCTTGATGCTCATTTTAAGCATTTACATGTTTTCAAATCCGTTATTCGAAAACATGGGTTGGTGATATCGGCACCGAAAATGAAATTGTTCCAGACCTCTGTTAGATTTTTAGGTCACAATATTCACAAGGGAAAAATAGTTCCCATTGATAGAAGCATTGAGTTTGCCTCGAAGTTCCCGGATGAACTATTAGAGAAAACTCAACTTCAGAGATTTTTAGGAAGTCTCAATTATATTGCAGATTATTATCCTCATCTTGCACAAGATTCTGCAATATTGCACAACAGACTCAGAAAAAATCCTGAGCCATGGACTCCTAAACATACTCAGGCAGTCCAAGTAATTAAGAGTAAGGTTAATCAACTCCCTTGTCTTAACCTCACTAACCCTTCGTATCCGAAGGTTGTAGAGACTGATGCCTCCCATATAGGCTATGGTGGCATTTTGAAACAAAGAAATCCATCAGGTAAAGAAGAACTTGTTCGATTTACCTTTGGAACTTGGCATAATGCACAGCTTAATTATTCCACTGTCAAACAAGAAATATTGGCAATAATTAAGTGCATTCATAAATTTCAGGATGATTTATTAAATCAAAAATTCCTTTTAAGAGTTGATTGTTCAGCACCCAAATCGATTCTTAAGAAGGATGTGAAGAATCTTACTTCCAAACAAATCTTTGCCAGATGGCAGGCGGAATTAAGCGCCTTTGATTTTCATATAGAACATAACAAAGGAGAATTGAACTCCTTACCTGATTTTCTAACCCGTGAATTTCTCCAGGGTCAAAATCATGTATAACCCCGCAAGGGGCAATCCACTCCCAATGAGAGGACGTGGTAATCAACAATCAAGAGGCCGAGGCCGAAAGAATCCAGAAAGAGGAAATTCCTCAGACAAAAAGGGCAAAGCCCCAGTGTCGTATAAAGAGACACTTGAAGTAGAACCAGAGTATATTACTCTTCCGGATACGGAGACAATTCTACTCCTCAATAAAGAGGATCTTGAAGGTACATTGGATTCCTGGGAGATGTTACAGAAATGGCTTGGAGAAGCCTACTGTCCCATCCGTGCAGGAAAACGATGGTATTCCTTTGAATCTATTTTGGTTCATCTAAATTCGATATCAGTGCATCATACACTGACAAATGTGGCTAAATGGGATAGCCCAAGAGCGTACAGTAAATGTACATTACAAAGATTCATGCATCCCTCAACATGGGGAAATTTTGATTTGGCTAAAGCAGCTAATCTTCCTAATGATAAGGAATTTAATTATTGGGATTATATGGATTCTTGGTATAATACTTTTTATTACCAAAATCCTACCCATAGGCATTCCTGGTTTTTCCAATGGGAAAAGAATGTCTTTCGGAGGTCATTACCTCTACCCAGTTGGGTCTTTGCATGGTGGATCAAATTTGGGCCACCCATTTCAATATTACCTGAGCCCATTAAGGCTTGTTTTAGTAAATGGACTCAATCCAGTCCTGAGCTTAAAGCTCTGGGTTATGAAAAAACCCCAAAGCATTGGGACAGTCTTATCTTCTTTATGGTATTTTCTCTACCATGGATTTGGAGATGGGATTGTACTACAGGCTTTAATGATAAAAGCCTACCAGTATTATTACGAACTTTTCATGTTCGATGGTGGAAAAATTTTCCCAATATTGATACCAAAGTTGCAGAAATTAAGTCTGCTATCATACAAAATGAAAACAATCTTGGATTGCATAGCATCCCAGAAGTCCACTATGACTCCAACAATTTATTTGCAAGTTTCAAAACTCAATTAAAGAGTTTGATTCCGAATATCTCGGAAAAAGATATTATGAAAAAATTATTAGAATCAATGAAGGATTCTATGGTCACTTCGTGCAATGAAGGCACTTCTTCTCACCACCCAGCAGATGACAACATGTCCGTGTCTGAACCTTCTGCTGCTGAAGATGATGAAGACATTGATTATACTAGCACTAAGCAAGATGATAATGCTCAAGACTCTTTACCGGATAGTCAGCCACCTGATGAGGATCCGGAAGAATATATTAATCTCATGTTGCAAGCATTCATGGCAACATCTAAAAAGAAATAATTTTGCAGGATATGACTATGACAGATAAATCTGTTCCAGATTCGTCAGCCAAGTCCGTCCAAAAGCTACAGAGGAAATCTTATCCTCCGACCCACAGTTGGCCTATTTGTCACATCAATCAAGGCTCATACAGTATATTTGGTCGGCCATTTGCCATAAAGTCTCACTCATGGGATGCCGCCAGTAGCCGCCTGCATCGGATAAGAGTTAAGGCTCTTCGTCAACAAAAGATGTTTTGGGACCAAGCCCATCAAATGTCTCTTGCCAATCCCTATCATGGAGATAAAGTGGATGATAAAGATGAAGATAATCAAGATGATGACTCATCCAAGAATCTCAATTATAGAGATCATGACTCACCACCTCAATTATAGAGGTTACTTTTTGTATTAGTGGTGGATTTCAAATATGTTCAAATCCACCTTAGTTCACTCCTTCTATATAAGGAGTTAGTCTCTTTAGACAAGACATAACTTGAAAAACCTTCCCCTCTGTCTTCAAGGTTGCTTACTCGTGTGCTTTAAGTCTTGGAGTTTATTGTAAGTACTTTATGATATTGTGAATAAATTTGTAGTAAGTTAAAGGTATTCTCTGCCTGTTTTCCCTTTTACTTGCCTTCTGTCAATCTTCCATCTTCCCGCTGTATTTGGTATCAGAGCCATGGAAGTCTAAACCTTGAATATCCAGGTATGAAGTGATCTATTATAAATTTTATATATCTTAATCATCAGAGGAGTTAACTTCGTTCCGTAATGTTATAATACTTTACTATTCATCTTCGTTCTTGTTATGATATGGGACGTCACCCAAGTCGCGTATATGCCCGTGTTGCCGTTGCCGTGGATAGGTGTAGGCGTTGAAGGGCCGCTATACTCTTAAATCGTTGACAGACGTGTTTCTGATCATGAAGATGATGAACAGTAAATTGATTATGATATTAGGAATCAAAGTTTGCTTCGTTCATGATTACAATATATTCTGTTTATAATATGTTTACTTCATACTAGGATATTCCCCCTTCTGGTTCTCTTTTACCACTCTTAGCTGTAGTATAACTTAGTTTATTTTAGTTTCTGTAATTCAATTTGTTTTATTTGTTAACCTATGGCATCCAATAGTAGAAATACTGGATCGGTTCAGAATGCCTCTCTGGTTGAATATAAAGTTCAACAACAATTGAATGATTGGACAATTCCGTCCATTAAACCTACATCAATCTACAAGAAAGGTACCTTCACCCTTTCTAGTACCATGGGAATCAAAACCATGGAACAAATCATTAATCTTGAAAATCAAGATTCAACTATTAAATTGTTAGAGTTAACCGATCTCACGAAGTATCTTGTAGATACTGAGAAGAAGTATATGCATATAGGATGCATACAGATTGCGTTCAAACCCTTGACCTTATTAGGGATGAACACATGTCTGCAGGCCATACTTCGAGATGGTCGCTGTTTGGATTGGAAACCCTCATTAATGGGGATTGTGGAAACAAGTCTCAGTCGGGGACCTGTTTATTTTAATGTCCATCCAAACCTTACCCTATCATTAACAGATAGGAATTTGTTAGAATCTATCCAATTGAGGATTCTAACACAGGGATACAATTTTATTCCTGGAACTGAAACCATTGCTGTCATAGCAAGGATTCATTTCAAAATTATGAATACCTTAGTCCCTAAGGTATTACACTTACCAGATCAAGGTAAGACAGTTTTGTTCAAGACCGATCTCATGAGTGCAAATGTTGCCACTCTGAGAATGATCAATTGGGAGGAAATTCATTTCCCAACCAACTGGACTATTCCTCAGGCTGTTCCTCCACGACTCCTGATTAATCAGGATATTGATCATGTCATCCAATCAACTGATGGCGATGTGGTAATCAATTTCAAAGATAAGACTCCCTACCGAGTCTCTTTACCACCCACGTCATCCCAATATTCGGATGTAGGTCCATCTAGTCGCCTACAGGAATTGGATGAAAAACAATCCTTAAAAGATGATTCCTCATTGAAAGGACTCCACCTATCAGACACCCAGATACCCCATGGGGTCTACCGCGAAAGGGAGCAAGACAGAACGCGAAAGGGAGCAAGACAGAACGTCTCCCACTCCCAGTGAAATGACTGGTTTTACTCTGTAATTATGATTTTTACACCTTACCAGAGTAACCCAGAACCGCCACCTTTTGTGGTGGACAGAGCAGCCATTAAAGCTGAATTCTTTCACCCCAATAATCTAGGTTTCAAAAATTGGTTTTTTGATACCTATGGGGCGGCAGAACGCATGGAATTTTCAAATGACTTTTATCTTTATTTGGAAACAAATAAGATTATCATGTCTTTTGTAGATTGGTTCATGCAAACCAGACTCAAGCAAGCGGAGAAACGACCCTTAGTTTCTTCCTCCAATGCTCCCACTCTTTCTACCTTAACGAAAGAATGGCATCTTATGTCTGGCATCAATATCAGATCAGTTCATCCTCCTACTGATCCAATCCGACTTGAATTTGCAAGTCCTTCAGGAAAATCCCCTGAATTTGTTGAAGCAGTTGTTTTTGTCAATCCTGAGGTTACCCTCAACCCTATGGGGCAAATCAGAAGACAAAACAACTTTACCAATTTAAATCTCCAAACTATCGGCCAACAGCTGACACGTATGGAAGATTTATTGGAAAAAGATTCCTCTGAGAAATATTGGCAAAATCCTTTTGACTTAACTTCTAGGAAATTACCATTGTTGATGGATGGGAAACCCCTCATCAAACCACCGGTTCCAGTAAGGAACTTTAAATTAGATAACAATTCTGAGGTTGTCGAAGAATTGTTATTAAGGCTTGGCAAATTGAATCTCTCTGAAGATCAAATCAAGCAAGCCCAAAAGACGTCCGAAGCATCGACTAATATGGTTAGTCAACACATCCAAAAACATTTACCCATACTTCATGTTTTGGAAGCTGACGAAACCTCGGATGCAAATTCTCATGAAGGATCTTTATCGCAAAATCCTATTGAGGATTTAACTCCTTCAGCATACTCTGATTCTGATATCGGTCAAACTTCAGATCTTCAAGATTTGGGTTTAACTAATATCGTTCAAACTGAAGAAATTCTTCAGGAAATGATCAAAGACCAACCGAGTATTCACAAATTAAATTATACGAAAGAATCTACTCGGGATTGGGATCTAAATCGCAAAATCTATTATCATAGGCCTACACCTCTGGACCTATTGTATGAAGAAAATGCGTATGTAGATCAAAAAGCATATGATGGTCGCTCCATTTATGAATGGAATATTGATGCAATGTCTGAATATCAGATTTTAGAACATTGTAGAAGAATGCTTATGTATGCTACTATTTGTAGACAATATAAGAATTCAGATCAAGGAATCGCAGAAATGATAACTGCTGGATTTTCTGGACACTTAAAAGGTTGGTGGGATAACATCCTTACTCCTGCCCAACACCATGAAATCTATAATTCGAAGAAGGTTATCAAAACTGAAGCAGGCCAAGCCTACCTAGGCGAGGATGATGCAGTTTATACCTTGATTTCATGTATTGTCCATCATTTTATTGGCAATTTAATGTCCACTACTGATAAGGGACGCGAGGTTTTGCAAAATCTTAGATGTAAGACACTTAGCCATTTTAGATGGTATAAAGATGTTTTTCTTACTAAGGTTATGCAAAGAACCGATGCCAATAATGACTATTGGAAAGCTAAATTTATTGATGGTTTACCAACACTTTTTGCAAGTAAAGTACGCAAAAGGTTAGGTAATGAGGTAGGAATAATCAACTACCAACAATATACATATGGTCTCCTTACCAGTGCTATCATCCAAGAAGGACTGACCTTATGCAATGATTTAAAACTGCAGGCTCAACTTAAGCAACAGAATTTATCTGGTAAGCGTGAGCTTGGGGAATTCTGTGATCAATTTGCTTGTGACACAGGACCCCACTCTTCCCATCAAAGGAAGCGCAAAGGGAAAGTCTCTCATTCTAAGAGACTAGAACCCTTACTCCTGCCCAATTTTTGAAACCTAGATTATTGGGGTGAAAGAATTCAGCTTTAATGGCTGCTCTGTCCACCACAAAAAGTGGCGGTTCTGGGTTACTCTGGTAAGGTGTAAAAATCATAATTACAGAGTAAAACCAGTCATTTCACTGGGAGTGGGAGACGTTCTGTCTTGCTCCCTTTCACGGTAGACCCCATGGGGTATCTGGGTGTCTGATAGGTGGATTCCTTTCAATGAGGAATCCTTACTAGTGCTATTATCCAAGAAGGACTGGCCTTATGTAATGATTTAAAACTGCAGGCTCAGCTTAAGCAACATAATCTTACTGGTAAGCGTGAGCTTGGGGAATTCTGTGAACAATTTGCCTGTGACACAGGACCCCAACCTTCCCATCAAAGGAAGGGAAAAGGAAAGGCCTCTCATTCGGAGAGACCAGAACCCTACTCACATCAGAGTAGGAGATATCCCAAAAGACAGTCTCATCAAAAGACTCATCAGGAACCTAGGAGACCTCCTCCTCGTCAGAGACATCCTCCTAGACGAAACCCTCCAGACAAAAAGAAAATTGTCTGTTATAAATGTGGTAAATTAGGCCACTATTCAAATAGATGCAAAACCAAAGAGAAATTGAACCAACTTCGAATTGATGAAGGGTTAAGAGTTCAGTTGGCTAAAATTCTCTTAAATTCTGATTCTGGAGATTATATTGATTATGCCTCATCCAGCCAATCAGAAGATGGCCCAGATTGCAGTTGTTCTCACCTACAATCTGTGGCCCAAATGCATCAGATCAATGTTCTTACCACTATGCAACAACGCATGATTGAGCATATTGATCAGGAGGAAAATCCTCAAACAAAGAGATATTTAATCAAAGAATATCTTGATCAAATTCAACATACTTCAAAGATTGTTCCTCCCATCCAAGGAGTAAAACCATATTCTTTGAAGGAAATTATTGGTCGTTATGAAGCAGAAACCTCTTCAAAACAACTAATATCCATCTCCTCATTACAAGGAGAAATTAAAGAAATCAAGCAAGAGTTAAAAGAATTAAAATCTTTGTATAAAAAGCTTGCACAAAAATGTGAAAACACACAATTACCTCCAGAAAAGAAATCTAAAGATTCTTTTCTAAATCAAATTACCAAAGTCATCCATCAAAGATGGCATACGGTGATTAATTAAGTTATTGATTAGAACTTTGTTATTCCTAAACTAACAGCTCCGATTGATAGTGGAGCAGATTTAAACTGCATCCAGGAAGGGTTAATTCCTACCCAATATTTTGAGAAAACAACTCAAACTTTAGCTAATGCTAATGGAGACAAAATGAAGATTAAATATAAACTAAATAAGGCCTCCATCTGCACTAATAATCAGTGCATTATTACTGACTTCTTATTAGTCAAAAATATGACACAATAGGTCATATTAGGTACGCCTTTTTTGGAGAAAATTATGCCAATTAAAGGCATAGACAATCATGGAATACATGGACAGGTTAATAATAAACCTATTTATTTCTCTTTCAAATATCCTCCTCAAATTAGCTTTATCAATGAGATTTCCGAATTGAGAAATGTGAAAGAACATCATCTTAGTTTCCTACATTAAGAAATACAATTTTTAACCCTTGAACAACAGTTGGAAACTATAGCGATCAAAGAGAAAATTAGTTCTCTTCATAAATTATTAACCCAAGAAATTTGTAGTGACATTCCTACAGCTTTTTGGGATCGGCATAAATATATTGTGTCGTTACCATATAATGATGGGTTCAATGAAAGAACCATTCCCACCAAAGCCAGGCCTAGTCAAATGAAACATGCCCTACTAGACCTTTGCAAAAAGGAAATCCAAAATCTGTTGGATAAGAAATTAATTAAAAAATTTTACTCCCCATGGAGTTGTACGCCTTTTTATGTAAATAAAAATGCCGAAAAGGAACGAGGTGTTCCTCGATTAGTGGTTAATTATAAACCACTCAATGATTGTTTACGATGGATTAGGTATCCTATTCCAAATAAAAAAGATTTATTAGACAGATTGTTTTCTGCTAAAATCTTTTCCAAATTTGATTTGAAATCTGGATATTGGCAAATTCAAATTCATGAAAAGGATAAATATAAAACTGCATTCACTGTCCCTTTTGGTCATTTTGAATGGAATGTTATGCCTTTCGGTTTGAAAAATGCTCCATCTGAATTTCAAAATATCATGAATGATATATTTGCTCCTTATTCTGAATTTACCATTGTTTATATTGATGATATACTTGTGTATTCAGAATCTATTGATGCTCATTTTAAGCATTTACATGTTTTCAAATAAGTTATTCGAAAACATGGGTTGGTGATATCGGCACTGAAAATGAAATTGTTTCAGACCTCTGTTAGATTTTTAGGTCACAATATTCACAAGGGACAAATAGTTCCCATTGATAGAAGCATTGAGTTTGCCTCGAAGTTCCCTGATGAATTACTAGAGAAAACTCAACTTCAGAGATTTCTAGGAAGTCTCAACTATATTGCAGATTATTATCCTCATCTTGCACAAGATTCTGTAATATTGCATAAAAGACTCAGAAAGAATCCTGAGCCATGGACTCCTAAACATACTCAGGCAGTCCAATTAATTAAAAGTAAGGTCAAACAACTTCCTTGTCTTAACCTTACCAACCCTTCTTATCCGAAGGTTGTAGAGACTGATGCTTCCCATATAGGCTATGGTGGCATCTTAAAACAAAGAAACCCATCTGGTAAAGAAGAACTTGTTCGATTTACCTCTGGAAATTGGCACAATGCATATATTAATTATTCCACTGTGAAACAAAAAATATTGGCAATAATTAAGTGCATTCATAAATTTCAGGATGATTTATTAAATCAAAAGTTCCTTTTAAGAGTTGATTGTTCAGCCGCCAAATCAATACTTAAGAAGGATGTGAAGAATCTTACTTCCAAAAAAATCTTTGCCAGATGGCAGGCGGAATTAAGCGCCTTTGATTTTGATATAGAACATATCAAAGGAGAATTAAACTCCTTACCTGATTGTCTAACCCGTGAATTTCTCCAAGGTCAAAATCATGTATAACCCCGCAAGGGGCAATCCACTCCCAATGAGAGGACGTGGTAATCAACAATCCAGAGGCCGAGGCCGAAAGAATCCAGAAAGAGGAAATTCCTCAGACAAGAAGGGCAAAGCCCCAGTGTCATATAAAGAGACACTTGAAGTCGAACCAAAGTATATTACTCTTCCGGATACGGAAACTATTTTGCTCCTCAATAAAGAGGACCTTGAGGGTACATTGGATTCCTGGGAGATGTTAAAGAAATGGGTTGGAGAAGCCTATTGTCCCATCCGTGCAGGAAAACGATGGTATTCCTTTGAATCCATTTTGGTTCATCTGAATTCTATGTCAGTGCATCATACACTGACAAATGTGGCTAAATGGGATAGCCCAAGAGCGTACAGTAAATGTACGATACAAAGATTTATGCATCCCTCAACTTGGGGAAAATTTGATTTAGCCAAAGCAGCTAATCTTCCTAATGATAAGGAATTTAATTATTGGGATTATATGGATTCTTGGTATAATACCTTTTATTACCAAAATCCCTCCCATTGGAATTCCTGGATTTTCCAATGGGAAAAGAATGTCTTTCAGAGGTCATTACCTCTACCCAGTTGGGTATTTGCATGGTGGAACAAATTTGGGCCACCCATTTCTATCTTACCTGAGCCCATTAAGGCTTGTTTTTTAAAATGGACTCAATCCAGTCCTGAGCTGAAAGCTCTGGGTTATGAAAAACCCCCAAAAAATTGGGACAGTCTTATCTTCTATATGGTATTTTCCTTACCATGGATTTGGAGATGGGATTGTACTACAGGCTTTAATGATAAAAGTCTACCATTGTTATTAAGAACATTTCATGTTCGTTGGTGGAAAAATTTCCCCAATATTGATTCCAAAGTCACAGAAATTAAGTCTGCTATCATACAAAATGAAAACAATGTTGGATTGCATCGCGTCTCGGAAGTCCATTACGACTCCGATAATTTATTTGCAAGTTTCAAAACTCAATTGAAGAGTTTAATTCCAAATATATTGGAAAAAGATATTATGAAAAAATTATTAAAATCAATGAAGGATTCTATGGTAACTCAGTGCAATGAAGGCACTTCCTCTCAACCAGCAGACGATAACATGTCTATGTCTGAACCTTCTGCTGCTGAAGATGATGAAGACATTGATTATAATAGCACTGAGCAAGATGATAATGCTCAAGACTCTTTACCGGATAGTCAGCCACCCGATGAGGATCCAGAAGAATATATTAATCTTATGTTGCAAGCATTTCGTGCAACATCTAAAAAGAAATAATTTTGCAGGATATGACTATGACAGATAAATCTATTCCAGATTCGTCGACCAAGTCCGTCCAAAAGCAACAGAGGAAAGTTTATCCTCCGGCCCACAGCTGGCCTATTTGTCACATCAATCAAGGCTCCTACAGTATATTTGGTCAGCCATTTTCCATATAGTCACACTCATGGGATGCCGCCAGTAGCCGCCTGCATTGGATAAGAGTTAAGGCTCTTCGTCAACAAAAGATGCTATGGGACCAAGCCCATCAAAGGTCTTGTCCTAATCTCAATCATGGAGAACAAGATGATAAGGATGATAAAGATGATCAAGATGATGACTCATCCAAGAATCTCAATTATAGAGATAATGACTCACAACTACCTCAATCATAGAGGTTACTTTTTGTATTAGTGGTGGATTTCAAATATTTTCCAATCCCCATTAGTCACTCCGTCTATATAAGGAGTTAGTTTTCTTTGTTAAGGCATCACTTGAAAAACCTTCCCTTTTGTCATCAAGGTTGCCTACTCGTGTGTTTTGCAGTATTGAAGTTTTCTGTAAGTACTTTATGATATTGTGAATAAATTAGTAGTGTGTTAAAGTTATTCTCTGCCTGTTTCTCTGGTTACTTGCCTTTTGTCAATCTTATATAAAGAAAGATGAAATTTAGAAAGTAAAATGAAATATAGAAAGAAAAATGAAATATAGAATGAAAGATAAAATATAGAGAGAAAGATGAAACGTAGAAAGAAAGATGATAAGTAGAAAGTAAAATTAAATATAGAAAGAAAGATGAAATATAAATAGTAAAATGAAATATAGAAAGAACGATGAAATATAGAAAGTAAAATGTAATATTGAAAGAAAGATGAAATATAGAAAGTAAAATGAAATTTATAAAGAAAGATGAAATATAGAAAGTAAAATGAAATATAGTAAAAAAAATGATGTATAGAAAGTAACATGAATTAAAGAAAGAAAGATTAAATATAAAAAGTAAAATGAAATATAGAAAGAAGGTTAAAATAAAGAAAGTAAAATGAAATATAGAAAGAAATATGAAGCATAGAAAGTAAAATGAAATATAGAAAGTAAAATGAAATATATAAAGAAAGATGAAATATAGAAAGTAAAATGTAAAATAGAAAGAAAGATGAAAAAAAATTAAATATTGAAAGAAAATGGAAATATGGAAAGAAAGATGAATTATAGAAAGTAAAATGAAATATAGAAAGAAGTTGAAATATAGAAAGTAAAATGAAAAATAGAAAGTAAGATGAAAAATAGAAAGTAAAATAAAATATAGAAAGAAAGATGAAATATAGAAAGTAAAATGAAATACAGAAAGAAAGCTTAAATATAGAAAGTAAAATGAAATTTAGAAAGAAAGATGAAATATAGAAAGTAAAATAAAATATAGAAAGAAGGTTAAAATAAAGAAAGTAAAATGAAATATAGAATGAAATATGAAATATAGAAAGTAAAATGAAATATAGAAAGTAAAATAAAATATAGAAAGTAAAATGAAATATATAAAGTAAGATGAATTATAGAAAGAAAGATGAATTATAGAAAGTAAAATAAAATATAGAAAGAAGTTGAAATATAGAAAGTAAAATGAAAAATAGAAAGTAAGATGAAAAATAGAAAGTAAAATGAAATACAGAAAGAAAGATGAAATATAGAAAGTAAAATACAGAAAGAAAGATTAAATATAGAAAGTAAAATGAAATATAGAAACAAAAATGAGATATAAAAATTAAAATTAAATACTGATAGAAAGATGAAATATAGAAAGTAAAATGAAATACAGAAAGAAAGATTAAATATAGAAAGTAAAATGAAATTTAGAAAGAAAGATGAAATATAGAAAGTAAAATAAAATATAGAAAAAAGGTTAAAATAAAGAAATTAAAATGAAATATGAAATATAGAAAGTATAATGAAATATAGAAAGTAAAATGAAATATATAAAGAAAGATGAAATATAGAAAGTAACATGAAATAAAGAAAGAAAGATGAAATATAGAAACTAAAATAAAATATAGAAAGAAGGTAAAATGAAATATAGAAAGTGCGAAGATATTTAGAAAGTTAAAGGAAATGTTGAAAGAAAGATGAAATATAGAAAGTAAAATGTAAAACAGAAAGAAAGATGAAAAAAAAATTGAAATATTGAATGAAAATAGAAATATGGAAAGAAAGATGAATTATAGAAAGAAAGATGAATTATAGAAAGTAAAATGAAATATAGAAAGAAGTTGAAATATAGAAAGCAAAATAAAAAGTAGAAAGTAAGATGAAAAATAGAAAGTAAGATGAAAAATAGAAAGTAAAATAAAATATAAAAAGAAAGATGAAATATAGAAAGTAAACTGAAATACAGAAAGAAAGATTAAATATAGAAAGTAAAATGAAATTTAGAAAGAAAGATGAAATATAGAAAGTAAAATAAAATATAGAAAGAAGGTTAATATAAAGAAAGTAAAATGAAATATAAAATGAAATATGAAATATAGAAAGTAAAATGAAATATCTAAATAAAGATGAAATATAGGTAGTCAAATGTAATATAGAAAGAAAGAAGATATAAAAATAAAATAAAATGAAATATTGAAAGAAAAAGGAAAAATGGATAGAAAGTTCAAATATAGAAAGAAAGTTGAATTATAGAAAGTAAAATGAAATGTAGAAAGAAGATGAAATATAGAAAGTAAAATGAAATTTAGAAAGAAAGATGAAATATAGAAAGTAAAATAAAATATAGAAAGAAGGTTAAAATAAAGAAAGTAAAATGAAATATAGAAAGTAACATGAAATAAAGAAAGGAAGATGAACTAGAGAAACTAAAATGAAATATAGAAAGTGCGAAGATATTTAGAAAGTTAAAGGAAATGTAGAAAGAAAGATGAAATATAGAAAGTAAAATGTAAAACAGAAAGAAAGATGAAATAAAAAAATGAAATATTGAATGAAAATGGAAATATGGAAAGAAAGATGAATTATAGAAAGAAAGATGAATTATAGAAAGTAAAATGAAATATAGAAAGAAGTTGAAATATAGAAAGTAAAATGAAAAATAGAAAGTAAGATGAAAAATAGAAAGTAAAATAAAATATAAAAAGAAAGATGAAATATAGAAAGTAAAATGAACTACAGAAAGAAAGATTAAATATAGAAAGTAACATGAGTTAAAGAAAAAAAGGTGATAATAGAAAGTAAAATGAAATATAGAAAGAAGGTTAAAATAAAGAAAATTAAATATAGAAAGAAATATGAAACATAGAAAGTAAAAATAAATATATAAAGAAAGATGAAATATAGAAAGTAAAATGTAATATAGAAAGAAAGATGAAATAAAAAAAACTGAAATATTGAAAGACAAAGGAAATCTGGAAAGAAAGATGAATTATAGATAGAAAGATGAATTATAGAAAGGAAAATGAAATATAGAAAGAAGTTGAAATATAGAAAGTAAAATGAAAAATAGAAAGTAAGATGAAAAATAGAAAGTAAAATAAAATATAGAAAGAAAGATGAAATATAGAAAGTAAAATGAAATACAGAAAAAAGATTAAATATAGAAAGTAAAATGAAATTTAGAAAGAAAGATGAACTATAGAAAGTAAAATAAAATATAGAAAGAAGGTTAAAATAAAGAAAGTAAAATTAAATATAAAATGAAATATGAAATATAGAAAGTAAAATGAAATATATAAGGAAAGATGAAATATAGAAAGTAACATGAAATCAAGAAAGAAAGATGAAATATAGAAACTAAAATGAAATATAGAAAGAAGGTTAAATGAAATATAGAAAGTGCGAAGATATTTAGAAAGTTAAAAGAAATGTAGAAAGAAAGATGAAATATAGAAAGTAAAATGTAAAACAGAAAGAAAGATGAAATAAAAAAATGAAATATTCAATGAAAATGGAAATATGGAAAGAAAGATGAAGTATAGAAAGAAAGATGAATTATAGAAAGTAAAATGAAATATAGAAAGTTGAAATATAGAAAGTAAAATGAAAAATAGAAAGTAAGATGAAAAATAGAAAGTAAAATAAAATATAAAAAGAAAGATGAAATATAGAAAGTAAAATGAAATACAAAAAGAAAGATTAAATATAGAAAGTAAAATGAAATTTAGAAAGAAAGATGAAATATAGAAAGTAAAATAAAATATAGAAAGAAGGTTAAAATAAAGAAAGTAAAATGGAATATAGAATGAAATATGAAATATGGAAAGTAAAATGAAATATCTAAAGAAACATGAAATATAGAAAGTAAAATGTAAAATAGAAAGAAAGAAGAAATAAAAATAAAATAAAATAAAATATTGAAAGAAAAAGGAAAAATGGAAAGAAAGATAAAACATAGAAAGAAAGTTGAATTGTAGAAAGTAAAATGAAATGTAGAAAGAAGATGAAATATAGAAAGTAAAATGAAAAATAGAAGGTAAGATGAAAAATAGAAAGTAAGATGAAATATAGAAAGTGAGATGAAATATAGAAAGTAAAATAAAATAAAGAAAGAAAGATGAAATATAGAAAGTAAAATGAAATACAGAAAGAATGATGAAGTATAGAAAGTAAAATAAAATATAGAATGTAAAATGAAATTTAGTAAGAAAAACGATATATAGAAAGTAACATCAAATAAAGAAAGAAAGAAAGATGAAATATAGAAAGAAAGATGAAATATAGAAAGTGAAATGTAATATAGAAAGAAAGATGAAATAAAAAAAAATGAAATATTGAAAGAAAAAGGAAATATGCAAAGAAAGATGAATTATAGGAAAAAAGATGAATTATAAAAAGTAAAATGAAATATAGAAAGAAGTTGAAATATAGAAAGTTAAATGAAAAAAAGAAAGTAAGATGAAAAATAGAAAGTAAAATAAAATATAGAAAGAAACATGAAATACAGAAAGTAAAATGAAATACAGAAAGAAAGATTAAATATAAAAAGTAAAATGAAATTTAGAAAGAAAGATGAAATACAAAAATTAAAATAAAATATATAAAGAAGGTTAAAATAAAGAAAGTAAAATGAAATATGGAATGAAATATAAAATATAGAAAGTATAATGAAATATAGAAAGTAAAATGAAATATAGAAAGTAAAATGAAATATATAAAGAAAGATGAAATATAGAAAGTAACATGAAATAAATAAAGAAAGAAGAAATATAGAAACTAAAATGAAATATAGAAAGAAAGTAAAATAAAATATAGAAAGTGCGAAGATATTTAGAAAGTTAAAAGAAATGTAAAAAGAAAGATGAAATATAGAAAGTAAAATGTAAAACAGAAAGAAAGATGAAATAAAAAAATGAAATATTCAATGAAAATGGAAATATGGAAAGAAAGATGAACTATAGAAAGAAAGATGAATTCTAGAAAGTAAAATGAAATATAGAAAGTAAAATGAAAAATAGAAAGTAAGATGAATAATAGAAAGTACGATGAAAAATAGAAAGTAAAATAAAATATAAAAAGAAAGATGAAATATAGAAAGTAAAATGAAATACAGAAAGAAAGATTAAATATAGAAAGTAAAATGAAATTTAGAAAGAAAGATGAAATATAGAAAGTAAAATAAAATATAGAAAGAAGGTTAAAATAAAGAAAGTAAAATGAAATATATAATGAAATATGAAATATAGAAAGTAAAATGAAATATCTAAAGAAAGATGAAATATAGAAAGTGAAATGTAATATAGAAAGAAAGAAGAAATAAAAATAAAATAAAATGAAATATTGAAAGAAAGTGGAAAAATGGAAAGAAAGATAAAATATAGAAAGAAAGTTGAATTATAGAAAGTAAAATGAAATGTAGAAAGAAGATGAAATATAGAAAGTAAAATGAAAAATAGAAGGTAAGATGAAAAATAGAAAGTAAGATGAAATATAGAAAGTGAGATGAAATATAAAAAGTAAAATAAAATAAAGAAAGAAGGATGAAATATACAAAGTAAAATGAAATACAGGAAGAATGATGAAGTATAGAAAGTAAAATAAAATATAGAATGTAAAATGAAATATAGTAAGAGAAACGATATGTAGAAAGTAAGATGAAATAAAGAAAGAAAGATGAAATATAGAAACTAAAATGAAATATAGAAAGAAAGATGAAATATAGAAAGAAAGACGAAATATAAAAAGTAAAATGAAATATAAAAAGAAAGATGAAATATAAAGAGTAAAATGAAATTTATAAAGAAAGATGAAATATAGAAAGTAAAATAAAATATAGTAAAAAAATGATGTATAGAAAGTAACATGAATTAAAGAAAGAAAGGTGAAAATAGAAAGTAAAATGAAATATAAAAAGAAGTTTAAAATAAAGAAAGTAAAATGAAATATAGAAAAAAATATGAAACATAGAAAGTAAAAAGAAATATATAAAGAAAGATGAAATATACAAAGTAAAATGTAATATAGAAAGAAAGATAAAATAAAAAAAAGGAAATATCGAAAGAAAAAAGAAATATGAAAAGAAAGATGAATTATAGAAAGAAAGATGAATTATAGAAAGGAAAATGAAATATAGAAAGAAGTTGAAATATAGAAAGTAAAATGAAAAATAGAAAGTAAGATGAAAAATAGAAAGTAAAATAAAATATAAAAAGAAAGATGAAATATAGAAAGTAAAATGACATACAGAAAGAAAGATTAAATAGAGAAAGTAAAATGAAATTTAGAAAGAAAGATGAAATATAGAAAGTAAAATAAAATATAAAAAGAAGGTTAAAATAAATAAAGTAAAATGAAATATAGAATGAAATATGAAATATAGAAAGTACAATGAAATATAGAATAAAATATGAAATATAGAAAGTATAATGAAATAGAGAAAGTAAAATGAAATATATAAAGAAATATGAAATATAGAAAGTAACATGAAATAAATAAAGAAAGATGAAATATAGAAACTAAAATGAAATATAGAAAGAAGGTAAAATGAAATATAGAAAGTGCGAAAATATTTAGAAAGTTAAAGGAAATATAGAAAGAAAGATGAAATATAGAAAGTAAAATGTAAAACAGAAAGAAAGATGAAATAAAAAAATGAAATATTGAATGAAAATGGAAATATGGAAAGAAAGATGAATTATAGAAAGTAAAATGAAATATAGAAAGAAGTTGAAATATAGAAAGTAAAATGAAAAATAGAAAGTAAGATGAAAAATAGAAAGTAAAATAAAATATAAAAAGAAAGTTGAAATATAGAAAGTAAAATGAAATAAAGAAAGAAAGATTAAATATAGAAAGTAAAATGAAATTTAGAAAGAAAGATGAAATATAGAAAGTAAAATAAAATATAGAAAGAAGGTTAAAATAAAGAAAGTAAAATGAAATATAGAATGAAATATGAAATATAGAAAGTAAAATGAAATATCTAAGAAAGATGAAATATAGAAAGTAAAATGTAATATAGAAGGAAAGAAGAAATAAAAACTAAAATAAAATGAAATATTGAAAGAAACGGAAAAATGGAAAGAAAGATAAAATATAGAAAGAAAGTTGAATTATAGAAAGTAAAATGAAATGTAGAAAGAAGATGAAATATAGAAAGTAAAATGAAAAATAGAAGGTAAGATGAAAAATAGAAAGTAAGATGAAATATAGAAAGTGAGATGAAATATAAAAAGTAAAATAAAATAAAGATGAAATATAGAATGTAAAATGAAATACAGAAAGAATGATGAAGTATAGAAAGTAAAATAAAATATAGAATGTAAAATAAAATATAGTAAGAAAAACGATATATAGAAAGTAACATGAAATAAAGAAAGAAAGATGAAATATAGAAAGTAAAATGAAATATAGAAAGAAAGATGAAATATAGAAAGTAAAATGAAATATAGAAAGAAAGATGAGATATAGAAAGTAAAATGAAATATAGAAAGAAAGATGAAATATAAAAAGTAAAATAAAATTTATAAAGAATGATGAAATATAAAAAGTAAAATAAAATATAGTAAAAAAAATGATGTGTAGAAAGTAACATGAATTAAAGAAAGAAAGGTGAAAAATAGAAAGTAAAATGAAATATAGAAAGAAGGTTAAAATAAAGAAAGTAAAATGAAATATAGAAAGAAATATGAAACATAGAAAGTAAAAAGAAATTTAAAAAGAAAGATGAAATATAGAAAGTAAAATGTAATATAGAAAGAAAGATGAAATAAAAAAATGAAATATGGAAAGAAAGATGAATTATAGAAAGAAAGATGAATTATAGAAAGGAAAATGAAATATAGAAAGAAGTTGAAATATAGAAAGTAAAATGAAAAATAGAAAGTAAGAAGAAAAATAGAAAGTAAAATAAAATATAAAAAGAAAGATGAAATATAGAAAGTAAAATGAAATACAAAAAGAGAGATTAAATATAGAAAGTAAAATAAAATTTAGAAAGGAAGATGAAATATAGAAAGTAAAATAAAATATAGAAAGAAGGTTAAAATAAAGAAAGTATAATGAAATATAGAAAGAAGTTGAAATATGAAAAGTAAAATGACAAATAGAAAGTAAGATGAAAAATAGAAAGTAAAATAAAATATAAAAAGAAAGTTGAAATAAAGAAAGTAAAATGAAATACAGAAAGAAAGATTAAATATAGAAAGTAAAATGAAATATAGAATGAAATATGAAATATAGAAAGTAAAATGACATATCTAAGAAAGATGAAATATAGAAAGTAAAATGTAATATAGAAAGAAAGAAAAAATAAAAACTAAAATAAAATAAAATATTGAAAGAAAATGGAAAAATGGAAAGAAAGATAAAATATAGAAAGAAAGTTGAATTATAGAAAGTAAAATGAAATGTAGAAAGAAGATGAAATATAGAAAGTAAAATAAAAAAGAGAAGGTAAGATGAAAAATAGAAAGTAAGATGAAATATAGAAAGTGAGTTGAAATATAGAAAGTAAAATAAAATAAAAAAAAGAAAGATGAAATATACAAAGTAAAATGAAATACAGAAAGAATGATGAAGTATAGAAAGTAAAATGAAATATAGAATGAAAGATAAAATATAGAGAAAAAGATGAAATGTAGAAAGAAAGATGATAAGTAGAAAGTAAAATTAAATATAGAAAGAAAGATGAAATATAGATAGTAAAATGAAATATAGACAGAACGATGAAATATAGAAAGTAAAATGTAATATTGAAAGATGAAATATAGAAAGTAAAATGAAATTTATAAAGAAAGATGAAATATAGAAAGTAAAATGAAATATAGTAAAAAAAATGATGTATAGAAAGTAACATGAATTAAAGAAAGAAAAATTAAATATAGAAAGTAAAATGAAATATAGAAAGTACAATGAAATATATAAAGAAAGATAAAATATAGAAAGTAAAATGTAAAATAGAAAGAAAGATGAAAAAAAATTAAATATAGAAAGAAAATGGAAATATGGAAAGAAAGATGAATTATAGAAAGAAAGATGAATTATAGAAAGTAAAATGAAGTATAGAAAGAAGTTGAAATATAGAAAGTAAAATGAAAAATAGAAAGTAAGAAGAAAAATAGAAAGTAAAATAAAATATAGAAAGAAAGAGGAAATATAGAAAGTAAAATGAAATACAGAAAGAAGGATTAAATATAGAAAGTAAAATGAAATTTAGAGAGAAAGATGAAATATAGAAAGTAAAATAAAATATAGAAAGATGGTTAAAATAAAGAAAGTAAAATGAAATATAGAATGTAAAATGAAATATATAAAGAAAGATGAATTATAGAAATTAAAATGAAAAATAGAAAGAAGTTGAAATATAGAAAGTAAAATGAAAAATAGAAAGTAAGATGAAAAATAGAAAGTAAAATAAAATATAGAAAGAAAGATAAAATATAGAAAGTAAAATGAAATACAGAAAGAAAGATTAAATATAGAAAGTAAAATGAAATATAGAAACAAAGATGAGATGTAGAAATTAAAATTAAATACTGATAGAAAGATGAAATATAGAAATTAAAATTCAATACAGAAAGAAAGATGAACTATAGAAAGTAAAATGAAATAAAGAAAGAAAGATAAAATATATCAAGAAAGATGAAATAAAGAAAGATGGAATATAGAAAGTAAAATGTAATATAGAAAGAAAGATGAAAAATAAAAAATAAAATAAAATATTGAAAGAAAAAGGAAATATAGAAAGAAGGATGAAATATAGAAAGTAAAATGAAATATAGAAACAAAGATGAGATATAGAAATTAAAATTAAATTCTGATAGCAAGATGAAATATAGAAATTAAAATTCAATACAGAAAGAAAGATGAACTATAGAAAATAAAATGAAATAAAGAAAGAAAGATAAAATATATTAAGAAAGATGAAATAAAGAAAGATGGAATATAGAAAGTAAAATGTAATATAGAAAGAAAGATGAAAAATAAAAAATAAAATAAAATATTGAAAGAAAAAGGAAATATAGAAAGAAAGATGAAATATAGAAAGTAAAATGAAATATAGAAAGAAAGATGAACTATAGAAAGTAAAATGAAATAAAGAAAGAAAGATAAAATATATGAAGAAAGATGAAATAAAGAAAGATGGAATATAGAAAGTAAAATGTAATATAGAAAGAAATATGAAATAAAAAAATAAATTGAAATACTGAAAGAAAAGGAAATATGGAAAGAAAGATGAATTATAGAAAGTAAAATGAAATATAGAAAGTAAGATGAAATATAGAAAGTATGATGAAATATAGAAAGTAAAATAAAATAAAGAAAGAAAGATGAACTACAGATAGTAAAATGAAATATAGAAAGAAAGATGAGATATAGAAATTAAAATGAAATACTGGTAGAAAGATGAAATATAGAAATTAAAATTCAAGACAGAAAGAAAGATGAACTATAGAAAGTAAAATGAAATAAAGAAAGAAAGATAAAATATATCAAGAAAGATGAAATAAAGAAAGATCGAATATAGAAAGTAAAATGTAATATAGAAAGAAATATGAAATAAAAAAATAAAATGAAATATTGAAAGAAAATGAAATATGGAAAGAGAGATGAAATTTAGAAAGAAAAATGAATTGTAGAAAGTAAAATGAAATATAGAAAGAAGATGAAAAATAGAAAGTAAAATAAAAAATAGAAAGTAAGATGAAAAATAGAAAGTAAGATGAAATATAGAAAGTAAGATGAAATATAGAAAGTAAAATAAAATAAAGAAAGAAAGATAAAATATATCAAGAAAGATGAAATAAAGAAAGATGAAATATAGTAAGAAAAATGATATATAGAAAGTAACATGAAATAAAGAAAGAAAGATGAAATATAGAAACTAAAATGAAATATAGGAAGTAAAATAAAATATAGAAAGAAAGATGAAATATAGAAAGTAAAATGAAATATAGTACGAAAAATGATGTATAGAACGTAACATGAATTAAGGAAAGAAAGATGAAATATATAAAGTAAAATGAAATATAAAAAGAAGATAAATTATAGAAACAAGGTTAAAATAAAGAAAGTAAAATGAAATATAAAAAGAAATATGAAACATAGAAAGTAAAATGAAATTAAGAAAGTAAAATAAAATAAATAAAGAAAGATGAAATATAGAAAGTAAAATGTAATATAGAAAGAAAGATAATATAAAAAAATGAAATATTGAAAGAAAAAGGAAATATGGAAAGAAAGATGAAATATAGGAAGAAAGGTAAATTATAGAAAGTAAAACGAAATATAGAAAGAAGATGACATATAGAAAGTAAAATGAAAAATAGAAAGTAAGATGAAAAATAGAAAGTAAGATGAAATATAGAAAGTATAATGAAATATAGAAAGTAAAAAAATAAAGAAAGAAAAATGAAATATAGAAAGTAAAATGAAATACAGAAAGAATGTTAAATATAGAAAGTAAAATGTAATATAGTAAGAAAAACGAATTATAGAAAGTAACACGAAATGAAGAAAGAAAGATGAAATATAGAAAATAAAATGAAATATAGAAAGAAGGTAAAATAAAATATAGAATGTGTGAAGATATTTAGATAGTTAAAGGAAATGTAGAAAGAAAGTTGAAATATAGAAAGTAAAATGTATTATAGAAAGAAAGATGAAAAATAAAAAAAAATAAAAAAATTGAAAGAAAAAGGAAATGTAGAAAGAAAGATGAAATATAGAAAGTAAAATGAAATATAGAAAGAAAGATGAGATATAGAAATTAAAATGAAATACTGATAGAAGGATGAAATATAGAAATTAAAATTCAATACAGAAAGAAAGATGAACTATAGAAAGTAAAATAAAATAAAGAAAGAAAGATGAAATATATCAAGAAAGATGAAATATAGAAAGTAATATTAAATATATAAAGAAAGATGAAATATTTAAAGTAAAACGAAATATAGAATGAAGATGAAAAATTAAAAAAAAGTTTAAATATAGAAAGTAAAATAAAATATAGAATGAAAAACGAAATATAGAAAGTAAAATCAAATATTGAAAGAAAGATGAAATATAGAATGTAACATGAAATATATAAAGAAAGATGAAAGATAGAAAGTAAAATGAAATATATAAAGAAAGATGAAATTTAGAAAGTAAAATGAAATATAGAAAGAAAAATGAAATATAGAATGAAAGATAAAATATAGAGAGAAAGATGAAATGAAGAAAGAAAGATGATAAGTAAAAGTAAAATTAAATATAGAAAGAAAGATGAAATATAGATAGTAAAATGAAATATAGAAAGAACGATGAATTATAGAAAGTAAAATGAAATATTGAAAGAAAGATGAAATATAGAAAGTAAAATGAAATTTATAAAGAAAGATGAAATATAGAAAGTAAAATAAAATATAGAAAGTAAAATGAAATATAGAAAGTAAAATGAAATATAGTAAAAAAAAATGATGTATAGAAAGTAACATGAATTAAAGAAAGAAAGATTAAATAAAAAAAGTAAAATGAAATATAGAAAGAAGGTTAAAATAAAGAAAGTAAAATGAAATATAGAAAGAAATATGAAGCATATAAAGTAAAATGAAATATATAAAGTAAAATGAAATATATAAAGAAAGATGAAATATAGAAAGTAAAATGTAAAATAGAAAGAAAGATTAAAAAAAAAATTAAATATTGAAATAAAATGGAAATATGGAAAGAAAGATGAATTATAGAACGTAATATTCAATATAGAAAGAAGTTGAAATATAGAAAGTAAAATGAAAAATAGAAAGTATGATGAAAAATAGAAAGTAAAATAAAATATAGAAAGAAAGATGAAATATAGAAACTAAAATGAAATACAGAAAGAAAGATTAAATACAGAAAGTAAAATGAAATTTAGAAAGAAAGATGAAATATAGAAAGTAAAATAAAATATAGAAAGAATGTTAAAATAATGAAAGTAAAATGAAATATAGAATGAAATATGAAATATAGAAACTAAAATGAAATATAGAAAGTAAAATGAAATATATAAAGAAAGATGAATTATAGAAAGAAAGATGAATTATAGAAAGTAAGATGAAATATAGAGAGAAGTTGAAATATAGAAAGTAAAATGAAAAAATTGAAAGTAAGATGAAAAATAGAGAGTAAACTAAAATATAGAAAGAAATGTGAAATATAAAAAGTAAAATGAAATACAGAAAGAAAGATTGAATATAGAAAGTAAAATGAAATATAGAAAGAAAAATGAGATATAGAAATTAAAATTAAATACTGATAGAAAGATGAAATATAGAAATTAAAATTCAATACAGAAAGAAAGATGAACTATAGAAAGTAAAATGAAATAAAGAAAGAAAGAAAAAATATATCAAGAAAGATGAAATAAAGAATGATGGAATATAGAAAGTAAAATGTAATATAGAAAGAAAGAAGAAAAATAAAAATAAAATAAAATATTGAAAGAAAAAGGAAATATAGAAATAAAGAAGAAATATAGAAAGAAAAATAAAATTTAGAAAGAAAGATGAAATATAGAAAGTAAAATGAAATATAGTATGAAAAATGATGTATAGAACGTAACATGAATTAAAGAAAGAAAGATGAAATATATAAAGTAAAAAGAAATATAAAAAGAAGATAAATTATAGAAACAAGGTTAAAATAAAGAAAGTAAAATGAAATATAAAAAGAAATATGGAGCATAGAAAGTAAAATGAAATATATAGAGAAAGATAAAATATAGAAAGTAAAATCTAAAATAGAAAGAAAGATGAAAAAAAAATTAAATATTGAAAGAAAATGGAAATATGGAAAGAAAAATGAATTATAGGAAGAAAGATGAATTATAGAAAGTAAAATGAAGTATAGAAAGAAGTTGAAATATAGAAAGTAAAATGAAAAATAGAAAGTAAGATGAAAAATAGAAAGTAAAATAAAATATAGAAAGAAAGATGAAATGTAGAAAGTAAAATGAAATACAAAAAGAAAGATTAAATATAGAAAGTAAAATGAAATTTAGAAAGAAAGATGAAATATAGAAAGTAAAATAAAATATAGAAAGAAGGTTAAAATAAAGAAAGTAAAATGAAATATAGAATGAAATAAGAAATATAGAAAGTAAAATGAAATATAGAAAGTAAAATGAAATATATAAAGAAAGATGAATTATAGAAATTAAAATGAAATATAAAAAGAAGTTGAAATATAGAAAGTAAAATGAAAAATAGAAAGTAAGATGAAAAATAGAAAGTAAAATAAAATATAGAAAGAAAGATGAAATATAGAAAGTAAAATGAAATACAGAAAGGAAGATTAAATATAGAAAGTAAAATAAAATATAGAAACAAAGATGACATGTAGAAATTAAAATTATATACTGATAGAAAGATGAAATTTAGAAATTAAAATTCAATACAGAAAGAAAGATGAACTATAGAAAGTAAAATGAAATAAAGAAAGAAAGATAAAATATATCAAGAAAGATGAAATAAAGAAAGATTGAATATAGAAAGTCAAATGTAATATAGAAAGAAAGATGAAAAATAAAAAAAATAAAAAAATATTGAAAGAAAAAGGAAATAAAGAAAGAAGGATGAAATATAGAAAGTAAAATGAAATATAGAAAGAACGATGAGATATAGAAATTAAAATTAAATTCTGATAGCAAGATGAAATATAGAAATTAAGATTCAATACAGAAAGAAAGATGAACTATAGAAAGTAAAATGAAATAAAGAAAGAAAGATAAAATATATCAAGAAAGATGAAATAAAGAAAGATGGAATATAGAAAGTAAAATGTAATATAGAAAGAAAGATGAAAAATAAAAAATAAAATAAAATATTGAAAGAAAGAGGAAATATAGAAAGTAAAATGAAATATAGAAAGAAAGAAGAGATATAGAAATTAAAATTAAATACTGATAGAAAGATGAAATATAGAAATTAAAATTCAATACAAAAAGAAAGATGAACCATAGAAAGTAAACTGAAATAAAGAAAGAAAGATAAAATATATCAAGAAAGGTGAAATAAAGAAAGATGGAATATAGAAAGTAAAATGTAATATAGAAAGAAATATGAAATAAAAAAATAAAATGAAATATTGAAAGAAAAGAAAATATGGAAAGAAAGATGAATTATAGAAAGTAAAATGAAATATAGAAAGAAGTTGAAAAATAGAAAGTGAAATAAAAAATACAAAGTAAGATGAAAAATACAAAGTAAGATGAAAAATAGAAAGTAAGATGAAATATAGAAAGTAAGATGAAATATAGAAAGTAAAATAAAATAAAGAAAGAAAGATGAAATATAGATAGTAAAATGAAATATAGAAAGAAAGATGAGAGATAGAAATTAAAATGAAATACTGATAGAAAGATGAAATATAGAAATTAAAATTCAATACAGAAAGAAAAATGAAATATTGAAAGAAAAGGAAATATGGAAAGAGAGATGAAATTTAGAAAGAAAGATGAATTGCAGAAAGTAAAATGAAATATAGAAAGAAGATGAAAAATAGAAAGTAAAATAAAAAATAGAAAGTAAGATGAAAAATAGAAAGTAAGATGAAATATAGAAAGTAAGATGAAATATAGAAAGTAAAATAAAATAAAGAAAGAAAGATAAAATATATCAAGAAAGATGAAATAAAGAAAGATGGAATATAGAAAGTAAAATGTAATATAGAAAGAAAGATGAAAAATAAAAAATAAAATAAAATATTGAAAGAAAAAAGAAATATAGAAAGAAAGATGAAATATAGAAAGTAAAATGAAATATAGAAAGTAAAATGTAATATAGTAGCAAAAACGAAATATAGAAAGTAACATGAAATGAAGAAAGAAAGATGAAATATAGAAACAAAAATGAAATATAGTAAGAAGGTAAAATAAAATATAGAATGTGAGAAAATATTTAGATAGTTAAAGGAAATGTAGAAAGAAAGTTGAAATATAGAAAGTAACATGAAATGAAGAAAGAAAGATGAAATATAGAAACAAAAATGAAATATAGTAAGAAGGTAAAATAAAATATAGAATGTGTGAAAATATTTAGATCGTTGAAAGGAAATGTAGAAAGAAAGTTGAAATATAGAAAGTAAAATGTATTATAGAAAGAAAGATGAAAAATAAAAAATAAAAAAATAATGAAAGAAAATGGAAATGTAGAAAGAAAGATGAAATATAGAAAGAAAGATGAAATATAGAAAGTAAAATGAAATATAGAAACAAAGATGAGATATAGAAATTAAAATTAAATACTGATAGAAAGATGAAATATAGAAATTAAAATTCAATACAGAAAGAAAGATGAACTATAGAAAGTAAAATGAAATAAAGAAAGAAAGATAAAATATATCAAGAAAGATGAAATATACAAAGTAATATTAAATATTTAAAGAAAGATGAAATATTGAAAGTAAAACGAAATATAGAATGAAGATGAAATATTAAAAAAAAGTTTAAATATAGAAGGTAAAATGAAATATCGAATGAAAAAAGAAATATAGAAAGTAAAATCAAATATTGAAAGAAAGATGAAATAATGAATGTAACATGAAATATATAAAGAAAGATTAAAGATAGAAAGTAAAATGAAATATATAAAGAAAGATGAAATTTAGAAACTAAAATGAAATATAGAAAGAAAAATGAAATATAGAATGAAAGATAAAATATAGAGAGAAAGATGAAATGTAGAAAGAAATATGATATGTAGAAAGTAAAATTAAATATAGAAAGAAAGATGAAATATAGATAGTAAAATGAAATATAGAAAGAACGATGAAATATAGAAAGTAAAATGAAATATTGAAAGAAAGATGAAATATAGAAAGTAAAATGAAATTTATAAAGAAAGATGAAATATAGAAAGTAAAATGAAATATAGTAAAAAAAATGATGTATAGAAAGTAACATGAATTAAAGAAAGAAAGATTAAATATAAAAAGTAAAATGAAATATAGAAAGTAAAATCAAATATATAAAGAAAGATGAAATATAGAAAGTAAAATGTAAAATAGAAAGAAAGATGAAAAAAAATTAAATTTTGTAAGAAAATGGAAATATGGAAAGAAAGATGAATTATATAAAGAAAGATGAATTATAGAAAGAAGTTGAAATATAGAAAGTAAAATGAAAAATAGAAAGTAAGATGAAAAATAGAAAGTAAAATAAAATATAGAAAGAAAGATGAAATATAGAAAGTAAAATGAAATACAGAAAGAAAGATTAAATATAGAAAGTAAAATGAAATATAGAATGAAATAAGAAATATAGAAAGTAAAATGAAATATAGAAAGTGAAATGAAATATAGAAACAAAGATGAGATATAGTAATTAAAATTAAATACTGATAGAAAGATGAAATTTAGAAATTAAAATTCAATACAGAAATAAAGATGAACTATAGAAAGTAAAATGAAATAAAGAATGAAAGATAAAATATATCAAGAAAGATGAAATAAAGAAAGATAGAATATAGAAAGCAAAATGTAATAAAGAAAGAAAGATGAAAAATAAAAAATAAAATAAAATATTGAAAGAAAAAGGAAATATAGAAAGAAAGATGAAATATAGAAAGTAAAATGAAATATAGAAAGAAAGATGAGATATAGAAATTAAAATTAAATACTGATAGAAAGATGAAATATAGAAATTAAAATTCAATACAGAAAGAAAGATGAACTATAGAAAGTAAAATGAAATAAAGAAAGATAAAATATATCAAGAAAGATGAAATAAAGAAAGATGGAATATAGAAAGTAAAATGTAATATAGAAAGAAATATTGAAAGAAAAGGAAATATGGAAAGAGAGATGAAGTTTAGAAAGAAAGATGAATTGTAGAAAGTAAAATGAAATATAGAAAGAAGATGAAAAATAGAAAGTAAAATAAAAAATAGAAAGTAAGATGAAAAATAGAAAGTAAGATGAAATATAGAAAGTAAGATGAAATATAGAAAGTAAAATAAAATAAATATAGAAAGTAAAATGAATTACAGAAAGAATGATGAAATATAGAAAGTAAAACGAAATATAGTAAGAAAAACGATATATAGAAAGTAACATGAAGTAAAGAAAGAATGATGAAATATTGAAACTAAAGTGAAATATAGAGAGTAAAATGAAATACAGAAAGAAAGATGAAATATAGAAAGTAAAATGAAAATTAGAAAGAAAGATGAAATATAGAAAGTAAAATGAAATATAGTACGAAAAATGATGTATAGAACGTAACATGAATTAAAGAAAGAAAGAAGAAATATAGGAAGTAAAATGAAATTTTGAAAAGATGATAAATTATAGAAAAAAGGTTAAAATAAAGAAAGTAAAATGAAATATAAAAAGAAATATGAAACATAGAAAGTAAAATGAAATATAGAAAGTAAAATAAAATAAAGAAAGAAAGATGAAATATAGAAAGTAAAATGTAATATTGAAAGAAAGATAAAATAAAAAAATAAAATATTGAAAGAAAAAGGAAATATGGAAAGAAAGATGAAATATAGGAAGAAAGGTAAATTATAGAAAGTAAAACGAAATATAGAAAGAAGATGACATATAGAAAGTAAAATGAAAAATAGAAAGTAAGATGAAAAATAGAAAGTAAGATGAAATATAGAAAGTATAATGAAATGTAGAAAGTAAAAAAAATTAAAGAAAGAAAAATGAAATATAGAAAGTAAAATGAAATACAGAAAGAATGATAGATATAGAAAGTAAAATGTAATATAGTAAGAAAAATGAATTATAGAAAGTAACATGAAATGAAGAAAGAAAGATAAAATATAGAAACTAAAATGAAATATAGAAAGAAGGTAAAATAAAATATAGAATGTGTGAAGATATTTAGATAGTTAAAGGAAATGTAGAAAGAAAGTTGAAATATAGAAAGTAAAATGTATTATAGAAAGAAAGATGAAAAATAAAAAATAAAATAAAATATTGAAAGAAAAAGGAAATGTAGAAAGAAAGATGAAATATAGAAAGAAAGATGAAATATAGAAAGTAAAATGAAATATAGAAAGAAAGATGAGATATAGAAATTAAAATTAAATACTGATAGAAAGATGAAATATAGAAATTAAAATTCAATACAAAAAGAAAGATGAACTATAGAAAGTAAAATAAAATAAAGAAAGAAAGATGAAATATATCAAGAAAGATGAAATATAGAAAGTAATATTAAATATATAAAGAAAGATGAAATATTGAAAGTAAAACGAAATATAGATTGAAGATGAAATATTAAAAAAAAGTTTAAATATAGAAAGTAAAATGAAATATAGAATGAAAAAAGAAATATAGAAAGTAAAATAATATATTGAAAGAAAGATGATATATAGAATGTAACATGAAATATATAAAGAAAGATGAAAGATAGAAAGTAAAATGAAACATATAAAGAAAGATGAAGTTTAGAAAGTAAAATGAAATATAGAAAGAAAATTGAAATATAGAATGAAAGTTAAAATTTAGAGAGAAAGATGAAATGTAGAAAGAAAGATGATAAGTAGAAAGTAAAATTAAATATAGAAAGAAAGATGAATTATAGATAGTAAAATGAAATATAGAAAGAACGATGAAATATAGAAAGTAAAATGAAATAGTGAAAGAAAGATGAAATATAGAAAGTAAAATGAAATTTATAAAGAAAGACGAAATATAGAAAGTAAAATGAAATTTATAAAGAAAGATGAAATATAGAAAGTAAAATCAAATATAGTAAAAAAAAATGATGTATAGAAAGTAGCATGAATTAAAGAAAGAAAGATTAAATAGAAAAAGTAAAATGAAATATAGAAAGAAATATGGAGCAGAGAAAGTAAAATGAAATATAGAAAGTAAAATGAAATATATGAAGAAAGATGAAACATAGAAAGTAAAATGTAAAATAGAAAGAAAGATGAAAAAAAATTAAATATTGAAAGAAAATGGAAATATGGAAAGAAAGATGAATTATAGAAAGAAAGATGGATTATAGAAAGTAAAATGAAATATAAAAAGAAGTTGAAATATAGAAAGTAAAATGAAAAATAGAAAGTAAGATGAAAAATAGAAAATAAAATAAAATATAGAAAGAAAGATGAAAGATAGAAAGTAAAATGAAATACAGAAAGAAAGATTAAATATAGAAAGTAAAATGAAATTTAGAAAGAAAGATGAAATATAGAAAGTAAAATAAAATATAGAAAGAAGGTTAAAATCAAGAAAATAAAATGAAATATAGAATGAAATAAGAAATATAGAAAGTAAAATGAAATATATAAGAAAGAAGAATTATAGAAAGAAAGATGAATTATAGAAAGAAAGATGAATTATAGAAAGTAAAATGAAATATAGAAGTTGAAATATAGAAAGTAAAATGAAAAATAGAAAGTAAGATGAAAAATAGAAAGTAAAATAAAATATAGAAAGAAAGATGAAATATAGAAACTAAAATGAAATACAGAAAGAAAGATTAAATATAGAAAGTAAAATGAAATATAGAAACAAAGATGAGATATAGAAATTAAAATTAAATACTGATAGAAAGATGAAATATAGAAATTAAAATTCAATACAGAAAGAAAGATGAACTATAGAAAGTAAAATGAAATAAAGAAAGAAAGATAAAATATATCGAGAAAGATGAAAAAAAGAAAGATGGAATATAGAAAGTAAAATGTAATATAGAAAGAAAGATGAAAAATAAAAAATAAAAAAAAATATTAAAAGAAAAAGAAATTCTAGAAAGAAAGATGAAATAGAGAAAGTAAAATGAAATATAGAAACAAAGATAAGATATATAAATTAAAATTAAATACTGATAGAAAGATGAAATATAGAAATTAAAATTCAATACGGAAAGAAAGTTGAACTATAGAAAGTAAAATGAAATAAAGAAAGAAAGATAAAATATATCAAGAAAGATGAAATAAAGAAAGATGGAATATAGAAAGTAAAATGTAATATAGAAAGAAATATGAAATAAAAAAATAAAATGAAATATTGAAAGAAAAGGAAATATGGAAAGAAAGATGAATTATAGAAAGTAAAATGAAAAATAGAAAGAAGATGAAAAATAGAAAGTAAAATAAAAAATAGAACGTAAGATGAAAAATAGAAAGTAAGATGAAATATAGAAAGTAAGATGAAATATAGAAAGTAAAATAAAATAAAGAAAGAAAGATGAAATACAGAAAGAATGATGAAATATAGAAAGGAAAATAAAATATAGTAAGAAAAACGATATATAGAAAGTAACATGAAAAAAAGAAAGAAAGATGAAATATAGAAACTAAAATGAAATATAGAAAGTAAAATAAAATACAGAAAGAAAGATGAAATATAGAGAGTAAAATAAAATTTAGAAAGAAAGATGAAATATAGAAAGTAAAATGAAAGATAGTACGAATAATGATGTAAAGAATGTAACTTGAATTAAAGAAAGAAAGATCAAATATAGAAAGTAAAACGAAATATAAAAAGAAGATAAATTATAGAAACAAGGTTAAAATAAAGAAAGTAAAATGAAATATAAAAAGAAATATGAAACATAGAAAGTAAAATGAAATATAGAAAGTAAAATAAAATATATAAAGAAAGATGAAATATAGAAACTAAAATGTAATATAGAAAGAAAGATAAAATAAAAAAATGAAATATTGAAAGAAAAAGGAAATATGGAAAGAAAGATGAAATATAGGAAGAAAGGTGAATTATAGGAAGTAAAATGAAATATAGAAAGAAGATGAAATATAGAAAGTAACATGAAAAATAGAAAGTAAGATGAAAAATAGAAAGTAAGATGAAATATAGAAAGTATAAAAAAATAAAGAAAGAAAGATGAAATATAGATAGTAAAATGAAATACAGAAAGAATGATAAATATAGAAAGTAAAATGTAATATAGTAACAAAAACGAAATATAGAAAGTAACGTGAAATGAAGAAAGAAAGATGAAATATAGAAACTAAAATGAAATATAGAAAGAAGGTAAAATAACATATAGAACGGTTTAAGATATTCAGATAGTTAAAGGAAATCTAGAAAGAAAGTTGAAATATAGAAAGTAAAATGTATTATAGAAAGAAAGATGAAAAATAAAAAATAAAAAAATAATGAAAGAAAAGGGAAATGTAGAAAGAAAGATGAAATATAGAAAGAAAGATGAAATATAGAAAGTAAAACGAAATATAGAAAGAAAGATGAGATATAGAAATTAAAATTAAATACTGATAGAAAGATGAAATATAGAAATTAAAATTCAATACAGAAAGAAAGATGAACTATAGAAAGTAAAATGAAATAAAGAAAGAAAGATGAAATATATCAAGAAAGATGAAATATAGAAAGTAATATTAAATATGTAAAGAAAGATAAAATATTGAAAGTAAAACGAAATATAGAATGAAGATGAAATATTAAAAAAAAGTTTAAATATAGAAAGTAAAATGAAATATAGAATGAAAAAAGAAATATAGAAAGTAAAATCAAATATTGAAAGAAAGATGAAATATTGAATGTAACATGAAATATATAAAGAAAGATGAAAGATAGAAAGTAAAATGAAATATATAAAGAAAGATGAAATTTAGAAAGTAAAATGAAATATAGAAAGAAAAATGAAATATAGAATGAAATATAAAATATAGAGAGAAAGATGAAATGTAGATAGAAAGATGATAAGTAGAAAGTAAAATTAAATATAGAAAGAAAGATGAAATATGGATAGTAAAATGAAATATGGAAAGAACGATGAAATATAGAAAGTAAAATGAAATATTGAAAGAAAGATGAAATATAGAAAGTAAAATGAAATATATAAAGAAAGATGAAATATAGAAAGTAAAATGAAATATAGTAAAAAAATGATGTATAGAAAGTAACATGAATTAAAGAAAGAAAGATTAAATAAAGAAAGTAAAATGTAATATAGAAAGAAAGATGAAAAATAAAAAATAAAATAAAATATTGAAAGAAAAAGGAAATAAAGAAAGAAAGATGAACTATAGAAAGTAAAATGAAATAAAGAAAGAAAGATAAAATATATCAAGAAAGATGAAATAAAGAAAGATGGAATATAGAAAGTAAAACGTAATATAGAAAGAAAGATGAAAAATAAAAAATAAAATAAAATTTTGAAAGAAAAAAGAAATATAGAAAGAAAGATGAAATATAGTAAGAAAAACGAAATATAGAAAGTAACATGAAATAAAGAAAGAAAGATGAAATATAGAAAGAAGGTAAAATAAAATATAGAATGTGTGAAGATATTTAGATAATTAAAGGAAATGTAGAAAGAAAGTTGAAATATTGAAAGTAAAATCTATTATAGAACGAAAGATGAAAAATAAAAAATCAAAAAAATAATGAAAGAAAAAGGAAATGTAGAAAGAAAGATGAAATATAGAAAGTAAAATGAAATATAGAAAGAAAGATGAGATATAGAAATTAAAATTAAATACTGATAGAAAGATGAAATATAGAAATTAAAATTCAATACAGAAAGAAAGATGAACTATAGAAAGTAAAATGAAATAAAGAAAGAAAGATGAAATATATCAAGAAAGATGAAATATAGAAAGTAATATTAAATATATAAAGAAAGATGAAATATTGAAAGTAAAACGAAATATAGAATGAAGATGAAATATTAAAAAAAAGTTTAAATATAGAAAGTAAAATGAAAGATAGAATGAAAAAAGAAATATAGAAAGTAAAATCAAATAATGAAAGAAAGATGAAATATAGAATGTAACATGAAATATATAAAGAAAGATGAAAGATAGAAAGTAAAATGAAATATATAAAGAAAGATGAAATTTAGAAAGTAAAATGAAATATATAAAGAAAAATGAAATATAGAATGAGAGATAAAATATAGAGAGAAAGATAAAATGTAGAAAGAAAGATGATAAGTAGAAAGTAAAATTAAATATAGAAAGAAAGATGAAATATAGATAGTAAAATGAAATATGGAAAGAACGATGAAATATAGAAAGTAAAATGAAATATTGAAAAAAAGATGAAATATAGAAAGTAAAATAAAATTTATAAAGAAAGATGAAATATAGAAAGTAAAATGAAATTTATAAAGAAAGATGAAATATAGAAAGTAAAATGAAATATAGTAAAAAAATGATGTATAGAGAGTAACGTGAATTAAAGAAAGAAAGATTAACTATAGAGAGTAAAATGTAATATAGAAAGAAAGATGAAAAATAAAAAATAAAATAAAATATTGAAAGAAAAAGGAAAAAAAGAAAGAAAGATGAACTATAGAAAGTAAAATGAAATAAAGAAAGAAAGATAAAATATATCAAGAAAGATGACATAATGAAAGATGGAATATAGAAAGTAAAATGTAATATAGAAAGAAAGATGAAAAATAAAAAATAAAATAAAATATTGAAAGAAAAAAGAAATATAGAAAGTAAAATGTAATATAGTAAGAAAAACGAAATATAGAAAGTAACATGTAATGAAGAAAGAAAGATGAAATATAGAAAGATGGTAAGATAAAATATAGAATGTGTGAAGATATTTAGATAGTTAAAGGAAATGTAGAAAGAAAATTGAAATATAGAAAGTAAAATGCATTATAGAAAGAAAGATGAAAAATAAAAAATAAAAAAAATAATGAAAGAAAAAGGAAATGTAAAAAGAAAGATGAAATATAGAAAGTAAAATGAAATATCGAAAGAAAGATGAGATATAGAAATTAAAATTAAATACTGATAGAAAGATGAAATATAGAAATTAAAATTCAATACAGAAAGAAAGATGAACTATAGAAAGTAAAATGAAATAAAGAAAGAAAGATGAAATATATCAAGAAAGATGAAATATAGAAAGTATTATGAAATATATAAAGAAAGCTGAAATATTGAAAGTAAAACGAAATATAGAATGAAGATGAAATATTAAAAAAAAGTTTAAATATAGAAAGTAAAGTGAAATATAGAATGAAAAAATAAATATAGAAAGTAAAATCAAATATTGAAAAAAAGATGAAATAATGAATGTAACATGAAATATATAAAAAAAAAGATGAAAGATAGAAAGTAAAATGAAATATATAAAGAAAGATGAAATTTAGAAAGTAAAATGAAATATAGAAAGAAAAATGAAATATAGAATGAAAGATAAAATATAGAGAGAAAGATGAAATGTAGAAAGAAAGATGATAAGTAGAAAGTAAAATTAAATATAGAAAGAAAGATTAAATATAGATAGTAAAATTAAATATGGAAAGAACAATGAAATATAGAAAGTAAAATGAAATATTGAAAGAAAGATGAAATATAGAAAGTAAAAAGAAATTTATAAAGAAAGATGAAATATAGTAAAAAAATGATGTATAGAAAGTAACATGAATTAAAGAAAGAAAGATTGAATATAGAAAGTAAAATGTAATAGAGAAAGAAAGATGAAAAATAAAAAATAAAATAAAATATTGAAAGAAAAAGGAAATAAAGAAAGAAAGATGAACTATAGAGAGTAAAATAAAATAAAGAAAGAAAGATAAAATATATCAAGAAAGATGAAATAAAGAAAGATGGAATATAGAAAGTAAAATGTAATATAGAAAGAAAGATGAAAAATAAAAAATAAAATAAAATATTGAAAGAAAAAAGAAATATAGGAAGAAAGATGAAATATAGAAAGTAAAATGAAATATAGAAAGTAAAATGTAATATAGTAAGAAAAACGAAATATAGAGAGTAACATGAAATGAAGAAAGAAAGATGAAATATAGAAAGAAGGTAAAATAAAATATAGAATGTGTGAAGATATTTAGATAGTTAAAGGAAATGTAGAAAGAAAGTTGAAATATAGAAAGTAAAATGTATGATAGAAAGAAAGATGAAAAATAAAAAATAAAAAAAATAATGAAAGAAAAAGGAAATGTAGAAAGAAAGATGAAATATAGAAAGAAAGATGAAATATAGAAAGTAAAATGAAATATAGAAAGAAAGATGAGATATAGAAATTAAAATGAAATACTGATAGAAAGATGAAATATAGAAATTAAAATTCAATACAAAAAGAAAGATGAACTATAGAAAGTAAAATGAAATAAAGAAAGAAAGATGAAATATATCAAGAAAGATGAAATATAGAAAGTAATATTAAATATATAAAGAAAGATGAAATATTGAAAGTAAAACGAAATATAGAATGAAGATGAAATATTAAAAAAAAGTTTAAATATAGAATGAAAAAAGAAATATAGAAAGTAAAATCAAATATTGAAAGAAAGATGAAATATTGAATGTAACATGAAATATATAAAGAAAGATGAAAGATAGAAAGTAAAATGAAATATATAAAGAAAGATGAAATTTAGAAAGTAAAATGAAATATAGAAAGAAAAATGAAATAGAATGAAAGATAAACTATAGAGAGAAAGATGAAATGTAGAAAGAAAGATGATAAGTAGAAAGTAAAATTAAATATAGAAAGAAAGATGAAATATAGATAGTAAAATGAAATATGGAAAGAACGATGAAATATAAAAAGTAAAATGAAATATTGAAAGAAAGATGAAATATAGAAAGTAAAATAAAATTTATAAAGAAAGATGAAATATAGAAAGTAAAATGAAATATAGTAAAAAAATGATGTATAGAAAGTAACATGAATTAAAGAAAGAAAGATTAAATATAGAAAGTAAAATGTAAAGTAGAAAGAAAGATGAAAAATAAAAAATAAAATAAAATATTGAAAGAAAAAGGAAATAAAGAAAGAAAGATGAACTATAGAAATTAAAATGAAATAAAGAAAGAAAGATAAAATATATCAAGAAAGATGACATAAAGAAAGATGGAATATAGTAAGTAAAATATAATATAGAAAGAAAGATGAAAAATAAAAAATAAAATAAAATATAGAAAGAAAGATGAAATATAGAAAGTAAAATAAAATATAGAAAGTAAAATGTAATATAGTAAGAAAAACGAAATATAGAAAGTAACATGAAATTAAGAAAGAAAGATGAAATATAGAAAGGAGGTAAAATAAAATATAGAACGTGTGAAGATATTTAGATAGTTAAAGGAAATGTAGAAAGAAAGTTGAAATATAGAAAGTAAAATGTATGATAGAAAGAAAGATGAAAAATAAAAAATAAAAAAAATAATGAAAGAAAAAGGAAATGTAGAAAGAAAGATGAAATATAGAAAGAAAGATGAAATATAGAAAGTAAAATGAAATATAGAAAGAAAGATGAGATATAGAAATTAAAATGAAATACTGATAGAAAGATGAAATATAGAAATTAAAATTCAATACAGAAAGAAAGATGAACTATAGAAAGTAAAATGAAATAAAGAAAGAAAGATGAAAAAATATCAAGAAAGATGAAATATAGAAAGTAATATTAAATATATAAAGAAAGATGAAATATTGAAAGTAAAACGAAATATAGAATGAAGATGAAATATTAAAAAAAAGTTTAAATATAGAAAGTAAAATGAAATATAGAATGAAAAAAGAAATATAGAAAGTAAAATCAAATATTGAAAGAAAGATGAAATATTGAATGTAACATGAAATATATAAAGAAAGATGAAAGATAGAAAGTAAAATGAAATATATAAAGAAAGATGAAATTTAGAAAGTAAAATGAAATATAGAAAGAAAAATGAAATATAGAATGAAAGATAAAATATAGAGAGAAAGATGAAATGTAGAAAGAAAGATGAAATATAGAAAGTAAAATGAAATATTGAAAGAAAGATGAGATATAGAAAGTAAAATGAAATTTATAAAGAACGATGAAATATAGAAAGTAAAATGAAATATAGTAAAAAAAATGATGTATAGAAAGTAACATGAATTAAAGAAAGAAAGATTAAATATAGAAAGTAAAATGTAATATAGAAAGAAAGATGAAAAATAAAAAAATAAAATAAAATATTGAAAGAAAAAGGAAATAAAGAAAGAAAGATGAACTATAGAAAGTAAAATGAAATAAAGAAAGAAAGATAAAATATATCAAGAAAGATGAAATAAAGAAAGATGGAATATAGAAAGTAAAACGTAATATAGAAAGAAAGATGAAAAATAAAAAAATAAAATAAAATATTGAAAGAAAAAAGAAATATAGAAAGAAAGATGAAATATAGAAAGTAAAATGAAATATAGAAAGTAAAATGTAATATAGTAAGAAAAACGAAATATAGAAAGTAACATGAAATTAAGAAAGAAAGATGAAATATAGAAAGAAGGTAAAATAAAATATAGAACGTGTGAAGATATTTAGATAGTTAAAGGAAATGTAGAAAGAAAGTTGAAATATAGAAAGTAAAATGTATTATAGAAAGAAAGATGAAAAATAAAAAATAAAAAAAATAATGAAAGAAAAAGGAAATGTAGAAACAAAGATGAAATATAGAAAGAAAGATGAAATATAGAAAGTAAAATGAAATATAGAAAGAAAGATGAGATATAGAAATTAAAATTAAATACTGATAGAAAGATGAAATATAGAAATTAAAATTCAATACAGAAAGAAAGATGAACTATAGAAAGTAAAATGAAATAAAAAAAGAAAGATGAAATATATCAAGAAAGATGAAATATAGAAAGTAATATTAAATATATAAAGAAAGATGAAATATTGAAAGTAAAACGAAATATAGAATGAAGATGAAATATTAAAAAAAAGTTTAAATATAGAAAGTAAAATGAAAGATAGAATGAAAAAAGAAATATAGAAAATAAAATCAAATATTGAAAGAAAGATGAAATATAGAATGTAACATGAAATATATAAAGAAAGATGAAAGATAGAAAGTAAAATGAAATATATAAAGAAAGATGAAATTTAGAAAGTAAAATGAAATATAGAAAGAAAAATGAAATATAGAATGAAAGATAAAATATAGAGAGAAAGATGAAATGTAGAAAGAAATATGATAAGTAGAAAGTAAAATTAAATATAGAAAGAAAGATGAAATATAGATAGTAAAATGAAATATAGAAAGAACGATGAAATATTGAAAGTAAAATGAAATATTGAAAAAAAGATGAAATATAGAAAGTAAAATGAAATTTATAAAGAAAGATGAAATATAGAAAGTAAAATGAAATATAGTAAAAAAAATGATGTATAGAAAGTATCATGAATTAAAGAAAGAAAGATTAAATATAAAAAGTAAAATCAAATATAGAAAGAAGGTTAAAATAAAGAAAGTAAAATGAAATATAGTAAGAATTATGAAGCATAGAAACTAAAATGAAATATAGAAAGTAAAATAAAATATAGAAAGTAAAATGAAATATATAAAGAAAGGTGAAATATAGAAAGTAACAGAAAGAAAGATGAAAAAAAAATTAAATTTTGAAAGAAAATGGAAATATGGAAAGAAAGATGAATTATAGAAAGTAAAATGAAATATAGAAAGAAGTTGAAATATAGAAAGTAAAATAAAAAATAGAAAGTAAGATGAAAAATAGAATGTAAAATAAAATATAGAAAGAAAGTTGAAATATAGAAAGTAAAATGAAATACAGAAAGAAAGATTAAATATAGAAAGTAAAATGAAATATAGAAAGAAAGATGAAATATAGAAAGTAAAATAAAATATAGAAAGAAGGTTAAAATAAAGAAAGTAAAATGAAATATAGAATGAAATAAGAAATATAGAAAGTAAAATGAAATATAGAAAGTGAAATGAAATATATAAAGAAAGATGAATTATAGAAAGAAAGATGAATTATAGAAAGTAAAATGAAATATAGAAAGAAGTTGAAATATAGAAAGTAAATTGAAAAATAGAAAGTAAGATGAAAAATTGAAAGTAAAATAAAATATAGAAAGAAAGATGAAATATAGAAAGTAAAATGAAATACAGAAAGAAAGATGAACTATAGAAAGTAAAATGAAATATAGAAACAAAGATGAGATATAGAAATTAAAATTAAATACTGATAGAAAGATGAAATTTAGAAATTGAAATTCAATACAGAAAGAAAGATGAACAATAAAAACTAAAATGAAATAAAGAAGGAAAGATAAAATATATCAAGAAAGATGGAATATAGAAAGCAAAATGTAACAAAGAAAGAAAGATGAAAAATAAAAAATAAAATAAAATATTGAAAGAAAAAGGAAATATAGAAAGAAAGATGAAATATAGAAAGTAAAATGAAATATAGAAAGAAAGATGAGATATAGAAATTAAAATTAAATACTGATAGAAAGATGAAATATAGAAATTAAAATTCGATACAGAAAGAAAGATGAACTATAGAAAGTAAAATGAAATAAAGAAAGAAGGATAAAATATATCAAGAAAGATGAAATAAAGAAAGATGGAATATAGAAAGTAAAATGTAATATAGAAAGAAATATGAAATAAAAAAATAAAAAGAAATATTGAAAGAAAAGGAAATATGGAAAGAAAGATGAAATTTAGAAAGAAAGATGAATTATAGAAAGTAAAATGGAATATAGAAAGAAGATGAAAAATAGAAAGTAAAATAAAAAATAGAAAGCAAGATGAAAAATAGAAAGTAAGATGAAATATAGAAAGTAAGATGAAATATATAAAGTAAAATAAAATAAAGAAAGAAAGATGAAAAATAGAAAGTAAAATAAAATATAGAAAGAAAGATGAAATATAGAAAGTAAACTGAAATACAGAAAGAAAGATTGAATATAGAAAGTAAAATGAAATATAAAAAACAAGATGAAATATCGAAATTAAAATTAAATACTGATAGAAAGATGAAATATAGAAATTAAAATTCAATACAAAAAGAAAGATGAACTATAGAAAGTAAAATGAAATAAAGAAAGAAAGATAAAATATATCAAGAAAGATGAAATAAAGAAAGATGGAATATAGAAAGTAAAATGTAATATAGAAAGAAAGATGAAAAATAAAAAATAAAATAAAATAAAATATGAAAGAAAAAGGAAATATAGAAAGAAAGATGAAATATAGAAAGTAAAATGAAATATAGAAAGAAAGATGTGATATAGAAATTAAAATTAAATACTGATAGAAAGATGAAATGTAGAAATTAAAATTCAATACAGAAAGGAAGATGAACTATAGAAAGTAAAATGAAATAAAGAAAGAAAGAAAAAATATATCAAGAAAGATGAAATAAAGAAAGATGGAATATAGAAAGTAAAATGTAATATAGAAAGAAATATGAAATAAAAAAATAAAAAGAAATATTGAAAGAAAATGAAATATGGAAAGAAAGATGAAATTTAGAAAGAAAGATGAATTATAGAAAGTAAAATGGAATATAGAAAGAAGATGAAAAATAGAAAGTAAGATGAAAAATAGAAAGTAAGATGAAAAATAGAAAGTAAGATGAAATATAGAAAGTAAGATGAAATATAGAAAGTAAAACAAAATAAAGAAAGAAAGATGAAAAATAGAAAGTAAAATAAAATATAGAAAGAAAGATGAAATATAGAAAGTAAAATGAAATACAGAAAGAAAGATAGAATATAGAAAGTAAAATTAAATATAGAAACAAAGATGAGATATAGAAATTAAAATTAAATACTATAGAAAGATGAAATATAGAAATTAAAATTCAATATAGAGAGAAAGATGAACTATAGAAAGTAAAATGAAATAAAGAAAGAAAGATAAAATATATCAAGAAAGATGAAATAAAGAAAGATGGAATATAGAAAGTAAAATGTAATATAGAAAGAAAGATGAAAAATAAAAAATAAAATAAAATATTGAAAGAAAAAGGAAATATAGAAAGAAAGATGAAATATAGAAAGTAAAATGAAATATAGAAAGAAAGATGAGATATTGAAATTAAAATAAAATACTGATAGAAAGATGAAATATAGAAATTAAAATTCAATACAGAAAGAAAGATGAACAATAGAAAGTAAAATGAAATATAGAAAGAAAGATTAAAAATCTCAAGAATGATGAAATATAGAAAGTAATATTAAATATATAAAGAAAGATGAAATATTGAAAGTAAAACGAAATATAGAATGAAGATGAAATATTAAAAAAAAGTTTAAATATAGAAAGTAAAATGAAATATAGAATGAAAAAAGAAATATAGAAAGTAAAATCAAATATTGAAAGAAAGATGAAATATAGAATGTAACATGAAATATATAAAGAAAGATGAAAGATAGAAAGTAAAATGAAATATATAAAAAAAGATGAAATTTCTATATTTAATTTTACTTTCTACTTATCATCTTTCTTTCTACATTTCATCTTTCTCTCTATATTTTATCTTTCATTCTATATTTCATTTACTATCTATATTTCATCTTTCTTTCTATATTTAATTTTACTTTCTACTTATCATCTTTCTTTCTTCATTTCTTCAATTGTCTTTCATTCTTTCTAATTTCTTTGTTTTTTACTTTTCTTTTATTTTTCTTTTTTAGTTTATTTTTTTTTCTTTATTTCTCATTCCTTTCGTTCTTCTTTCTTTCTTATCTTTCTTGTTTCTTTCTTTTTTTCTTTTGTCTTTCTTCTTTCTTTCTTTATTTCTTTTATTCTTTCTTTCTAGTTTCTTTCTTTATTTCTTATTTCGTTCTTCTTTCTTTCTTATCTTTCTTATCTTTCTTGTTTCTTTCTTCTTTCTTTGTTTATTTATTTTTCGTTGTTTCTTATTTTTTATTTCTTTCTGTCTAGTGTTTTTCTTTTTTATTTGTTTATTTATTTTTCTTTGTTTCTTGTTCTTTCTTTCTTCCGTCTATCTTTCTTTCTTTCATAATTAAACAAAGAAGAGAATAAATAAAAGAAAAAATAAAGAATGAAACAACAAATATATTCATCTTTCTTTCTTCTTTCTTTCTTTTGGACTTCTTTCTTTTTGTCCTCCTTCTTTGTTATCATTGTAGTTTCTTTCTTTCTTTCGCCTGTCTTTCTTCTTTCTTTCTTTATTTCTTATTTATGTTAATATAAATACAAGAAGCTAAAGAGGAGTACCAAAACATGTAGATGGTCTCCAAGGTAGCTCCTCAATTGTTTATTTTTCTCTTTCTTTTTTTATTTCTTCTTTCTTTATTTCTCATTTTTATTTATTTTTTTCGTTGTTTATGTTTCTTTTGTTTCGTTTCCCTATTTCTTTCTTCATTTCTTCAATTGTCTTTCATTCTTTCTAATTTCTTTCTTTTTTACTTTTCTTTTCTTTTTCTTTTTTACTTTATTTTTTCTTTCTTTATTTCTCATTCCTTTATTTCTTCTTTCTTTCTTTATTTATTTATCATCTTCTTTCTTTCTTATCTTTCTTCTTTCTTTCTTTTTTTCTTTTGTCTTTCTTCTTTCTTTCTTTATTTCTTTTATTCTTTCTTTCTAGTTTCTTTCTTTATTTCTTATTTCGTTCTTCTTTCTTTCTTATCTTTCTTATCTTTCTTTGTTTATTTATTTTTCGTTGTTTCTTATTTTTTATTTCTTTCTGTCTAGTTTTTTTCTTTTTTATTTGTTTATTTATTTTTCTTTGTTTCTTGTTCTTTCTTTCTTCCGTCTTTCTTTCTTTCTTTCATAATTAAACAAAGAAGAGAATAAATAAAAGAAAAAATAAAGAATGAAACAACAAATATATTCATCTTTCTTTCTTCTTTCTTTCGTTTGGACTTCTTTCTTTTTGTCCTCCTTCTTTGTTATCATTGTAGTTTCTTTCTTTCTTTCGCCTGTCTTTCTTCTTTCTTTCTTTATTTCTTATTTATGTTAATATAAATACAAGAAGCTAAAGAGGAGTACCAAAACATGTAGTTGGTCTCCAAGGTAGCTCCTCAATTGTTTATTTTTCTCTTTCTTTTTTTATTTCTTCTTTCTTTATTTCTCATTTTTATTTATTTTTTTCGTTGTTTATGTTTCTTTTGTTTCGTTTCCCTATTTCTTTCTTCATTTCTTCAATTGTCTTTCATTCTTTCTAATTTCTTTCTTTTTTACTTTTCTTTTCTTTTTCTTTTTTACTTTATTTTTTCTTTCTTTATTTCTCATTCCTTTATTTCTTCTTTCTTTCTTTATTTATTTATCATCTTCTTTCTTTCTTATCTTTCTTCTTTCTTTCTTTTTTTCTTTTGTCTTTCTTCTTTCTTTCTTTATTTCTTTTATTCTTTCTTTCTAGTTTCTTTCTTTATTTCTTATTTCGTTCTTCTTTCTTTCTTATCTTTCTTATCTTTCTTTGTTTATTTATTTTTCGTTGTTTCTTATTTTTTATTTCTTTCTGTCTAGTTTTTTTCTTTTTTATTTGTTTATTTATTTTTCTTTGTTTCTTGTTCTTTCTTTCTTCCGTCTTTCTTTCTTTCTTTCATAATTAAACAAAGAAGAGAATAAATAAAAGAAAAAATAAAGAATGAAGCAACAAATATATTCATCTTTCTTTCTTCTTTCTTTCGTTTGGACTTCTTTCTTTTTGTCCTCCTTCTTTGTTATCATTGTAGTTTCTTTCTTTCTTTCGCCTGTCTTTCTTCTTTCTTTCTTTATTTCTTATTTATGTTAATATAAATACAAGAAGCTAAAGAGGAGTACCAAAACATGTAGTTGGTCTCCAAGGTAGCTCCTCAATTGTTTATTTTTCTCTTTCTTTTTTTATTTCTTCTTTCTTTATTTCTCATTTTTATTTATTTTTTTCGTTGTTTATGTTTCTTTTGTTTCGTTTCCCTATTTCTTTCTTCATTTCTTCAATTGTCTTTCATTCTTTCTAATTTCTTTCTTTTTTACTTTTCTTTTCTTTTTCTTTTTTACTTTATTTTTTCTTTCTTTATTTCTCATTCCTTTATTTCTTCTTTCTTTCTTTATTTATTTATCATCTTCTTTCTTTCTTATCTTTCTTCTTTCTTTCTTTTTTTCTTTTGTCTTTCTTCTTTCTTTCTTTATTTCTTTTATTCTTTCTTTCTAGTTTCTTTCTTTATTTCTTATTTCGTTCTTCTTTCTTTCTTATCTTTCTTATCTTTCTTTGTTTATTTATTTTTCGTTGTTTCTTATTTTTTATTTCTTTCTGTCTAGTTTTTTTCTTTTTTATTTGTTTATTTATTTTTCTTTGTTTCTTGTTCTTTCTGTCTTCCGTCTTTCTTTCTTTCTTTCATAATTAAACAAAGAAGAGAATAAATAAAAGAAAAAATAAAGAATGAAACAACAAATATATTCATCTTTCTTTCTTCTTTCTTTCGTTTGGACTTCTTTCTTTTTGTCCTCCTTCTTTGTTATCATTGTAGTTTCTTTCTTTCTTTCGCCTGTCTTTCTTCTTTCTTTCTTTATTTCTTATTTATGTTAATATAAATACAAGAAGCTAAAGAGGAGTACCAAAACATGTAGTTGGTCTCCAAGGTAGCTCCTCAATTGTTTATTTTTCTCTTTCTTTTTTTATTTCTTCTTTCTTTATTTCTCATTTTTATTTATTTTTTTCGTTGTTTATGTTTCTTTTGTTTCGTTTCCCTATTTCTTTCTTCATTTCTTCAATTGTCTTTCATTCTTTCTAATTTCTTTCTTTTTTACTTTTCTTTTCTTTTTCTTTTTTACTTTATTTTTTCTTTCTTTATTTCTCATTCCTTTATTTCTTCTTTCTTTCTTTATTTATTTATCATCTTCTTTCTTTCTTATCTTTCTTCTTTCTTTCTTTTTTTCTTTTGTCTTTCTTCTTTCTTTCTTTATTTCTTTTATTCTTTCTTTCTAGTTTCTTTCTTTATTTCTTATTTCGTTCTTCTTTCTTTCTTATCTTTCTTATCTTTCTTTGTTTATTTATTTTTCGTTGTTTCTTATTTTTTATTTCTTTCTGTCTAGTTTTTTTCTTTTTTATTTGTTTATTTATTTTTCTTTGTTTCTTGTTCTTTCTGTCTTCCGTCTTTCTTTCTTTCTTTCATAATTAAACAAAGAAGAGAATAAATAAAAGAAAAAATAAAGAATGAAACAACAAATATATTCATCTTTCTTTCTTCTTTCTTTCTTTTGGACTTCTTTCTTTTTGTCCTCCTTCTTTGTTATCATTGTAGTTTCTTTCTTTCTTTCGCCTGTCTTTCTTCTTTCTTTCTTTATTTCTTATTTATGTTAATATAAATACAAGAAGCTAAAGAGGAGTACCAAAACATGTAGTTGGTCTCCAAGGTAGCTCCTCAATTGTTTATTTTTCTCTTTCTTTTTTTATTTCTTCTTTCTTTATTTCTCATTTTTATTTATTTTTTTCGTTGTTTATGTTTCTTTTGTTTCGTTTCCCTATTTCTTTCTTCATTTCTTCAATTGTCTTTCATTCTTTCTAATTTCTTTCTTTTTTAATTTTCTTTTCTTTTTCTTTTTTACTTTATTTTTTCTTTCTTTATTTCTCATTCCTTTATTTCTTCTTTCTTTCTTTATTTATTTATCATCTTCTTTCTTTCTTATCTTTCTTCTTTCTTTCTTTTTTTCTTTTGTCTTTCTTCTTTCTTTCTTTATTTCTTGTATTCTTTCTTTCTAGTTTCTTTCTTTATTTCTTATTTCGTTCTTCTTTCTTTCTTATCTTTCTTATCTTTCTTTGTTTATTTATTTTTCGTTGTTTCTTATTTTTTTATTTCTTTCTGTCTAGTTTTTTTCTTTTTTATTTGTTTATTTATTTTTCTTTGTTTCTTGTTCTTTCTTTCTTCCGTCTTTCTTTCTTTCTTTCATAATTAAACAAAGAAGAGAATAAATAAAAGAAAAAATAAAGAATGAAACAACAAATATATTCATCTTTCTTTCTTCTTTCTTTCTTTTGGACTTCTTTCTTTTTGTCCTCCTTCTTTGTTATCATTGTAGTTTCTTTCTTTCTTTCGCCTGTCTTTCTTCTTTCTTTCTTTATTTCTTATTTATGTTAATATAAATACAAGAAGCTAAAGAGGAGTACCAAAACATGTAGTTGGTCTCCAAGGTAGCTCCTCAATTGTTTATTTTTCTCTTTCTTTTTTTATTTCTTCTTTCTTTATTTCTCATTTTTATTTATTTTTTTCGTTGTTTATGTTTCTTTTGTTTCGTTTCCCTATTTCTTTCTTCATTTCTTCAATTGTCTTTCATTCTTTCTAATTTCTTTCTTTTTTACTTTTATTTTCTTTTTCTTTTTTACTTTATTTTTTCTTTCTTTATTTCTCATTCTTTTATTTCTTCTTTCTTTCTTTATTTATTTATCATCTTCTTTCTTTCTTATCTTTCTTCTTTTTTTCTTTTTTTCTTTTGTCTTTCTTCTTTCTTTCTTTATTTCTTGTATTCTTTCTTTCTAGTTTCTTTCTTTATTTCTTATTTCGTTCTTCTTTCTTTCTTATCTTTCTTATCTTTCTTTGTTTATTTATTTTTCGTTGTTTCTTATTTTTTATTTCTTTCTGTCTAGTTTTTTTCTTTTTTATTTGTTTATTTATTTTTCTTTGTTTCTTGTTCTTTCTTTCTTCCGTCTTTCTTTCTTTCTTTCATAATTAAACAAAGAAGAGAATAAATAAAAGAAAAAATAAAGAATGAAACAACAAATATATTCATCTTTCTTTCTTCTTTCTTTCTTTTGGACTTCTTTCTTTTTGTCCTCCTTCTTTGTTATCATTGTAGTTTCTTTCTTTCTTTCACCTGTCTTTCTTCTTTCTTTCTTTATTTCTTATTTATGTTAATATAAATACAAGAAGCTAAAGAGGAGTACCAAAACATGTAGTTGGTCTCCAAGGTAGCTCCTCAATTGTTTATTTTTCTCTTTCTTTTTTTATTTCTTCTTTCTTTATTTCTCATTTTTATTTATTTTTTTCGTTGTTTATGTTTCTTTTGTTTCGTTTCCCTATATATTTCTTCATTTCTTCAATTGTCTTTCATTCTTTCTAATTTCTTTCTTTTTTACTTTTATTTTCTTTTTATTTTTTACTTTATTTTTTCTTTCTTTATTTCTCATTCTTTTATTTCTTCTTTCTTTCTTTATTTATTTATCATCTTCTTTCTTTCTTATCTTTCTTCTTTTTTTCTTTTTTTCTTTTGTCTTTCTTCTTTCTTTCTTTATTTCTTGTATTCTTTCTTTCTAGTTTCTTTCTTTATTTCTTATTTCGTTCTTCTTTCTTTCTTATCTTTCTTATCTTTCTTTGTTTATTTATTTTTCGTTGTTTCTTATTTTTTATTTCTTTCTGTCTAGTTTTTTTCTTTTTTATTTGTTTATTTATTTTTCTTTGTTTCTTGTTCTTTCTTTCTTCCGTCTTTCTTTCTTTCTTTCATAATTAAACAAAGAAGAGAATAAATAAAAGAAAAAATAAAGAATGAAACAACAAATATATTCATCTTTCTTTCTTCTTTCTTTCTTTTGGACTTCTTTCTTTTTGTCCTCCTTCTTTGTTATCATTGTAGTTTCTTTCTTTCTTTCACCTGTCTTTCTTCTTTCTTTCTTTATTTCTTATTTATGTTAATATAAATACAAGAAGCTAAAGAGGAGTACCAAAACATGTAGTTGGTCTCCAAGGTAGCTCCTCAATTGTTTATTTTTCTCTTTCTTTTTTTATTTCTTCTTTCTTTATTTCTCATTTTTATTTATTTTTTTCGTTGTTTATGTTTCTTTTGTTTCGTTTCCCTATATATTTCTTCATTTCTTCAATTGTCTTTCCTTCATTCTGTCTTTTCGTTTCTTCTTTACATTATTTTGTCTTTCCTTCATTCATCTTTTCTATCTTATGTTATCTTTAGTCTTTTCTAGTCAGTCTGAGAATCTTATCTTATTTTCCATCCAAAGTGATAAGGTTCTGGATTGCTTCGGAGTCTCTTTTCAAATGAGAATCTTATCTTGATAATCTTATCTTATTTCCCATCCAAAGTGATAAGGTTCTGGATGGCTTCAGAGTCGTAATCGTAATCTTCATCTTCATCATGTGAGTAGCACTGTAGAGTTTGAGTGCCAGTAGACCCTGTCTTGCTAGATGTGTCTGAGTCCTTTTTCTCATACCCTTGGTCTTTGAGATATTCTTTGAAGTAGTCATCCATCATCTTTTTAATTTCATCTTTATCTGGGGCAGGAGCAGGCTCAATCTTCTTTTCTTTATTCTTTTCTTGTGGCATTTTTGGCAAATGCCTAGCCATCAACGGACTTGATGAGTCTTTACCGGCTGCCGTTTGAGCCGGACTATCTAGTGAAAACCCTTCACTAGTAGGGATCTGGGTACAGAAAGTACCTGTTGCCTTTGCTTTGAGAATTCTATTTTCTTCTTCCAATGTTTTTATGTATTCTTTCTGGAACAAATTCTTTTCTTCTAGAAGTCTTCTCTTTCCGTTGAGTCTCTGAATAGTCTTTGTAAGTGTGTCACAATGATCACAAAAAATAATTCTTTTAGTGTCTTTGGCTATTCCATAAGACACTTGGTCTTCTCTCATATGTCTTAGGGATAGAGCAATATAGTAATTAGTACCTATGGTTAGTTTGGCTGCTTCAAGGGCTTCTTGGAGATTATTAAAGCCTTTGTAAATGGGTCTTTGGTAATTTTGGATGCTTTCTACGAACTCTGTCCAAGAATGGAAGACTCCTAGAGTATGACCTTGGAAAACGACATAGAAATTGAAACTTTTCTTTTTCTGAGTAAAATATTCTGAGAGACCATTAAGACTGGCTAAAAAGTACGTTTGATCTTTGGGAATTCTTTGGTAGGGTAACCATAAGTTATCTAAGAGACATTGTTCTTCTTTTGTAACAGAAACACTAGGTAAGGTTTTGAAAGTAATGTTGGATTTTGGGAAAACTACTAATTTCTGATTACCAAAACATAAAAATTCTTGTCCAAAATTGTTAAATCTCGAAGAAGAAGGTCTGGAAGAGCGGTCAGGAAAATCCATCTGTCAAGAAATAAGTTTTGTGTCAAAAAATCTTCGACTTAAAGTATCAGCAAGACTGTTATTTTTACCTTTAATGTGTTCAAAAACTATTCGGTAACCATTTCCAGTAATAATATCAACTAAGTTCAACCACCTTCTTCTACTTATTTTATTTTCCTTACTTCTTTGAAAATATTTTACTATAGCTTCGCAATCTGTTCTTAGTGTAAATTCTTGTTTATTAATAACAAATAATCTAAAGGCTTCTAGAGAATAAATGACTGCTAAAATTTCTGAATCTATACTACTCATGTTTCCTTTTTCTTTAAATTTTCCGCTAGCATTACTACAAATTCTTTCTTCTTCTTTTTCGCTATACTGGTGGGGTTTGGCAATAAGGACTCCTCCCCACCCTAAATTGCTTCCATCTGTTTCTATAATGATGTAATCAGAATCTAAGTGCATTTGTAATTTAGCTAAGGTTTTGACTTTTTCTTTAACTTTTTTAACTAAATTTTTATCTTCTTGGTTAAAAAACTTTTGTCCATTAGGGGAAGTTTTGCCATACAATGGTCCAATCATTTTACCTATATCTTTCAAAAAAGGTCTAGCATAATTAACTTGTCCTAGAAATCGTTGTAATTGTTTTGTGTCTGATAGGTCATTTGGCATTTCTAAAATTTTCTTTGAAATATGATCTTGCAATTCAATCTGACCCTGTCCTATGTTGACACCTAAAAATTTTATATATTCGTTAAAAAGTTCTATCTTTGTTTTGCTTATAGTAATACCTTCTTGCATAAATGTAACTAGTACTAATTGCAAATGTCCTATATGTTCTTCTATTGTTTTACTGAAGACTAAGATATCATCTATATATACTAAGACAAAGGTATCATATTTTTTGAATATGTTATCCATTTTTCTTTGGAAAACAGAGGGTGCATTTTTTAGTCCAAATGGCATTACAAGCCATTCATAGTGTCCCTCTGGACATTACTTTCAATATTTCAACTTTCTTTCCAAATTTCTTTTTACTATCTATATTTCATCTTTCTTTCTATATTTTATCTTTCATTCTACTTTTCATCTTTCTTTCTATATTTCTTTTTACTTTCTATATTTCATCTTTCTTTATATATTTCATGTTACTTTCTATATTTCTTTTTTCTCCAATATTTCATTTTACTTTCAATATTTCTTCTTTCATTCTTTATTTCATTTTACTTTCTATATTTCAACATTTTTTCTATATTTCATCTTCTTTCTAAAGTTCGTGTTACTTTCAATATTTCTTCTTTCTTTATATATTTAATTTTACTTTATATATTTCATCTTTCTTTATATCATCTTTCTTGATATATTTCATCTTTATTTATTTATTTCATTTTATTTTCTATAGTTCATCTTTCTTTCAGTATTTCAATTTACTTTCTATATTTAATCTTTCTTTCTATATTTCATTTTACTTTCTTTATTTCATCTTTCTTTCTATATCTCATTTTACTTTCTATATATTATCTTACTTAATATATTTCATTTTACTCTCTAAATTTCATCTTTCTTTCTATATTTTATTTTACTTTCTATATTTCATCTTTCTGTCTATATTTCTTTTTACTTTCAATACTTTATCTTTCATTCTACATTTCGTCTTTCTTTCTATATTTTATTTTACTTTATATATTTCATCTTTCTTTATATATTTCATGTTACTTTCTATATTTCATCTTTCTTCCAATCTTTCATTTTACTTTCTATATTTCTTCTTTCATTCTATATTTCATTTTACTTTCTATATTTTAACTTTTTTTCTATATTTCATCTTCTTTCTATATTTCGTTTTACTTTTCAATATTTCATATTTGTTTATATATTTAATTTTACTTTCTATATTTCAACTTTCTTTATTTCATCTTTGTTGATATATTTCATCTTTCTTTCTTTATTTCATTTTCCTTTCTATAGTTCATCTTTCTTTTTGTATTGAATTTTAATTTTTGTATTTCAGCTTTCTTTCAGTATTTCATTATAATTTCTATATCTCATATTTCTTTCTATATTACATTTTACTTTCTATATTTCAACTTTTTTTCTATATTTCATATTTATTTTTATATTTCTTATTTATTTATGTATTAAATTTTACTTTCTATAATTCATCTTTCTTTAAGTATTTCAATTTACTTTCTATATTTCATCTTTCTTTCTATATTTTATTTTAATTTCTTTATTTCATCTTTCTTTCTATACATCATTTTACTTTCTTTCTATATTTTATTTTATTTATTTTATTTCATCTTTCTTTCTATATTTTATTTTACTTTCTTTATTTCATCTTTCTTTCTATATTTCATTTTATTTTTTATATTTCATCTTTCTTTCTATATTTCATCTATCTTTATGTACATCATTTTATTTTCTATATTTCATCTTTCAATCTATTTTTCATTGTTCATTCTATATTTCATCTTTCTTTCTATATTTCATGTTACTTTCTATATTTCATCTTTGTTTCTATATTTCGTGTTACTTTCTATATATTATTTTTCTTACTATTTTTTATTTTACTTTCTGTATTTCTTCTTTTATTCTATATGTCACTTTACTTTCTATATTTCATCTTTCTTTCTGTATATCATTTTACATTATATATTTCATATTTCTAACTATATTTGATTTTACTCTCTATATTTCATCTTTCTTTCTATATTTTATTTTACTCTCTATATTTCATCTTTGTTTCTATATTTCATTTTACTTTCTATATTTCGGCTTTCTTTTTATATTTAATTTTACTTTATATACATCATCATACTTTCTTTATTTTATTTTACTTTCTATATTTTATCTTTCATTCTATATTTCATCTTTCTTTATAAATTTCTTGTTACTTTCTATATTTCATCTTTCTTTCTATATTTTATTTTATTTTCTATATTTCGTCTTTCATTTTATTCCCTTTATTTTTAATTTTTTCTATATTTCAAATTTATTTTTATATTTCTTCTTTCTTTATATATTAAATTTTTCTTTCTATTTTTCATTGTACCTTCTATATTTCATCTTTCTTTCTATATTTCATTTTATTTTCTATATTTCATCTTTCTTTCTATATTTCATGTTACTTTCCATATATTATCTTTTTACTATTTTTTATTTTACTTTTTGTATTCTTCTTTCATTCTATATTTCATTTTTCTTTCTCTATTTCATCTTTCTTTTCGTATTTCATTTTACATTCTATATTTCATAATTCATACAATATTTGGTTTTACTTTCTATATTTTATTTAAATTTCTATATTTCATCTTTATTTTTATAATTCATTTTAATTTCTACTTTTTATCTTTATTTTTATAATTTATTTTAATTTCTATATTTCATCTTTCTTTCAATATTTTATTTTACTTTTTATATTTTAACTGCCTTTCTATATTTTATTTTAGTTTTTATATTTCATCTGCCTTTCTATATTTCATTTTACTTTCTATGTCTCATCTTACTCTCTATTTTTCATTTTACTTTCTATATTTCATCTTCTTTCTATATTTATTTTTACTTTCAATATTTTATTTTCTCTATATATTTAATTTTACTTTCTATATTTCATCTTTGTTCATTTCATCTTTCTTTCAATATTTGATCTTTCTCTCTATATTTCATCTTTCTTTCTATATTTCATCTTTCTTTCCATATTTCATTTTTATTTCTATATTTCATCTATCTTTCTATATTTCATGTTACTTTCTATATTTCACCTTTCTATCCTTATTTCATTTTTATTTCTATATATCATCTTACTTTTTGTTTCTTTTTTTTTACTTTCTATTTTTCATCTTCTTTCTATATTTCATTTTTAGTTCAATATTTCATCTTTCTTTATATATTAAATTTGACTTTCTATATTTCATATTTCTTTCAGTATTTTATTTTACTTTCTATATTTCATCTTTCTTTTAGTATTTCATTTTAGTTGCTATACTTCATTTTTCTTTCTATATTTGATCTTTCTTTCTATATTTCATAATTCTTTCTATTTCCTTTTTCTTTGAATATTTCATTTTATTTTTATATTTCATCTTTTATTCAATATAACATTTTACTTTCTATGTTTTGTCTTCCTTTCTAATTTTTTTTTTACTTTCTATATATCTTCTTAATTTCTATATTTTATTTTACTTTCTATATTTCATTTTTGTTTCTATATCTCATCTTTCTTTTTATATTTCATTTTACTTTCTATATTTTAACTTTTTTTCTATATTTCATATTTTTTTATATTTTTTTATTTATATATTAAATTTTACTTTGTATAATTCATCTTTCTATATTTTATCTTTCTTTCTATATTTCATTTTACTTTCTTTATTTCATCTTTCTTTCGGTATTTCATTTTACTTTCTTCTATTTCATCTTTTTTTTTTTATATTTCATTTTACTTTCTTTATTTCATCTTTCTTTCTCTATATCCTTTTCCTTTCTTTATTTCATCTTTCTTTCTATATTTAATTTTACTTTCTAAATTTAATCTTTCTTTCTATATTTCGTTTTACTTTCTATATTTCGTTTTACTTTCTATATATCATCATGCTTTCTATATTTCATGTCACTTTCTATGTTTCGTCTTTCTTTCTATATTTCATCTTTCTTTCAATATTTCATTTTACTTTCAATATTTCCACTGCCTTTCTATATTTCATTTTACTTCCTATATTTCATCTTACTTTCTATTTTTCAATTTACTTTCTACATTTCATCTTCTTTCTATATTTCCTTTTACTTTTTATATTTCATTTTGCTTTCTATATAACATCATACTTTCTATATTTTATTTCAATTTCTATATTTCATCTTTCTTTCTATATTTCATTTTACTTTCTATTATTTATCTTTCATTCTGTATTTCATCTTTCTTTCTATATTTCAATTTACTTTCTATTATTTATCTTTCATTCTGTATTTCATCTTTCTTTCTATATTTCATCTTTCTTTCTATATTTCATTTTATTTTTTATTTTTATTTCATTTTACTTTCTATATTTCATATTTATTTTTATATTTCTTCTTTCTTTATATATTAAATTTTTCTTTCTATATTTCATCTTTCTATATTTCATCTTTCTATCTATTTTTAATTGTACATTCTATATTTCATCTTTCTTTCTATTTTTAATTGTACATTCTATATTTCATCTTTCTTTCTATAATTCATTTTACTTCCTATATTTTATTTTACTTTTTATATTTCATCTTACTTTCTATATATTATTATTTTTAATCATTTTTTTTATTTTTGTATTTTTTCTTTCATTTTATATTTTATTTTACTTTCTATATTTCGTCTTTCTTTCTGTATTTCATTTTACAATCTATATTTCATATTTCTTACTATATTTGATTTTACTCTCTATATTTCATCTTTCTTTCTATATTTCATTTTACTCTCTATATTTCATCTTTCTTTCTATATTTCATTTTACTTTCTATATATCACCATACTTTCTATATTTGATTTTACTTTTTATATTTCATCTTTCTTTCTATATTTCATTTTACTTTCTATATTTTATCATTCATTCTATATTTCATCTTTCTTTCTATATTTCATTTTACTTTCTATATTTCATCTTTCTTTCTATTTTTCTTGTTACTTTCTATATTTCATCTTTCTTTCTATATTTTATTTTACTCTCTATATTTTTACTTTTTTTCTATACTTCAAATTTATTTTTATATTTCTTCTTTCCTTATATATTAAATTTTACTTTCTATATTTCATCTTTCAAACTATTTTTAATTGTACGTTCTATAGTTCATCTTTCTTTCTATATTTCATTTTATTTTCTATATTTGATCTTTCTTTCTATAGTTCATGTTACTTTCTTTATATTATTTTTCTTACTATTTTTATCTTACTTTTAGTATTTCCTCTTGCATTTTATATTTCATATTTCTTTCTATATTTCATCTTTCTTTCTGTCTTTCATTTTATATTTCATCCAATATTTCATTTTACATTCTATATTTCATATTTCATCCTATATTCTATTTTACTTTCTTTATTTCATCTTTCTTTCTATATTTTATTTTACTTTGTATATTTCATCTTTCTTTCTATATTTCCTTTTCCTTTCTTTATTTCATCTTTCTATCTATATTTAATTTTACTTCCTAAATTTAATCTTTCTTTCTATATTTCATTTTACTTTCTATAAATCATCATGCTATCTATGTTTCATTTTACTTTCTATATGTCATCTTACTTTCTATATTTCATTTTATTTTGTATATTTCATCTTTCTTTCTATATTTCATTTTATTTTGTATATTTCGTCATTCATTCTATATTTCATTTTATTTTCTATTTTTTGACTTTTTTTCAATATTTCATTTTACTTTCATATTTTATTTTATTTATATATTAAATTTTACTTTCAATATTTCATCATTCTTTCACTATTTCATTTTACTTTCTATATTTTATCTTTCTTTCTGTATTTCATTTTACTTTCATTATTTCATCTTTCTTTCTATATTTCATTTTACTTTCTATATTTCATCTTTCTTTCTATATTTCATATTTCTTTCCATATTTCATTTTTCTTTCTTTATTTCATCTTTCATTTTATATTTCATTTTACTTTCTATTTTGTCAACTTTATTTCAATATTTCATTTCACTTGCTATATAACATCATACTTTCTATATTTCATTTTAATTTCTATTTTTTATCTCTCTTTCTATATTTTATTTTACTTTCTGTATTTTATTTTTCGTTCTATATTTCATCTTTCTTTCTATATTTCATCTATCTTTCTATATTTCATGTTACTTTCTATATTTCATCTTTCTTTCTTTATTTCATTTCATTTTCTATATTTCGTCTTTAATTTTATATTTCATTTTACTTTCTATTTTTGAATTTTTTTTCTATTTTTCATATTTATTTTTATATTTCTTCTTTCTTTATTTCATCTTTCTTACTAAATTTGATTTTACTTTCTATATTTCATCTTTCTTTCTATATTTCATTTTACATTCTTTATTTCATCTTTCTTTCTATATTTCATTTTATTTTCTATATTTCATCTTTCTTTCTATATTTCATCTATCTTTATGTACATCATTTTATTTTCTATATTTCATCTTTCAATCTATTTTTCATTGTTCATTCTATATTTCATCTTTCTTTCTATATTTCATGTTACTTTCTATATTTCATCTTTCTTTCTATATTTCATGTTACTTTCTATATATTATTTTTCTTACTATTTTTTATTTTACTTTCTGTATTTCTTCTTTTATTCTATATGTCACTTTACTTTCTATATTTCATCTTTCTTTCTGTATATCATTTTACATTATATATTTCATATTTCTTACTATATTTGATTTTACTCTCTATATTTCATCTTTCTTTCTATATTTTATTTTACTCTCTATATTTCATCTTTGTTTCTATATTTTATTTTACTTTCTATATTTCGGCTTTCTTTCTATATTTAATTTTACTTTCAATATATCTTCATACTTTTTTTATTTCATTTTAATTTCTATATTTTATCTTTCATTCTATATTTCATCTTTCTTTCTATATTTCTTATTACTTTCTATATTTCATCTTTCTTTCTATACTTAATTTTATTTTCTATATTTCGTCTTTCATTTTATTCTCTTTATTTTTAATTTTTTCTATATTTCAAATTTATTTTTATATTTCTTCTTTCTTTATATATTAAATTTTACTTTCTATATTTCATCTTTCAATCTATTTTTCAATGTACCTTCTATATTTTATATTTCATCCTATATTTCATTTTTCTTTCTATATTTCATATTTCATCCTATATTCTATTTTACTTTCTATATTTCTTCTTTCTTTGTATATTTTATTTTAATTTCTATATTTTATTTTACTTTCTATATTTCAACTGCTTTTCTATATTTCATTTTACTTTCAATATTTCAACTGTCTTTCTATATTTCATTTTACTTTTTATATTTCATCTTACTTTCTATTTTTCATTTTACTTTCTATATTTCTTCTACTTTCTATATTTCCTTTTACTTTCTATATTTCATTTTACTTTCTATATAACATCATACTTTCTATATTTCATTTTACTTTCTTTCTTTTATCTTTCGTTCTATATTTCATCTTTCTTTCTATATTTCATTTTTTAATCTATTTTCTATATTTCATCTTTCAATCTATTTTTCATTGTTCATTCTATATTTCATCTTTCTTTCTATACTTCATGTTACTTTCTATATTTTATCTTTCTTTCTATATTTCATTTTATTTTCTATATTTCGTCTTTCATTCTATATTTCAACTTTTTTTTATATTGCTTTTCTTTATATATTAATTTTTTTTCTATTTTTCATGTTTCTATCAGAATTTCATTTTACTTCCTATATTTCATCTTTCTTTTTATATTTTATTTTACTTTCTATATTTCATCTTTCTTTCTATATTTTTTTTACTTTTTTTATTTCATCTTTCTTTCTATTCCATCTGTCTTTAGGTACATCATTTTACTTTCTATATTTCATCTTTCTATCTATTTTTAATTTTACATTCTATATTTCAACTTTCTTTCTATATTTCATTTTACTTTCTATATTTCATCTTTCTTTCAATATTTCATCTTACTTTCTATATAAATTTTTTTTTACAATTTTTTATTTTACTTTTTGTATTTCTTCTTTCATTCTATATTTCATTTTACTTTCTACATTTCATCTTTATTTCTTTATTTAATTTTACATTCTATATTTCATATTTCTTACTATATTTGATTTTACTCTCTATATTTCATCTTTCTTTCTATATTTTATTTTACTCTCTATATTTCATTTTTCTTTCTATATTTCATTTTACTCTCTATATTTCATCTTTCTTTCTATATTTTATTTTACTCTCTATATTTCATTTTTCTTTCTATATTTCATTTTACTTTCTATATTTTATTTTACTTTCTATATTTCATTTTACTTTCTATATATCACCATACTTTCTATATTTGATTTTACTTTATATATTTCATCTTTCTTTCTATATTTCATTTTACTTTCTATATTTTATCTTTCATTCTATATTTCATCTTTCTTTCTATATTTTATTTTACTTTCTATATTTCATCTTTCTTTCTATATTTCTTGTTACTTTCTATATTTCATCTTTCTTCCTATATTTCGTCTTTCATTTTACTTTCTATATTTTTACTTTTTTTCTATATTTCAGATTTATTTTTATATTTCTTCTTTCTTTATATATTAAATTTTACTTTCTATATTTCATCTTTCAATATATTTTTCATTGGACGTTCTATATTTCATTTTATTTTATATATTTCATCTTTCTTTCTATATTTCATGTTACTTTCTATATATTATTTTTCTTACTATTTTTTATTTTTCTTTATGTATTTCTTCTTTGTTTCTATATTTCATTTTACTTTCTATATTTCAACTTTTTTTCTGTATTTCATATTTAAAATATATTTCTTACTTGTTTATGTATTAAATTTTACTTTGTATAATTCATCTTTCTTTTAGTATTTCAATTTACTTTCTACATTTCATCTTTCTTTCTATATTTCATTTTACTTTCTTTATTTCATCTTTCTTTCGGTATTTCATTTTACTTTATTTATTTCATCTTTCTTTCCATAATTCCTTTTCCTTTCATTATTTCATCTTTCTTTCTATATTTCCTTTTCCTTTCTTTATTTCCTCTTTCTTTCTATATATCATCATGCTTTCTCTATTTCAATTTACTTTCTATATTTTATTTTATTTTGTATATTTCGTCTTTCATTCTATATTTCATTTTACTTTCATATTTCATTTTATTTATATATAAAATTTTACTTTCAATATTTCTTCTTTTTTTTTAATATTTCATTTTACTTTCTATATTTTATCTTTCTTTCTATATTTCATTTTACTTTCATTATTTCATCTTTCTTTCTATATTTTTTTTACTTTCTATATTTCATCTTTTTTTCTATTCCATCTTTCTTTATGTACATCATTTTAATTTCTATATTTCATCTCTCTATCTTTTTTTAATTGTACATTTTATATTTCATCTTTCTTTCTATATTTCATTTTACTTTCTATATTTCATCTTTCTTTCTATATTTCATCTTACTTTCTATATATTATTTTTTTTACAATTTTTTATTTTAGTTTTTGTATTTCTTCTTTCATTCTATATTTCATTTTACTTTCTATATTTCATCTTTCTTTCTGTATTTCATTTTACATTCTATATTTAATATTTCTTACTATATTTGATTTTACTCTCTATATTTCATCTTTCTTTCTATATTTCATTTTAATCTCTATATTTCTTATTTCTTTCTATATTTCATTTTACTTTCTATATTTTATTTTCCTTTCTATATTTCATTTTACTTTCTATATTTTATTTTCCTTTCTATATTTCATTTTACTTTCTATAAATCACCATATTTTCTACAGTTGATTTTACTTTTTATATTTCATCTTTCTTTTTATATTTCATTTTACTTTCTATATTTTATCTTTCATTCTATATTTCATCTTTCTTTCTATATTTCATTTTACTTTCTATATTTCATCTTTCTTTCTATATTTCTTGTTACTTTCTATATTTCATCTTTCTTCCTATATTTCATTTTATTTTCTATATTTCGCCTTTCATTTTAATTTCTATATATTTAATTTTTTTCTAAATTTCATATTTATTTTTATATTTCTTCTTTCTTTATATATTAAATTTTACTTTCTATATTTCATCTTTCAATCTATTTTTGATTGTACGTTCTATATTTCATCTTTCTTTCTATATTTCATGTTACTTTCTACATATTATTTTTCTTACTATTTTTTATTTTACTTTATGTATTTCTTCTTTGTTTCTATATTTCATTTTACTTTCTATATTGCAACTTTTTTTCTGTATTTCATATTTAATTTTATATTTCTAATTTATTTATGTATTAAATTTTACTTTGTATAATTCATATTTATTTCAGTATTTCGATTTACTTTCTATATTTCATCTTTCTTTCTGTATTTCATTTTACTTTCTTTATTTCATCTTTCTTTCGGTATTTCATTTTGCTTTCTTTATTTCATCTTTCTTTCTATATTTCATTTTACTTTCTTTATTTTATCTTTCTTTCTATATTTCCTTTTCCATTCATTATTTCATCTTTCTTTCTATATTTCCTTTTTCTTTCTTTCTATATTTAATTTTACTTTCTAAATATAATCTTTCTATATATATTTCATTTTTCTTTCTTTATATCATCATGCTTTCTATATTTCATTTTACTTTCTATATTTCATCTTTATTTCTATGTTTCATTTTATTTTGTATATTTTGTCTTACATTCTATAATTCATTTTACTTTCTATTTTTCAACTTTTTATCAATATTTCATTTTACTTTCATATTTTATTTTCTTTATATATAAAATTTTACTTTCAATATTTCTTCTTTTTTTTTAATATTTCATTTTACTTTCTGTATTTTATCTTTCTTTCTATGTTTCATTTTATTTTCATTATTTCATCTTTCTTTCTATATTTCATTTTACTTTCTATATTTCATCTTTCTTTCTATATTTCATCTTTCTTTCCATATTTAATTTTTCTTTCTTTATTTCGCCTTTCATTCGATATTTCATTTTACTTTCTATTTTTCAACTTTATTTCAATATTTCATTTTACTTTCTAATTTTCATCTTTCTTTCTATAATTCATTCTACTTTATATATTTCATTTTACTTTCTATATAATATCATACTTTCTATATTTCATTTTAATTTCTATTTTTCATCTCTCTTTCTATATTATATTTTACTTTCTATATTTTATCTTTCATTCTATATTTCACCTTTCTTTCTATATTTCATATATCTTTCTATATTTCAAGTTACTTTCTATATTTCATCTTTCTTTTTTTATTTCATTTTATTTTCTATATTTCGTCTTTCATTCTATATTTCATTTTACTTTCTATTTTTCAATTTTTTTTCTATATTTCATATTTATTTATATATTTTTTCTTTCTTTATCTCATCTTTCTTTCTAAATTTCATTTTACTTTCCATATTTCATCTTTCTTTCTATATTTTATTTTACTTTCTATATTTCAATTATCTATATGTACATCATGTTACTTTCTATATTTCATCTCTCAATCAATTTTTCATTGTACATTCAAATATTTCATCTTTCTTTCTATATTTCATGTTACTTTCTATATTTCTTCTTTCTTTCTATATTTCATGATACTTTCAATATATTATTTTTCTTACTATTTTTTATTTTACTTTATGTATTTCTTCTTTTATTCTATATATCATTTTACTTTCTATATTCCATCTTTCTTTCTGTATTTCATTTTACATTCTATATTTCATATTTCTTACTATATTTGATTTTACTTTCTATATTTCATCTTTCTTTCAATAGTGCATTTGAATTTCCATATTTCATCTTTCTTCCCATATTTCATTTTTTCTTCTATATTTCATCTTTCTTTAAATATTTTATCTTACTTTCTATATTTCATCTTACTTGCTCTATTTCATCTTACTTTCTATTTTTCATTTTACTTTCTATATTTCATCTTCTTTCTATATTTCATTTTACATTCTATATAACATCATACTTTCTATTTTTCATTTTAATTTCTATATTTCATCTTTCTTTCTATATTTCATTTTACTTTCTACATTTTATCTTTCATTCTATATTTCATCTTTGTTTCTATATTTCATTTTACTTTCTATATTTCATTTTACTTTCTATATTTCATCTTTCTTTCTATATTTTATCTTTCATTCTATATTTCATCTTTGTTTCTTTATTTGATTTTACTTTCTATATTTCATCTATTTTTCAATATTTCATGTATATCATCATACTTTCTATATTTCATCTATTTTTCTATATTTCATGTATATCATCATACTTTCTATATTTCATTTTACTTTCTGTATTTCATCTTTCTTTTTATATTTTATTTTACTTTCAATATTTTATCTTGCATTCTATATTTCATCTTTCTTTCTATATTTCATTTTACTTTCTATATTTCATATTTCTTTCTATACTTCATGTTACTTTCTATATTTCAATTTTATTTCTATATTTCATTTTATTTTCTATATTTCGTCTTTCATTCTATATTTCATTTTACTTTCTATATTTCAACTTTTTTTCTATATTTCATATTTATTTTTATATTTCTTCTTTCTTTATATATTAAATTTTTCTTTCTATATTTCATCTTTCTATCAGAATTTCTTTTCACTTTCTATATTTAATCTTTCTATCAGAATTTCTTTTCACTTTCTATATTTCATCTTTCTTTCTATATTTCATTTTACTTTCATTATTTCATCTTTTTTTTATATTTCTTTTTACTTTCTATATTTCATCTATCTTTATGTACATCATTTTACTTTCTATATTTCATCTTTTTATCTATTTTTAATTGTACATTTTATATTTCATCTTTCCTTCTATATTGCATTTTACTTTCTATATTTCATCTTACTTTCTATGTATTATTTTCTTTACAATTTTTTATTTTACTTTCGTTATTTCTTCTTTAATTCTATATTTCATTTTACTTTCTATATTTCATCTTTCCTTCTGTATTTCATTTTACATTCTATATTTCATATTTCTTACTATATATTATTTTACTCTCTATATTTCATCTTTGTTTCTATATTTTATTTTACTCTCTATATTTCATCTTTGTTTCTATATTTCATTTTACTTTCTATATTTTGGCTTTCTTTCTATATTTAATTTTACTTTCTATATATCATCATACTTTCTTTATTTCATTTTACTTTCTATATTTTATCTTTCATTCTATATTTTTTGTTACTTTCTATATTTCATCTTTTTTCTATATTTAATTTTATTTTCTATATTTCGTCTTTCATTTTATTCTCTTTATTTTTAATTTTTTCTATATTTCAAATTTATTTTTGAGATTTCTTCTTTCTTTATATATTAAATTTTACTTTCTATATTTCATCTTTCAATCTATTTTTCATTGTACCTTCTATATTTCATCTTTCTTTTTATATTTCATTTTATTTTCTATATTTCATCTTTCTTTCTATATTTCATGTTACTTTCCATATATTATTTTTCTTACTATTTTTTATTTTACTTTTTGTATTCTTCTTTCATTCTATATTTTATTTTACTTTCTATATTTCATCTTTCATTCTGTATTTCGTTTTACATTCTATATTTCATATTTCATACTATATTTGATTTTACTTTCTATATTTCAACTTTCTTTTATATTTCATTTAAATTTCTATATTTCATCTTTATTTTTATAATTCATTTAAATTTCTATATTTCATCTTTATTTTTATAATTCATTTTAATTTCTATATTTCATCTTTATTTTTATAATTTATTTTAATTTCTATATTTCATCTTTCTTTCTATATTTCATTTTACTTTCTATATTTCAACTGCCTTTCTATATTTCATTTTAGTTTTTATATTTCATTTTTGTTTCTATATTTCATCTGCCTTTCTATATTTCATTTTACTTTCTATATCTCATCTTACTCTCTATTTTTCATTTTACTTTCTATATTTCATCTTCTTTCTATATTTATTTTTACTTTCAATATTTCATTTTCTTTATATATTTAATTTGACTTTCTATATTTCATCTCTGTTCATTTCATCTTTCTTTCAATATTTAATCTTTCTTTCTATATTTCATCTTTATTTCTATATTCCATCTTTCTTTCCATATTTCATATTTATTTCTATATTTCATCTATCTTTCTATATTTCATGTTACTTTCTATATTTCACCTTTCTATCCATATTTCATTTTATTTCTATATATTATCTTTCTTTCTGTTTTTTTTTACTTTCTATTTTTCATCTTCTTTCTATATTTCATTTTAATTTCAATATTTCATCTTTCTTTACATATTAAATTTGACTTTCTATATTTCATCTTTCTTTCAGTATTTCATTTTACTTTCTATATTTCATCTTTCTTTTAGTATTTCATTTTAGTTGCTATATTTCATTTTTCTTTCTATATTTGATATTTCTTTCTATATTTCATAATTCTTTCTATTTCCTTTTTCTTTGAATATTTCATTTTACTTTTTATATTTCATCTTTTATTCAATATTACATTTTAATTTCTATGTTTTTTCTTCCTTTCAAAATTTTATTTTACTTTCTGTATATCTTCTTAATTTCTATATTTCATTTTACTTTCTATATTTCATCTTCTTTCTATATTTCCTTTTACTTTTTATATTTCATATTACTTTCTATATAACATCATACTTTCTATATTTCATTTCAATTTCTATATTTCATCTTTCTTTCTCTATTTCATTTTACTTTCTATTATTTATCTTTCATTATGTATTTCATCTTTCTTTCTATATTTCATTTTACATTCTATATTTCATCTTTCTTTCTATACTTCATATTACTTTCTATATTTCATCTTTCTTTCTATGTTTCATTTTATTTTTTATATTTATTTCATTTTACTTTCTATATTTCACTTTTTTTCTATATTTCATATTTATTTTTATATTTCTTCTTTCTTTATATATTAAATTTCTCTTTCTATATTTCATCTTTCTATCTATTTTTAATTGTACATTCTATATTTCATCTTTCTTTCTATATTTCATTTCACTTTCTATATTTTATTTCACTTTCTATATTTCATCTTACTTTCTATATATTATTTTTTTTACAATTTTTTATTTTTCTTTCTGTATTTCTTCTTTCAATCTATATTTCATTTTACTTTCTATATTTCATCTTTCTTTCTGTATTTCATTTTACATTCTATATTTCATATTTCTTACTATATTTGATTTTACTCTCTATATTTCATCTTTCTTTCTATATTTCATTTTACTCTCTATATTTCATCTTTCTTTCTATATTTCATTTTACTTTCTATATTTCATATTTCTTTCTATACTTCATGTTACTTTCTATATTTCATCTTTCTTTCTATATTTCATTTTACTTTCTATATTTTATCTTTCATTCTATATTTCATCTTTCTTTCTATATTTCATTTTACTTTCTATATTTCATCTTTCTTTCTATATTTCTTGTTACTTTCTATATTTCATCTTTCTTTCTATATTTCATTTTACTTTCTATATTTTTACTTTTTTTCTATACTTCAAATTTATTTTTATATTTCTTCTTTCCTTATATATTAAATTTTACTTTCTATATTTCATCTTTCAAACTATTTTTTATTGTACGTTCTATAGTTCATCTTTCTTTCTATATTTCATTTTATTTTCTATATTTGATCTTTCTTTCTATATTTCATGTTACTTTCTTTATATTATTTTTCTTATTATTTTTATTTTACCTTTTGTATTTCCTCTTGCATTCTATATTTCATTTTACTTTCTATATTTCATGTCTCTTTCTGTATTTCATTTTACATTCTATATTTCATATTTCATCCTATATTTCATTTTACATTCTATATTTCATATTTCATCCTATATTCTATTTTACTTTCTATATTTCATCTTTCTTTCTATATTTTATTTTAATTTCTATATTTCATCTTTATTTATATATTTTATTTGACTTTCTATATCCAACTGTCTTTCTATATTTGAACTGCCTTTCTATATTTCATTTTACTTTATATATTTCATCTTACTCTCTATTTTTCATTTACTTTATATATTTCATCTTCTTTCTATATTATTTTTAATTTCAATATTTAATCTTTCTTTTTATATTTAATTTTACTTTCTTTATTTCATCTTTGTTCATTTCACCTTTCTTTCAATATTTCATCTTTCTCTCTTTATTTCATCTTTCTTTCTATATTTCATCTTTCTTTCCATATTTCATTTTTATTTCTATATTTCATCTAACTTTCTATATTTCATGTTACTTTCTATATTTCATCTTTCTTTCTATATTTCATTTTATTTTCTATATTTCATCTTTCATTCTATATTTCATTTTGCTTTCTATATATCATATTTATTTTTATATTTCTTCTTTCTTTATATATTAAAATTTTTTTTCTATATTTCAATTTTCTTTATTTCATCTTTCTTTCTATATTTCATCTTTCTTTGTTTCATCTTTCTTTCTATATTTCATCTTTCTTTCCGTTTTTTATTTTTCTTTCTATATTTCTTCTTTCTTTCTATATTTCAACTCCCTTTCTATATTTCATTTTACATTCTATATTTCATTTTAGTTTCTATTTTTCATTTTAGTTTATATATTCCATCTTTTTTCTATATTTCATTTTACTTTCAATATTTCATCTTTCTTTCTATATTTAATTTTACTTTCTATATTTCATCTTTCTTTATTTCATCTTTTTTTATATATTTCATCTTTCTTTCTTTAATTCATTTTACTTTCTATAGTTCATCTTTCTTTCTGTATTGCATTTTAATTTCTAAATTTCATCTTTCTTTCAGTATATCATTTTAATTTCTATATCTCATCTTTCTTTCTATATTTCATTTTACTTTCTATATTTCAACTTTTTTTCTATATTTCATATTTTTTTATTTCTTATTTATTTATGTATTAAATTTTACTTTGTATAATTCATCTTTCTTTCAGTATTTCAATTTACTTTCTATATTTCATCTTTCTTTCTATATTTCATTTTACTTTCTTTATTTTATCTTTCTTTCGGTATTTCATATTACTTTCTTTATTTCATCTTTCTTTCTATTTTTTATTTTTCTTTCTTTATTTCATCTTTCTTTCTATATTTCCTTTTCCTTTCTTTATTTCATCTTTCTATCTATATTTAATTTTACTTTCTAAATTTCATCGTTCTTTCTATATTTCATTTTACTTTCTATAAATCATCATGCTATCTATATTTCATTTTACTTTTTATATTTCATCTTTCTTTTTATATTTCATTTTATTTTCTATTTTTTGACTTTTTTTCAATATTTCATTTTATTTAGATATTAAATTTTTCTTTCAATATTTCATCTTTCATTCACTATTTCATTTTACTTTCTATATTTTATCTTTCTTTCTATATTTCATTTTACTTTCATTATTTCATCTTTCTTTCTATATTTCATTTTACTTTCTATATTTCATCTTTCTTTCTATATTTCATATTTCCTTCCATATTTTATTTTTCTTTCTTTATTTCGTCTTTCATTTTATATTTCATTTTACTTTCCATTTTGTCAACTTTATTTCAATATTTCATTTTACTTGCTATATAACATCATACTTACTATATTTCATTTTAATTTCTATTTTTCATCTCTCTTTCTATATTTTATTTTACTTTCTATATTTTATCTTTCGTTCTATATTTAATCTTTCTTTCTATATTTCATCTATCTTTCTATATTTCATGTTACTTTATATATTTCATCTTTCTTTCTTTATTTCATTTTATTTTCTATATTTCGTCTTTAATTTATATTTCATTTTTCTTTCTATTTTTCAATTTTTTTTCTATATTTCATATTTATTTTTATTTTTCTTCTTTCTTTATTTCATCTTTCTTACGAAATTTGATTTTACTTTCTATATTTCATCTTTCTTTCTATATTTCATTTTACTTTCTTTATTTCATCTTTCTTTCTATATTTCATTTTATTTTCTATATTTCATCTTTCTTTCTATATTTCATCTATCTTTATGTACATCATTTTATTTTCTATATTTCATCTTTCAATCTATTTTTCATTGTTCATTCTATATTTCAACTTTCTTTCTATATTTCATGTTACTTTCTATATATTATTTTTCTTACTATTTTTTATTTTACTTTCTGTATTTCTTCTTTTATTCTATATGTCACTTTACTTTCTATATTTCATCTTTCTTTCTGTATATCATTTTATATTATATATTTCATTTTTCTTACTATATTTGATTTTACTTTCTATATTCCATCTTTCCTTCTATAGTGCATTTGAATTTCTATATTTCATCTTTCTACCCATATTTCATTTTTCTTTCTATATTTCATCTTTCTTTCAATATTTCATTTTACTTTCAATATTTCAACTGTCTTTCTATATTTCATTTTACTTTCTATATTTAATCTTACTTTCTATTTTTCATTTTACTTTATATGGTTCATCTTTTTTCTATATTTCCTTTTACTTTCTATATTTCATTGTACTTTCTATATAACATCATACTTTCTATATTTCATTTTAAAATCTATATTTCATCTTACTTTCTATATTTCATTTTACTTTCTATCTTTTATCTTTCATTCTATATTTCATCTTTCTTTCTATATTTCATTTTACTTTTTATATTTCATCTTTCTTTCTATACTTCATGTTACTTTCTATATTTCATCTTTCTTTCTATATTTTATTTTATTTTCTATATTTTGTATTTCATTCTATATTTCATTTTACTTTCTATATTTTAACTTTTATTCAATATTTCATTTTTATTTTTATTTTTCATTTTATTTATATATTAAATTTTACTTTCTATAATTCTTCTTTCTTTTAGTATTTCATTTTACTTTCTATATTTCATCTTTCTTTCTATACTTCATGTTACTTTCTATATTTCATCTTTCTTTCTATATTTCATTTTATTTTCTATATTTCGTACTTCATTCTAAATTTCATTTTACTTTCTATATTTCAAATTTTTCTATATTTCATATTTATTTTTATATTGCTTTTCTTTATATATTAATTTTTTTTTCTACTTTTCTTGTTTCTATCAGAATTTTATTTTACTTCCTACATTTCATCTTTCTTTTTATATTTCATTTTTCTTTCTATTCCATCTGTCTTTAGGTACATCATTTTACTTTTTAAATTTCATCTTTCTATCTATTTTAAATTGTACATTCTATATTTCATCTTTCTTTCTATATTTCATTTTACTTTCTATATTTTATCTTTCTTTCTATATTTCATCTTACTTTCTATATATTATTTTTTTTACAATTTTTTATTTTACTTTCTGTATTTCTATATAGAATGAAAGATAAAATATAGAAAGAAAGATGAAATATAAAAAGTAAAATGAAATATAGAAACAAAGATGAAATATAGAATGAAAGATAGAATATAGAAAGTAAAATGAAATATAGAAAGAAAGATGAAATATAGAAATTAAAATGAAAAATAGAAAGTATGATATTATATAGAAAGTAAAATGAAATATAGAAAGAAGTTGAAATATAGAAAGTAAAATGAAAAATAGAAAGTAAGATGAAATAGAGAAAGTAAAATAAAATATAGAAAGGCAGTTGAAATATTGAAAGTAAGATGAAATAGAGAAAGTAAAATAAAATATAGAAAGGCAGTTGAAATATTGAAAGTAAAATGAAATATTGAAAGAAATGCTTTTGTATTGGCATAATGCCACACCGAACACTTGGAAAGCAAACAAGGACTTATCACCGACGATGGGGCCCAATGAGCACCCGGGTGATTCCTTTTGCCTCCCAGTGTCGGTAGAGTTTGGCTATAAAAAGCCTAATGTAATGTTTAGAAGATATGAATGAAAGAGAGCTTTGCCTACTACCTTGAAAATTCCATGACTTCTGTCTGTTTCCCAATTCCTCTCTAAGTTCTGTTCGTCCCCAATCTCCATTGTAAGTTCTAGCCTTCTTCTTCCTTTATTCCAGTAGTTCGGGGTCTTCCTTAAGGGACCTCCTAAGTTCTTCTTGTTTAACTCTGTAAGGATTTCCTCTAAATTCGGATCCATCCTGAGCATGCTGTAAAAGCATTGTGTAACCCTCTGAGGTTTCACGGTCTTGAGTTCTGGATTTTGCCCAATGTGTCCATAAGTGACTGAAGGGCTTGATGTTTTTCCAGAATGTTGACGGAGCCCGTGGCCAAAGCCAGAAAGCTAGGGAAGCACATACCTCGGCATGTCGTAGGTGTCTGAGACTTGTTGGAAATCTCACAAAGAGTTAAACAAAAGATACTTAGGAGCAACCTTATGGAAGTTTGTTTAACTTTGTTCAATTTCTTTACTATTTCCTGTCTCTTTTCTATGGTTATTCTCTTGATTGTTGTGGGTATTGTTCTGTTTGCTCTTATAATCACTGCTTTCATAGTCTGTTAGTATACTTGTTCAGTTTGCTTAGTCTCCTTCTGCATATCTGGGTATATTAGGCTGAAACACCACTGGGTGAGGGCTACGCCCTGACAGCCACCTCTGCTTCTGCGGAACCACTGTTCCAAAGGACCAAGCGTCGCTCCCGGTTGCTACAACGCCGTCGTACCCTTATATGTTTATTTGGCTTGTTAGCTTTATATTACATCAGATAGCTCGTGTTTTTCTTAGATATTTACCATGTCATTACCTATACCTTGGTCTACTATACAGAATTTTAAGAAAAAACTCTTTGTTTTATTAAGATAGGTACTTTAAGCCATATTTTTATCTTAGGAGTAATAGCCTTAAGATTATTTGAGTACTTTGTTTTCTTTCCAGAACAGATTGTTGAATTATTAGAATCAGATATATTTATCTATTTGTACATAATTATAAAATTAGTAGAAAAATTGTATGATCTTTGTTAGTATTGCTCTTATTATAGTTTTCAGTAATTTAATAATATTTAGTTTTATCTGTTTCATTTTGTCTTTAAATCACTATATTAGGGTATTTGAAACTCCTAAACCTATAATCGTACCTAGAAGACAAATTATCAGAAGAGTTCAACCTAGGCAAAACAATAATAGTACAGATCTGAATAATCCAGATTAAAAAAGAGTACCCCCCTAAAATTTGGTATCAGAGCCATAACATTCTGGATCCTTTTAAAAAGATAGAATATTTAGATTTAAGAATCCCCTCAAAATTTGATTATAAATTTATAGGCTCAAGTTCTATAAAGTGCCATTTTAATAGCGAAGAACATAGTTTACACGGTTCTAATCCACAGTTAAATAGTATTATAGACTTAATAATCAGCTTAGGAACTTCTCTTCAAGCTAAAATAACTGATTTAGATTTCATCTTGACCAAGACGCAAGAAGAAATAAAAGCCCTTAGAACAAGGATAGGAGGTTTAGCTGAAAACTTAGATTATTTAAAAAACAGTAAAAGTACTCAACAAAACATAGATAAAGAAATAGACATAATTACGCAAAAACTAAAGGCTGTAAAGATTGACCAGCCTAAAGCAACTCCTCCTAAAAGACAATGGCAGTTTCACGGAGAAGTGACTCAACAATCTCAGAAGTAGGCAGTTCTTTCAGGAACTTAAATATTCTAGACAGAATCACTGGTAAACGAAGCATAGATCACAGAGACATATAGTTAGATGACATCATAGATGTTGACCAAGATATTACAGTATTTAGCAATAATCAGCTTAATTTACTTAATCCTAGGCAATTATATCGAACAGGGCCTTTAAACTTCCAGACTGGATTGTTTAGACATTATAGAGAACTTCAAGTAAGTTGTGTAGGACAAGACACTGTAAATGTTAATTTAATTGCAGACCACGCCTTTAGGGAAATAAAAAAGATATATTCTTTAATCCATTTAGGATTAATAGTAATAGGAATAAAAGGTTTAGGAAGAAAGCATCTAGGTACCAAAACTCTACTCAGTATCTATGATGATAGATGGGCTGATCCTAAGAAGGCAATGTTAGGAATAACAGAAGTAGATATGAACCAAAATAGAGGAATTTTCTATTGTTCTCCAGATTTTCTTTTAGGATTACAAGATTTTAGAAAATATATAAAGATAGGTATCCAAACCAAAGGGTATGAATCCTTTGTATGTAACAACTTGTTATTATGCATCGGATTTTTAGGAAGATGTACAAGTTCTAGTGCTACAAAGTTTAAAATTAAAATAGATGATGTAGTAAACCTTATAGGTAATAAAGGAATAAAATTATTAAAACCTATAAAATACTCACCTGAAGATTTAGCAGGATTAGACTGGAACCTAAAGTTTAGGGAAGAAAAAGTAATTAGTCCAGAAGAAAGTATCATGTATACAGATACAAGAGGAAATGTAAACATTAGATTTAATAGTTATGAACAGAAAAATACAGACAAAATTGAATCTATTTCTAGTGATAATTATGATTTAGTTAACCTCAAAACAGAAATAGATGCGATAATTTACCCTAAGGAACTAGGATTGCAACTAGGAGAGAGAGAATTACTACATCTAGAAGAAGATTTGATAAAAAATAATAGAATAAGAGCAGAAGAATATTTGTACTATGATAATGAATTCAACATTAGAATAGGCACTATGCCACTAGAACCTACCCTAGAATCACAAGAAGAAATCCTTAGTGTTAAAGACTATATGGAAGCAGAAAGCTCAGTTAACAACCCTACATATACTACTTATCCTACTCCACCACCTAGAGAAGTCTTTAATTCTGGAAATATGCCTAGAATACCTTACACCGAACCAATTAATTTTGATAAAAAAATACATCCCAAAGGAAAACGGAAGGAAACTGAAAGACCTATTACTTTCCAAGATAAGGGAAGGGGAAAGATCCTTAATCTTTCTGCCATGATCCTCAAGAATGGACCACAGTTTTAGACCTATGGAAGAACCAGGTAGTTTCAGATTATATCTAACACTTTTCTTCCCAAGACGTTGAAGAAATGTATAGGTATTTAGAAACATTCCTAGGAGAAAGCGTCAAAGCTCTTTGGGAAAGTTATAAAAGATTTAATCCTGAACAGTTTGGACAATTAATGAGTCTTGGTCCCAATCCTTACAATTTTGTAAATAAGGTTTTCCAACTAGTAACTGGAGACGACCCTAATTTAGGATCCATAGCATTACAGAAAGATGCAGTTATCCATTTAGAACAACTTAGTCTTTATAATTACAAATATGTTAAAAAGTTCTTACAAGATTACTTTTACTATACGTGCATTTCTGGAACTGCATTTAACAAAGATTTAGGAATGAAGCTTTTTAGGAAACTACCAGGAGCCTTAGGAAAAGAAATACTTGAAAAATGGAATTCTGTTTACTCCATAGGACAACGAACCAAATTTATTATGACAATTTTACAAGAAAAATGTACTGATATACATATCCAAAGGCAACTAAAAGGAGATGATTTCGGTTTCTGTAAACAAATTTATACTGCCCAAGCTTATGCCTTAAAAAACTCTAGTCATAAAACCAGAAGACCCAAAAAATTTAGAAAAGGATTTTTTATTAGAAGATCCAAAAGCAGAAAACCTTACCTTAATAAAGATAGACATGTTAGATGATTCAACCCAAAAAGAACCTTCAAAAATAAACTTTCATGTTATATTTGTGGCCAGACTGAACACTTAGCCAATACCTGTCCTAAAAGACAAAACATTAACTTGAAACGATCCACTTTAGTAGAAAATGTTCAACAAGATCTCATTGAGGTAGATGAATACATGTCAGACACAGAATCTATCTATAGTATCGTTAGTCTCCCTACAATTCCAGAAGACTCTTCAGATTCAGACGATGATCTTATTCTTAATTTAGACTTAGATGAACATCTTGATATGATGGAAACCACTACCGAATGCACCCATTCCTGGTTGTGGTTTACTGGCCTAGACAGTAACCCCTGTTTTCAATGCCAATGGTATCCCAGTAAAAAGCAACGAGCAAAATGCTCCCTTTGCTTTACAGAGGCTTGTCTTCCCTGTCTTAAACAGTTAGGTATCACACCAACAGAGCCATCCCAATCAGATAAAATTTACAACACAAAGTTAGAAATTATGGCTAGGAAAATAGATAACTGTGAAGTTGAGATATCCATACTCAAACATAGACTTGATAGTATTGAAAAAGATACGTATGATGGTATTACAGTAGGACTTAGCGAACCAGAAACCTCTTTAGTTTGTAATCAAGACAAATCCTTCTCTAGTATTCTCGTCCGTGCTAAGATTACTTTTCCAGACAAACATTCTATAGTTTTAGATGCTTTAGTAGACTCTGGTTGTACCAAGTGTATCATTCATCGTAGACTTGTCCCTCGAAAATACCTCAAACATACTAGCAAGCAAGTATTCAGCCAGTAAGTAGATGGAACCTTTAATCCCTATACCCAATACTTTGATGACGGTAAAATATAGTTCTTCACAAACTGCTCTACATTTTCTAGTTCTTATCCCTTACCTCTCACATGGGTCCGTGACCTTAAACTTAAGGTAGATTTTATTTTAGGCCTTAATTTCATTCTTCATAACAATGGTTCTCTCACCATCTCTCGCGATTACCTCCAGTTTCACAAAAATTCCAGTACTGTCCCTGTCCAGACCCACTACTCTCCCACTCTTTCCTCTTCAGCGGAGCATGGTGGCTCCAGTAGTAGCCCTAATAATAGTAGTAGTTGCCAGTGTACCATTTTAGGAAGCTATAAAAAGACAACTAATCAAGCCAGCATACAAGCTTTAGAACAACAATTAGAAAATAACTTAGTAAAATTAGACAATAAACTCCTTTGCTATGAAGACCTAGTTGAAGTCCCTGTACAGAAATCCCAAACTTTTGAAGAAGAAGTACAGTAAACTGGATTAATCCAAGTACATACACAGAAAGAACCTTTTATAGAACCTATCCCTAGTCCTCAAGAATACCCAGAAGAAATTATGGAAGAAAATGAAGACTTTGATGACTGGATAGAAAGAATGATAGATTTAGATTACTCTTTTCTAGATACAGAAAAATTATATCTAGAAATTATTAACATTCACCATAAAGATAAACAACATTTACAACAGATTATAGACAAACTAGATCAATTAGAATATTTCGGAGAAAACCCACTTAAACATTGGGAAAATAATCACATTCAATGTAGACTAGAGCTATTAAATCCTAGTTATATAGTTAAAACAGCGAACATAGAAGCCACAAATCTAGACAAAGAAGATTTCAAAATGCATATTGATGAATTATTAAAACTAGGCATAATAAGAAAATCCATTAGCCCACACAGATCAGCAGCCTTTATAGTTAGAAAACATAGTGAGCAAAAAAGAGAAAAATCCAGAATGGTAATAAATTATAAAAGATTAAATGATAATACAATTACAGATAGTTACAATATTCCAGATAAGACCCAACTCATTAATAAAATACAAGATAAAAAGATTTTTAGTAAGTTTGATTGTAAGTCAGGATTTTGGCAGATTAAGATGCATCCAGATAGCATAGAATGGACAACATTCACATGTCCAGAAGGGCATTTTGAATGGCTTGTAATGCCATTCGGATTAAAAAATGCACCAGTTGTCTTTCAGAGAAAGATGGATAATATTTTTAAGAAGTATGATAATTTTGTTCTAGTTTATATTGATGATATTTTAGTCTTTAGTAAAACTATAGAAGATCACATAGGACACTTGCAATTAGTTTTAGCAACCTTTATGCAGGAAGGCCTTATCATCAGTAAATCAAAAATAGAACTTTTTAAAGAATATATAAAGTTTCTAGGCGTTAATATAGGACAAGGCAAAATCGAATTACAAGACCATATTTCAAAGAAAATCTTAGAAATGCCTGATGATTTGTCAGATACCAAACAATTACAAAGATTCTTAGGTTTAGTCAACTATGCCAGACCTTTTTTAAAGGACATAGGAAAATTAATGGGCCCAGTATATGCAAAAACGTCTCCTAATGGGCAAAAGTTTTTTAATCAAGAAGATAGAAATTTAGTTAAAAAAGTCAAAGAAAAAGTTAAAACTTTATCCCAACTACAGATGCCTCTAGACTCTAACTATATTATTATAGAAACTGACGGAAGTAATTTAGGATGGGGAGGTGTCCTAATAGCCAAACCACACCAATATAGTAACAAAGAGGAAGAAAGAATTTGTAGCTATGCAAGTGGAAAATTTAAAGAAAAAGGTAATATGAGCAGTATTGATTCTGAAATTTTAGCTGTTATCTACTCTCTAGAAGCTTTTAGGTTGTTTATTATTAATAAAAAAGAATTTACACTAAGAACTGATTGTGAAGCCATAGTAAAGTATTTTCAAAAAAGTAAAGAAAATAAAATCAATAGAAGACGATGGTTAAACTTAGTTGATGTTATTACTGGTAATGGTTATAAGATAGTTTTCGAATATATCAAAGGTAAAAATAATAGTCTTGCAGATACTTTGAGTAGAAGATTTTTTGATACCAAAATTGTTTCTTGACAGATGGATTTTCCTGACCATTCTATCAGACCTTCTTCCTCCAGATTTAACAATTATGGACAAGAATTTTTATGTTTTGGTAATCAGAAGTTAGTAGTTTTCCCAAAATCTAATATTACTTTCAAAACCTTACCAAGCGTGTCTGTTACAAAAGAAGAACAATGTCTTTTAGATAATTTATGGTTAGCTTATCAAAGAGTTCCCAAAGACCAAAAGTATTTTTTAGCGAGTCTTAACGGTCTTTCAGAATATTTTACCCAGAAAAAGAAGAGTTTCAATTTCTATGTCGTTTTCCAAGGTCATACTCCAGGAGTCTTTCATTCCTGGACAGAAGTCGTAGAAAGCATTCAAAATTTCCAAAGACCAGTTTACAAAGGCTTCAATAATCTTCAGGAAGCTCTTGAAGCAGCCAAGTTGACCATAGGAACTAATTACTATATTGCTCCTTCGTTAAGACATATGAGAGAAGACCAGGTGTCTTATGGAATAGCCAAAGACACTAAGAAAATTATATTATGTGATCATTGTGATACACTTACAAAGACTATTCAAAGACTTAATGAGAAGAGAAGGTTGTTAGAAAAAAAGAATTTATTGCAGAAAGAATACATCAAGACATTGGAAGAAGAAAATAGGATACTCAGAGCAAAGGCAACAGGTACTTTCTGTACCCAGACCCCTACTAGTGAAGGGTTTTCACTAGCTAGTCCGGCTCAAACGGCAGCCGGTAAAGACACATCAAGTCCGTTGATGGCTGGGCATTTGCCAAAAATGCCACAAGAAAAAGATAAAGAAAAGATGACTACTACTCCAGACAAAGACGATATCAAAAAGATGATGGACGAATATTTCAGAGAATATCTTAAAGATCAAGGCTACGAGAAAAAGGATTCAGACTCATCATCTAGTAAGACAGGGTCCACCGGTACTCAGACCCTTCAATGCTTTTCACAAGATGAAGACGAAGATTATGATTACGACTCTGAAGCCATCCAGAACCTTATCACTTTGGATGGAAAGTAAAGAAAAGACAAGACCATCCAGAACCTTGTCTCTTTGGATGTAAAGATAAGATTGGCTAGAAAAGACTAAAGTAAAGATAAGATAAGATGCTCTTAGAAAAGAGACAGGCTAAAAAAAAAAACGATAGAGAGAAAGTAAAATATAGAAAGTAAAATGAAATTTAGAAAGAAAGATGAAATATAGAAAGTAAAATAAAATATAGAAAGAAGGTTAAAATAAAGAAAAGTAAAATGAAATATAGAATGAAATATGAAATATAGAAAGTAAAATGAAATATCTAAAGAAAGATGAAATATAGAAAGTAAAATGTAATATAGAAAGAAAGAAGAAATAGAAATAAAATAAAATGAAATATTGAAAGAAAAAGGAAAAATGGAAAGAAAGATAAAATATAGAAAGAAAGTTGAATTATAGAGAGTAAAATGAAATGTAGAAAGAAGATGAAATATAGAAAGTAAAATGAAAAATAGAAGGTAAGATGAAAAATAGAAAGTAAGATGAAATATAGAAAGTGAGATGAAATATAGAAAGTAAAATAAAATAAAGAAAGAAGGATGAAATATAGAAACTAAAATGAAATACAGAAAAAAATGATGAAGTATAGAAAGTAAAGTAAAATATAGAATGTAAAATGAAATATAGTAAGAGAAACAATATATAGAAAGTAACATGAAATAAAGAAAGAAAGATGAAATATAGAAAGAAAGATGAAATATAGAAAGTGAAATGAAATATAGAAAGAAAGATGAAATATAGAAAGTAAAATGAAATATAGAAAGAACGATGAAATAAAAAAAGTAAAATGAAATTTATAAAGAAAGATGAAATATAGAAAGTAAAATAAAATATAGTAAAAAAAATGATGTATAGAAAGTAAAATGAATTAAAGAAAGAAAGGTGAAAAATAGAAAGTAAAATGAAATATAGAAAGAAGGTAAAATAAAGAAAGTAAAATGAAATATAGAAAGAAATATGATACATAGAAAGTAAAAAGAAAAATATAAAGAAAGATGAAATATAGAAAGTAAAATGTAATATTGAAAGAAAGATGAAATAAAAAAATGAAATATTGAAAGAAAAAGGAAATATGGAAAGAAAGATGAAATATAGAAAGAAAGATGAATTATAGAAAGGAAAATGAAATATAGAAAGTAAAATGAAAAATAGAAAGTAAGATGAAAAATAGAAATAAAATAAAATATTAAAAGAAAGATGAAATATAGAAAGTAAAATGAAATACAGAAATAAAGATTAAATATAGAAAGTAAAATGAAATTTAGAAAGAAAGATGAAATATAGAAAGTAAAATAAAATATAGAAAGAAGGTTAAAATAAAGAAAAGTAAAATGAAATATAGAATGAAATATGAAATATAGAAAGTAAAATGAAATATCTAAAGAAAGATGAAATATAGAAAGTAAAATGTAATATAGAAAGAAAGAAGAAATAAAAATAAAATAAAATGAAATATTGAAAGAAAAAGGAAAAATGGAAAGAAAGATAAAATATAGAAAGAAAGTTGAATTATAGAGAGTAAAATGAAATGTAGAAAGAAAGATGAAATATAGAAATTAAAATAAAATATAGAAAGAAGGTTAAAATAAAGAAAAGTAAAATGAAATATAGAATGAAATATGAAATATAGAAAGTAAAATGAAATATCTAAAGAAAGATGAAATATAGAAAGTAAAATGTAATATAGAAAGAAAGAAGAAATAAAAATAAAATAAAATGAAATATTGAAAAAAAAAGGAAAAATGTAAAGAAAGATAAAATATAGAAAGAAAGTTGAATTATAGAAAGTAAAATGAAATGTCGAAAGAAGATGAAATATAGAAAGTAAAATGAAAAATAGAAGGTAAGATGAAAAATAGAAAGTAAGATGAAATATAGAAAGTGAGATGAAATATAGAAAGTAAAATATAATAAAGAAAAAAGGATGAAATATAGAAAGTAAAATGAAATATAGTAAGAGAAACGATATATAGAAAGTAACATGAAATAAAGAAAGAAAGATGAAATATAGAAACTAAAATAAAAAATAGAAAGAAAGATGAAATATAGAAAGTGAAATGAAATATAGAAAGAAAGATGAAATATAGAAAGTAAAATGAAATATAGAAAGAAAGATGCAATATAAAAAGTAAAATGAAATTTATAAAGAAAGAGGAAATATAGAAAGTAAAATAAAATATAGTAAAAAAATGATGTATAGAAAGTAAAATGAATTAAAGAAAGAAAGGAGAAAAATAGAAAGTAAAATGAAATATAGAAAAAAATATGACACATAGAAAGTAAAAAGAAATATATAAAGAAAGTTGAAATATAGAAAGTAAAATGTAATATAGAAAGAAAGATGAAATAAAAAAAATGAAATGTTGAAAGAAAAAGGAAATATGGAAAGAAAGATGAATTATAGAAAGGAAAATGAATTATAAAAAGAAGTTGAAATATAGAAAGTAAAATGAAAAATAGAAAGTAAGATGAAAAATAGAAATAAAATAAAATATTAAAAGAAAGATGAAATATAGAAAGTAAAATGAAATACAGACATAAAGATTAAATATAGAAAGTAAAATGAAATTTAGAAAGAAAGATGAAATATAGAAAGTAAAATAAAATACAGAAAGAAGGTTAAAATAAAGAAAAGTAAAATAAAATATAGAATGAAATATGAAATATAGAAAGTAAAATGAAATATCTAAAGAAAGATGAAATATAGAAAGTAAAATGTAATATAGAAAGAAAGAAGAAATAAAAATAAAATAAAATGAAATATTGAAAGAAAAAGGAAAAATGGAAAGAAAGATAAAATATAGAAAGAAAGTTGAATTATAGAGAGTAAAATGAAATGTAGAAAGCAGATGAAATATAGAAAGTAAAATGAAAAATAGAAGGTAAGATGAAAAATAGAAAGTAAGATGAAATATAGAAAGTGAGACGAAATATAGAAAGTAAAATAAAATAAAGAAAGAAGGATGAAATATAGAAACTAAAATGAAATACAGAAAAAAATGATGAAGTATAGAAAGTAAAGTAAAATATAGAATGTAAAATGAAATATAGTAAGAGAAACAATATATAGAAAGTAACATGAAATAAAGAAAGAAAGATGAAATATAGAAACTAAAATGAAATATAGAAAGAAAGATGAAATATAGAAAGTGAAATGAAATATAGAAAGAAAGACGAAATATAGAAAGTAAAATTAAATATAGAAAGAAAGATGAAATATAAAAAGTAAAATAAAATTTATAAAGAAAGATGAAACATAGAAAGTAAAATAAAATATAGTAAAAAAAATGATGTATAGAAAGTAAAATGAATTAAAGAAAGAAAGGTGAAAAATAGAAAGTAAAATGAAATATAGAAAGAAGGTAAAATAAAGAAAGTAAAATGAAATATAGAAAGAAATATGATACATAGAAAGTAAAAAGAAATATATAAATAAAGATGAAATATAGAAAGTAAAATGTAATATTGAAAGAAAGATGAAATAAAAAAAATGAAATATTGAAAGAAAAAGGAAATATGGAAAGAAAGATGAAATATAGAAAGAAAGATGAATTATAGAAAGGAAAATGAAATATAGAAAGTAAAATGAAAAATAGAAAGTAAGATGAAAAATAGAAATAAAATAAAATATTAAAAGACAGATAAAATATAGAAAGTAAAATGAAATACAGAAATAAAGATTAAATATAGAAAGTAAAATAAAATTTAGAAAGAAAGATGAAATATAGAAAGTAAAATAAAATATAGAAAGAAGGTTAAAATAAAGAAAAGTAAAATGAAATATAGAAAGTAAAATGAAATATCTAAAGAAAGATGAAATATAGAAAGTAAAATGTAATATAGAAAGAAAGAAGAAATAAAAATAAAATAAAATGAAATATTGAAAGAAAAAGGAAAAATGGAAAGAAAGATAAAATATAGAAAGAAAGTTGAATTATAGAGAGTAAAATGAAATGTAGAAAGAAAGATGAAATATAGAAAGTAAAATAAAATATAGAAAGAAGGTTAAAATAAAGAAAAGTAAAATGAAATATAGAATGAAATATGAAATATAGAAAGTAAAATGAAATATCTAAAGAAAGATGAAATATAGAAAGTAAAATGTAATATAGAAAGAAAGAAGAAATAAAAATAAAATAAAATGAAATATTGAAAGAAAAAGGAAAAATGGAAAGAAAGATAAAATATAGAAAGAAAGTTGAATTATAGAAAGTAAAATGAAATGTCGAAAAAAGATGAAAAATAGAAAGTAAGATGAAATATAGAAAGTGAGATGAAATATAGAAAGTAAAATAAAATAAAGAAAGAAGGATGAAATATAGAAACTAAAATGAAATACAGAAAAAAATGATGAAGTATAGAAAGTAAAGTAAAATATAAAATGTAAAATGAAATATAGTAAGAGAAACAATATATAGAAAGTAACATGAAATAAAGAAAGAAAGATGAAATATAGAAAATAAAATGAAATATAGAAAGAAAGATGAAATATAGAAAGTGAAATGAAATATAGAAAGAAAGACGAAATATAGAAAGTAAAATTAAATATAGAAAGAAAGATGAAATATAAAAAGTAAAATGAAATTTATAAAGAAAGATGAAATATAGAAAGTAAAATAAAATATAGTAAAAAATATGATGTATAGAAAGTAAAATGAATTAAAGAAAGAAAGTTGAAAAATAGAAAGTAAAATGAAATATAGAAAGAAGGTAAAATAAAGAAAGTAAAATGAAATATAGAAAGAAATATGATACATAGAAAGTAAAAAGAAATATATAAATAAAGATGAAATATAGAAAGTAAAATGTAATATTGAAAGAAAGATGAAATAAAAAAAATGAAATATTGAAAGAAAAAGGAAATATGGAAAGAAAGATGAAATATAGAAAGAAAGATGAATTATAGAAAGGAAAATGAAATATAGAAAGTAAAATGAAAAATAGAAAGTAAGATGAAAAATAGAAATAAAATAAAATATTAAAAGAAAGATGAAATATAGAAAGTAAAATGAAATACAGAAATAAAGATTAAATATAGAAAGTAAAATAAAATTTAGAAAGAAAGATGAAATATAGAAAGTAAAATAAAATATAGAAAGAAGGTTAAAATAAAGAAAAGTAAAATGAAATATAGAAAGTAAAATGAAATATCTAAAGAAAGATGAAATATAGAAAGTAAAATGTAATATAGAAAGAAAGAAGAAATAAAAATAAAATAAAATGAAATATTGAAAGAAAAAGGAAAAATGGAAAGAAAGATAAAATATAGAAAGAAAGTTGAATTATAGAGAGTAAAATGAAATGTAGAAAGAAAGATGAAATATAGAAAGTAAAATAAAATATAGAAAGAAGGTTAAAATAAAGAAAAGTAAAATGAAATATAGAATGAAATATGAAATGTAGAAAGTAAAATGAAATATCTAAAGAAAGATGAAATATAGAAAGTAAAATGTAATATAGAAAGAAAGAAGAAATAAAAATAAAATAAAATGAAATATTGAAAGAAAAAGGAAAAATGGAAAGAAAGATAAAATATAGAAAGAAAGTTGAATTATAGAAAGTAAAATGAAATGTCGAAAGAAGATGAAATATAGAAAGTAAAATGAAAAATAGAAGGTAAGATGAAAAATAGAAAGTAAGATGAAATATAGAAAGTGAGATGAAATAAAGAAAGTAAAATAAAATAAAGAAAGAAGGATGAAATATAGAAAGTAAAATGAAATACAGAAAGTAAAGTAAAATATAGAAAGTAAAATGAAATATAGTAAGAGAAACGATATATAGAAAGTAACATGAAATAAAGAAAGAAAGATGAAATATAGAAACTAAAATGAAATATAGAAATATAGATGAAATATAGAAAGTGAAATGAAATATAGAAATATAGATGAAATATAGAAAGTGAAATGAAATATAGAAAGAAAGATGAAATATAGAAAGTAAAATGAAATATAGAAAGAAAGATGCAATATAAAAAGTAAAATAAAATTTATAAAGAAATATGAAATATAGAAAGTAAAATAAAATATAGTAAAAAAAATGATGTATAGAAAGTAAAATGAATTAAAGAAAGAAAGGAGAAATATAGAAAGTAAAATAAAATATAGAAAAAAATATGACACATAGAAAGTAAAAAGAAATATATAAAGAAAGTTGAAATATAGAAAGTAAAATGTAAAATAGAAAGAAAGATGAAATAAAAAAAATGAAATATTGAAAGAAAAAGGAAATATGGAAAGAAAGATGAATTATAGAAAGGAAAATGAATTATAGAAAGAAGTTGAAATATAGAAAGTAAAATGAAAAATAGAAAGTAAGTTGAAAAATAGAAATAAAATAAAATATTAAAAGAAAGATGAAATATAAAAAGTAAAATGAAATACAGAAATAAAGATTAAATATAGAAAGTAAAATGAAATTAAGAAAGAAAGATGAAATATAGAAAGTAAAATAAAATATAGAAAGAGGGTTAAAATAAAGAAAATTAAAATGAAATATAGAGTGAAATATGAAATATAGAAAGTAAAATGAAATATCTAAAGAAAGATGAAATATAGAAAGTAAAATGTAATATAGAAAGAAAGAAGAAATAAAAATAAAATAAAATGAAATATTGAAAGAAAAAGGAAAAAATGGAAAGAAAGATAAAAAATAGAAAGAAAGTTGAATTATAGAGAGTAAAATGAAATGTAGAAAGAAGATGAAATATAGAAAGTAAAATGAAAAATAGAAAGTAAGATGAAAAATAGAAAGTAAGATGAAATATAGAAAGTGAGAAGAAATATAGAAAGTAAAATAAAATAAAGAAAGAAGGATGAAATATAGAAACTAAAATGAAATACAGAAAAAAATGATGAAGTATAGAAAGTAAAGTAAAATATAGAATGTAAAATAAAATATAGTAAGAGAAACAATATATAGAAAGTAACATGAAATAAAGAAAGAAAGATGAAATATAGAAACTAAAATGAAATATAGAAAGAAAGATGAAATATAGAAAGTGAAATGAAATATAGAAAGAAAGACGAAATATAGAAAGTAAAATTAAATATAGAAAGAAAGATGAAATATAAAAAGTAAAATGAAATTTATAAAGAAAGATGAAATATAGAAAGTAAAATAAAATATAGTAAAAAAAATGATGTATAGAAAGTAAAATGAATTAAAGAAAGAAAGGTGAAAAATAGAAAGTAAAATGAAATATAGAAAGAAGGTAAAATAAATAAAGTAAAATGAAATATAGAAAGAAATATGATACATAGAAAGTAAAAAGAAATATATAAAGAAAGATGAAATATAGAAAGTAAAATGTAATATTGAAAGAAAGATGAAATAAAAAAAATGAAATATTGAAAGAAAAAGGAAATATGGAAAGAACGATGAATTATAGAAACAAAGATGAATTATAGAAAGGAAAATGAAATATAGAAAGTAAAATGAAAAATAGAAAGTAAGATGAAAAATAGAAATAAAATAAAATATTAAAAGAAAGATGAAATATAGAAAGTAAAATGAAATACATAAATAAAGATTAAATATAGAAAGTAAAATGAAATTTAGAAAGAAAGGATGAAATTTAGAAAGTAAAATAAAATATAGAAAGAAGGTTAAAATAAAGAAAAGTAAAATGAAATATAGAATGAAATATGAAATATAGAAGTAAAATGAAATATCTAAAGAAAGATGAAATATAGAAAGTAAAATGTAATATAGAAAAAAAGAAGCAATAAAAATAAAATAAAATGAAATATTGAAAGAAAAAGGAAAAATGGAAAGAAAGACAAAATATAGAAAGAAAGTTGAATTATAGAAAGTAAAATGAAATTTCGAAAGAAGATGAAATAAAGAAGGAAAATGAAAAATAGAAGGTAAGATGAAAAATTGAAAGTAAGATGAAATATAGAAAGTGAGATGAAATATAGAAAGTAAAATAAAATAAAGAAAGAAGGATGAAATATAGAAAGTAAAATGAAATACAGAAAGTAAAGTAAAATATAGAAAGGAAAATGAAATATAGTAAGAGAAACGATATATAGAAAGTAACATGAAATAAAGAAAGAAAGATGAAATATAGAAACTAAAATGAAATATAGAAAGAAAGATGAAATATAGAAAGTGAAATGAAATATAGAAAGAAAGATGAAATATAGAAAGTAAAATGAAATATAGAAAGAAAGATGCAATATAAAAAGTAAAATGAAATTTATAAAGAAAGATGAAATATAGAAAGTAAAATAAAATATAGTAAAAAAATGGATGTATAGAAAGTAAAATGAATTAAAGAAAGAAAGGAGAAAAATAGAAAGTAAAATGAAATATAGAAAGAAGGTTAAAATAAAGAAAGTAAAATGAAATATAGAAAAAAATATGACACATAGAAAGTAAAAAGAAATATATAAAGAAAGTTGAAATATAGAAAGTAAAATGTAATATAGAAAGAAAGATGAAATAAAAAAATGAAATATTGAAAGAAAAAGGAAATATGGAAAGAAAGATGAATTATAGAAAGGAAAATGAATTATAGAAAGAAGTTGAAATATAGAAAGTAAAATGAAAAATAGAAAGTAAGTTAAAAAATAGAAATAAAATAAAATATTAAAAGAAAGATGAAATATAGAAAGTAAAATGAAATACAGAAATAAAGATTAAATATAGAAAGTAAAATGAAATTTAGAAAGAAAGATGAAATATAGAAAGTAAAATAAAATATAGAAAGAAGGTTAAAATAAAGAAAAGTAAAATGAAATATAGAATGAAATATGAAATATAGAAAGTAAAATGAAATATCTAAAGAAAGATGAAATATAGAAAGTAAAATGTAATATAGAAAGAAAGAAGAAAGAAAAAAAAATGAAATATTGAAAGAAAAAGGAAAAATGCAAAGAAAGATAAAATATAGAAAGAAAGTTGAATTATAGAAAGTAAAATGAAATGTAGAAAGAAGATGAAATATAGAAAGTAAAATGAAAAATAGAAGGTAAGATGAAAAATAGAAAGTAAGATGAAATATAGAAAGTGAGATGAAATATAGAAAGTAAAATAAAATAAAGAAAGAAAGAAGAAATATAGAAAGTAAAATAAAATAAAGAAAAAAAGAAGAAATATAGAAAGTAAAATGAAATACAGAAATAATGATGAAGTATAGAAAGTAAAATAAAATATAGAATGTAAAATGAAATATAGTAAGAAAAATGATATATAGAAAGTAACATGAAATAAAGAAAGAAATATGAAATATAGAAACTAAAATGAAATATAGAAAGAAAGATGAAATATAGAAAGTAAAATGAAATATAGAAAGAAAGATGAAGTATAGAAAGTAAAATGAAATAAAGAAAGAAAGATGAAATATAGAAAGTAAAATGAAATATAGAAAGAAAGATGAAATATAAAAAGCAAAATGAACTTTATAAAGAAAAATGAAATATAGAAAGTAAAATAAAATATAGTAAAAAAAATGATGTATAGAAAGTAACATGAATTAAAGAAAGAAAGGTGAAAAATATAGAAAGAAGGTTAAAATAAAGAAAGTAAAATGAAATATAGAAAGAAGGTTAAAATAAAGAAAGTAAAATAAAATATAGGGAGAAATATGATACATAGAAAGTAAAAAGAAATATATAAAGAAAGATGAAATATAGAAAGTAAAATGCAATATAGAAAGAAAGATGAAATAAAAAAATGAAATATTGAAAGAAAACTGAAATATGGGAAGAAAGATGAATGATAGAAAGAAAGATGAATTATAGAAAGGAAAATGAAATATAGAAAGAAGTTGAAATATAGAAAGTAAAATGAAAAATAGAAAGTAAGATGAAAAATAGAAATAAAATAAAATATTAATAGAAAGATGAAATATAGAAAGTAAAATGAAATACATAAATAAAGATTAAATATAGAAAGTAAAATGAAATTTAGAAAGAAAGATGAAATATAGAAAGTACAATAAAATATAGAAAGAAGGTTAAAATATAGAAAAGTAAAATGAAATATAGAATGAAATATGAAATATAGAAAGTAAAATGAAATATCTAAATAAAGATGAAATATAGAAAGTAAAATGTAATATAGAAAGAAAGAAGAAAGAAAAATAAAAAAAAAGGAAATATTGAAAGAAAAAGGAAAAATGCAAAGAAAGATAAAATATAGAAAGTAAGTTGAATTATAGAAAGTAAAATGAAATATAGAAAGAAGATGAAATATAGAAAGTAAAATGAAAAATAGAAGGTAAGATGAAAAATAGAAAGTAAGATGAAATATAGAAAGTGAGATGAAATATAGAAAGTGAGATGAAATATAGAAAGTAAAATAAAATAAAGAAAGAAAGATGAAATATAGAAAGTAAAATGAAATACAAAAGAATGATGAAGTATAGAAAGTAAAATAAAATATAGAATGTAAAATGAAATATAGTAAGAAAAATGATATATAGAAAGTAACATGAAATAAAGAAAGAAAGATGAAATATAGAAAGTAAAATGAAATATAGAAAGAAAGATGAAATATAGAAAGTAAAATGAAATATAGAAAGAAAGATGAAATATAGAAAGTAAAATTAAATATAGAAAGAAAGATGAAATATAAAAAGTAAAATGAAATTTATAAAGAAAGATGAAATATAGAAAGTAAAATAAAATATAGTAAAAAAAATGATGTATAGAAAGTAACATGAATTAAAGAAAGAAAGGTGAAAAATAGAAAGTAAAATGAAATATAGAAAGAAGGTTAAAATGAAGAAAGTAAAATGAAATATAGAAAGAAATATGATACAAAGAAAGTAAAAATAAATATATAAAGAAAGATAAAATATAGAAAGTAAAACGTCATATAGAAAGAAAGATGAAATAAAAAAAATGAAATATTGAAAGAAAAAGGAAATATGGAAAGAAAGATGAATTATAGAAAGGAAAATAAAATATAGAAAGAAGTTAAAATATAGAAAGTAAAATGAAAAATTGAAAGTAAGATGAAAAATAGAAATAAAATAAAATATTAAAAGAAAGATGAAATATAGAAAGTAAAATGAAATACAGAAATAAAGATTAAATATAGAAAGTAAAATAAAATTTAGAAAGAAAGATGAAATATAGATAGTAAAATAAAATATAGAAAGAAGGTTAAAATAAAGAAAAGTAAAATGAAATATAGAATGAAATATGAAATATAGAATGTAAAATGAAATATCTAAAGAAAGGTGAAATATAGAAACTAAAATGTAATATAGAAAGAAAGAAGAAAGAAAAATAAAAAATTGTAAGAAAAATAATATATAGAAAGTAACATGAAATATAGAAAGAAAGATGAAATATAGAACGTACAATGAAAAATAGATTGAAAGATGAAATATAGAAAGTAAAATTTAATATATAGAAAGAAGATGAAATATAGAAAGTAAAATGAAAAATAGAAAGTAAGATGAAATAGAGAAAGTAAAATGAAATATAGAAAGGCAGTTGAAATATTGAAAGTAAAATGAAATATTGAAAGAAAGATAAAATATAGAAGGAAAAATGAAATATGGGAAGAAAGATGAAATATAGAAATTCAAATGCACTATAGAAAGAAAGATGAAATATAGAAAGTAAAATCAAATATAGTAAGAAATATGAAATATAGAATGTAAAATGAAATACAGAAAGAAAGATGAAATATAGAAAGTACAATGAAATATAGAATAAAAGAAGAAATACAGAAAGTAAAATAAAAAATAGTAAGAAAAATAATATATAGAAAGTAACATGAAATATAGAAAGAAAGTAGAAATATAGAAAGTAACATGAAATATAGAAAGAAAGATGAAATATTTGAATGTACAATGAAAAATTGATTGAGAGATGAAATATAGAAAGTAAAATGATGTACATAAAGATAGATGAAATATAGAAAGTAAAATGAAATACAGAAAGAAAGATGAAATATGGATAGTAAAATGAAATTTAGAAAGAAAGATGAAATAAAGAAAAAATAAATATAAAAATAGATATGAAATATAGAAAAAAATTGAAAAATAGAAAGTAAAATGAAATATAAAATGAAAGACGAAATATAGAAAATAAAATTAAATAAAAAAAGAAAGATGAAATATAGAAAGATAGATGAAATATAGAAAGAAAGATGAAATATAGAATGAAAGATAAAATATAGAAAGTAAAATATAATATAGAAAGAGAGATGAAAAATAGAAATTAAAATGAAATATAGAAAGTATGATGTTATATAGAAAGTAAAATAAAATATATAAAGTAGAATGAATTGTAGAAAGAAAGATGAAAATTAGAAAGTAAAATGAAATATTGAAATAAAGTTGAAAAATAGAAAGTAAAATGAAATATCAAATGAAAGGCAAAATAAATAAAAAAAAATTAAATATGGAATGAAAGATGAAATATAGAAAGAAAGATGAAATATAGAAAGTAAAATGAAATATAGAAAGAAAGATGAAATAATGAAAGTAAAATGAAACATAGAAAGAAAGATAAAATACGGAAAGTAAAATGAAATATTGAAAGTAAAATTTTATATATAAATAAAATAAAATATGAAAGTAAAATGAAATATTGATAAAAAGTTGAAAAATAGAAAGTAAAATGAAATATAGAATGAAAGATGAAATATAAAAAATAAAATGAAATATAGAAAGTAAAATGAAATATAGAAAGCATGATGAAATATAGAAAGAAAAATGAAATATATAAAGAAAGATTATATTTAGAAAGTAAAATTAAATATAGAAAGAAAGAAAAAGGAAATATAGAAAGAAAGATGAAATAATGAAAGGACAGGAAATATAGAAAGAAAGATAAAATAAAGAAAGTAAAATGAAATATAGAAAGAAAGATGAAATAAATAAAGTAAAATGAAATACTGAAAGAAAGATGAAATAAAGAAAGTAGAATGAAATATAGAAAGAAAGATGAAATATAGAAAGTAAATTGAAATACTGAAAAAAAGATGAATTATACAAAGTAAACTTTAATACATAAATAAACAAGAAATATAAAATTAAATATGAAATACAAAAAAAAAGTTGAAATATAGAAACAAAGAAGAAATACATAAAGTAAAATAAAAAATAGTAAGAAAAATAATATATAGAAAGTAACATGAAATATAGAAAGAAAGATGAAATATAGAAAAAAAATGAAATATAGAAAGAAAGATGAAATATAGAACGTACAATGAAAAATAGATTGAAAGATGAAATATAGAAAGTAAAATTTAATATATGAAGAAAGAAGAAATATAAAAATAAATTTGAAATTTAGAAAAAAATTAAAAATATAGAAAGTAAAATGAAACACGAAATATAGAAAATAAAATGAAATATAGGAAGAAAGATGAAATATAGAAAGTAACAAGAAATATAGAAAGAAAGATGAAATATAGAAAGTAAAATGAAATATAGAAAGAAAGATGAAATATAGAAAGTAAAATGAAATATAGAAAGAAAGATGAAATATAGAATGAAAGATAAAATATAGAAAGTAAAATGAAATATAAAAAGAAAGATGAAATATAAAAGGTAAAATCAAAAATAGAAAGTATGGTGATATATAGAAAGTAAAATGAAATATAGAAAGTAAAATAAAATATAGAAAGAAAGATGAAATATAGAGACTAATGAAATATAAAAAGAAAGATGAAATATAGAGAGTAAAATCAAATATAGTAAGAAATATGAAATATAGAATGTAAAATGAAATACAGAAAGAGAGATGAAATATAAAAAGTAAAATGAAATATAGAATGAAAGAAGAAATACAAAAAGTAAATAAAAAATTGTAAATAAAATAATATATAGAAAGTAAGATGAAATATAGAAAGTAAGTTGAAATATAAAAAGAAAGATAAAATATAGAAAGTAAAACGAAATATAGAAAGAAAGATGAAATATAGAATGTACAAGTAAAAAAAGATAGAGCGATGAAATAATGAAAGTAAAATGAAATATAGAAAGAAAGATAAAATATAGAAAGTAAAATGAAATATTGAAAGTAAAATTTTATATATAAATAAAATAAAATATGAAAGTAAAATGAAATATAGAAAGTAAAATAAAAAATTGTAAGAAAAATAATATATAGAAAGTAACATGAAATATAGAAAGAAAGATGAAATATAGAAAGTAACATGAAATATAGAAAGAAGATGAAATATAGAAAGTAAAATGAAATATTAAATAAAAGTCGACATATAGAAAGTAAAAATAAATATAGAAAGAAAGATGAAATATAGAAACTAAAATTAAATATAGAAAGCATGATGATATATAGAAAGAAAAATGAAATAAAGAAAGGAAAAGGAAATATAGAAAGAAAGATGAAAAAATGAAAGGAAAAGGAATTATAGAAAGAAAGATGAAATAAAGAAAGTAAAATGAAATATAGAAAGAAAGATGAAATAAAAAAAGTAAAATGAAATACCGAAAGAAAGATGAAATAAAGAAAGTAAAATGAAATATAGCAAGAAAGATGAAATATAGAAAGTAAATTGAAATACTAAAAGAAAGATGGAATTATACAAAGTAAAATTTAAATACATAAATAAATAAGAAATATACAATTAAATATGAAATACAGAAAAAAAGTTGAAATATAGAAAGTAAAATGAAATATAGAAACAAAGAAGAAATACATAAAGTAAAATAAAAAATAGTAAGAAAAATAATATATAGAAAGTAACATGAAATATATAAAGAAAGAAGAAATATAAAAATAAATTTGAAATATAGAAAAAAGTAAAAATATAGAAAGTAAAATGAAAGATGAAATATAGGAAGAAAGATGAAATATAGAAAGTAACAAGAAATATAGAAAGAAAGATGAAATATAGAAAGTAAAATAAAATATAGAAAGAAAGATGAAATATAGAGAGAACGATAAAATATAGAAAGTAAAATAAAATATAGAAAGAAAGATGAAATATAAAAAGTAAAATCAAATATAGAAAGTATGGTGATATATAGAAAGTAAAATGAAATATAGAAAGTAAAATAAAAAATAGAAAGTAAAATGAAATACAGAAGAAAAATGAAATATAGAGAGTAAAATGAAATATAGAAAGAAAGAAGAAATATAGAACGAAAGATAAAATATAGAACGAAAGATAAAATATAGAAAGTAAAATGAAATACATAAAAAAAAAAAGATGAAATATAGAAAGTAAAATGAAATACATAAAAAAAAATGAAATATAGAAAGTAAAATGAAATATAGATAGAAAGATGAAATATAGAAAGTAAAATGGAATATAGATAGAAAGATGAAATATAGAAAGTAAAATAAAATTTAGAAAGAAAAATGATATATAGAAAGTTAAATGAAATATAGAAAGAAAGATAAAATATAGAAAGTAAAATGAAATATAGAAAGTAAGATGATCTCTAGAAAGTAAAATAAAATATAGAAAATAAAATAAAATATAAAAAGAAAGATGAAAAATAGAAAGTAAAATAAAATACAGAAATAAAGATGAAATATAGAAAGTAAAATAAAATATAGAAAGAAAGATGAAATATAGACAGTAAAATGAAATATAGTAAGAAAAATTATATATAGAAATTAACATGAAATAAATAAAGAAAGATGAAATGTAGAAAGTAAAATGAAATATAGTAAGAAAAATTATATATAGAAAGTAACATGAAATAAATAAAGAAAGATGAAATGTAGAAAGAAAGATGAAATATATACAAAGTAAAATGAAAAATAGTAAGAAAGATGAAATATAGAAAGTAAAATGAAATATAGAAATATAGATAAAATAATGAAAGTAAAATGAAATACTAAAAGAAGGATGAAATATAGAAATTTAAAATTTTATATATAAAGAAAGAAGAAATATAAAAATAAATATGAAATATAGAAAAAAGGTTGAAATATAAAAAATAAAATAAAATATAGAATGAAAGACAAAATATAAAACATGTAATGAAATATAGGAAGAAAGATGAAATATAGAAAGAAAAATGAAATATAGAAAGTAAAATGAAATATAGAAAGAAAAATGAAATATAGAATGAAAGATAAAATATAGAAAGTAAAATGAAATATAGAAAGAAAGATGAAATATAGAAGATAAAATGAAATATAGGAAGAAAGATGAATTATAGAAAGAAAGATGAAATATAGAAAGTAAAATGAAATATGGAAAGAAAGAAGAAATATAGAACGAAAGATAAAATATAGAAAGTAAAATGAAATACAAAAAAAAAAAAGATGAAATATAGAAAGTAAAATGAAATATAGATAGAAAGATGAAATATAGAAAGTAAAATAAAATATAGAGAGAAAAATGATATATAGAAAGTTAAATTTAATATAGAAAGAAAGTTAAAATATAAAATGTAAAATGATATATAGAAAGTAAGATGATCTATAGAAAGTAAAATTAAATATAGAAAGAAAGATGAAATATAGAAAGTAAAATAAAATACAGAAATAAAGATGAAATATAGAAAGTAAAATAAAATATAGAAAGAAAGATGAAATATAGACAGTAAAATGAAATATAGTAAGAAAAATTATCTATAGACAGTAACATGAAATAAATAAATAAAGATAAAATATAGCTTGAAAGTAAAAATAAATATTGAAAGAAAGATGAAATATAGAAAGAAAAATGAAATATGGAAAGAAAGAAAAAATAAAGAAATTAAAATGAACTAGAGAAAGAAAGAATAAATATAGAAATTAAAATGAAATATAGAAAGAAAGATGAAATATAGAGAGTAAAATAAAATAAAGTAAGAAATAGAACATATAGCATGTAAAATGAAATACAGAAAGAAAGATGAAATATAGAAAGTAAAATGAAATATAGAATGAAAGAAGAAATACAGAAAATAAAAAAAATAGTAAGAAAAATAATATATAGAAATTCAAATGAAATATAGAAAGTAAAATGAAATTTAGAAAGAAAGATGAAATATAGAATGTACAATGAAAAATAGATAGAAAGATGAAATATAGAAAGTAAAGATAGATAAAATATAGAAAGAAAGATGAAATATAGAAATTAAAATGAAATATAGAAAGAAACATGAAATAAAGAAAGTAAAATAAAATATAGAAAGAAAGATGAAATATAAAGTAAAATGAAATTATGAAAGAAAGATGAAATATAGAAAGAAATATTTAATATATAAAAAAATAAGAAATATAAAAATAAATATGAAATATAGAAAAAAAGTTGAAATATAGAATGTAAAATGAAATGACGAATGAAAGACGAAATATAGAAAATAAAAAAAAATATAGAAAGAAAGATGAAATAGAGAAAGTAAAATGAAATATAGAAAGGCAGTCGAAATATAGAAATTAAATGTGAATATATTTAGAAAGTGAAAGGAAATGTAGAAAGAAAGATGAAATATAGAAAGTAAAATGTAATGTAGAATGAAAGATGAAAAATAAAAAATAAAATAAAATATTAAAAAAAAGAAAATATAGAAAGAAAGATGAAATATAGAAAGTAAAATGAAATATAGAAAGAAAGATGGGATATAGAAAGTAAAATGAAATACTGAAAGAAAGATGAAATATAGAAAGTAAAATTAAATATATAAAGAAAGATGAAATATTGACAGTAAAATGATATATAGAAAGAAGATAAAAAATAGAAAGTAAAATGAAAAATAGAAAGTAAGATGAAATATAGAAAGTAAAATGAATATAGAAAGGCAGTTGAAATATAGAGGGTAAAATGAAATATTGAAAGAAAGATGAAATATAGAAAGAAAAATTAAATATGGAAAGAAAGATGAAATATACAAATTAAAATGAACTGTAGAAAGAAAGTTGACATATAGAAAGTAAAATAAAATATAGAAAGAAAGATGAAATTTAGAAAGAAAAATCTAATATAGTAAGAAATATGAAATATAGAATGTAAAATGAAATACAGAAAGAAAGTTGAAATATAGAAAGTAAATTTAAATATAGAATGAAAGAAGAAAGATGAAATATAGAAAGTAAAATAAAAAATAGTAAGAAAAATAATATATAGAAAGTAAAATGAAATATAGAAAGAAAGATAAAATATAGAAAGTAAAATGAAATATAGAATGAAAGATGAGATGAAATAAAGAATGTACAATGAAAAATAGATAGAAAGATGAAATATAGAAAGTAAAATGATGTACATAAAGATAGATGAAATATGGAATGTAAAATGAAATACAGAAAGAATGATGAAATATAGAAAGTAAAATGAAATATAGAAAGATAGATGAAATAAAGAAATTAAAATGAAATATTAAATGAAAGACGATATATAGAAAGTAAAATTAAATATAGAAAGAAGTATGAAATATAGAAAGTAAAATGAAATATAGAAAGAAAGATGAAATATAGATTGAAGGATAAAATATAGAAAGTAAAATGAAATATAGAAAGATAGATGAAATATAGAAAGTAAAATAAAATATTGAAAGAAAGATGAAATATAGAGAGTAAAATGAAATATAAAAAGTAAGATGATATATAGAAAGTAAAATGAGATATAGAAAGCAAGATGAAATAAAGAAAGTAAAATAAAACATAGAAAGAAAGATGAAATATAGAAAGTAAATTGAAATACTGAAAGAAAGATGAATTATAGAAAGTAAAATTTAATACATAAATAAAAAAGAAATATAAAAATAAATATGAAATATAGAAAAATGTTGAAATATAGAAAGTAAAATGAAATATAGAAAGAAAGATGAGATATAGAAATTAAAATGAAATACTGAAAGAAAGATGAAATATAGAAATTAAAATTCAATACAGAAAGAGTGATGAACTATAGATAGTAAAATGAAATAAAGAAAGAAAATGAAATATATCAAGAAAGATGAAATATAGAAAGTAAAATTAAATATATAAAGAAAGATGAAATATTGAATGTAAAACAAAATATAGAAAGAAGATGAAATATAGAAAAAAGTTGAAATATAGAATGAAAGAAGAAATATAGAAAGTAAAATTAAATATTGGAAGAAAGATGAAATATAGAAAGTAACATGAAATATATAAAGAAAGATGAAATATAGAAAGTAAAATTAAATATAGAAAGAAAGATGAAATATAGAATGAAAGATAAAATATAGAAAGTAAAATGAAATATCGAAAGAAAGATGAAACATAGAAAGTAAAGCGAAATATAGAAAGTATGATGATATATAGAAAGTAAAATGAAATATAGAAAGTAAAATGAAATAAAGAAAGAAAGATGAAATAAAGAAAGTAAAATGAAATATAGAAAGAAAGATGAAATATAAAAATTAAAATAAAATATTGAAAGAAAGATGTAATATAGAAAGTCAAATTTCATATATATAAATAAAATGAAATATAAAAATAAATAGGAAATATTGAAAGTAAAATGAAATATAGAATGTAAGACGAAATATAGAAATTAAAATAAAATATAGAAAGAAAGATGATATATAGAAAGTAACATGAAATATAGAAAGAAAGATTAAATATGGAAAGTAAAATGAAATATAGAAAGAAAGACGAAATATAGAGTGAAAGATAAAATATAGAAAGTAAAATGAAATATTGAAAGAAAGATGAAATATAGAAAGTAAAACGAAATATAGAAAGTATGATGATATTGAAAAAGTAAAATAAAATATAAAAAGAAAGATGAAATATAGAAAGTTAGATGATATATAGAAAGTAAAATTAAATATAGAAAAAAAGATGAAATGTAGAAAGTAAAATGAAATCAAAAAAGAAAGATCAAATATAGAAAGCAAAATAAAGTATAGAAAAAAATATGATATATAGAAAGAAGGTTAAAATAAAGAAAGAAAAAGGAAATATAGAAAGAAAGATGAAATATAGAAAGTAAAATGAAATATAGAAAGGAAGATAAAATATAGAAAGTAAAATGTAATATTGAATAAAATTTGAAATATAAAAAATAAAATGAAATGTTCAAAGAAAAAGGAAATATAGAAATAAAGATCAAATATAGAAAGAAAGATCAAATATAGAAAGTAAAATGAAATATAGAAAGAAAGATGAAATATAGAAACTAAAATGAAATACTATAAGAAAGATGAAATATAGAAAGTAAAATGAAATACTGTGAGAAAGATGAAATATAGATAGTAAAATTAAATATATAAAGAAAGATGAAATATTGAAATTAAAATAAAATATAGTAAGAAGATGAAATATAAAAAATAAGATGAAATATAGAAAGTAAAATGAAATATAAAAAGACTATTGAAATATAGAAAGTAAAATGTAATATTGAAAGAGAGATGAAATATAGAAAGAAAAAAGAAAATTACCTTTATTTATGAACAATAAACCGCTCATCAAACCACCCGTTCCAATTTGGAACTTTACATTGGATAATAATTCTAAAGTTGTTGATGAATTATTATTCAGTTGAATTATTATCCAGGCTTGGTAAATTAAATCTTTCTAAAAATCAATTAAAACAAGCCAAAGAAGCCAAAGCTGCCGAGATTTTAAAAAGCATTCAAGTGCTAGAATCTCATGAAGATTCTTCTTCTTCCCAAAATACTGAGGATTTAACTCCTTCAGCATATTCTGATTTTGATGTTGGTCAAGACTCTAATCTCAAAGATTTAAGTTTAACCAATGTCAATCAGATTGAAGAAATTCTTCAGGAAATGATTCAAGACCCGACTATACAAAAATTAGATTATGATAAAAAATCTACTCGGCGTTGGGATCTAAATCACAAATTTTATTACCATAGGCCTACACCTTAGGACCTATTGTATGAGCAGAATGTGTATTTAGATCAAAAAGCTTATGATGGCAAGTCCATTTATGAATGAAATATAGATGGATTATTTGAATATCAGATATTGGAACATTATCGCCGAATGCTTATGTATTGTACAATCTGTCGGCAACATAAGAATTCCGATCAAGGAATTGCCGAAATGCTTACTGTAGGGTTTTCTGGAACCCTCACTGGTTGGTGGGATAATATCCTAACCCATGAACAACATTGGGAAATTTATAATTCCAAGAAGGTTATCAAAACAGAATCAGGCCAAGCCTATTTAGGTGAGGACAATGCAGTTTATACCTTGATTTCCTGTATTGTTCATCATTTCATTGGAAATTTGACTTCCCAATCAGATAAGGGAAGAGAGGTTTTGCAAAATCTTAGATGTAGAACTCTTAGCCAATTTCGCTGGTATAAAGATGTTTTCCTCACTAAGGTTATGCAAAAACCAGATGCCAATAATGAATATTGGAAAGCATAATTTATTGATGGATTACCGACTCTTTTTGCTAGTAAGGTAAGAAAAAGATTAGGTAATGGGGTAGGAATTATAAATTACCATCAATATACTTATGGTCTCCTTACCAGTGCTATCATCCAAGAAGGATTAACCTTATGTAATGATTTAAAGCTTCAAGCTCAGCTTAAGAAACAAAATCTTTCTGGTAAGCGTGAGGTTGGTGAATTCTGTGAACAATTTGCTTGTGACACAGGACCACCACCTTCCAATCAGAGGAAGGGCAAAGGTAAAGTCTATCATTCTAAGAGACATGAACCCTATTCACATCAAAGTAGGAGATATCCAAAAAGACAGTCTCATTAAAAGACTCGTCATGAACCTAGGAGACCTCCGCCTCATCAGAGACCACCTCCTAGAAGGAATCCTCTAGACAAAAAGAAAATTGTCTGTTATAAATGTGGTAAATTAGGCCACTATTCAAATAGATGCAAAACCAAAGAGAAACTTAACCAACTTCAGATTGATGAAGGATTAAGAATTCAGTTGGCCAAAATTCTCTTAAATTCTGATTCTGGGGATGATATCGATTATGCCTCATCCAGCCAATCAAAAGAAGACCAAGATTGTAGTTGTTCTCATCTACAATCAGTGGCACAAATGCATCAGATTAATGTTCTTACTAATGAACAACAACTTATGCTTAAGAACATTGATCAAGAGGAAGATCCTCTTACCAAAAGATATTTAATCAAAGAATATCTTGAACAAATTCAAAGTACTTCAAAGACACCTCCCATTCAAGGAGTTAAACCTTATTCTTTGAAGGAAATTATTAGTCGTTATGAAGAAACCAATTCTTCAAAACAACCAGTATCCATCTCCTCATTACAAGGAGAAATTAAATAAATCAAACTTGAATTAAAAGAATTAAAATCCCTTTATAAAAAGCTTGAACAAATATTTGAACAAAATGGTTTGCATCAAGAAAAGAAATATGAGGATCCTTTTCTTAATCAAATCACCAAAGTCATCCATCAAAGATGGCATACTATCATTAATTTGGTTATTGATCAGAACTTTGTCATTCCTAAACTGACAGCTCTGATTGATAGTGGAGCAGATTTAAACTGCATCCAGGAAGGGTTAATCCCAAACCAATACTTTGAGAAAACCACTCAAACATTGGCCAATGCCAATGGACACAAAATGAAAATCAAGTATAAATTAAACAATGCCTCCATCTGCACTAATGATCAGTGCATTAGACTTTTTGTTGGTCAAAATATGACTCAACAAGTCAAATTAGGCACTCCTTTTCTAGAGAAAATTATGCCAATTAAAGTCATTGACAACCATGGAATTCTTGGACAGGTTAATAACAAACCTATATATTTCTCTTTCAAATCTCCACCGCAAATCAGTTTTATTAATGAGATTTCAAAATTGAGAAATGTTAAAGAACATCATCTTAGTTTCCTGCATAAAGAAATACAATTTTTAACACTTGAACAGCAGTTGAAAACTACAGAGATTATAGAGGCAGATACCTCCCATATAGGCTATGTTGGCATATTAAAACAAGTTAACCCAGCAGGTAAAAAAGAACTAGTAAGATTTACCTCTGGTACCTGGCATGATGCACAAATTAATTATTCCATTGTTAAACAGGAAGTTTTGGCAATAATTAAGTGCATTCATAAATTTCAAGATGATTTATTAAATCAGAAATTTCTTTTAAGAGTTGATTGTTTTGCTGCCAAGTCGATTCTTAAGAAGGATGTGAAGAATCTTACTTCCAAACAAATATTTGCCAGATGGCAGGCAGAATTAAGCGCCTTTGATTTTGATATTGAACATATCAAAGGAGAATGAAACTCCTTACCTGATTTTCTAACCCGTGAATTTCTCCAGGGTCAAAATCATGTATAATCCCGGAAGGGGCAATCCACTCCCAATCACAGGACGTGGAAATCAATCTAGAGGCAGAGGCCGAAAAAATCAAGATCGAGGAAATTCCTCCGAAAAGAAGGGCAAAGCCCCAGTGTCGTATAAAGAGACACTTGAAGCTAAACCAGAGTACATTACTCTTCCTGAAAAGGACACAATTTTGATCCTCAATAAAGAGGACTTGAATGGTACCTTGGATTCCTGGGAGATGTTACAGAAATGGCTTGGAGAAGCCTACTGTCCCATCCGTGCAGGAAAACGATGGTATTCCTTTGAATCTATTTTGGTTCATTTAAATTCAATAGCAGTGCATCATACACTGACTAATGTGGCTAACTGGGATAGCCCAAGAGCGTACAGTAAATGTATGATTCAAAGATTCATGCATCCCTTAACATGGGGAAAATTTGATTTGGCTAAAGCAGCTAATCTTCCTAATGATAAGGAATTCAATTATTGGGACTATATGGATTCTTGGTATAATACCTTTTATTACCAAAATCCCTCCCATAGATATTCCTAGTTTTTCCAGTGGGAATAGGATGTCTTTAAGAGGTATATGCATGGTGGAACAAATTTGGGCACCCCTTTCTATTTTACCAGAACCAATCAAGGTTCATTTTTCACAATGGACTAAATCCAATCCTGAGTTGAAAGCTCTGGGGTTTAATAAACTCCCTGATCATAGTGATGTCTTCATCTTCTTTATGGTATTTTCTATACCATGGATTTGGAGATGGGATTGCACTACAGGCTTTAATGATAAAGGTCTTCTAATATTATTACGGACATTCCATGTTCATTGGTGGAAAAATTTCCCCAATATTGATACTAAAGTTGCAGAAATTACGTATGCTATCATTCAGAATGAGAATAATCTTGGATTACATAGAATCCCGAAAGTCCATCATGACTCGACTAATTTATTTGGAACATTCAAAACTCAATTAAGGAGTATGTTTTCGAATATTTCGAAAAAAGATATTATGAAAAAATTACTCGAATATGGTTACTCAGTGCAATAAAGGCACATCCTCGCATCCAGCAGAAGACAACATGTCTATCTCAGAACCATCTGCCGCAGAAGAAGAAGAAGAAGAAGAAGAAGAAGAAGAAGAAGAAGAAGAAGAAGAAGAAGAAGAAGAAGAAGAAGAAGAGAAGAAGAAAATATCGAAGAGCATGATGATAATGCTAATGAGTCATTACCAGATAGTCAACCTCTGGAAGATGACGAATATATTGCTGAAATGTTTTGTATGTTAAAAGCAAAATCTAAACACAAATAATTTGTTTCAGGATATGACTATGACAGACACATATGTACCAGATTTGTCCGCCAAGTCCGTCCAAAAGCAACTGAGAAAATCTTATCCTCCGGTCCACAGCTGGCCTATTTGTCACATCAATCCAGGCACCTACAGTATCTTTGATTGGCCATTTTCCATAAAGTCACAACCATGGGATGCCGAATGTAGCCACCTTCATCGGATAAGAGTTAAAGCTCTTAGACAAAGAAAGATTCTTTGGGACCAAGCCCATCAAAGGTCTCTTTCACATCTCAATCATGGAGATAATGGACAACAAAGTCAAGATCATCTCAATTATGGAGACAACATTCAAAGTAATCTCAATAATAGAGATGACTCAGCTCAGCCACCTCAATCATAGAGGCTTATCTCTTTCGTAGTGATGGATTTCAAAATTGTTAGAATCCACTTTAGTTTCCTCCTTCTATATAAGGAGTTGTTTTAGTTTGTTAAGGCATCACTTGTTAACTGGAGTTTTCTCCTTTGTCCTCAAGGTTGCCTTCTTAAGTATTTACATTACTTGGAGTTTTATTGTAAGTATTTTATGAGATTTTAAATAAGATAGTAAGAGTTTACAGTTAGTCTCTGCTCTTTTTCTATTTATTTGCCTTCTATCAATTTCCTACTTCCCGCTGAATTGGGTATCAGAGCCATGGAAGGCTAAACCTTTCATATCCAGGTATGGAGGAAACTGTTATAAATTTTTTATATCTTAATCATCAGGGGAGTTAACTTACTTGGCAATGTTATAATGATTTTACTATTCATCTTCGTTCTTGTTATGATATGGGATGTCACCCAAGTCGCATTGAGTCAAGGTCGTGTTGCCGTTGCCGTGGATAGGCGTAGGCGTTAAGGCTACCTACTCATAAGTCGTTGACAGACGTGTATCTGATCAAGAAGATGATGAACAGTAAATTAATTATGATATTATGAATAATAGTTTGTTTCGTTCATGATTACCATATAATCAGTTTATAATATGTTTACTTCATACTAGGATATTCCTCCTTCTAGTTTTCTTTTACCACTCTTAGTGAAGTGTAATTTAGTTTACTTTAATTTTAGTTTCATTGTATTTAATTTTTAATTTGTCAAAATATGGCATCCAGTATTAGGATTACTGGATCAATAAAAAATGCTTCTCTTGTTGAATATAAAGTTTAACAACAATTAAATGATTGGACAATTTCGTCCATAAAACCAACTTCAATATACAAGAAAGGAACTTTCACCCTTTCTAGTACCATGAGAATTAAAACCATGGAACAAACTATTAATCTTGAAAATCAAGATTCAACTCTTAAATTATTAGAGTTAACCGATCTCAACAAGTATCTGGCCGATACTGAGAAAAAATACATGCATATTGGATGCATACAGATTGCGTTCAAACCCTTGATTTATTATGGATGAACACATGCTTACAGGCCATTCTCCGAGATGGTCACTATTTGCATTGGAAACCCTCATTAATGGGTATAGTGGAAACGAGGTTTAGTAGAGGACCTGATTATTTCAATGTCCATCCAAACCTTACCCTATTGTTAACAAATAGAAATCTGTTAGAATCACTCCAGTTGAGGATTCTAACACAGGGATATAATTTCATTCCTAGAACTAAAACCATTGCAGTCAATGCAAGGATTCATTTCAAAATCATGAATACCTTAGTCCCTAAGGTATTACACTTACCAGATCAGGGTAAGACTATATTGATCGAGACAGATCTTATAAGTGCCAATGTTGCCACTCCAAGGATGATCAATTGGGAGGAAATTCATTTCCTAGCCAACTGGACAATTCCCTAGGCTGTTCCTCCAAGACTCCTGATTAATCAGGATATTGATCAAGTTCTTCAATCCATAGATGGAGACATGGTTATTAATTTTAAACCTAAGACTCCCTACCGAGTCTCTTTACCATCGTCCTCCAGATTCTCGGATGTAGGCCAGACCTCACGACTACAAGAGGTGGATGAAAAACAATCATGTCAGGATGATTCCTCATTAAAAGGGATTTCATTTTACTTTCTATATTTCATCTTTCTTTCTATATTTCATATTACTTTCTATTTTTCAGCTTTCTTTCTATATTTATTTTATTTATTTATTTTAACTTTTTTTCTATATTTAATCTTTCTTTCAGTACTTCATTTTACTTTCTATCTTTCATCTTTCTTTCTTTATTGTATGTTACGTTCTATAGATAATTTTCTTACTATATTTTATTTTACTTTCTATATTTTATTTTACTTTTTATATTTCATCTTTCTTTCTGTATTTCATTTTACTTTCTACATTTCAGCTTTTTTTCTATATTTAATTTTACTTTCTATATATCATCTTTCTTTCTTTATTTCATTTTAATCTCTATTTTTCATCTTCTTTTCTATATTTCATTTTACTTTCTATATATCATTATACTTTCTATATTTCATTTTACTTTCTTTATTTCATCTTTCTTTCTATATTTAATTTTACTTTTTATATATCATCTTACTTCCTATATTTCATTCTTTCTATATTTCATTTTACTTTATATATTTTATCTTTCATTCTTTATTTCATCTTTCTTTCTATAGTTCATTTTACATTCTGTATTTCATCTTTCTTTCTATATTTCATCTTTCTTTCTATATTTCATTTTTTTTCTATATTCCGTCTTTCATTCTATATTTCATTTTACTTTCTATATTTCAACTTTTTTTTTAATATTTCATAATTATTTTTATATTTAATTTTATTTATATATTAAATTTTACTTTCTATATTTCATATTTCTTTCATTATTTCATTTTACTTTCTATATTTCATCTTTCTATCTATATTTCAATTTACTTTCTTTACTTCATCTTTTTTTTCTATATTTTATTTTACTTTCTTTATTTCATTATTTCTTTCTATATTTAATTTTACTTTCTAAATTTTATCTTTCTTTATATATTTCATTTTACTTTCTATATATCTTCATACTTTTTATATTTCATTTTACTTTTTATTTTTCATCTTTCTTTCTATATTTCATTTTACTTTCAAAATTTTAACTTTTTTTCAATAATTTATATTTATTTTTATTTTTCATTTTATTTGTATATTAAATTTTACTTTCTATATTTCATCTTTCTTTCAGTATTTCATTTTACTTTCTATATTTCATCTTTCTTTCTATATTTCATTTTACTTTCTTTATTTCATATTTCTTTCTATATTTCATTTTACTTTCTTTATTTCATCTTTCTTTGTATATTTAATTTTACTTTCTAAATTTCATCTTTCTTTCTATATTTCATTTTACTTTCTATATATCATCATACTTTCTATATTTTATTTTACTTTCAATTTTTCATCTTTCTTTCTATAATTCATTTTACTTTCTATATTTTATCATTCATTCTATATTTCATCTTTCTTTCTATATTTCATGTTACTTTCTATATTTCATATTTCTTCTTATATTTTATTTTATTTTCTATATTTCGTATTTCATTCTATATTTCATTTTATTTTCTATATTTCAAATTTTTTTCTATATTTCATATTTTTGTTATATTTCTTATTACTTTATATATTACATTTTATATTTCTTAATTTCATCATTCTTTCAGTGTTTCATTTTACTTTCTACAATTCATCTACTCTCTATATTTCATTTTACTTTCTTTATTTCATCTTTATCTTGATAATTCATTTTACTTTCTATATTTCATCTTTCTTTCTATATTACATTTTATTTTGTATATATTTCATCTTTCTTTATGTATTTCATCTTTTTTTTTTTATATTTCATTTTACTTTCTATATTTTATCTTTGTTTATTTATTTCATGTTACTTTCTATATATCATTTTTCTTACTATATTTTATTTTACTTTCTATATTACATCTTTCTTTCTATATTTCATCTTTATTTCTATATTTCATTTTACTTTTTATATTTCATCTTTTTTTTTCTATATTTCATTTTACTTCCTATATTTTTTCTGTCGTTCTATATTTCATCTTTCTTTCTATATTTCATTTTATTGTCTATATTTTTTCTGTCGTTGTATATTTCATCTTTCTTTCTATATTTCATTTTACTTTCTATAATTCAACTTTCTTTCTATATTTCATCTTTCTTTCTATATCTTATTTTTCTTAAAAAAAAATTTCATCTTTCTTTTTATTTTTCATTTTATTTTCTACGTTTCATCTTCTTTCTACATTTCATTTTACTTTCTAAATATCTTCACACTTTCTATAATTCATTTTACTTTCTATATTTCATATTTATTTCTATATTTCATTTTTCTTTCTTTATTTTAACCTTCTTTCTTTATTTCATCTTTTTTCTATATTTCATTTTACTTTCTATATTTCATCTTACTTTCTATTTTTTATTTTACTTTCTATATTTTATTCTATATTTTATCTTCCTGTCTATATTTCATTTTACTTTCTATATATCTTCTTAATTTCTCTATTTCATTTTACTTTCTATATTTCATCTTTCTTTCTATATTTCCTTTTTCTTTCTTTATTTTAACCTTCTTTCTATACTTCATTTTACTTTCTATATTTGATCTCTCTTTCTTTATTTCAAGTTCTTTCAATATATCATTTTTCTTACTATATTTCATTTTACTTTCTATATTTTATTTTACTTTCTATATTTCATATTTCTTTCTGTATTTCATTTTACTTTATATATTTCATCTTTCTTTCTATATTCCATTTTACTTTCTATATTTTGTCTTTCTTTCTACATTTAATTTTATTTTCTATATATCATCTTACTTTCTATATTTCATTTTGCTTTCTATATTTCATCTTTCTTTCTGTATTTCATTTTACTTTCTATATTTCATTTTACTTTCTATATATCATCATACTTTATATATTTCATTTTACTTTCTAAATTTGATCTTTCTTTCTATATTTCATTTTACTTTCTATATTTTATCTTTCATTCTATATTTCATCTTTATTTCTATATTTCATTTTACTTTTTTTATTTCATCTGTCTTTCTAGATTTCATGTTACTTTCTATATTTCATCTTTCTTTCTATATTTCATTTTACTTTCTTTATTTCATATTTCTTTCTATATTTCATTTTACTTTCTTTATTTCATCTTTCTTTGTATATTTAATTTTACTTTCTAAATTTCATCTTTCTTTCTATATTTCATTTTACTTTCTATATATCATCATACTTTCTATATTTTATTTTACTTTCAATTTTTCATCTTTCTTTCTATAATTCATTTTACTTTCTATATTTTATCATTCATTCTATATTTCATCTTTCTTTCTATATTTCATGTTACTTTCTATATTTCATATTTCTTCTTATATTTTATTTTATTTTCTATATTTCGTATTTCATTCTATATTTCATTTTATTTTCTATATTTCAAATTTTTTTCTATATTTCATATTTTTGTTATATTTCTTATTACTTTATATATTACATTTTATATTTCTTAATTTCATCATTCTTTCAGTGTTTCATTTTACTTTCTACAATTCATCTACTCTCTATATTTCATTTTACTTTCTTTATTTCATCTTTATCTTGATAATTCATTTTACTTTCTATATTTCATCTTTCTTTCTATATTACATTTTATTTTGTATATATTTCATCTTTCTTTATGTATTTCATCTTTTTTTTTTTATATTTCATTTTACTTTCTATATTTTATCTTTGTTTATTTATTTCATGTTACTTTCTATATATCATTTTTCTTACTATATTTTATTTTACTTTCTATATTACATCTTTCTTTCTATATTTCATCTTTATTTCTATATTTCATTTTACTTTTTATATTTCATCTTTTTTTTTCTATATTTCATTTTACTTCCTATATTTTTTCTGTCGTTCTATATTTCATCTTTCTTTCTATATTTCATTTTATTGTCTATATTTTTTCTGTCGTTGTATATTTCATCTTTCTTTCTATATTTCATTTTACTTTCTATAATTCAACTTTCTTTCTATATTTCATCTTTCTTTCTATATCTTATTTTTCTTAAAAAAAAATTTCATCTTTCTTTTTATTTTTCATTTTATTTTCTACGTTTCATCTTTCTTTCTACATTTCATTTTACTTTCTAAATATCTTCACACTTTCTATAATTCATTTTACTTTCTATATTTCATATTTATTTCTATATTTCATTTTTCTTTCTTTATTTTAACCTTCTTTCTTTATTTCATCTTTTTTCTATATTTCATTTTACTTTCTATATTTCATCTTACTTTCTATTTTTTATTTTACTTTCTATATTTTATTCTATATTTTATCTTCCTGTCTATATTTCATTTTACTTTCTATATATCTTCTTAATTTCTCTATTTCATTTTACTTTCTATATTTCATCTTTCTTTCTATATTTCCTTTTTCTTTCTTTATTTTAACCTTCTTTCTATACTTCATTTTACTTTCTATATTTGATCTCTCTTTCTTTATTTCAAGTTCTTTCAATATATCATTTTTCTTACTATATTTCATTTTACTTTCTATATTTTATTTTACTTTCTATATTTCATATTTCTTTCTGTATTTCATTTTACTTTATATATTTCATCTTTCTTTCTATATTCCATTTTACTTTCTATATTTTGTCTTTCTTTCTACATTTAATTTTATTTTCTATATATCATCTTACTTTCTATATTTCATTTTGCTTTCTATATTTCATCTTTCTTTCTGTATTTCATTTTACTTTCTATATTTCATTTTACTTTCTATATATCATCATACTTTATATATTTCATTTTACTTTCTAAATTTGATCTTTCTTTCTATATTTCATTTTACTTTCTATATTTTATCTTTCATTCTATATTTCATCTTTATTTCTATATTTCATTTTACTTTTTTTATTTCATCTGTCTTTCTAGATTTCGTGTTACTTTCTATATTTCATCTTTCTTTCTATATTTCATTTTACTTTCTTTATTTCATATTTCTTTCTATATTTCATTTTACTTTCTTTATTTCATCTTTCTTTGTATATTTAATTTTACTTTCTAAATTTCATCTTTCTTTCTATATTTCATTTTACTTTCTATATATCATCATACTTTCTATATTTTATTTTACTTTCAATTTTTCATCTTTCTTTCTATAATTCATTTTACTTTCTATATTTTATCATTCATTCTATATTTCATCTTTCTTTCTATATTTCATGTTACTTTCTATATTTCATATTTCTTCTTATATTTTATTTTATTTTCTATATTTCGTATTTCATTCTATATTTCATTTTATTTTCTATATTTCAAATTTTTTTCTATATTTCATATTTTTGTTATATTTCTTATTACTTTATATATTACATTTTATATTTCTTAATTTCATCATTCTTTCAGTGTTTCATTTTACTTTCTACAATTCATCTACTCTCTATATTTCATTTTACTTTCTTTATTTCATCTTTATCTTGATAATTCATTTTACTTTCTATATTTCATCTTTCTTTCTATATTACATTTTATTTTGTATATATTTCATCTTTCTTTATGTATTTCATCTTTTTTTTTTTATATTTCATTTTACTTTCTATATTTTATCTTTGTTTATTTATTTCATGTTACTTTCTATATATCATTTTTCTTACTATATTTTATTTTACTTTCTATATTACATCTTTCTTTCTATATTTCATCTTTATTTCTATATTTCATTTTACTTTTTATATTTCATCTTTTTTTTTCTATATTTCATTTTACTTCCTATATTTTTTCTGTCGTTCTATATTTCATCTTTCTTTCTATATTTCATTTTATTGTCTATATTTTTTCTGTCGTTGTATATTTCATCTTTCTTTCTATATTTCATTTTACTTTCTATAATTCAACTTTCTTTCTATATTTCATCTTTCTTTCTATATCTTATTTTTCTTAAAAAAAAATTTCATCTTTCTTTTTATTTTTCATTTTATTTTCTACGTTTCATCTTTCTTTCTACATTTCATTTTACTTTCTAAATATCTTCACACTTTCTATAATTCATTTTACTTTCTATATTTCATATTTATTTCTATATTTCATTTTTCTTTCTTTATTTTAACCTTCTTTCTTTATTTCATCTTTTTTCTATATTTCATTTTACTTTCTATATTTCATCTTACTTTCTATTTTTTATTTTACTTTCTATATTTTATTCTATATTTTATCTTCCTGTCTATATTTCATTTTACTTTCTATATATCTTCTTAATTTCTCTATTTCATTTTACTTTCTATATTTCATCTTTCTTTCTATATTTCCTTTTTCTTTCTTTATTTTAACCTTCTTTCTATACTTCATTTTACTTTCTATATTTGATCTCTCTTTCTTTATTTCAAGTTCTTTCAATATATCATTTTTCTTACTATATTTCATTTTACTTTCTATATTTTATTTTACTTTCTATATTTCATATTTCTTTCTGTATTTCATTTTACTTTATATATTTCATCTTTCTTTCTATATTCCATTTTACTTTCTATATTTTGTCTTTCTTTCTACATTTAATTTTATTTTCTATATATCATCTTACTTTCTATATTTCATTTTGCTTTCTATATTTCATCTTTCTTTCTGTATTTCATTTTACTTTCTATATTTCATTTTACTTTCTATATATCATCATACTTTATATATTTCATTTTACTTTCTAAATTTGATCTTTCTTTCTATATTTCATTTTACTTTCTATATTTTATCTTTCATTCTATATTTCATCTTTATTTCTATATTTCATTTTACTTTTTTTATTTCATCTGTCTTTCTAGATTTCGTGTTACTTTCTATATTTCATCTTTCTTTCTATATTTCATTTTACTTTCTTTATTTCATATTTCTTTCTATATTTCATTTTACTTTCTTTATTTCATCTTTCTTTGTATATTTAATTTTACTTTCTAAATTTCATCTTTCTTTCTATATTTCATTTTACTTTCTATATATCATCATACTTTCTATATTTTATTTTACTTTCAATTTTTCATCTTTCTTTCTATAATTCATTTTACTTTCTATATTTTATCATTCATTCTATATTTCATCTTTCTTTCTATATTTCATGTTACTTTCTATATTTCATATTTCTTCTTATATTTTATTTTATTTTCTATATTTCGTATTTCATTCTATATTTCATTTTATTTTCTATATTTCAAATTTTTTTCTATATTTCATATTTTTGTTATATTTCTTATTACTTTATATATTACATTTTATATTTCTTAATTTCATCATTCTTTCAGTGTTTCATTTTACTTTCTACAATTCATCTACTCTCTATATTTCATTTTACTTTCTTTATTTCATCTTTATCTTGATAATTCATTTTACTTTCTATATTTCATCTTTCTTTCTATATTACATTTTATTTTGTATATATTTCATCTTTCTTTATGTATTTCATCTTTTTTTTTTTATATTTCATTTTACTTTCTATATTTTATCTTTGTTTATTTATTTCATGTTACTTTCTATATATCATTTTTCTTACTATATTTTATTTTACTTTCTATATTACATCTTTCTTTCTATATTTCATCTTTATTTCTATATTTCATTTTACTTTTTATATTTCATCTTTTTTTTTCTATATTTCATTTTACTTCCTATATTTTTTCTGTCGTTCTATATTTCATCTTTCTTTCTATATTTCATTTTATTGTCTATATTTTTTCTGTCGTTGTATATTTCATCTTTCTTTCTATATTTCATTTTACTTTCTATAATTCAACTTTCTTTCTATATTTCATCTTTCTTTCTATATCTTATTTTTCTTAAAAAAAAATTTCATCTTTCTTTTTATTTTTCATTTTATTTTCTACGTTTCATCTTTCTTTCTACATTTCATTTTACTTTCTAAATATCTTCACACTTTCTATAATTCATTTTACTTTCTATATTTCATATTTATTTCTATATTTCATTTTTCTTTCTTTATTTTAACCTTCTTTCTTTATTTCATCTTTTTTCTATATTTCATTTTACTTTCTATATTTCATCTTACTTTCTATTTTTTATTTTACTTTCTATATTTTATTCTATATTTTATCTTCCTGTCTATATTTCATTTTACTTTCTATATATCTTCTTAATTTCTCTATTTCATTTTACTTTCTATATTTCATCTTTCTTTCTATATTTCCTTTTTCTTTCTTTATTTTAACCTTCTTTCTATACTTCATTTTACTTTCTATATTTGATCTCTCTTTCTTTATTTCAAGTTCTTTCAATATATCATTTTTCTTACTATATTTCATTTTACTTTCTATATTTTATTTTACTTTCTATATTTCATATTTCTTTCTGTATTTCATTTTACTTTATATATTTCATCTTTCTTTCTATATTCCATTTTACTTTCTATATTTTGTCTTTCTTTCTACATTTAATTTTATTTTCTATATATCATCTTACTTTCTATATTTCATTTTGCTTTCTATATTTCATCTTTCTTTCTGTATTTCATTTTACTTTCTATATTTCATTTTACTTTCTATATATCATCATACTTTATATATTTCATTTTACTTTCTAAATTTGATCTTTCTTTCTATATTTCATTTTACTTTCTATATTTTATCTTTCATTCTATATTTCATCTTTATTTCTATATTTCATTTTACTTTTTTTATTTCATCTGTCTTTCTAGATTTCGTGTTACTTTCTATATTTCATCTTTCTTTCTATATTTCATTTTACTTTCTTTATTTCATATTTCTTTCTATATTTCATTTTACTTTCTTTATTTCATCTTTCTTTGTATATTTAATTTTACTTTCTAAATTTCATCTTTCTTTCTATATTTCATTTTACTTTCTATATATCATCATACTTTCTATATTTTATTTTACTTTCAATTTTTCATCTTTCTTTCTATAATTCATTTTACTTTCTATATTTTATCATTCATTCTATATTTCATCTTTCTTTCTATATTTCATGTTACTTTCTATATTTCATATTTCTTCTTATATTTTATTTTATTTTCTATATTTCGTATTTCATTCTATATTTCATTTTATTTTCTATATTTCAAATTTTTTTCTATATTTCATATTTTTGTTATATTTCTTATTACTTTATATATTACATTTTATATTTCTTAATTTCATCATTCTTTCAGTGTTTCATTTTACTTTCTACAATTCATCTACTCTCTATATTTCATTTTACTTTCTTTATTTCATCTTTATCTTGATAATTCATTTTACTTTCTATATTTCATCTTTCTTTCTATATTACATTTTATTTTGTATATATTTCATCTTTCTTTATGTATTTCATCTTTTTTTTTTTATATTTCATTTTACTTTCTATATTTTATCTTTGTTTATTTATTTCATGTTACTTTCTATATATCATTTTTCTTACTATATTTTATTTTACTTTCTATATTACATCTTTCTTTCTATATTTCATCTTTATTTCTATATTTCATTTTACTTTTTATATTTCATCTTTTTTTTTCTATATTTCATTTTACTTCCTATATTTTTTCTGTCGTTCTATATTTCATCTTTCTTTCTATATTTCATTTTATTGTCTATATTTTTTCTGTCGTTGTATATTTCATCTTTCTTTCTATATTTCATTTTACTTTCTATAATTCAACTTTCTTTCTATATTTCATCTTTCTTTCTATATCTTATTTTTCTTAAAAAAAAATTTCATCTTTCTTTTTATTTTTCATTTTATTTTCTACGTTTCATCTTTCTTTCTACATTTCATTTTACTTTCTAAATATCTTCACACTTTCTATAATTCATTTTACTTTCTATATTTCATATTTATTTCTATATTTCATTTTTCTTTCTTTATTTTAACCTTCTTTCTTTATTTCATCTTTTTTCTATATTTCATTTTACTTTCTATATTTCATCTTACTTTCTATTTTTTATTTTACTTTCTATATTTTATTCTATATTTTATCTTCCTGTCTATATTTCATTTTACTTTCTATATATCTTCTTAATTTCTCTATTTCATTTTACTTTCTATATTTCATCTTTCTTTCTATATTTCCTTTTTCTTTCTTTATTTTAACCTTCTTTCTATACTTCATTTTACTTTCTATATTTGATCTCTCTTTCTTTATTTCAAGTTCTTTCAATATATCATTTTTCTTACTATATTTCATTTTACTTTCTATATTTTATTTTACTTTCTATATTTCATATTTCTTTCTGTATTTCATTTTACTTTATATATTTCATCTTTCTTTCTATATTCCATTTTACTTTCTATATTTTGTCTTTCTTTCTACATTTAATTTTATTTTCTATATATCATCTTACTTTCTATATTTCATTTTGCTTTCTATATTTCATCTTTCTTTCTGTATTTCATTTTACTTTCTATATTTCATTTTACTTTCTATATATCATCATACTTTATATATTTCATTTTACTTTCTAAATTTGATCTTTCTTTCTATATTTCATTTTACTTTCTATATTTTATCTTTCATTCTATATTTCATCTTTATTTCTATATTTCATTTTACTTTTTTTATTTCATCTGTCTTTCTAGATTTCGTGTTACTTTCTATATTTCATCTTTCTTTCTATATTTCATTTTACTTTCTTTATTTCATATTTCTTTCTATATTTCATTTTACTTTCTTTATTTCATCTTTCTTTGTATATTTAATTTTACTTTCTAAATTTCATCTTTCTTTCTATATTTCATTTTACTTTCTATATATCATCATACTTTCTATATTTTATTTTACTTTCAATTTTTCATCTTTCTTTCTATAATTCATTTTACTTTCTATATTTTATCATTCATTCTATATTTCATCTTTCTTTCTATATTTCATGTTACTTTCTATATTTCATATTTCTTCTTATATTTTATTTTATTTTCTATATTTCGTATTTCATTCTATATTTCATTTTATTTTCTATATTTCAAATTTTTTTCTATATTTCATATTTTTGTTATATTTCTTATTACTTTATATATTACATTTTATATTTCTTAATTTCATCATTCTTTCAGTGTTTCATTTTACTTTCTACAATTCATCTACTCTCTATATTTCATTTTACTTTCTTTATTTCATCTTTATCTTGATAATTCATTTTACTTTCTATATTTCATCTTTCTTTCTATATTACATTTTATTTTGTATATATTTCATCTTTCTTTATGTATTTCATCTTTTTTTTTTTATATTTCATTTTACTTTCTATATTTTATCTTTGTTTATTTATTTCATGTTACTTTCTATATATCATTTTTCTTACTATATTTTATTTTACTTTCTATATTACATCTTTCTTTCTATATTTCATCTTTATTTCTATATTTCATTTTACTTTTTATATTTCATCTTTTTTTTTCTATATTTCATTTTACTTCCTATATTTTTTCTGTCGTTCTATATTTCATCTTTCTTTCTATATTTCATTTTATTGTCTATATTTTTTCTGTCGTTGTATATTTCATCTTTCTTTCTATATTTCATTTTACTTTCTATAATTCAACTTTCTTTCTATATTTCATCTTTCTTTCTATATCTTATTTTTCTTAAAAAAAAATTTCATCTTTCTTTTTATTTTTCATTTTATTTTCTACGTTTCATCTTTCTTTCTACATTTCATTTTACTTTCTAAATATCTTCACACTTTCTATAATTCATTTTACTTTCTATATTTCATATTTATTTCTATATTTCATTTTTCTTTCTTTATTTTAACCTTCTTTCTTTATTTCATCTTTTTTCTATATTTCATTTTACTTTCTATATTTCATCTTACTTTCTATTTTTTATTTTACTTTCTATATTTTATTCTATATTTTATCTTCCTGTCTATATTTCATTTTACTTTCTATATATCTTCTTAATTTCTCTATTTCATTTTACTTTCTATATTTCATCTTTCTTTCTATATTTCCTTTTTCTTTCTTTATTTTAACCTTCTTTCTATACTTCATTTTACTTTCTATATTTGATCTCTCTTTCTTTATTTCAAGTTCTTTCAATATATCATTTTTCTTACTATATTTCATTTTACTTTCTATATTTTATTTTACTTTCTATATTTCATATTTCTTTCTGTATTTCATTTTACTTTATATATTTCATCTTTCTTTCTATATTCCATTTTACTTTCTATATTTTGTCTTTCTTTCTACATTTAATTTTATTTTCTATATATCATCTTACTTTCTATATTTCATTTTGCTTTCTATATTTCATCTTTCTTTCTGTATTTCATTTTACTTTCTATATTTCATTTTACTTTCTATATATCATCATACTTTATATATTTCATTTTACTTTCTAAATTTGATCTTTCTTTCTATATTTCATTTTACTTTCTATATTTTATCTTTCATTCTATATTTCATCTTTATTTCTATATTTCATTTTACTTTTTTTATTTCATCTGTCTTTCTAGATTTCGTGTTACTTTCTATATTTCATCTTTCTTTCTATATTTCATTTTACTTTCTTTATTTCATATTTCTTTCTATATTTCATTTTACTTTCTTTATTTCATCTTTCTTTGTATATTTAATTTTACTTTCTAAATTTCATCTTTCTTTCTATATTTCATTTTACTTTCTATATATCATCATACTTTCTATATTTTATTTTACTTTCAATTTTTCATCTTTCTTTCTATAATTCATTTTACTTTCTATATTTTATCATTCATTCTATATTTCATCTTTCTTTCTATATTTCATGTTACTTTCTATATTTCATATTTCTTCTTATATTTTATTTTATTTTCTATATTTCGTATTTCATTCTATATTTCATTTTATTTTCTATATTTCAAATTTTTTTCTATATTTCATATTTTTGTTATATTTCTTATTACTTTATATATTACATTTTATATTTCTTAATTTCATCATTCTTTCAGTGTTTCATTTTACTTTCTACAATTCATCTACTCTCTATATTTCATTTTACTTTCTTTATTTCATCTTTATCTTGATAATTCATTTTACTTTCTATATTTCATCTTTCTTTCTATATTACATTTTATTTTGTATATATTTCATCTTTCTTTATGTATTTCATCTTTTTTTTTTTATATTTCATTTTACTTTCTATATTTTATCTTTGTTTATTTATTTCATGTTACTTTCTATATATCATTTTTCTTACTATATTTTATTTTACTTTCTATATTACATCTTTCTTTCTATATTTCATCTTTATTTCTATATTTCATTTTACTTTTTATATTTCATCTTTTTTTTTCTATATTTCATTTTACTTCCTATATTTTTTCTGTCGTTCTATATTTCATCTTTCTTTCTATATTTCATTTTATTGTCTATATTTTTTCTGTCGTTGTATATTTCATCTTTCTTTCTATATTTCATTTTACTTTCTATAATTCAACTTTCTTTCTATATTTCATCTTTCTTTCTATATCTTATTTTTCTTAAAAAAAAATTTCATCTTTCTTTTTATTTTTCATTTTATTTTCTACGTTTCATCTTTCTTTCTACATTTCATTTTACTTTCTAAATATCTTCACACTTTCTATAATTCATTTTACTTTCTATATTTCATATTTATTTCTATATTTCATTTTTCTTTCTTTATTTTAACCTTCTTTCTTTATTTCATCTTTTTTCTATATTTCATTTTACTTTCTATATTTCATCTTACTTTCTATTTTTTATTTTACTTTCTATATTTTATTCTATATTTTATCTTCCTGTCTATATTTCATTTTACTTTCTATATATCTTCTTAATTTCTCTATTTCATTTTACTTTCTATATTTCATCTTTCTTTCTATATTTCCTTTTTCTTTCTTTATTTTAACCTTCTTTCTATACTTCATTTTACTTTCTATATTTGATCTCTCTTTCTTTATTTCAAGTTCTTTCAATATATCATTTTTCTTACTATATTTCATTTTACTTTCTATATTTTATTTTACTTTCTATATTTCATATTTCTTTCTGTATTTCATTTTACTTTATATATTTCATCTTTCTTTCTATATTCCATTTTACTTTCTATATTTTGTCTTTCTTTCTACATTTAATTTTATTTTCTATATATCATCTTACTTTCTATATTTCATTTTGCTTTCTATATTTCATCTTTCTTTCTGTATTTCATTTTACTTTCTATATTTCATTTTACTTTCTATATATCATCATACTTTATATATTTCATTTTACTTTCTAAATTTGATCTTTCTTTCTATATTTCATTTTACTTTCTATATTTTATCTTTCATTCTATATTTCATCTTTATTTCTATATTTCATTTTACTTTTTTTATTTCATCTGTCTTTCTAGATTTCGTGTTACTTTCTATATTTCATCTTTCTTTCTATATTTCATTTTACTTTCTTTATTTCATATTTCTTTCTATATTTCATTTTACTTTCTTTATTTCATCTTTCTTTGTATATTTAATTTTACTTTCTAAATTTCATCTTTCTTTCTATATTTCATTTTACTTTCTATATATCATCATACTTTCTATATTTTATTTTACTTTCAATTTTTCATCTTTCTTTCTATAATTCATTTTACTTTCTATATTTTATCATTCATTCTATATTTCATCTTTCTTTCTATATTTCATGTTACTTTCTATATTTCATATTTCTTCTTATATTTTATTTTATTTTCTATATTTCGTATTTCATTCTATATTTCATTTTATTTTCTATATTTCAAATTTTTTTCTATATTTCATATTTTTGTTATATTTCTTATTACTTTATATATTACATTTTATATTTCTTAATTTCATCATTCTTTCAGTGTTTCATTTTACTTTCTACAATTCATCTACTCTCTATATTTCATTTTACTTTCTTTATTTCATCTTTATCTTGATAATTCATTTTACTTTCTATATTTCATCTTTCTTTCTATATTACATTTTATTTTGTATATATTTCATCTTTCTTTATGTATTTCATCTTTTTTTTTTTATATTTCATTTTACTTTCTATATTTTATCTTTGTTTATTTATTTCATGTTACTTTCTATATATCATTTTTCTTACTATATTTTATTTTACTTTCTATATTACATCTTTCTTTCTATATTTCATCTTTATTTCTATATTTCATTTTACTTTTTATATTTCATCTTTTTTTTTCTATATTTCATTTTACTTCCTATATTTTTTCTGTCGTTCTATATTTCATCTTTCTTTCTATATTTCATTTTATTGTCTATATTTTTTCTGTCGTTGTATATTTCATCTTTCTTTCTATATTTCATTTTACTTTCTATAATTCAACTTTCTTTCTATATTTCATCTTTCTTTCTATATCTTATTTTTCTTAAAAAAAAATTTCATCTTTCTTTTTATTTTTCATTTTATTTTCTACGTTTCATCTTTCTTTCTACATTTCATTTTACTTTCTAAATATCTTCACACTTTCTATAATTCATTTTACTTTCTATATTTCATATTTATTTCTATATTTCATTTTTCTTTCTTTATTTTAACCTTCTTTCTTTATTTCATCTTTTTTCTATATTTCATTTTACTTTCTATATTTCATCTTACTTTCTATTTTTTATTTTACTTTCTATATTTTATTCTATATTTTATCTTCCTGTCTATATTTCATTTTACTTTCTATATATCTTCTTAATTTCTCTATTTCATTTTACTTTCTATATTTCATCTTTCTTTCTATATTTCCTTTTTCTTTCTTTATTTTAACCTTCTTTCTATACTTCATTTTACTTTCTATATTTGATCTCTCTTTCTTTATTTCAAGTTCTTTCAATATATCATTTTTCTTACTATATTTCATTTTACTTTCTATATTTTATTTTACTTTCTATATTTCATATTTCTTTCTGTATTTCATTTTACTTTATATATTTCATCTTTCTTTCTATATTCCATTTTACTTTCTATATTTTGTCTTTCTTTCTACATTTAATTTTATTTTCTATATATCATCTTACTTTCTATATTTCATTTTGCTTTCTATATTTCATCTTTCTTTCTGTATTTCATTTTACTTTCTATATTTCATTTTACTTTCTATATATCATCATACTTTATATATTTCATTTTACTTTCTAAATTTGATCTTTCTTTCTATATTTCATTTTACTTTCTATATTTTATCTTTCATTCTATATTTCATCTTTATTTCTATATTTCATTTTACTTTTTTTATTTCATCTGTCTTTCTAGATTTCGTGTTACTTTCTATATTTCATCTTTCTTTCTATATTTCATTTTACTTTCTTTATTTCATATTTCTTTCTATATTTCATTTTACTTTCTTTATTTCATCTTTCTTTGTATATTTAATTTTACTTTCTAAATTTCATCTTTCTTTCTATATTTCATTTTACTTTCTATATATCATCATACTTTCTATATTTTATTTTACTTTCAATTTTTCATCTTTCTTTCTATAATTCATTTTACTTTCTATATTTTATCATTCATTCTATATTTCATCTTTCTTTCTATATTTCATGTTACTTTCTATATTTCATATTTCTTCTTATATTTTATTTTATTTTCTATATTTCGTATTTCATTCTATATTTCATTTTATTTTCTATATTTCAAATTTTTTTCTATATTTCATATTTTTGTTATATTTCTTATTACTTTATATATTACATTTTATATTTCTTAATTTCATCATTCTTTCAGTGTTTCATTTTACTTTCTACAATTCATCTACTCTCTATATTTCATTTTACTTTCTTTATTTCATCTTTATCTTGATAATTCATTTTACTTTCTATATTTCATCTTTCTTTCTATATTACATTTTATTTTGTATATATTTCATCTTTCTTTATGTATTTCATCTTTTTTTTTTTATATTTCATTTTACTTTCTATATTTTATCTTTGTTTATTTATTTCATGTTACTTTCTATATATCATTTTTCTTACTATATTTTATTTTACTTTCTATATTACATCTTTCTTTCTATATTTCATCTTTATTTCTATATTTCATTTTACTTTTTATATTTCATCTTTTTTTTTCTATATTTCATTTTACTTCCTATATTTTTTCTGTCGTTCTATATTTCATCTTTCTTTCTATATTTCATTTTATTGTCTATATTTTTTCTGTCGTTGTATATTTCATCTTTCTTTCTATATTTCATTTTACTTTCTATAATTCAACTTTCTTTCTATATTTCATCTTTCTTTCTATATCTTATTTTTCTTAAAAAAAAATTTCATCTTTCTTTTTATTTTTCATTTTATTTTCTACGTTTCATCTTTCTTTCTACATTTCATTTTACTTTCTAAATATCTTCACACTTTCTATAATTCATTTTACTTTCTATATTTCATATTTATTTCTATATTTCATTTTTCTTTCTTTATTTTAACCTTCTTTCTTTATTTCATCTTTTTTCTATATTTCATTTTACTTTCTATATTTCATCTTACTTTCTATTTTTTATTTTACTTTCTATATTTTATTCTATATTTTATCTTCCTGTCTATATTTCATTTTACTTTCTATATATCTTCTTAATTTCTCTATTTCATTTTACTTTCTATATTTCATCTTTCTTTCTATATTTCCTTTTTCTTTCTTTATTTTAACCTTCTTTCTATACTTCATTTTACTTTCTATATTTGATCTCTCTTTCTTTATTTCAAGTTCTTTCAATATATCATTTTTCTTACTATATTTCATTTTACTTTCTATATTTTATTTTACTTTCTATATTTCATATTTCTTTCTGTATTTCATTTTACTTTATATATTTCATCTTTCTTTCTATATTCCATTTTACTTTCTATATTTTGTCTTTCTTTCTACATTTAATTTTATTTTCTATATATCATCTTACTTTCTATATTTCATTTTGCTTTCTATATTTCATCTTTCTTTCTGTATTTCATTTTACTTTCTATATTTCATTTTACTTTCTATATATCATCATACTTTATATATTTCATTTTACTTTCTAAATTTGATCTTTCTTTCTATATTTCATTTTACTTTCTATATTTTATCTTTCATTCTATATTTCATCTTTATTTCTATATTTCATTTTACTTTTTTTATTTCATCTGTCTTTCTAGATTTCGTGTTACTTTCTATATTTCATCTTTCTTTCTATATTTCATTTTACTTTCTTTATTTCATATTTCTTTCTATATTTCATTTTACTTTCTTTATTTCATCTTTCTTTGTATATTTAATTTTACTTTCTAAATTTCATCTTTCTTTCTATATTTCATTTTACTTTCTATATATCATCATACTTTCTATATTTTATTTTACTTTCAATTTTTCATCTTTCTTTCTATAATTCATTTTACTTTCTATATTTTATCATTCATTCTATATTTCATCTTTCTTTCTATATTTCATGTTACTTTCTATATTTCATATTTCTTCTTATATTTTATTTTATTTTCTATATTTCGTATTTCATTCTATATTTCATTTTATTTTCTATATTTCAAATTTTTTTCTATATTTCATATTTTTGTTATATTTCTTATTACTTTATATATTACATTTTATATTTCTTAATTTCATCATTCTTTCAGTGTTTCATTTTACTTTCTACAATTCATCTACTCTCTATATTTCATTTTACTTTCTTTATTTCATCTTTATCTTGATAATTCATTTTACTTTCTATATTTCATCTTTCTTTCTATATTACATTTTATTTTGTATATATTTCATCTTTCTTTATGTATTTCATCTTTTTTTTTTTATATTTCATTTTACTTTCTATATTTTATCTTTGTTTATTTATTTCATGTTACTTTCTATATATCATTTTTCTTACTATATTTTATTTTACTTTCTATATTACATCTTTCTTTCTATATTTCATCTTTATTTCTATATTTCATTTTACTTTTTATATTTCATCTTTTTTTTTCTATATTTCATTTTACTTCCTATATTTTTTCTGTCGTTCTATATTTCATCTTTCTTTCTATATTTCATTTTATTGTCTATATTTTTTCTGTCGTTGTATATTTCATCTTTCTTTCTATATTTCATTTTACTTTCTATAATTCAACTTTCTTTCTATATTTCATCTTTCTTTCTATATCTTATTTTTCTTAAAAAAAAATTTCATCTTTCTTTTTATTTTTCATTTTATTTTCTACGTTTCATCTTTCTTTCTACATTTCATTTTACTTTCTAAATATCTTCACACTTTCTATAATTCATTTTACTTTCTATATTTCATATTTATTTCTATATTTCATTTTTCTTTCTTTATTTTAACCTTCTTTCTTTATTTCATCTTTTTTCTATATTTCATTTTACTTTCTATATTTCATCTTACTTTCTATTTTTTATTTTACTTTCTATATTTTATTCTATATTTTATCTTCCTGTCTATATTTCATTTTACTTTCTATATATCTTCTTAATTTCTCTATTTCATTTTACTTTCTATATTTCATCTTTCTTTCTATATTTCCTTTTTCTTTCTTTATTTTAACCTTCTTTCTATACTTCATTTTACTTTCTATATTTGATCTCTCTTTCTTTATTTCAAGTTCTTTCAATATATCATTTTTCTTACTATATTTCATTTTACTTTCTATATTTTATTTTACTTTCTATATTTCATATTTCTTTCTGTATTTCATTTTACTTTATATATTTCATCTTTCTTTCTATATTCCATTTTACTTTCTATATTTTGTCTTTCTTTCTACATTTAATTTTATTTTCTATATATCATCTTACTTTCTATATTTCATTTTGCTTTCTATATTTCATCTTTCTTTCTGTATTTCATTTTACTTTCTATATTTCATTTTACTTTCTATATATCATCATACTTTATATATTTCATTTTACTTTCTAAATTTGATCTTTCTTTCTATATTTCATTTTACTTTCTATATTTTATCTTTCATTCTATATTTCATCTTTATTTCTATATTTCATTTTACTTTTTTTATTTCATCTGTCTTTCTAGATTTCGTGTTACTTTCTATATTTCATCTTTCTTTCTATATTTCATTTTACTTTCTTTATTTCATATTTCTTTCTATATTTCATTTTACTTTCTTTATTTCATCTTTCTTTGTATATTTAATTTTACTTTCTAAATTTCATCTTTCTTTCTATATTTCATTTTACTTTCTATATATCATCATACTTTCTATATTTTATTTTACTTTCAATTTTTCATCTTTCTTTCTATAATTCATTTTACTTTCTATATTTTATCATTCATTCTATATTTCATCTTTCTTTCTATATTTCATGTTACTTTCTATATTTCATATTTCTTCTTATATTTTATTTTATTTTCTATATTTCGTATTTCATTCTATATTTCATTTTATTTTCTATATTTCAAATTTTTTTCTATATTTCATATTTTTGTTATATTTCTTATTACTTTATATATTACATTTTATATTTCTTAATTTCATCATTCTTTCAGTGTTTCATTTTACTTTCTACAATTCATCTACTCTCTATATTTCATTTTACTTTCTTTATTTCATCTTTATCTTGATAATTCATTTTACTTTCTATATTTCATCTTTCTTTCTATATTACATTTTATTTTGTATATATTTCATCTTTCTTTATGTATTTCATCTTTTTTTTTTTATATTTCATTTTACTTTCTATATTTTATCTTTGTTTATTTATTTCATGTTACTTTCTATATATCATTTTTCTTACTATATTTTATTTTACTTTCTATATTACATCTTTCTTTCTATATTTCATCTTTATTTCTATATTTCATTTTACTTTTTATATTTCATCTTTTTTTTTCTATATTTCATTTTACTTCCTATATTTTTTCTGTCGTTCTATATTTCATCTTTCTTTCTATATTTCATTTTATTGTCTATATTTTTTCTGTCGTTGTATATTTCATCTTTCTTTCTATATTTCATTTTACTTTCTATAATTCAACTTTCTTTCTATATTTCATCTTTCTTTCTATATCTTATTTTTCTTAAAAAAAAATTTCATCTTTCTTTTTATTTTTCATTTTATTTTCTACGTTTCATCTTTCTTTCTACATTTCATTTTACTTTCTAAATATCTTCACACTTTCTATAATTCATTTTACTTTCTATATTTCATATTTATTTCTATATTTCATTTTTCTTTCTTTATTTTAACCTTCTTTCTTTATTTCATCTTTTTTCTATATTTCATTTTACTTTCTATATTTCATCTTACTTTCTATTTTTTATTTTACTTTCTATATTTTATTCTATATTTTATCTTCCTGTCTATATTTCATTTTACTTTCTATATATCTTCTTAATTTCTCTATTTCATTTTACTTTCTATATTTCATCTTTCTTTCTATATTTCCTTTTTCTTTCTTTATTTTAACCTTCTTTCTATACTTCATTTTACTTTCTATATTTGATCTCTCTTTCTTTATTTCAAGTTCTTTCAATATATCATTTTTCTTACTATATTTCATTTTACTTTCTATATTTTATTTTACTTTCTATATTTCATATTTCTTTCTGTATTTCATTTTACTTTATATATTTCATCTTTCTTTCTATATTCCATTTTACTTTCTATATTTTGTCTTTCTTTCTACATTTAATTTTATTTTCTATATATCATCTTACTTTCTATATTTCATTTTGCTTTCTATATTTCATCTTTCTTTCTGTATTTCATTTTACTTTCTATATTTCATTTTACTTTCTATATATCATCATACTTTATATATTTCATTTTACTTTCTAAATTTGATCTTTCTTTCTATATTTCATTTTACTTTCTATATTTTATCTTTCATTCTATATTTCATCTTTATTTCTATATTTCATTTTACTTTTTTTATTTCATCTGTCTTTCTAGATTTCGTGTTACTTTCTATATTTCATCTTTCTTTCTATATTTCATTTTACTTTCTTTATTTCATATTTCTTTCTATATTTCATTTTACTTTCTTTATTTCATCTTTCTTTGTATATTTAATTTTACTTTCTAAATTTCATCTTTCTTTCTATATTTCATTTTACTTTCTATATATCATCATACTTTCTATATTTTATTTTACTTTCAATTTTTCATCTTTCTTTCTATAATTCATTTTACTTTCTATATTTTATCATTCATTCTATATTTCATCTTTCTTTCTATATTTCATGTTACTTTCTATATTTCATATTTCTTCTTATATTTTATTTTATTTTCTATATTTCGTATTTCATTCTATATTTCATTTTATTTTCTATATTTCAAATTTTTTTCTATATTTCATATTTTTGTTATATTTCTTATTACTTTATATATTACATTTTATATTTCTTAATTTCATCATTCTTTCAGTGTTTCATTTTACTTTCTACAATTCATCTACTCTCTATATTTCATTTTACTTTCTTTATTTCATCTTTATCTTGATAATTCATTTTACTTTCTATATTTCATCTTTCTTTCTATATTACATTTTATTTTGTATATATTTCATCTTTCTTTATGTATTTCATCTTTTTTTTTTTATATTTCATTTTACTTTCTATATTTTATCTTTGTTTATTTATTTCATGTTACTTTCTATATATCATTTTTCTTACTATATTTTATTTTACTTTCTATATTACATCTTTCTTTCTATATTTCATCTTTATTTCTATATTTCATTTTACTTTTTATATTTCATCTTTTTTTTTCTATATTTCATTTTACTTCCTATATTTTTTCTGTCGTTCTATATTTCATCTTTCTTTCTATATTTCATTTTATTGTCTATATTTTTTCTGTCGTTGTATATTTCATCTTTCTTTCTATATTTCATTTTACTTTCTATAATTCAACTTTCTTTCTATATTTCATCTTTCTTTCTATATCTTATTTTTCTTAAAAAAAAATTTCATCTTTCTTTTTATTTTTCATTTTATTTTCTACGTTTCATCTTTCTTTCTACATTTCATTTTACTTTCTAAATATCTTCACACTTTCTATAATTCATTTTACTTTCTATATTTCATATTTATTTCTATATTTCATTTTTCTTTCTTTATTTTAACCTTCTTTCTTTATTTCATCTTTTTTCTATATTTCATTTTACTTTCTATATTTCATCTTACTTTCTATTTTTTATTTTACTTTCTATATTTTATTCTATATTTTATCTTCCTGTCTATATTTCATTTTACTTTCTATATATCTTCTTAATTTCTCTATTTCATTTTACTTTCTATATTTCATCTTTCTTTCTATATTTCCTTTTTCTTTCTTTATTTTAACCTTCTTTCTATACTTCATTTTACTTTCTATATTTGATCTCTCTTTCTTTATTTCAAGTTCTTTCAATATATCATTTTTCTTACTATATTTCATTTTACTTTCTATATTTTATTTTACTTTCTATATTTCATATTTCTTTCTGTATTTCATTTTACTTTATATATTTCATCTTTCTTTCTATATTCCATTTTACTTTCTATATTTTGTCTTTCTTTCTACATTTAATTTTATTTTCTATATATCATCTTACTTTCTATATTTCATTTTGCTTTCTATATTTCATCTTTCTTTCTGTATTTCATTTTACTTTCTATATTTCATTTTACTTTCTATATATCATCATACTTTATATATTTCATTTTACTTTCTAAATTTGATCTTTCTTTCTATATTTCATTTTACTTTCTATATTTTATCTTTCATTCTATATTTCATCTTTATTTCTATATTTCATTTTACTTTTTTTATTTCATCTGTCTTTCTAGATTTCGTGTTACTTTCTATATTTCATCTTTCTTTCTATATTTCATTTTACTTTCTTTATTTCATATTTCTTTCTATATTTCATTTTACTTTCTTTATTTCATCTTTCTTTGTATATTTAATTTTACTTTCTAAATTTCATCTTTCTTTCTATATTTCATTTTACTTTCTATATATCATCATACTTTCTATATTTTATTTTACTTTCAATTTTTCATCTTTCTTTCTATAATTCATTTTACTTTCTATATTTTATCATTCATTCTATATTTCATCTTTCTTTCTATATTTCATGTTACTTTCTATATTTCATATTTCTTCTTATATTTTATTTTATTTTCTATATTTCGTATTTCATTCTATATTTCATTTTATTTTCTATATTTCAAATTTTTTTCTATATTTCATATTTTTGTTATATTTCTTATTACTTTATATATTACATTTTATATTTCTTAATTTCATCATTCTTTCAGTGTTTCATTTTACTTTCTACAATTCATCTACTCTCTATATTTCATTTTACTTTCTTTATTTCATCTTTATCTTGATAATTCATTTTACTTTCTATATTTCATCTTTCTTTCTATATTACATTTTATTTTGTATATATTTCATCTTTCTTTATGTATTTCATCTTTTTTTTTTTATATTTCATTTTACTTTCTATATTTTATCTTTGTTTATTTATTTCATGTTACTTTCTATATATCATTTTTCTTACTATATTTTATTTTACTTTCTACATTACATCTTTCTTTCTATATTTCATCTTTATTTCTATATTTCATTTTACTTTTTATATTTCATCTTTTTTTTTCTATATTTCATTTTACTTCCTATATTTTTTCTGTCGTTCTATATTTCATCTTTCTTTCTATATTTCATTTTATTGTCTATATTTTTTCTGTCGTTGTATATTTCATCTTTCTTTCTATATTTCATTTTACTTTCTATAATTCAACTTTCTTTCTATATTTCATCTTTCTTTCTATATCTTATTTTTCTTAAAAAAAAATTTCATCTTTCTTTTTATTTTTCATTTTATTTTCTACGTTTCATCTTTCTTTCTACATTTCATTTTACTTTCTAAATATCTTCACACTTTCTATAATTCATTTTACTTTCTATATTTCATATTTATTTCTATATTTCATTTTTCTTTCTTTATTTTAACCTTCTTTCTTTATTTCATCTTTTTTCTATATTTCATTTTACTTTCTATATTTCATCTTACTTTCTATTTTTTATTTTACTTTCTATATTTTATTCTATATTTTATCTTCCTGTCTATATTTCATTTTACTTTCTATATATCTTCTTAATTTCTCTATTTCATTTTACTTTCTATATTTCATCTTTCTTTCTATATTTCCTTTTTCTTTCTTTATTTTAACCTTCTTTCTATACTTCATTTTACTTTCTATATTTGATCTCTCTTTCTTTATTTCAAGTTCTTTCAATATATCATTTTTCTTACTATATTTCATTTTACTTTCTATATTTTATTTTACTTTCTATATTTCATATTTCTTTCTGTATTTCATTTTACTTTATATATTTCATCTTTCTTTCTATATTCCATTTTACTTTCTATATTTTGTCTTTCTTTCTACATTTAATTTTATTTTCTATATATCATCTTACTTTCTATATTTCATTTTGCTTTCTATATTTCATCTTTCTTTCTGTATTTCATTTTACTTTCTATATTTCATTTTACTTTCTATATATCATCATACTTTATATATTTCATTTTACTTTCTAAATTTGATCTTTCTTTCTATATTTCATTTTACTTTCTATATTTTATCTTTCATTCTATATTTCATCTTTATTTCTATATTTCATTTTACTTTTTTTATTTCATCTGTCTTTCTAGATTTCGTGTTACTTTCTATATTTCATCTTTCTTTCTATATTTCATTTTACTTTCTTTATTTCATATTTCTTTCTATATTTCATTTTACTTTCTTTATTTCATCTTTCTTTGTATATTTAATTTTACTTTCTAAATTTCATCTTTCTTTCTATATTTCATTTTACTTTCTATATATCATCATACTTTCTATATTTTATTTTACTTTCAATTTTTCATCTTTCTTTCTATAATTCATTTTACTTTCTATATTTTATCATTCATTCTATATTTCATCTTTCTTTCTATATTTCATGTTACTTTCTATATTTCATATTTCTTCTTATATTTTATTTTATTTTCTATATTTCGTATTTCATTCTATATTTCATTTTATTTTCTATATTTCAAATTTTTTTCTATATTTCATATTTTTGTTATATTTCTTATTACTTTATATATTACATTTTATATTTCTTAATTTCATCATTCTTTCAGTGTTTCATTTTACTTTCTACAATTCATCTACTCTCTATATTTCATTTTACTTTCTTTATTTCATCTTTATCTTGATAATTCATTTTACTTTCTATATTTCATCTTTCTTTCTATATTACATTTTATTTTGTATATATTTCATCTTTCTTTATGTATTTCATCTTTTTTTTTTTATATTTCATTTTACTTTCTATATTTTATCTTTGTTTATTTATTTCATGTTACTTTCTATATATCATTTTTCTTACTATATTTTATTTTACTTTCTACATTACATCTTTCTTTCTATATTTCATCTTTATTTCTATATTTCATTTTACTTTTTATATTTCATCTTTTTTTTTCTATATTTCATTTTACTTCCTATATTTTTTCTGTCGTTCTATATTTCATCTTTCTTTCTATATTTCATTTTATTGTCTATATTTTTTCTGTCGTTGTATATTTCATCTTTCTTTCTATATTTCATTTTACTTTCTATAATTCAACTTTCTTTCTATATTTCATCTTTCTTTCTATATCTTATTTTTCTTAAAAAAAAATTTCATCTTTCTTTTTATTTTTCATTTTATTTTCTACGTTTCATCTTTCTTTCTACATTTCATTTTACTTTCTAAATATCTTCACACTTTCTATAATTCATTTTACTTTCTATATTTCATATTTATTTCTATATTTCATTTTTCTTTCTTTATTTTAACCTTCTTTCTTTATTTCATCTTTTTTCTATATTTCATTTTACTTTCTATATTTCATCTTACTTTCTATTTTTTATTTTACTTTCTATATTTTATTCTATATTTTATCTTCCTGTCTATATTTCATTTTACTTTCTATATATCTTCTTAATTTCTCTATTTCATTTTACTTTCTATATTTCATCTTTCTTTCTATATTTCCTTTTTCTTTCTTTATTTTAACCTTCTTTCTATACTTCATTTTACTTTCTATATTTGATCTCTCTTTCTTTATTTCAAGTTCTTTCAATATATCATTTTTCTTACTATATTTCATTTTACTTTCTATATTTTATTTTACTTTCTATATTTCATATTTCTTTCTGTATTTCATTTTACTTTATATATTTCATCTTTCTTTCTATATTCCATTTTACTTTCTATATTTTGTCTTTCTTTCTACATTTAATTTTATTTTCTATATATCATCTTACTTTCTATATTTCATTTTGCTTTCTATATTTCATCTTTCTTTCTGTATTTCATTTTACTTTCTATATTTCATTTTACTTTCTATATATCATCATACTTTATATATTTCATTTTACTTTCTAAATTTGATCTTTCTTTCTATATTTCATTTTACTTTCTATATTTTATCTTTCATTCTATATTTCATCTTTATTTCTATATTTCATTTTACTTTTTTTATTTCATCTGTCTTTCTAGATTTCCTGTTACTTTCTATATTTCATCTTTCTTTCTATATTTCATTTTACTTTCTTTATTTCATATTTCTTTCTATATTTCATTTTACTTTCTTTATTTCATCTTTCTTTGTATATTTAATTTTACTTTCTAAATTTCATCTTTCTTTCTATATTTCATTTTACTTTCTATATATCATCATACTTTCTATATTTTATTTTACTTTCAATTTTTCATCTTTCTTTCTATAATTCATTTTACTTTCTATATTTTATCATTCATTCTATATTTCATCTTTCTTTCTATATTTCATGTTACTTTCTATATTTCATATTTCTTCTTATATTTTATTTTATTTTCTATATTTCGTATTTCATTCTATATTTCATTTTATTTTCTATATTTCAAATTTTTTTCTATATTTCATATTTTTGTTATATTTCTTATTACTTTATATATTACATTTTATATTTCTTAATTTCATCATTCTTTCAGTGTTTCATTTTACTTTCTACAATTCATCTACTCTCTATATTTCATTTTACTTTCTTTATTTCATCTTTATCTTGATAATTCATTTTACTTTCTATATTTCATCTTTCTTTCTATATTACATTTTATTTTGTATATATTTCATCTTTCTTTATGTATTTCATCTTTTTTTTTTTATATTTCATTTTACTTTCTATATTTTATCTTTGTTTATTTATTTCATGTTACTTTCTATATATCATTTTTCTTACTATATTTTATTTTACTTTCTACATTACATCTTTCTTTCTATATTTCATCTTTATTTCTATATTTCATTTTACTTTTTATATTTCATCTTTTTTTTTCTATATTTCATTTTACTTCCTATATTTTTTCTGTCGTTCTATATTTCATCTTTCTTTCTATATTTCATTTTATTGTCTATATTTTTTCTGTCGTTGTATATTTCATCTTTCTTTCTATATTTCATTTTACTTTCTATAATTCAACTTTCTTTCTATATTTCATCTTTCTTTCTATATCTTATTTTTCTTAAAAAAAAATTTCATCTTTCTTTTTATTTTTCATTTTATTTTCTACGTTTCATCTTTCTTTCTACATTTCATTTTACTTTCTAAATATCTTCACACTTTCTATAATTCATTTTACTTTCTATATTTCATATTTATTTCTATATTTCATTTTTCTTTCTTTATTTTAACCTTCTTTCTTTATTTCATCTTTTTTCTATATTTCATTTTACTTTCTATATTTCATCTTACTTTCTATTTTTTATTTTACTTTCTATATTTTATTCTATATTTTATCTTCCTGTCTATATTTCATTTTACTTTCTATATATCTTCTTAATTTCTCTATTTCATTTTACTTTCTATATTTCATCTTTCTTTCTATATTTCCTTTTTCTTTCTTTATTTTAACCTTCTTTCTATACTTCATTTTACTTTCTATATTTGATCTCTCTTTCTTTATTTCAAGTTCTTTCAATATATCATTTTTCTTACTATATTTCATTTTACTTTCTATATTTTATTTTACTTTCTATATTTCATATTTCTTTCTGTATTTCATTTTACTTTATATATTTCATCTTTCTTTCTATATTCCATTTTACTTTCTATATTTTGTCTTTCTTTCTACATTTAATTTTATTTTCTATATATCATCTTACTTTCTATATTTCATTTTGCTTTCTATATTTCATCTTTCTTTCTGTATTTCATTTTACTTTCTATATTTCATTTTACTTTCTATATATCATCATACTTTATATATTTCATTTTACTTTCTAAATTTGATCTTTCTTTCTATATTTCATTTTACTTTCTATATTTTATCTTTCATTCTATATTTCATCTTTATTTCTATATTTCATTTTACTTTTTTTATTTCATCTGTCTTTCTAGATTTCCTGTTACTTTCTATATTTCATCTTTCTTTCTATATTTCATTTTACTTTCTTTATTTCATATTTCTTTCTATATTTCATTTTACTTTCTTTATTTCATCTTTCTTTGTATATTTAATTTTACTTTCTAAATTTCATCTTTCTTTCTATATTTCATTTTACTTTCTATATATCATCATACTTTCTATATTTTATTTTACTTTCAATTTTTCATCTTTCTTTCTATAATTCATTTTACTTTCTATATTTTATCATTCATTCTATATTTCATCTTTCTTTCTATATTTCATGTTACTTTCTATATTTCATATTTCTTCTTATATTTTATTTTATTTTCTATATTTCGTATTTCATTCTATATTTCATTTTATTTTCTATATTTCAAATTTTTTTCTATATTTCATATTTTTGTTATATTTCTTATTACTTTATATATTACATTTTATATTTCTTAATTTCATCATTCTTTCAGTGTTTCATTTTACTTTCTACAATTCATCTACTCTCTATATTTCATTTTACTTTCTTTATTTCATCTTTATCTTGATAATTCATTTTACTTTCTATATTTCATCTTTCTTTCTATATTACATTTTATTTTGTATATATTTCATCTTTCTTTATGTATTTCATCTTTTTTTTTTTATATTTCATTTTACTTTCTATATTTTATCTTTGTTTATTTATTTCATGTTACTTTCTATATATCATTTTTCTTACTATATTTTATTTTACTTTCTACATTACATCTTTCTTTCTATATTTCATCTTTATTTCTATATTTCATTTTACTTTTTATATTTCATCTTTTTTTTTCTATATTTCATTTTACTTCCTATATTTTTTCTGTCGTTCTATATTTCATCTTTCTTTCTATATTTCATTTTATTGTCTATATTTTTTCTGTCGTTGTATATTTCATCTTTCTTTCTATATTTCATTTTACTTTCTATAATTCAACTTTCTTTCTATATTTCATCTTTCTTTCTATATCTTATTTTTCTTAAAAAAAAATTTCATCTTTCTTTTTATTTTTCATTTTATTTTCTACGTTTCATCTTTCTTTCTACATTTCATTTTACTTTCTAAATATCTTCACACTTTCTATAATTCATTTTACTTTCTATATTTCATATTTATTTCTATATTTCATTTTTCTTTCTTTATTTTAACCTTCTTTCTTTATTTCATCTTTTTTCTATATTTCATTTTACTTTCTATATTTCATCTTACTTTCTATTTTTTATTTTACTTTCTATATTTTATTCTATATTTTATCTTCCTGTCTATATTTCATTTTACTTTCTATATATCTTCTTAATTTCTCTATTTCATTTTACTTTCTATATTTCATCTTTCTTTCTATATTTCCTTTTTCTTTCTTTATTTTAACCTTCTTTCTATACTTCATTTTACTTTCTATATTTGATCTCTCTTTCTTTATTTCAAGTTCTTTCAATATATCATTTTTCTTACTATATTTCATTTTACTTTCTATATTTTATTTTACTTTCTATATTTCATATTTCTTTCTGTATTTCATTTTACTTTATATATTTCATCTTTCTTTCTATATTCCATTTTACTTTCTATATTTTGTCTTTCTTTCTACATTTAATTTTATTTTCTATATATCATCTTACTTTCTATATTTCATTTTGCTTTCTATATTTCATCTTTCTTTCTGTATTTCATTTTACTTTCTATATTTCATTTTACTTTCTATATATCATCATACTTTGTATATTTCATTTTACTTTCTAAATTTGATCTTTCTTTCTATATTTCATTTTACTTTCTATATTTTATCTTTCATTCTATATTTCATCTTTATTTCTATATTTCATTTTACTTTTTTTATTTCATCTGTCTTTCTAGATTTCGTGTTACTTTCTATATTTCATCTTTCTTTCTATATTTCATTTTACTTTCTTTATTTCATATTTCTTTCTATATTTCATTTTACTTTCTTTATTTCATCTTTCTTTGTATATTTAATTTTACTTTCTAAATTTCATCTTTCTTTCTATATTTCATTTTACTTTCTATATATCATCATACTTTCTATATTTTATTTTACTTTCAATTTTTCATCTTTCTTTCTATAATTCATTTTACTTTCTATATTTTATCATTCATTCTATATTTCATCTTTCTTTCTATATTTCATGTTACTTTCTATATTTCATATTTCTTCTTATATTTTATTTTATTTTCTATATTTCGTATTTCATTCTATATTTCATTTTATTTTCTATATTTCAAATTTTTTTCTATATTTCATATTTTTGTTATATTTCTTATTACTTTATATATTACATTTTATATTTCTTAATTTCATCATTCTTTCAGTGTTTCATTTTACTTTCTACAATTCATCTACTCTCTATATTTCATTTTACTTTCTTTATTTCATCTTTATCTTGATAATTCATTTTACTTTCTATATTTCATCTTTCTTTCTATATTACATTTTATTTTGTATATATTTCATCTTTCTTTATGTATTTCATCTTTTTTTTTTTATATTTCATTTTACTTTCTATATTTTATCTTTGTTTATTTATTTCATGTTACTTTCTATATATCATTTTTCTTACTATATTTTATTTTACTTTCTATATTACATCTTTCTTTCTATATTTCATCTTTATTTCTATATTTCATTTTACTTTTTATATTTCATCTTTTTTTTTCTATATTTCATTTTACTTCCTATATTTTTTCTGTCGTTCTATATTTCATCTTTCTTTCTATATTTCATTTTATTGTCTATATTTTTTCTGTCGTTGTATATTTCATCTTTCTTTCTATATCTTATTTTTCTTAAAAAAAAATTTCATCTTTCTTTTTATTTTTCATTTTATTTTCTACGTTTCATCTTTCTTTCTACATTTCATTTTACTTTCTAAATATCTTCACACTTTCTATAATTCATTTTACTTTCTATATTTCATATTTATTTCTATATTTCATTTTTCTTTCTTTATTTTAACCTTCTTTCTTTATTTCATCTTTTTTCTATATTTCATTTTACTTTCTATATTTCATCTTACTTTCTATTTTTTATTTTACTTTCTATATTTTATTCTATATTTTATCTTCCTGTCTATATTTCATTTTACTTTCTATATATCTTCTTAATTTCTCTATTTCATTTTACTTTCTATATTTCATCTTTCTTTCTATATTTCCTTTTTCTTTCTTTATTTTAACCTTCTTTCTATACTTCATTTTACTTTCTATATTTGATCTCTCTTTCTTTATTTCAAGTTCTTTCAATATATCATTTTTCTTACTATATTTCATTTTACTTTCTATATTTTATTTTACTTTCTATATTTCATATTTCTTTCTGTATTTCATTTTACTTTATATATTTCATCTTTCTTTCTATATTCCATTTTACTTTCTATATTTTGTCTTTCTTTCTACATTTAATTTTATTTTCTATATATCATCTTACTTTCTATATTTCATTTTGCTTTCTATATTTCATCTTTCTTTCTGTATTTCATTTTACTTTCTATATTTCATTTTACTTTCTATATATCATCATACTTTATATATTTCATTTTACTTTCTAAATTTGATCTTTCTTTCTATATTTCATTTTACTTTCTATATTTTATCTTTCATTCTATATTTCATCTTTATTTCTATATTTCATTTTACTTTTTTTATTTCATCTGTCTTTCTAGATTTCGTGTTACTTTCTATATTTCATCTTTCTTTCTATATTTCATTTTACTTTCTTTATTTCATATTTCTTTCTATATTTCATTTTACTTTCTTTATTTCATCTTTCTTTGTATATTTAATTTTACTTTCTAAATTTCATCTTTCTTTCTATATTTCATTTTACTTTCTATATATCATCATACTTTCTATATTTTATTTTACTTTCAATTTTTCATCTTTCTTTCTATAATTCATTTTACTTTCTATATTTTATCATTCATTCTATATTTCATCTTTCTTTCTATATTTCCTGTTACTTTCTATATTTCATATTTCTTCTTATATTTTATTTTATTTTCTATATTTCGTATTTCATTCTATATTTCATTTTATTTTCTATATTTCAAATTTTTTTCTATATTTCATATTTTTGTTATATTTCTTATTACTTTATATATTACATTTTATATTTCTTAATTTCATCATTCTTTCAGTGTTTCATTTTACTTTCTACAATTCATCTACTCTCTATATTTCATTTTACTTTCTTTATTTCATCTTTATCTTGATAATTCATTTTACTTTCTATATTTCATCTTTCTTTCTATATTACATTTTATTTTGTATATATTTCATCTTTCTTTATGTATTTCATCTTTTTTTTTTTATATTTCATTTTACTTTCTATATTTTATCTTTGTTTATTTATTTCATGTTACTTTCTATATATCATTTTTCTTACTATATTTTATTTTACTTTCTATATTACATCTTTCTTTCTATATTTCATCTTTATTTCTATATTTCATTTTACTTTTTATATTTCATCTTTTTTTTTCTATATTTCATTTTACTTCCTATATTTTTTCTGTCGTTCTATATTTCATCTTTCTTTCTATATTTCATTTTATTGTCTATATTTTTTCTGTCGTTGTATATTTCATCTTTCTTTCTATATTTCATTTTACTTTCTATAATTCAACTTTCTTTCTATATTTCATCTTTCTTTCTATATCTTATTTTTCTTAAAAAAAAATTTCATCTTTCTTTTTATTTTTCATTTTATTTTCTACGTTTCATCTTTCTTTCTACATTTCATTTTACTTTCTAAATATCTTCACACTTTCTATAATTCATTTTACTTTCTATATTTCATATTTATTTCTATATTTCATTTTTCTTTCTTTATTTTAACCTTCTTTCTTTATTTCATCTTTTTTCTATATTTCATTTTACTTTCTATATTTCATCTTACTTTCTATTTTTTATTTTACTTTCTATATTTTATTCTATATTTTATCTTCCTGTCTATATTTCATTTTACTTTCTATATATCTTCTTAATTTCTCTATTTCATTTTACTTTCTATATTTCATCTTTCTTTCTATATTTCCTTTTTCTTTCTTTATTTTAACCTTCTTTCTATACTTCATTTTACTTTCTATATTTGATCTCTCTTTCTTTATTTCAAGTTCTTTCAATATATCATTTTTCTTACTATATTTCATTTTACTTTCTATATTTTATTTTACTTTCTATATTTCATATTTCTTTCTGTATTTCATTTTACTTTATATATTTCATCTTTCTTTCTATATTCCATTTTACTTTCTATATTTTGTCTTTCTTTCTACATTTAATTTTATTTTCTATATATCATCTTACTTTCTATATTTTATTTTGCTTTCTATATTTCATCTTTCTTTCTGTATTTCATTTTACTTTCTATATTTCATTTTACTTTCTATATATCATCATACTTTATATATTTCATTTTACTTTCTAAATTTGATCTTTCTTTCTATATTTCATTTTACTTTCTATATTTTATCTTTCATTCTATATTTCATCTTTATTTCTATATTTCATTTTACTTTTTTTATTTCATCTGTCTTTCTAGATTTCGTGTTACTTTCTATATTTCATCTTTCTTTCTATATTTCATTTTACTTTCTTTATTTCATATTTCTTTCTATATTTCATTTTACTTTCTTTATTTCATCTTTCTTTGTATATTTAATTTTACTTTCTAAATTTCATCTTTCTTTCTATATTTCATTTTACTTTCTATATATCATCATACTTTCTATATTTTATTTTACTTTCAATTTTTCATCTTTCTTTCTATAATTCATTTTACTTTCTATATTTTATCATTCATTCTATATTTCATCTTTCTTTCTATATTTCCTGTTACTTTCTATATTTCATATTTCTTCTTATATTTTATTTTATTTTCTATATTTCGTATTTCATTCTATATTTCATTTTATTTTCTATATTTCAAATTTTTTTCTATATTTCATATTTTTGTTATATTTCTTATTACTTTATATATTACATTTTATATTTCTTAATTTCATCATTCTTTCAGTGTTTCATTTTACTTTCTACAATTCATCTACTCTCTATATTTCATTTTACTTTCTTTATTTCATCTTTATCTTGATAATTCATTTTACTTTCTATATTTCATCTTTCTTTCTATATTACATTTTATTTTGTATATATTTCATCTTTCTTTATGTATTTCATCTTTTTTTTTTTATATTTCATTTTACTTTCTATATTTTATCTTTGTTTATTTATTTCATGTTACTTTCTATATATCATTTTTCTTACTATATTTTATTTTACTTTCTATATTACATCTTTCTTTCTATATTTCATCTTTATTTCTATATTTCATTTTACTTTTTATATTTCATCTTTTTTTTTCTATATTTCATTTTACTTCCTATATTTTTTCTGTCGTTCTATATTTCATCTTTCTTTCTATATTTCATTTTATTGTCTATATTTTTTCTGTCGTTGTATATTTCATCTTTCTTTCTATATTTCATTTTACTTTCTATAATTCAACTTTCTTTCTATATTTCATCTTTCTTTCTATATCTTATTTTTCTTAAAAAAAAATTTCATCTTTCTTTTTATTTTTCATTTTATTTTCTACGTTTCATCTTTCTTTCTACATTTCATTTTACTTTCTAAATATCTTCACACTTTCTATAATTCATTTTACTTTCTATATTTCATATTTATTTCTATATTTCATTTTTCTTTCTTTATTTTAACCTTCTTTCTTTATTTCATCTTTTTTCTATATTTCATTTTACTTTCTATATTTCATCTTACTTTCTATTTTTTATTTTACTTTCTATATTTTATTCTATATTTTATCTTCCTGTCTATATTTCATTTTACTTTCTATATATCTTCTTAATTTCTCTATTTCATTTTACTTTCTATATTTCATCTTTCTTTCTATATTTCCTTTTTCTTTCTTTATTTTAACCTTCTTTCTATACTTCATTTTACTTTCTATATTTGATCTCTCTTTCTTTATTTCAAGTTCTTTCAATATATCATTTTTCTTACTATATTTCATTTTACTTTCTATATTTTATTTTACTTTCTATATTTCATATTTCTTTCTGTATTTCATTTTACTTTATATATTTCATCTTTCTTTCTATATTCCATTTTACTTTCTATATTTTGTCTTTCTTTCTACATTTAATTTTATTTTCTATATATCATCTTACTTTCTATATTTTATTTTGCTTTCTATATTTCATCTTTCTTTCTGTATTTCATTTTACTTTCTATATTTCATTTTACTTTCTATATATCATCATACTTTATATATTTCATTTTACTTTCTAAATTTGATCTTTCTTTCTATATTTCATTTTACTTTCTATATTTTATCTTTCATTCTATATTTCATCTTTATTTCTATATTTCATTTTACTTTTTTTATTTCATCTGTCTTTCTAGATTTCGTGTTACTTTCTATATTTCATCTTTCTTTCTATATTTCATTTTACTTTCTTTATTTCATATTTCTTTCTATATTTCATTTTACTTTCTTTATTTCATCTTTCTTTGTATATTTAATTTTACTTTCTAAATTTCATCTTTCTTTCTATATTTCATTTTACTTTCTATATATCATCATACTTTCTATATTTTATTTTACTTTCAATTTTTCATCTTTCTTTCTATAATTCATTTTACTTTCTATATTTTATCATTCATTCTATATTTCATCTTTCTTTCTATATTTCCTGTTACTTTCTATATTTCATATTTCTTCTTATATTTTATTTTATTTTCTATATTTCGTATTTCATTCTATATTTCATTTTATTTTCTATATTTCAAATTTTTTTCTATATTTCATATTTTTGTTATATTTCTTATTACTTTATATATTACATTTTATATTTCTTAATTTCATCATTCTTTCAGTGTTTCATTTTACTTTCTACAATTCATCTACTCTCTATATTTCATTTTACTTTCTTTATTTCATCTTTATCTTGATAATTCATTTTACTTTCTATATTTCATCTTTCTTTCTATATTACATTTTATTTTGTATATATTTCATCTTTCTTTATGTATTTCATCTTTTTTTTTTTATATTTCATTTTACTTTCTATATTTTATCTTTGTTTATTTATTTCATGTTACTTTCTATATATCATTTTTCTTACTATATTTTATTTTACTTTCTATATTACATCTTTCTTTCTATATTTCATCTTTATTTCTATATTTCATTTTACTTTTTATATTTCATCTTTTTTTTTCTATATTTCATTTTACTTCCTATATTTTTTCTGTCGTTCTATATTTCATCTTTCTTTCTATATTTCATTTTATTGTCTATATTTTTTCTGTCGTTGTATATTTCATCTTTCTTTCTATATTTCATTTTACTTTCTATAATTCAACTTTCTTTCTATATTTCATCTTTCTTTCTATATCTTATTTTTCTTAAAAAAAAATTTCATCTTTCTTTTTATTTTTCATTTTATTTTCTACGTTTCATCTTTCTTGCTACATTTCATTTTACTTTCTAAATATCTTCACACTTTCTATAATTCATTTTACTTTCTATATTTCATATTTATTTCTATATTTCATTTTTCTTTCTTTATTTTAACCTTCTTTCTTTATTTCATCTTTTTTCTATATTTCATTTTACTTTCTATATTTCATCTTACTTTCTATTTTTTATTTTACTTTCTATATTTTATTCTATATTTTATCTTCCTGTCTATATTTCATTTTACTTTCTATATATCTTCTTAATTTCTCTATTTCATTTTACTTTCTATATTTCATCTTTCTTTCTATATTTCCTTTTTCTTTCTTTATTTTAACCTTCTTTCTATACTTCATTTTACTTTCTATATTTGATCTCTCTTTCTTTATTTCAAGTTCTTTCAATATATCATTTTTCTTACTATATTTCATTTTACTTTCTATATTTTATTTTACTTTCTATATTTCATATTTCTTTCTGTATTTCATTTTACTTTATATATTTCATCTTTCTTTCTATATTCCATTTTACTTTCTATATTTTGTCTTTCTTTCTACATTTAATTTTATTTTCTATATATCATCTTACTTTCTATATTTCATTTTGCTTTCTATATTTCATCTTTCTTTCTGTATTTCATTTTACTTTCTATATTTCATTTTACTTTCTATATATCATCATACTTTATATATTTCATTTTACTTTCTAAATTTGATCTTTCTTTCTATATTTCATTTTACTTTCTATATTTTATCTTTCATTCTATATTTCATCTTTATTTCTATATTTCATTTTACTTTTTTTATTTCATCTGTCTTTCTAGATTTCATGTTACTTTCTATATTTCATCTTTCTTTCTATATTTCATTTTACTTTCTTTATTTCATATTTCTTTCTATATTTCATTTTACTTTCTTTATTTCATCTTTCTTTGTATATTTAATTTTACTTTCTAAATTTCATCTTTCTTTCTATATTTCATTTTACTTTCTATATATCATCATACTTTCTATATTTTATTTTACTTTCAATTTTTCATCTTTCTTTCTATAATTCATTTTACTTTCTATATTTTATCATTCATTCTATATTTCATCTTTCTTTCTATATTTCATGTTACTTTCTATATTTCATATTTCTTCTTATATTTTATTTTATTTTCTATATTTCAAATTTTTTTCTATATTTCATATTTTTGTTATATTTCTTATTACTTTATATATTACATTTTATATTTCTTAATTTCATCATTCTTTCAGTGTTTCATTTTACTTTCTACAATTCATCTACTCTCTATATTTCATTTTACTTTCTTTATTTCATCTTTATCTTGATAATTCATTTTACTTTCTATATTTCATCTTTCTTTCTATATTACATTTTATTTTGTATATATTTCATCTTTCTTTATGTATTTCATCTTTTTTTTTTTATATTTCATTTTACTTTCTATATTTTATCTTTGTTTATTTATTTCATGTTACTTTCTATATATCATTTTTCTTACTATATTTTATTTTACTTTCTATATTACATCTTTCTTTCTATATTTCATCTTTATTTCTATATTTCATTTTACTTTTTATATTTCATCTTTTTTTTTCTATATTTCATTTTACTTCCTATATTTTTTCTGTCGTTCTATATTTCATCTTTCTTTCTATATTTCATTTTATTGTCTATATTTTTTCTGTCGTTGTATATTTCATCTTTCTTTCTATATTTCATTTTACTTTCTATAATTCAACTTTCTTTCTATATTTCATCTTTCTTTCTATATCTTATTTTTCTTAAAAAAAAATTTCATCTTTCTTTTTATTTTTCATTTTATTTTCTACGTTTCATCTTTCTTTCTACATTTCATTTTACTTTCTAAATATCTTCACACTTTCTATAATTCATTTTACTTTCTATATTTCATATTTATTTCTATATTTCATTTTTCTTTCTTTATTTTAACCTTCTTTCTTTTTTTCATCTTTTTTCTATATTTCATTTTACTTTCTATATTTCATCTTACTTTCTATTTTTTATTTTACTTTCTATATTTTATTCTATATTTTATCTTCCTGTCTATATTTCATTTTACTTTCTATATATCTTCTTAATTTCTCTATTTCATTTTACTTTCTATATTTCATCTTTCTTTCTATATTTCCTTTTTCTTTCTTTATTTTAACCTTCTTTCTATACTTCATTTTACTTTCTATATTTGATCTCTCTTTCTTTATTTCAAGTTCTTTCAATATATCATTTTTCTTACTATATTTCATTTTACTTTCTATATTTTATTTTACTTTCTATATTTCATATTTCTTTCTGTATTTCATTTTACTTTATATATTTCATCTTTCTTTCTATATTCCATTTTACTTTCTATATTTTGTCTTTCTTTCTACATTTAATTTTATTTTCTATATATCATCTTACTTTCTATATTTCATTTTGCTTTCTATATTTCATCTTTCTTTCTGTATTTCATTTTACTTTCTATATTTCATTTTACTTTCTATATATCATCATACTTTATATATTTCATTTTACTTTCTAAATTTGATCTTTCTTTCTATATTTCATTTTACTTTCTATATTTTATCTTTCATTCTATATTTCATCTTTATTTCTATATTTCATTTTACTTTTTTTATTTCATCTGTCTTTCTAGATTTCCTGTTACTTTCTATATTTCATCTTTCTTTCTATATTTCATTTTACTTTCTTTATTTCATATTTCTTTCTATATTTCATTTTACTTTCTTTATTTCATCTTTCTTTGTATATTTAATTTTACTTTCTAAATTTCATCTTTCTTTCTATATTTCATTTTACTTTCTATATATCATCATACTTTCTATATTTTATTTTACTTTCAATTTTTCATCTTTCTTTCTATAATTCATTTTTCTTTCTATATTTTATCATTCATTCTATATTTCATCTTTCTTTCTATATTTCATGTTACTTTCTATATTTCATATTTCTTCTTATATTTTATTTTATTTTCTATATTTCGTATTTCATTCTATATTTCATTTTATTTTCTATATTTCAAATTTTTTTCTATATTTCATATTTTTGTTATATTTCTTATTACTTTATATATTACATTTTATATTTCTTAATTTCATCATTCTTTCAGTGTTTCATTTTACTTTCTACAATTCATCTACTCTCTATATTTCATTTTACTTTCTTTATTTCATCTTTATCTTGATAATTCATTTTACTTTCTATATTTCATCTTTCTTTCTATATTACATTTTATTTTGTATATATTTCATCTTTCTTTATGTATTTCATCTTTTTTTTTTTATATTTCATTTTACTTTCTATATTTTATCTTTGTTTATTTATTTCATGTTACTTTCTATATATCATTTTTCTTACTATATTTTATTTTACTTTCTACATTACATCTTTCTTTCTATATTTCATCTTTATTTCTATATTTCATTTTACTTTTTATATTTCATCTTTTTTTTTCTATATTTCATTTTACTTCCTATATTTTTTCTGTCGTTCTATATTTCATCTTTCTTTCTATATTTCATTTTATTGTCTATATTTTTTCTGTCGTTGTATATTTCATCTTTCTTTCTATATTTCATTTTACTTTCTATAATTCAACTTTCTTTCTATATTTCATCTTTCTTTCTATATCTTATTTTTCTTAAAAAAAAATTTCATCTTTCTTTTTATTTTTCATTTTATTTTCTACGTTTCATCTTTCTTTCTACATTTCATTTTACTTTCTAAATATCTTCACACTTTCTATAATTCATTTTACTTTCTATATTTCATATTTATTTCTATATTTCATTTTTCTTTCTTTATTTTAACCTTCTTTCTTTATTTCATCTTTTTTCTATATTTCATTTTACTTTCTATATTTCATCTTACTTTCTATTTTTTATTTTACTTTCTATATTTTATTCTATATTTTATCTTCCTGTCTATATTTCATTTTACTTTCTATATATCTTCTTAATTTCTCTATTTCATTTTACTTTCTATATTTCATCTTTCTTTCTATATTTCCTTTTTCTTTCTTTATTTTAACCTTCTTTCTATACTTCATTTTACTTTCTATATTTGATCTCTCTTTCTTTATTTCAAGTTCTTTCAATATATCATTTTTCTTACTATATTTCATTTTACTTTCTATATTTTATTTTACTTTCTATATTTCATATTTCTTTCTGTATTTCATTTTACTTTATATATTTCATCTTTCTTTCTATATTCCATTTTACTTTCTATATTTTGTCTTTCTTTCTACATTTAATTTTATTTTCTATATATCATCTTACTTTCTATATTTCATTTTGCTTTCTATATTTCATCTTTCTTTCTGTATTTCATTTTACTTTCTATATTTCATTTTACTTTCTATATATCATCATACTTTATATATTTCATTTTACTTTCTAAATTTGATCTTTCTTTCTATATTTCATTTTACTTTCTATATTTTATCTTTCATTCTATATTTCATCTTTATTTCTATATTTCATTTTACTTTTTTTATTTCATCTGTCTTTCTAGATTTCGTGTTACTTTCTATATTTCATCTTTCTTTCTATATTTCATTTTACTTTCTTTATTTCATATTTCTTTCTATATTTCATTTTACTTTCTTTATTTCATCTTTCTTTGTATATTTAATTTTACTTTCTAAATTTCATCTTTCTTTCTATATTTCATTTTACTTTCTATATATCATCATACTTTCTATATTTTATTTTACTTTCAATTTTTCATCTTTCTTTCTATATTTCATTTTACTTTCTTTATTTCATCTTTATCTTGATAATTCATTTTACTTTCTATATTTCATCTTTCTTTCTATATTACATTTTATTTTGTATATATTTCATCTTTCTTTATGTATTTCATCTTTTTTTTTTTATATTTCATTTTACTTTCTATATTTTATCTTTGTTTATTTATTTCATGTTACTTTCTATATATCATTTTTCTTACTATATTTTATTTTACTTTCTACATTACATCTTTCTTTCTATATTTCATCTTTATTTCTATATTTCATTTTACTTTTTATATTTCATCTTTTTTTTTCTATATTTCATTTTACTTCCTATATTTTTTCTGTCGTTCTATATTTCATCTTTCTTTCTATATTTCATTTTATTGTCTATATTTTTTCTGTCGTTGTATATTTCATCTTTCTTTCTATATTTCATTTTACTTTCTATAATTCAACTTTCTTTCTATATTTCATCTTTCTTTCTATATCTTATTTTTCTTAAAAAAAAATTTCATCTTTCTTTTTATTTTTCATTTTATTTTCTACGTTTCATCTTTCTTTCTACATTTCATTTTACTTTCTAAATATCTTCACACTTTCTATAATTCATTTTACTTTCTATATTTCATATTTATTTCTATATTTCATTTTTCTTTCTTTATTTTAACCTTCTTTCTTTATTTCATCTTTTTTCTATATTTCATTTTACTTTCTATATTTCATCTTACTTTCTATTTTTTATTTTACTTTCTATATTTTATTCTATATTTTATCTTCCTGTCTATATTTCATTTTACTTTCTATATATCTTCTTAATTTCTCTATTTCATTTTACTTTCTATATTTCATCTTTCTTTCTATATTTCCTTTTTCTTTCTTTATTTTAACCTTCTTTCTATACTTCATTTTACTTTCTATATTTGATCTCTCTTTCTTTATTTCAAGTTCTTTCAATATATCATTTTTCTTACTATATTTCATTTTACTTTCTATATTTTATTTTACTTTCTATATTTCATATTTCTTTCTGTATTTCATTTTACTTTATATATTTCATCTTTCTTTCTATATTCCATTTTACTTTCTATATTTTGTCTTTCTTTCTACATTTAATTTTATTTTCTATATATCATCTTACTTTCTATATTTCATTTTGCTTTCTATATTTCATCTTTCTTTCTGTATTTCATTTTACTTTCTATATTTCATTTTACTTTCTATATATCATCATACTTTATATATTTCATTTTACTTTCTAAATTTGATCTTTCTTTCTATATTTCATTTTACTTTCTATATTTTATCTTTCATTCTATATTTCATCTTTATTTCTATATTTCATTTTACTTTTTTTATTTCATCTGTCTTTCTAGATTTCGTGTTACTTTCTATATTTCATCTTTCTTTCTATATTTCATTTTACTTTCTTTATTTCATATTTCTTTCTATATTTCATTTTACTTTCTTTATTTCATCTTTCTTTGTATATTTAATTTTACTTTCTAAATTTCATCTTTCTTTCTATATTTCATTTTACTTTCTATATATCATCATACTTTCTATATTTTATTTTACTTTCAATTTTTCATCTTTCTTTCTATAATTCATTTTACTTTCTATATTTTATCATTCATTCTATATTTCATCTTTCTTTCTATATTTCATGTTACTTTCTATATTTCATATTTCTTCTTATATTTTATTTTATTTTCTATATTTCGTATTTCATTCTATATTTCATTTTATTTTCTATATTTCAAATTTTTTTCTATATTTCATATTTTTGTTATATTTCTTATTACTTTATATATTACATTTTATATTTCTTAATTTCATCATTCTTTCAGTGTTTCATTTTACTTTCTACAATTCATCTACTCTCTATATTTCATTTTACTTTCTTTATTTCATCTTTATCTTGATAATTCATTTTACTTTCTATATTTCATCTTTCTTTCTATATTACATTTTATTTTGTATATATTTCATCTTTCTTTATGTATTTCATCTTTTTTTTTTTATATTTCATTTTACTTTCTATATTTTATCTTTGTTTATTTATTTCATGTTACTTTCTATATATCATTTTTCTTACTATATTTTATTTTACTTTCTATATTACATCTTTCTTTCTATATTTCATCTTTATTTCTATATTTCATTTTACTTTTTATATTTCATCTTTTTTTTTCTATATTTCATTTTACTTCCTATATTTTTTCTGTCGTTCTATATTTCATCTTTCTTTCTATATTTCATTTTATTGTCTATATTTTTTCTGTCGTTGTATATTTCATCTTTCTTTCTATATTTCATTTTACTTTCTATAATTCAACTTTCTTTCTATATTTCATCTTTCTTTCTATATCTTATTTTTCTTAAAAAAAAATTTCATCTTTCTTTTTATTTTTCATTTTATTTTCTACGTTTCATCTTTCTTTCTACATTTCATTTTACTTTCTAAATATCTTCACACTTTCTATAATTCATTTTACTTTCTATATTTCATATTTATTTCTATATTTCATTTTTCTTTCTTTATTTTAACCTTCTTTCTTTATTTCATCTTTTTTCTATATTTCATTTTACTTTCTATATTTCATCTTACTTTCTATTTTTTATTTTACTTTCTATATTTTATTCTATATTTTATCTTCCTGTCTATATTTCATTTTACTTTCTATATATCTTCTTAATTTCTCTATTTCATTTTACTTTCTATATTTCATCTTTCTTTCTATATTTCCTTTTTCTTTCTTTATTTTAACCTTCTTTCTATACTTCATTTTACTTTCTATATTTGATCTCTCTTTCTTTATTTCAAGTTCTTTCAATATATCATTTTTCTTACTATATTTCATTTTACTTTCTATATTTTATTTTACTTTCTATATTTCATATTTCTTTCTGTATTTCATTTTACTTTATATATTTCATCTTTCTTTCTATATTCCATTTTACTTTCTATATTTTGTCTTTCTTTCTACATTTAATTTTATTTTCTATATATCATCTTACTTTCTATATTTCATTTTGCTTTCTATATTTCATCTTTCTTTCTGTATTTCATTTTACTTTCTATATTTCATTTTACTTTCTATATATCATCATACTTTATATATTTCATTTTACTTTCTAAATTTGATCTTTCTTTCTATATTTCATTTTACTTTCTATATTTTATCTTTCATTCTATATTTCATCTTTATTTCTATATTTCATTTTACTTTTTTTATTTCATCTGTCTTTCTAGATTTCGTGTTACTTTCTATATTTCATCTTTCTTTCTATATTTCATTTTACTTTCTTTATTTCATATTTCTTTCTATATTTCATTTTACTTTCTTTATTTCATCTTTCTTTGTATATTTAATTTTACTTTCTAAATTTCATCTTTCTTTCTATATTTCATTTTACTTTCTATATATCATCATACTTTCTATATTTTATTTTACTTTCAATTTTTCATCTTTCTTTCTATAATTCATTTTACTTTCTATATTTTATCATTCATTCTATATTTCATCTTTCTTTCTATATTTCATGTTACTTTCTATATTTCATATTTCTTCTTATATTTTATTTTATTTTCTATATTTCGTATTTCATTCTATATTTCATTTTATTTTCTATATTTCAAATTTTTTTCTATATTTCATATTTTTGTTATATTTCTTATTACTTTATATATTACATTTTATATTTCTTAATTTCATCATTCTTTCAGTGTTTCATTTTACTTTCTACAATTCATCTACTCTCTATATTTCATTTTACTTTCTTTATTTCATCTTTATCTTGATAATTCATTTTACTTTCTATATTTCATCTTTCTTTCTATATTACATTTTATTTTGTATATATTTCATCTTTCTTTATGTATTTCATCTTTTTTTTTTTATATTTCATTTTACTTTCTATATTTTATCTTTGTTTATTTATTTCATGTTACTTTCTATATATCATTTTTCTTACTATATTTTATTTTACTTTCTATATTACATCTTTCTTTCTATATTTCATCTTTATTTCTATATTTCATTTTACTTTTTATATTTCATCTTTTTTTTTCTATATTTCATTTTACTTCCTATATTTTTTCTGTCGTTCTATATTTCATCTTTCTTTCTATATTTCATTTTATTGTCTATATTTTTTCTGTCGTTGTATATTTCATCTTTCTTTCTATATTTCATTTTACTTTCTATAATTCAACTTTCTTTCTATATTTCATCTTTCTTTCTATATCTTATTTTTCTTAAAAAAAAATTTCATCTTTCTTTTTATTTTTCATTTTATTTTCTACGTTTCATCTTTCTTTCTACATTTCATTTTACTTTCTAAATATCTTCACACTTTCTATAATTCATTTTACTTTCTATATTTCATATTTATTTCTATATTTCATTTTTCTTTCTTTATTTTAACCTTCTTTCTTTATTTCATCTTTTTTCTATATTTCATTTTACTTTCTATATTTCATCTTACTTTCTATTTTTTATTTTACTTTCTATATTTTATTCTATATTTTATCTTCCTGTCTATATTTCATTTTACTTTCTATATATCTTCTTAATTTCTCTATTTCATTTTACTTTCTATATTTCATCTTTCTTTCTATATTTCCTTTTTCTTTCTTTATTTTAACCTTCTTTCTATACTTCATTTTACTTTCTATATTTGATCTCTCTTTCTTTATTTCAAGTTCTTTCAATATATCATTTTTCTTACTATATTTCATTTTACTTTCTATATTTTATTTTACTTTCTATATTTCATATTTCTTTCTGTATTTCATTTTACTTTATATATTTCATCTTTCTTTCTATATTCCATTTTACTTTCTATATTTTGTCTTTCTTTCTACATTTAATTTTATTTTCTATATATCATCTTACTTTCTATATTTCATTTTGCTTTCTATATTTCATCTTTCTTTCTGTATTTCATTTTACTTTCTATATTTCATTTTACTTTCTATATATCATCATACTTTATATATTTCATTTTACTTTCTAAATTTGATCTTTCTTTCTATATTTCATTTTACTTTCTATATTTTATCTTTCATTCTATATTTCATCTTTATTTCTATATTTCATTTTACTTTTTTTATTTCATCTGTCTTTCTAGATTTCGTGTTACTTTCTATATTTCATCTTTCTTTCTATATTTCATTTTACTTTCTTTATTTCATATTTCTTTCTATATTTCATTTTACTTTCTTTATTTCATCTTTCTTTGTATATTTAATTTTACTTTCTAAATTTCATCTTTCTTTCTATATTTCATTTTACTTTCTATATATCATCATACTTTCTATATTTTATTTTACTTTCAATTTTTCATCTTTCTTTCTATAATTCATTTTACTTTCTATATTTTATCATTCATTCTATATTTCATCTTTCTTTCTATATTTCATGTTACTTTCTATATTTCATATTTCTTCTTATATTTTATTTTATTTTCTATATTTCGTATTTCATTCTATATTTCATTTTATTTTCTATATTTCAAATTTTTTTCTATATTTCATATTTTTGTTATATTTCTTATTACTTTATATATTACATTTTATATTTCTTAATTTCATCATTCTTTCAGTGTTTCATTTTACTTTCTACAATTCATCTACTCTCTATATTTCATTTTACTTTCTTTATTTCATCTTTATCTTGATAATTCATTTTACTTTCTATATTTCATCTTTCTTTCTATATTACATTTTATTTTGTATATATTTCATCTTTCTTTATGTATTTCATCTTTTTTTTTTTATATTTCATTTTACTTTCTATATTTTATCTTTGTTTATTTATTTCATGTTACTTTCTATATATCATTTTTCTTACTATATTTTATTTTACTTTCTATATTACATCTTTCTTTCTATATTTCATCTTTATTTCTATATTTCATTTTACTTTTTATATTTCATCTTTTTTTTTCTATATTTCATTTTACTTCCTATATTTTTTCTGTCGTTCTATATTTCATCTTTCTTTCTATATTTCATTTTATTGTCTATATTTTTTCTGTCGTTGTATATTTCATCTTTCTTTCTATATTTCATTTTACTTTCTATAATTCAACTTTCTTTCTATATTTCATCTTTCTTTCTATATCTTATTTTTCTTAAAAAAAAATTTCATCTTTCTTTTTATTTTTCATTTTATTTTCTACGTTTCATCTTTCTTTCTACATTTCATTTTACTTTCTAAATATCTTCACACTTTCTATAATTCATTTTACTTTCTATATTTCATATTTATTTCTATATTTCATTTTTCTTTCTTTATTTTAACCTTCTTTCTTTATTTCATCTTTTTTCTATATTTCATTTTACTTTCTATATTTCATCTTACTTTCTATTTTTTATTTTACTTTCTATATTTTATTCTATATTTTATCTTCCTGTCTATATTTCATTTTACTTTCTATATATCTTCTTAATTTCTCTATTTCATTTTACTTTCTATATTTCATCTTTCTTTCTATATTTCCTTTTTCTTTCTTTATTTTAACCTTCTTTCTATACTTCATTTTACTTTCTATATTTGATCTCTCTTTCTTTATTTCAAGTTCTTTCAATATATCATTTTTCTTACTATATTTCATTTTACTTTCTATATTTTATTTTACTTTCTATATTTCATATTTCTTTCTGTATTTCATTTTACTTTATATATTTCATCTTTCTTTCTATATTCCATTTTACTTTCTATATTTTGTCTTTCTTTCTACATTTAATTTTATTTTCTATATATCATCTTACTTTCTATATTTCATTTTGCTTTCTATATTTCATCTTTCTTTCTGTATTTCATTTTACTTTCTATATTTCATTTTACTTTCTATATATCATCATACTTTATATATTTCATTTTACTTTCTAAATTTGATCTTTCTTTCTATATTTCATTTTACTTTCTATATTTTATCTTTCATTCTATATTTCATCTTTATTTCTATATTTCATTTTACTTTTTTTATTTCATCTGTCTTTCTAGATTTCGTGTTACTTTCTATATTTCATCTTTCTTTCTATATTTCATTTTACTTTCTTTATTTCATATTTCTTTCTATATTTCATTTTACTTTCTTTATTTCATCTTTCTTTGTATATTTAATTTTACTTTCTAAATTTCATCTTTCTTTCTATATTTCATTTTACTTTCTATATATCATCATACTTTCTATATTTTATTTTACTTTCAATTTTTCATCTTTCTTTCTATAATTCATTTTACTTTCTATATTTTATCATTCATTCTATATTTCATCTTTCTTTCTATATTTCATGTTACTTTCTATATTTCATATTTCTTCTTATATTTTATTTTATTTTCTATATTTCGTATTTCATTCTATATTTCATTTTATTTTCTATATTTCAAATTTTTTTCTATATTTCATATTTTTGTTATATTTCTTATTACTTTATATATTACATTTTATATTTCTTAATTTCATCATTCTTTCAGTGTTTCATTTTACTTTCTACAATTCATCTACTCTCTATATTTCATTTTACTTTCTTTATTTCATCTTTATCTTGATAATTCATTTTACTTTCTATATTTCATCTTTCTTTCTATATTACATTTTATTTTGTATATATTTCATCTTTCTTTATGTATTTCATCTTTTTTTTTTTATATTTCATTTTACTTTCTATATTTTATCTTTGTTTATTTATTTCATGTTACTTTCTATATATCATTTTTCTTACTATATTTTATTTTACTTTCTATATTACATCTTTCTTTCTATATTTCATCTTTATTTCTATATTTCATTTTACTTTTTATATTTCATCTTTTTTTTTCTATATTTCATTTTACTTCCTATATTTTTTCTGTCGTTCTATATTTCATCTTTCTTTCTATATTTCATTTTATTGTCTATATTTTTTCTGTCGTTGTATATTTCATCTTTCTTTCTATATTTCATTTTACTTTCTATAATTCAACTTTCTTTCTATATTTCATCTTTCTTTCTATATCTTATTTTTCTTAAAAAAAAATTTCATCTTTCTTTTTATTTTTCATTTTATTTTCTACGTTTCATCTTTCTTTCTACATTTCATTTTACTTTCTAAATATCTTCACACTTTCTATAATTCATTTTACTTTCTATATTTCATATTTATTTCTATATTTCATTTTTCTTTCTTTATTTTAACCTTCTTTCTTTATTTCATCTTTTTTCTATATTTCATTTTACTTTCTATATTTCATCTTACTTTCTATTTTTTATTTTACTTTCTATATTTTATTCTATATTTTATCTTCCTGTCTATATTTCATTTTACTTTCTATATATCTTCTTAATTTCTCTATTTCATTTTACTTTCTATATTTCATCTTTCTTTCTATATTTCCTTTTTCTTTCTTTATTTTAACCTTCTTTCTATACTTCATTTTACTTTCTATATTTGATCTCTCTTTCTTTATTTCAAGTTCTTTCAATATATCATTTTTCTTACTATATTTCATTTTACTTTCTATATTTTATTTTACTTTCTATATTTCATATTTCTTTCTGTATTTCATTTTACTTTATATATTTCATCTTTCTTTCTATATTCCATTTTACTTTCTATATTTTGTCTTTCTTTCTACATTTAATTTTATTTTCTATATATCATCTTACTTTCTATATTTCATTTTGCTTTCTATATTTCATCTTTCTTTCTGTATTTCATTTTACTTTCTATATTTCATTTTACTTTCTATATATCATCATACTTTATATATTTCATTTTACTTTCTAAATTTGATCTTTCTTTCTATATTTCATTTTACTTTCTATATTTTATCTTTCATTCTATATTTCATCTTTATTTCTATATTTCATTTTACTTTTTTTATTTCATCTGTCTTTCTAGATTTCGTGTTACTTTCTATATTTCATCTTTCTTTCTATATTTCATTTTACTTTCTTTATTTCATATTTCTTTCTATATTTCATTTTACTTTCTTTATTTCATCTTTCTTTGTATATTTAATTTTACTTTCTAAATTTCATCTTTCTTTCTATATTTCATTTTACTTTCTATATATCATCATACTTTCTATATTTTATTTTACTTTCAATTTTTCATCTTTCTTTCTATAATTCATTTTACTTTCTATATTTTATCATTCATTCTATATTTCATCTTTCTTTCTATATTTCATGTTACTTTCTATATTTCATATTTCTTCTTATATTTTATTTTATTTTCTATATTTCGTATTTCATTCTATATTTCATTTTATTTTCTATATTTCAAATTTTTTTCTATATTTCATATTTTTGTTATATTTCTTATTACTTTATATATTACATTTTATATTTCTTAATTTCATCATTCTTTCAGTGTTTCATTTTACTTTCTACAATTCATCTACTCTCTATATTTCATTTTACTTTCTTTATTTCATCTTTATCTTGATAATTCATTTTACTTTCTATATTTCATCTTTCTTTCTATATTACATTTTATTTTGTATATATTTCATCTTTCTTTATGTATTTCATCTTTTTTTTTTTATATTTCATTTTACTTTCTATATTTTATCTTTGTTTATTTATTTCATGTTACTTTCTATATATCATTTTTCTTACTATATTTTATTTTACTTTCTATATTACATCTTTCTTTCTATATTTCATCTTTATTTCTATATTTCATTTTACTTTTTATATTTCATCTTTTTTTTTCTATATTTCATTTTACTTCCTATATTTTTTCTGTCGTTCTATATTTCATCTTTCTTTCTATATTTCATTTTATTGTCTATATTTTTTCTGTCGTTGTATATTTCATCTTTCTTTCTATATTTCATTTTACTTTCTATAATTCAACTTTCTTTCTATATTTCATCTTTCTTTCTATATCTTATTTTTCTTAAAAAAAAATTTCATCTTTCTTTTTATTTTTCATTTTATTTTCTACGTTTCATCTTTCTTTCTACATTTCATTTTACTTTCTAAATATCTTCACACTTTCTATAATTCATTTTACTTTCTATATTTCATATTTATTTCTATATTTCATTTTTCTTTCTTTATTTTAACCTTCTTTCTTTATTTCATCTTTTTTCTATATTTCATTTTACTTTCTATATTTCATCTTACTTTCTATTTTTTATTTTACTTTCTATATTTTATTCTATATTTTATCTTCCTGTCTATATTTCATTTTACTTTCTATATATCTTCTTAATTTCTCTATTTCATTTTACTTTCTATATTTCATCTTTCTTTCTATATTTCCTTTTTCTTTCTTTATTTTAACCTTCTTTCTATACTTCATTTTACTTTCTATATTTGATCTCTCTTTCTTTATTTCAAGTTCTTTCAATATATCATTTTTCTTACTATATTTCATTTTACTTTCTATATTTTATTTTACTTTCTATATTTCATATTTCTTTCTGTATTTCATTTTACTTTATATATTTCATCTTTCTTTCTATATTCCATTTTACTTTCTATATTTTGTCTTTCTTTCTACATTTAATTTTATTTTCTATATATCATCTTACTTTCTATATTTCATTTTGCTTTCTATATTTCATCTTTCTTTCTGTATTTCATTTTACTTTCTATATTTCATTTTACTTTCTATATATCATCATACTTTATATATTTCATTTTACTTTCTAAATTTGATCTTTCTTTCTATATTTCATTTTACTTTCTATATTTTATCTTTCATTCTATATTTCATCTTTATTTCTATATTTCATTTTACTTTTTTTATTTCATCTGTCTTTCTAGATTTCGTGTTACTTTCTATATTTCATCTTTCTTTCTATATTTCATTTTACTTTCTTTATTTCATATTTCTTTCTATATTTCATTTTACTTTCTTTATTTCATCTTTCTTTGTATATTTAATTTTACTTTCTAAATTTCATCTTTCTTTCTATATTTCATTTTACTTTCTATATATCATCATACTTTCTATATTTTATTTTACTTTCAATTTTTCATCTTTCTTTCTATAATTCATTTTACTTTCTATATTTTATCATTCATTCTATATTTCATCTTTCTTTCTATATTTCATGTTACTTTCTATATTTCATATTTCTTCTTATATTTTATTTTATTTTCTATATTTCGTATTTCATTCTATATTTCATTTTATTTTCTATATTTCAAATTTTTTTCTATATTTCATATTTTTGTTATATTTCTTATTACTTTATATATTACATTTTATATTTCTTAATTTCATCATTCTTTCAGTGTTTCATTTTACTTTCTACAATTCATCTACTCTCTATATTTCATTTTACTTTCTTTATTTCATCTTTATCTTGATAATTCATTTTACTTTCTATATTTCATCTTTCTTTCTATATTACATTTTATTTTGTATATATTTCATCTTTCTTTATGTATTTCATCTTTTTTTTTTTATATTTCATTTTACTTTCTATATTTTATCTTTGTTTATTTATTTCATGTTACTTTCTATATATCATTTTTCTTACTATATTTTATTTTACTTTCTATATTACATCTTTCTTTCTATATTTCATCTTTATTTCTATATTTCATTTTACTTTTTATATTTCATCTTTTTTTTTCTATATTTCATTTTACTTCCTATATTTTTTCTGTCGTTCTATATTTCATCTTTCTTTCTATATTTCATTTTATTGTCTATATTTTTTCTGTCGTTGTATATTTCATCTTTCTTTCTATATTTCATTTTACTTTCTATAATTCAACTTTCTTTCTATATTTCATCTTTCTTTCTATATCTTATTTTTCTTAAAAAAAAATTTCATCTTTCTTTTTATTTTTCATTTTATTTTCTACGTTTCATCTTTCTTTCTACATTTCATTTTACTTTCTAAATATCTTCACACTTTCTATAATTCATTTTACTTTCTATATTTCATATTTATTTCTATATTTCATTTTTCTTTCTTTATTTTAACCTTCTTTCTTTATTTCATCTTTTTTCTATATTTCATTTTACTTTCTATATTTCATCTTACTTTCTATTTTTTATTTTACTTTCTATATTTTATTCTATATTTTATCTTCCTGTCTATATTTCATTTTACTTTCTATATATCTTCTTAATTTCTCTATTTCATTTTACTTTCTATATTTCATCTTTCTTTCTATATTTCCTTTTTCTTTCTTTATTTTAACCTTCTTTCTATACTTCATTTTACTTTCTATATTTGATCTCTCTTTCTTTATTTCAAGTTCTTTCAATATATCATTTTTCTTACTATATTTCATTTTACTTTCTATATTTTATTTTACTTTCTATATTTCATATTTCTTTCTGTATTTCATTTTACTTTATATATTTCATCTTTCTTTCTATATTCCATTTTACTTTCTATATTTTGTCTTTCTTTCTACATTTAATTTTATTTTCTATATATCATCTTACTTTCTATATTTCATTTTGCTTTCTATATTTCATCTTTCTTTCTGTATTTCATTTTACTTTCTATATTTCATTTTACTTTCTATATATCATCATACTTTATATATTTCATTTTACTTTCTAAATTTGATCTTTCTTTCTATATTTCATTTTACTTTCTATATTTTATCTTTCATTCTATATTTCATCTTTATTTCTATATTTCATTTTACTTTTTTTATTTCATCTGTCTTTCTAGATTTCGTGTTACTTTCTATATTTCATCTTTCTTTCTATATTTCATTTTACTTTCTTTATTTCATATTTCTTTCTATATTTCATTTTACTTTCTTTATTTCATCTTTCTTTGTATATTTAATTTTACTTTCTAAATTTCATCTTTCTTTCTATATTTCATTTTACTTTCTATATATCATCATACTTTCTATATTTTATTTTACTTTCAATTTTTCATCTTTCTTTCTATAATTCATTTTACTTTCTATATTTTATCATTCATTCTATATTTCATCTTTCTTTCTATATTTCATGTTACTTTCTATATTTCATATTTCTTCTTATATTTTATTTTATTTTCTATATTTCGTATTTCATTCTATATTTCATTTTATTTTCTATATTTCAAATTTTTTTCTATATTTCATATTTTTGTTATATTTCTTATTACTTTATATATTACATTTTATATTTCTTAATTTCATCATTCTTTCAGTGTTTCATTTTACTTTCTACAATTCATCTACTCTCTATATTTCATTTTACTTTCTTTATTTCATCTTTATCTTGATAATTCATTTTACTTTCTATATTTCATCTTTCTTTCTATATTACATTTTATTTTGTATATATTTCATCTTTCTTTATGTATTTCATCTTTTTTTTTTTATATTTCATTTTACTTTCTATATTTTATCTTTGTTTATTTATTTCATGTTACTTTCTATATATCATTTTTCTTACTATATTTTATTTTACTTTCTACATTACATCTTTCTTTCTATATTTCATCTTTATTTCTATATTTCATTTTACTTTTTATATTTCATCTTTTTTTTTCTATATTTCATTTTACTTCCTATATTTTTTCTGTCGTTCTATATTTCATCTTTCTTTCTATATTTCATTTTATTGTCTATATTTTTTCTGTCGTTGTATATTTCATCTTTCTTTCTATATTTCATTTTACTTTCTATAATTCAACTTTCTTTCTATATTTCATCTTTCTTTCTATATCTTATTTTTCTTAAAAAAAAATTTCATCTTTCTTTTTATTTTTCATTTTATTTTCTACGTTTCATCTTTCTTTCTACATTTCATTTTACTTTCTAAATATCTTCACACTTTCTATAATTCATTTTACTTTCTATATTTCATATTTATTTCTATATTTCATTTTTCTTTCTTTATTTTAACCTTCTTTCTTTATTTCATCTTTTTTCTATATTTCATTTTACTTTCTATATTTCATCTTACTTTCTATTTTTTATTTTACTTTCTATATTTTATTCTATATTTTATCTTCCTGTCTATATTTCATTTTACTTTCTATATATCTTCTTAATTTCTCTATTTCATTTTACTTTCTATATTTCATCTTTCTTTCTATATTTCCTTTTTCTTTCTTTATTTTAACCTTCTTTCTATACTTCATTTTACTTTCTATATTTGATCTCTCTTTCTTTATTTCAAGTTCTTTCAATATATCATTTTTCTTACTATATTTCATTTTACTTTCTATATTTTATTTTACTTTCTATATTTCATATTTCTTTCTGTATTTCATTTTACTTTATATATTTCATCTTTCTTTCTATATTCCATTTTACTTTCTATATTTTGTCTTTCTTTCTACATTTAATTTTATTTTCTATATATCATCTTACTTTCTATATTTCATTTTGCTTTCTATATTTCATCTTTCTTTCTGTATTTCATTTTACTTTCTATATTTCATTTTACTTTCTATATATCATCATACTTTATATATTTCATTTTACTTTCTAAATTTGATCTTTCTTTCTATATTTCATTTTACTTTCTATATTTTATCTTTCATTCTATATTTCATCTTTATTTCTATATTTCATTTTACTTTTTTTATTTCATCTGTCTTTCTAGATTTCATGTTACTTTCTATATTTCATCTTTCTTTCTATATTTCATTTTACTTTCTTTATTTCATATTTCTTTCTATATTTCATTTTACTTTCTTTATTTCATCTTTCTTTGTATATTTAATTTTACTTTCTAAATTTCATCTTTCCTTCTATATTTCATTTTACTTTCTATATATCATCATACTTTCTATATTTTATTTTACTTTCAATTTTTCATCTTTCTTTCTATAATTCATTTTACTTTCTATATTTTATCATTCATTCTATATTTCATCTTTCTTTCTATATTTCATGTTACTTTCTATATTTCATATTTCTTCTTATATTTTATTTTATTTTCTATATTTCGTATTTCATTCTATATTTCATTTTATTTTCTATATTTCAAATTTTTTTCTATATTTCATATTTTTGTTATATTTCTTATTACTTTATATATTACATTTTATATTTCTTAATTTCATCATTCTTTCAGTGTTTCATTTTACTTTCTACAATTCATCTACTCTCTATATTTCATTTTACTTTCTTTATTTCATCTTTATCTTGATAATTCATTTTACTTTCTATATTTCATCTTTCTTTCTATATTACATTTTATTTTGTATATATTTCATCTTTCTTTATGTATTTCATCTTTTTTTTTTTATATTTCATTTTACTTTCTATATTTTATCTTTGTTTATTTATTTCATGTTACTTTCTATATATCATTTTTCTTACTATATTTTATTTTACTTTCTATATTACATCTTTCTTTCTATATTTCATCTTTATTTCTATATTTCATTTTACTTTTTATATTTCATCTTTTTTTTTCTATATTTCATTTTACTTCCTATATTTTTTCTGTCGTTCTATATTTCATCTTTCTTTCTATATTTCATTTTATTGTCTATATTTTTTCTGTCGTTGTATATTTCATCTTTCTTTCTATATTTCATTTTACTTTCTATAATTCAACTTTCTTTCTATATTTCATCTTTCTTTCTATATCTTATTTTTCTTAAAAAAAAATTTCATCTTTCTTTTTATTTTTCATTTTATTTTCTACGTTTCATCTTTCTTTCTACATTTCATTTTACTTTCTAAATATCTTCACACTTTCTATAATTCATTTTACTTTCTATATTTCATATTTATTTCTATATTTCATTTTTCTTTCTTTATTTTAACCTTCTTTCTTTATTTCATCTTTTTTCTATATTTCATTTTACTTTCTATATTTCATCTTACTTTCTATTTTTTATTTTACTTTCTATATTTTATTCTATATTTTATCTTCCTGTCTATATTTCATTTTACTTTCTATATATCTTCTTAATTTCTCTATTTCATTTTACTTTCTATATTTCATCTTTCTTTCTATATTTCCTTTTTCTTTCTTTATTTTAACCTTCTTTCTATACTTCATTTTACTTTCTATATTTGATCTCTCTTTCTTTATTTCAAGTTCTTTCAATATATCATTTTTCTTACTATATTTCATTTTACTTTCTATATTTTATTTTACTTTCTATATTTCATATTTCTTTCTGTATTTCATTTTACTTTATATATTTCATCTTTCTTTCTATATTCCATTTTACTTTCTATATTTTGTCTTTCTTTCTACATTTAATTTTATTTTCTATATATCATCTTACTTTCTATATTTCATTTTGCTTTCTATATTTCATCTTTCTTTCTGTATTTCATTTTACTTTCTATATTTCATTTTACTTTCTATATATCATCATACTTTATATATTTCATTTTACTTTCTAAATTTGATCTTTCTTTCTATATTTCATTTTACTTTCTATATTTTATCTTTCATTCTATATTTCATCTTTATTTCTATATTTCATTTTACTTTTTTTATTTCATCTGTCTTTCTAGATTTCGTGTTACTTTCTATATTTCATCTTTCTTTCTATATTTCATTTTACTTTCTTTATTTCATATTTCTTTCTATATTTCATTTTACTTTCTTTATTTCATCTTTCTTTGTATATTTAATTTTACTTTCTAAATTTCATCTTTCTTTCTATATTTCATTTTACTTTCTATATATCATCATACTTTCTATATTTTATTTTACTTTCAATTTTTCATCTTTCTTTCTATAATTCATTTTACTTTCTATATTTTATCATTCATTCTATATTTCATCTTTCTTTCTATATTTCATGTTACTTTCTATATTTCATATTTCTTCTTATATTTTATTTTATTTTCTATATTTCGTATTTCATTCTATATTTCATTTTATTTTCTATATTTCAAATTTTTTTCTATATTTCATATTTTTGTTATATTTCTTATTACTTTATATATTACATTTTATATTTCTTAATTTCATCATTCTTTCAGTGTTTCATTTTACTTTCTACAATTCATCTACTCTCTATATTTCATTTTACTTTCTTTATTTCATCTTTATCTTGATAATTCATTTTACTTTCTATATTTCATCTTTCTTTCTATATTACATTTTATTTTGTATATATTTCATCTTTCTTTATGTATTTCATCTTTTTTTTTTTATATTTCATTTTACTTTCTATATTTTATCTTTGTTTATTTATTTCATGTTACTTTCTATATATCATTTTTCTTACTATATTTTATTTTACTTTCTATATTACATCTTTCTTTCTATATTTCATCTTTATTTCTATATTTCATTTTACTTTTTATATTTCATCTTTTTTTTTCTATATTTCATTTTACTTCCTATATTTTTTCTGTCGTTCTATATTTCATCTTTCTTTCTATATTTCATTTTATTGTCTATATTTTTTCTGTCGTTGTATATTTCATCTTTCTTTCTATATTTCATTTTACTTTCTATAATTCAACTTTCTTTCTATATTTCATCTTTCTTTCTATATCTTATTTTTCTTAAAAAAAAATTTCATCTTTCTTTTTATTTTTCATTTTATTTTCTACGTTTCATCTTTCTTTCTACATTTCATTTTACTTTCTAAATATCTTCACACTTTCTATAATTCATTTTACTTTCTATATTTCATATTTATTTCTATATTTCATTTTTCTTTCTTTATTTTAACCTTCTTTCTTTATTTCATCTTTTTTCTATATTTCATTTTACTTTCTATATTTCATCTTACTTTCTATTTTTTATTTTACTTTCTATATTTTATTCTATATTTTATCTTCCTGTCTATATTTCATTTTACTTTCTATATATCTTCTTAATTTCTCTATTTCATTTTACTTTCTATATTTCATCTTTCTTTCTATATTTCCTTTTTCTTTCTTTATTTTAACCTTCTTTCTATACTTCATTTTACTTTCTATATTTGATCTCTCTTTCTTTATTTCAAGTTCTTTCAATATATCATTTTTCTTACTATATTTCATTTTACTTTCTATATTTTATTTTACTTTCTATATTTCATATTTCTTTCTGTATTTCATTTTACTTTATATATTTCATCTTTCTTTCTATATTCCATTTTACTTTCTATATTTTGTCTTTCTTTCTACATTTAATTTTATTTTCTATATATCATCTTACTTTCTATATTTCATTTTGCTTTCTATATTTCATCTTTCTTTCTGTATTTCATTTTACTTTCTATATTTCATTTTACTTTCTATATATCATCATACTTTATATATTTCATTTTACTTTCTAAATTTGATCTTTCTTTCTATATTTCATTTTACTTTCTATATTTTATCTTTCATTCTATATTTCATCTTTATTTCTATATTTCATTTTACTTTTTTTATTTCATCTGTCTTTCTAGATTTCGTGTTACTTTCTATATTTCATCTTTCTTTCTATATTTCATTTTACTTTCTTTATTTCATATTTCTTTCTATATTTCATTTTACTTTCTTTATTTCATCTTTCTTTGTATATTTAATTTTACTTTCTAAATTTCATCTTTCCTTCTATATTTCATTTTACTTTCTATATATCATCATACTTTCTATATTTTATTTTACTTTCAATTTTTCATCTTTCTTTCTATAATTCATTTTACTTTCTATATTTTATCATTCATTCTATATTTCATCTTTCTTTCTATATTTCATGTTACTTTCTATATTTCATATTTCTTCTTATATTTTATTTTATTTTCTATATTTCGTATTTCATTCTATATTTCATTTTATTTTCTATATTTCAAATTTTTTTCTATATTTCATATTTTTGTTATATTTCTTATTACTTTATATATTACATTTTATATTTCTTAATTTCATCATTCTTTCAGTGTTTCATTTTACTTTCTACAATTCATCTACTCTCTATATTTCATTTTACTTTCTTTATTTCATCTTTATCTTGATAATTCATTTTACTTTCTATATTTCATCTTTCTTTCTATATTACATTTTATTTTGTATATATTTCATCTTTCTTTATGTATTTCATCTTTTTTTTTTTATATTTCATTTTACTTTCTATATTTTATCTTTGTTTATTTATTTCATGTTACTTTCTATATATCATTTTTCTTACTATATTTTATTTTACTTTCTATATTACATCTTTCTTTCTATATTTCATCTTTATTTCTATATTTCATTTTACTTTTTATATTTCATCTTTTTTTTTCTATATTTCATTTTACTTCCTATATTTTTTCTGTCGTTCTATATTTCATCTTTCTTTCTATATTTCATTTTATTGTCTATATTTTTTCTGTCGTTGTATATTTCATCTTTCTTTCTATATTTCATTTTACTTTCTATAATTCAACTTTCTTTCTATATTTCATCTTTCTTTCTATATCTTATTTTTCTTAAAAAAAAATTTCATCTTTCTTTTTATTTTTCATTTTATTTTCTACGTTTCATCTTTCTTTCTACATTTCATTTTACTTTCTAAATATCTTCACACTTTCTATAATTCATTTTACTTTCTATATTTCATATTTATTTCTATATTTCATTTTTCTTTCTTTATTTTAACCTTCTTTCTTTATTTCATCTTTTTTCTATATTTCATTTTACTTTCTATATTTCATCTTACTTTCTATTTTTTATTTTACTTTCTATATTTTATTCTATATTTTATCTTCCTGTCTATATTTCATTTTACTTTCTATATATCTTCTTAATTTCTCTATTTCATTTTACTTTCTATATTTCATCTTTCTTTCTATATTTCCTTTTTCTTTCTTTATTTTAACCTTCTTTCTATACTTCATTTTACTTTCTATATTTGATCTCTCTTTCTTTATTTCAAGTTCTTTCAATATATCATTTTTCTTACTATATTTCATTTTACTTTCTATATTTTATTTTACTTTCTATATTTCATATTTCTTTCTGTATTTCATTTTACTTTATATATTTCATCTTTCTTTCTATATTCCATTTTACTTTCTATATTTTGTCTTTCTTTCTACATTTAATTTTATTTTCTATATATCATCTTACTTTCTATATTTCATTTTGCTTTCTATATTTCATCTTTCTTTCTGTATTTCATTTTACTTTCTATATTTCATTTTACTTTCTATATATCATCATACTTTATATATTTCATTTTACTTTCTAAATTTGATCTTTCTTTCTATATTTCATTTTACTTTCTATATTTTATCTTTCATTCTATATTTCATCTTTATTTCTATATTTCATTTTACTTTTTTTATTTCATCTGTCTTTCTAGATTTCGTGTTACTTTCTATATTTCATCTTTCTTTCTATATTTCATTTTACTTTCTTTATTTCATATTTCTTTCTATATTTCATTTTACTTTCTTTATTTCATCTTTCTTTGTATATTTAATTTTACTTTCTAAATTTCATCTTTCCTTCTATATTTCATTTTACTTTCTATATATCATCATACTTTCTATATTTTATTTTACTTTCAATTTTTCATCTTTCTTTCTATAATTCATTTTACTTTCTATATTTTATCATTCATTCTATATTTCATCTTTCTTTCTATATTTCATGTTACTTTCTATATTTCATATTTCTTCTTATATTTTATTTTATTTTCTATATTTCGTATTTCATTCTATATTTCATTTTATTTTCTATATTTCAAATTTTTTTCTATATTTCATATTTTTGTTATATTTCTTATTACTTTATATATTACATTTTATATTTCTTAATTTCATCATTCTTTCAGTGTTTCATTTTACTTTCTACAATTCATCTACTCTCTATATTTCATTTTACTTTCTTTATTTCATCTTTATCTTGATAATTCATTTTACTTTCTATATTTCATCTTTCTTTCTATATTACATTTTATTTTGTATATATTTCATCTTTCTTTATGTATTTCATCTTTTTTTTTTTATATTTCATTTTACTTTCTATATTTTATCTTTGTTTATTTATTTCATGTTACTTTCTATATATCATTTTTCTTACTATATTTTATTTTACTTTCTATATTACATCTTTCTTTCTATATTTCATCTTTATTTCTATATTTCATTTTACTTTTTATATTTCATCTTTTTTTTTCTATATTTCATTTTACTTCCTATATTTTTTCTGTCGTTCTATATTTCATCTTTCTTTCTATATTTCATTTTATTGTCTATATTTTTTCTGTCGTTGTATATTTCATCTTTCTTTCTATATTTCATTTTACTTTCTATAATTCAACTTTCTTTCTATATTTCATCTTTCTTTCTATATCTTATTTTTCTTAAAAAAAAATTTCATCTTTCTTTTTATTTTTCATTTTATTTTCTACGTTTCATCTTTCTTTCTACATTTCATTTTACTTTCTAAATATCTTCACACTTTCTATAATTCATTTTACTTTCTATATTTCATATTTATTTCTATATTTCATTTTTCTTTCTTTATTTTAACCTTCTTTCTTTATTTCATCTTTTTTCTATATTTCATTTTACTTTCTATATTTCATCTTACTTTCTATTTTTTATTTTACTTTCTATATTTTATTCTATATTTTATCTTCCTGTCTATATTTCATTTTACTTTCTATATATCTTCTTAATTTCTCTATTTCATTTTACTTTCTATATTTCATCTTTCTTTCTATATTTCCTTTTTCTTTCTTTATTTTAACCTTCTTTCTATACTTCATTTTACTTTCTATATTTGATCTCTCTTTCTTTATTTCAAGTTCTTTCAATATATCATTTTTCTTACTATATTTCATTTTACTTTCTATATTTTATTTTACTTTCTATATTTCATATTTCTTTCTGTATTTCATTTTACTTTATATATTTCATCTTTCTTTCTATATTCCATTTTACTTTCTATATTTTGTCTTTCTTTCTACATTTAATTTTATTTTCTATATATCATCTTACTTTCTATATTTCATTTTGCTTTCTATATTTCATCTTTCTTTCTGTATTTCATTTTACTTTCTATATTTCATTTTACTTTCTATATATCATCATACTTTATATATTTCATTTTACTTTCTAAATTTGATCTTTCTTTCTATATTTCATTTTACTTTCTATATTTTATCTTTCATTCTATATTTCATCTTTATTTCTATATTTCATTTTACTTTTTTTATTTCATCTGTCTTTCTAGATTTCGTGTTACTTTCTATATTTCATCTTTCTTTCTATATTTCATTTTACTTTCTTTATTTCATATTTCTTTCTATATTTCATTTTACTTTCTTTATTTCATCTTTCTTTGTATATTTAATTTTACTTTCTAAATTTCATCTTTCCTTCTATATTTCATTTTACTTTCTATATATCATCATACTTTCTATATTTTATTTTACTTTCAATTTTTCATCTTTCTTTCTATAATTCATTTTACTTTCTATATTTTATCATTCATTCTATATTTCATCTTTCTTTCTATATTTCATGTTACTTTCTATATTTCATATTTCTTCTTATATTTTATTTTATTTTCTATATTTCGTATTTCATTCTATATTTCATTTTATTTTCTATATTTCAAATTTTTTTCTATATTTCATATTTTTGTTATATTTCTTATTACTTTATATATTACATTTTATATTTCTTAATTTCATCATTCTTTCAGTGTTTCATTTTACTTTCTACAATTCATCTACTCTCTATATTTCATTTTACTTTCTTTATTTCATCTTTATCTTGATAATTCATTTTACTTTCTATATTTCATCTTTCTTTCTATATTACATTTTATTTTGTATATATTTCATCTTTCTTTATGTATTTCATCTTTTTTTTTTTATATTTCATTTTACTTTCTATATTTTATTTTTGTTTATTTATTTCATGTTACTTTCTATATATCATTTTTCTTACTATATTTTATTTTACTTTCTATATTACATCTTTCTTTCTATATTTCATCTTTATTTCTATATTTCATTTTACTTTTTATATTTCATCTTTTTTTTTCTATATTTCATTTTACTTCCTATATTTTTTCTGTCGTTCTATATTTCATCTTTCTTTCTATATTTCATTTTATTGTCTATATTTTTTCTGTCGTTGTATATTTCATCTTTCTTTCTATATTTCATTTTACTTTCTATAATTCAACTTTCTTTCTATATTTCATCTTTCTTTCTATATCTTATTTTTCTTAAAAAAAAATTTCATCTTTCTTTTTATTTTTCATTTTATTTTCTACGTTTCATCTTTCTTTCTACATTTCATTTTACTTTCTAAATATCTTCACACTTTCTATAATTCATTTTACTTTCTATATTTCATATTTATTTCTATATTTCATTTTTCTTTCTTTATTTTAACCTTCTTTCTTTATTTCATCTTTTTTCTATATTTCATTTTACTTTCTATATTTCATCTTACTTTCTATTTTTTATTTTACTTTCTATATTTTATTCTATATTTTATCTTCCTGTCTATATTTCATTTTACTTTCTATATATCTTCTTAATTTCTCTATTTCATTTTACTTTCTATATTTCATCTTTCTTTCTATATTTCCTTTTTCTTTCTTTATTTTAACCTTCTTTCTATACTTCATTTTACTTTCTATATTTGATCTCTCTTTCTTTATTTCAAGTTCTTTCAATATATCATTTTTCTTACTATATTTCATTTTACTTTCTATATTTTATTTTACTTTCTATATTTCATATTTCTTTCTGTATTTCATTTTACTTTATATATTTCATCTTTCTTTCTATATTCCATTTTACTTTCTATATTTTGTCTTTCTTTCTACATTTAATTTTATTTTCTATATATCATCTTACTTTCTATATTTCATTTTGCTTTCTATATTTCATCTTTCTTTCTGTATTTCATTTTACTTTCTATATTTCATTTTACTTTCTATATATCATCATACTTTATATATTTCATTTTACTTTCTAAATTTGATCTTTCTTTCTATATTTCATTTTACTTTCTATATTTTATCTTTCATTCTATATTTCATCTTTATTTCTATATTTCATTTTACTTTTTTTATTTCATCTGTCTTTCTAGATTTCGTGTTACTTTCTATATTTCATCTTTCTTTCTATATTTCATTTTACTTTCTTTATTTCATATTTCTTTCTATATTTCATTTTACTTTCTTTATTTCATCTTTCTTTGTATATTTAATTTTACTTTCTAAATTTCATCTTTCTTTCTATATTTCATTTTACTTTCTATATATCATCATACTTTCTATATTTTATTTTACTTTCAATTTTTCATCTTTCTTTCTATAATTCATTTTACTTTCTATATTTTATCATTCATTCTATATTTCATCTTTCTTTCTATATTTCATGTTACTTTCTATATTTCATATTTCTTCTTATATTTTATTTTATTTTCTATATTTCGTATTTCATTCTATATTTCATTTTATTTTCTATATTTCAAATTTTTTTCTATATTTCATATTTTTGTTATATTTCTTATTACTTTATATATTACATTTTATATTTCTTAATTTCATCATTCTTTCAGTGTTTCATTTTACTTTCTACAATTCATCTACTCTCTATATTTCATTTTACTTTCTTTATTTCATCTTTATCTTGATAATTCATTTTACTTTCTATATTTCATCTTTCTTTCTATATTACATTTTATTTTGTATATATTTCATCTTTCTTTATGTATTTCATCTTTTTTTTTTTATATTTCATTTTACTTTCTATATTTTATCTTTGTTTATTTATTTCATGTTACTTTCTATATATCATTTTTCTTACTATATTTTATTTTACTTTCTATATTACATCTTTCTTTCTATATTTCATCTTTATTTCTATATTTCATTTTACTTTTTATATTTCATCTTTTTTTTTCTATATTTCATTTTACTTCCTATATTTTTTCTGTCGTTCTATATTTCATCTTTCTTTCTATATTTCATTTTATTGTCTATATTTTTTCTGTCGTTGTATATTTCATCTTTCTTTCTATATTTCATTTTACTTTCTATAATTCAACTTTCTTTCTATATTTCATCTTTCTTTCTATATCTTATTTTTCTTAAAAAAAAATTTCATCTTTCTTTTTATTTTTCATTTTATTTTCTACGTTTCATCTTTCTTTCTACATTTCATTTTACTTTCTAAATATCTTCACACTTTCTATAATTCATTTTACTTTCTATATTTCATATTTATTTCTATATTTCATTTTTCTTTCTTTATTTTAACCTTCTTTCTTTATTTCATCTTTTTTCTATATTTCATTTTACTTTCTATATTTCATCTTACTTTCTATTTTTTATTTTACTTTCTATATTTTATTCTATATTTTATCTTCCTGTCTATATTTCATTTTACTTTCTATATATCTTCTTAATTTCTCTATTTCATTTTACTTTCTATATTTCATCTTTCTTTCTATATTTCCTTTTTCTTTCTTTATTTTAACCTTCTTTCTATACTTCATTTTACTTTCTATATTTGATCTCTCTTTCTTTATTTCAAGTTCTTTCAATATATCATTTTTCTTACTATATTTCATTTTACTTTCTATATTTTATTTTACTTTCTATATTTCATATTTCTTTCTGTATTTCATTTTACTTTATATATTTCATCTTTCTTTCTATATTCCATTTTACTTTCTATATTTTGTCTTTCTTTCTACATTTAATTTTATTTTCTATATATCATCTTACTTTCTATATTTCATTTTGCTTTCTATATTTCATCTTTCTTTCTGTATTTCATTTTACTTTCTATATTTCATTTTACTTTCTATATATCATCATACTTTATATATTTCATTTTACTTTCTAAATTTGATCTTTCTTTCTATATTTCATTTTACTTTCTATATTTTATCTTTCATTCTATATTTCATCTTTATTTCTATATTTCATTTTACTTTTTTTATTTCATCTGTCTTTCTAGATTTCGTGTTACTTTCTATATTTCATCTTTCTTTCTATATTTCATTTTACTTTCTTTATTTCATATTTCTTTCTATATTTCATTTTACTTTCTTTATTTCATCTTTCTTTGTATATTTAATTTTACTTTCTAAATTTCATCTTTCTTTCTATATTTCATTTTACTTTCTATATATCATCATACTTTCTATATTTTATTTTACTTTCAATTTTTCATCTTTCTTTCTATAATTCATTTTACTTTCTATATTTTATCATTCATTCTATATTTCATCTTTCTTTCTATATTTCATGTTACTTTCTATGTTTCATATTTCTTCTTATATTTTATTTTATTTTCTATATTTCGTATTTCATTCTATATTTCATTTTATTTTCTATATTTCAAATTTTTTTCTATATTTCATATTTTTGTTATATTTCTTATTACTTTATATATTACATTTTATATTTCTTAATTTCATCATTCTTTCAGTGTTTCATTTTACTTTCTACAATTCATCTACTCTCTATATTTCATTTTACTTTCTTTATTTCATCTTTATCTTGATAATTCATTTTACTTTCTATATTTCATCTTTCTTTCTATATTACATTTTATTTTGTATATATTTCATCTTTCTTTATGTATTTCATCTTTTTTTTTTTATATTTCATTTTACTTTCTATATTTTATCTTTGTTTATTTATTTCATGTTACTTTCTATATATCATTTTTCTTACTATATTTTATTTTACTTTCTATATTACATCTTTCTTTCTATATTTCATCTTTATTTCTATATTTCATTTTACTTTTTATATTTCATCTTTTTTTTTCTATATTTCATTTTACTTCCTATATTTTTTCTGTCGTTCTATATTTCATCTTTCTTTCTATATTTCATTTTATTGTCTATATTTTTTCTGTCGTTGTATATTTCATCTTTCTTTCTATATTTCATTTTACTTTCTATAATTCAACTTTCTTTCTATATTTCATCTTTCTTTCTATATCTTATTTTTCTTAAAAAAAAATTTCATCTTTCTTTTTATTTTTCATTTTATTTTCTACGTTTCATCTTTCTTTCTACATTTCATTTTACTTTCTAAATATCTTCACACTTTCTATAATTCATTTTACTTTCTATATTTCATATTTATTTCTATATTTCATTTTTCTTTCTTTATTTTAACCTTCTTTCTTTATTTCATCTTTTTTCTATATTTCATTTTACTTTCTATATTTCATCTTACTTTCTATTTTTTATTTTACTTTCTATATTTTATTCTATATTTTATCTTCCTGTCTATATTTCATTTTACTTTCTATATATCTTCTTAATTTCTCTATTTCATTTTACTTTCTATATTTCATCTTTCTTTCTATATTTCCTTTTTCTTTCTTTATTTTAACCTTCTTTCTATACTTCATTTTACTTTCTATATTTGATCTCTCTTTCTTTATTTCAAGTTCTTTCAATATATCATTTTTCTTACTATATTTCATTTTACTTTCTATATTTTATTTTACTTTCTATATTTCATATTTCTTTCTGTATTTCATTTTACTTTATATATTTCATCTTTCTTTCTATATTCCATTTTACTTTCTATATTTTGTCTTTCTTTCTACATTTAATTTTATTTTCTATATATCATCTTACTTTCTATATTTCATTTTGCTTTCTATATTTCATCTTTCTTTCTGTATTTCATTTTACTTTCTATATTTCATTTTACTTTCTATATATCATCATACTTTATATATTTCATTTTACTTTCTAAATTTGATCTTTCTTTCTATATTTCATTTTACTTTCTATATTTTATCTTTCATTCTATATTTCATCTTTATTTCTATATTTCATTTTACTTTTTTTATTTCATCTGTCTTTCTAGATTTCGTGTTACTTTCTATATTTCATCTTTCTTTCTATATTTCATTTTACTTTCTTTATTTCATATTTCTTTCTATATTTCATTTTACTTTCTTTATTTCATCTTTCTTTGTATATTTAATTTTACTTTCTAAATTTCATCTTTCTTTCTATATTTCATTTTACTTTCTATATATCATCATACTTTCTATATTTTATTTTACTTTCAATTTTTCATCTTTCTTTCTATAATTCATTTTACTTTCTATATTTTATCATTCATTCTATATTTCATCTTTCTTTCTATATTTCATGTTACTTTCTATATTTCATATTTCTTCTTATATTTTATTTTATTTTCTATATTTCGTATTTCATTCTATATTTCATTTTATTTTCTATATTTCAAATTTTTTTCTATATTTCATATTTTTGTTATATTTCTTATTACTTTATATATTACATTTTATATTTCTTAATTTCATCATTCTTTCAGTGTTTCATTTTACTTTCTACAATTCATCTACTCTCTATATTTCATTTTACTTTCTTTATTTCATCTTTATCTTGATAATTCATTTTACTTTCTATATTTCATCTTTCTTTCTATATTACATTTTATTTTGTATATATTTCATCTTTCTTTATGTATTTCATCTTTTTTTTTTTATATTTCATTTTACTTTCTATATTTTATCTTTGTTTATTTATTTCATGTTACTTTCTATATATCATTTTTCTTACTATATTTTATTTTACTTTCTATATTACATCTTTCTTTCTATATTTCATCTTTATTTCTATATTTCATTTTACTTTTTATATTTCATCTTTTTTTTTCTATATTTCATTTTACTTCCTATATTTTTTCTGTCGTTCTATATTTCATCTTTCTTTCTATATTTCATTTTATTGTCTATATTTTTTCTGTCGTTGTATATTTCATCTTTCTTTCTATATTTCATTTTACTTTCTATAATTCAACTTTCTTTCTATATTTCATCTTTCTTTCTATATCTTATTTTTCTTAAAAAAAAATTTCATCTTTCTTTTTATTTTTCATTTTATTTTCTACGTTTCATCTTTCTTTCTACATTTCATTTTACTTTCTAAATATCTTCACACTTTCTATAATTCATTTTACTTTCTATATTTCATATTTATTTCTATATTTCATTTTTCTTTCTTTATTTTAACCTTCTTTCTTTATTTCATCTTTTTTCTATATTTCATTTTACTTTCTATATTTCATCTTACTTTCTATTTTTTATTTTACTTTCTATATTTTATTCTATATTTTATCTTCCTGTCTATATTTCATTTTACTTTCTATATATCTTCTTAATTTCTCTATTTCATTTTACTTTCTATATTTCATCTTTCTTTCTATATTTCCTTTTTCTTTCTTTATTTTAACCTTCTTTCTATACTTCATTTTACTTTCTATATTTGATCTCTCTTTCTTTATTTCAAGTTCTTTCAATATATCATTTTTCTTACTATATTTCATTTTACTTTCTATATTTTATTTTACTTTCTATATTTCATATTTCTTTCTGTATTTCATTTTACTTTATATATTTCATCTTTCTTTCTATATTCCATTTTACTTTCTATATTTTGTCTTTCTTTCTACATTTAATTTTATTTTCTATATATCATCTTACTTTCTATATTTCATTTTGCTTTCTATATTTCATCTTTCTTTCTGTATTTCATTTTACTTTCTATATTTCATTTTACTTTCTATATATCATCATACTTTATATATTTCATTTTACTTTCTAAATTTGATCTTTCTTTCTATATTTCATTTTACTTTCTATATTTTATCTTTCATTCTATATTTCATCTTTATTTCTATATTTCATTTTACTTTTTTTATTTCATCTGTCTTTCTAGATTTCGTGTTACTTTCTATATTTCATCTTTCTTTCTATATTTCATTTTACTTTCTTTATTTCATATTTCTTTCTATATTTCATTTTACTTTCTTTATTTCATCTTTCTTTGTATATTTAATTTTACTTTCTAAATTTCATCTTTCTTTCTATATTTCATTTTACTTTCTATATATCATCATACTTTCTATATTTTATTTTACTTTCAATTTTTCATCTTTCTTTCTATAATTCATTTTACTTTCTATATTTTATCATTCATTCTATATTTCATCTTTCTTTCTATATTTCATGTTACTTTCTATGTTTCATATTTCTTCTTATATTTTATTTTATTTTCTATATTTCGTATTTCATTCTATATTTCATTTTATTTTCTATATTTCAAATTTTTTTCTATATTTCATATTTTTGTTATATTTCTTATTACTTTATATATTACATTTTATATTTCTTAATTTCATCATTCTTTCAGTGTTTCATTTTACTTTCTACAATTCATCTACTCTCTATATTTCATTTTACTTTCTTTATTTCATCTTTATCTTGATAATTCATTTTACTTTCTATATTTCATCTTTCTTTCTATATTACATTTTATTTTGTATATATTTCATCTTTCTTTATGTATTTCATCTTTTTTTTTTTATATTTCATTTTACTTTCTATATTTTATCTTTGTTTATTTATTTCATGTTACTTTCTATATATCATTTTTCTTACTATATTTTATTTTACTTTCTATATTACATCTTTCTTTCTATATTTCATCTTTATTTCTATATTTCATTTTACTTTTTATATTTCATCTTTTTTTTTCTATATTTCATTTTACTTCCTATATTTTTTCTGTCGTTCTATATTTCATCTTTCTTTCTATATTTCATTTTATTGTCTATATTTTTTCTGTCGTTGTATATTTCATCTTTCTTTCTATATTTCATTTTACTTTCTATAATTCAACTTTCTTTCTATATTTCATCTTTCTTTCTATATCTTATTTTTCTTAAAAAAAAATTTCATCTTTCTTTTTATTTTTCATTTTATTTTCTACGTTTCATCTTTCTTTCTACATTTCATTTTACTTTCTAAATATCTTCACACTTTCTATAATTCATTTTACTTTCTATATTTCATATTTATTTCTATATTTCATTTTTCTTTCTTTATTTTAACCTTCTTTCTTTATTTCATCTTTTTTCTATATTTCATTTTACTTTCTATATTTCATCTTACTTTCTATTTTTTATTTTACTTTCTATATTTTATTCTATATTTTATCTTCCTGTCTATATTTCATTTTACTTTCTATATATCTTCTTAATTTCTCTATTTCATTTTACTTTCTATATTTCATCTTTCTTTCTATATTTCCTTTTTCTTTCTTTATTTTAACCTTCTTTCTATACTTCATTTTACTTTCTATATTTGATCTCTCTTTCTTTATTTCAAGTTCTTTCAATATATCATTTTTCTTACTATATTTCATTTTACTTTCTATATTTTATTTTACTTTCTATATTTCATATTTCTTTCTGTATTTCATTTTACTTTATATATTTCATCTTTCTTTCTATATTCCATTTTACTTTCTATATTTTGTCTTTCTTTCTACATTTAATTTTATTTTCTATATATCATCTTACTTTCTATATTTCATTTTGCTTTCTATATTTCATCTTTCTTTCTGTATTTCATTTTACTTTCTATATTTCATTTTACTTTCTATATATCATCATACTTTATATATTTCATTTTACTTTCTAAATTTGATCTTTCTTTCTATATTTCATTTTACTTTCTATATTTTATCTTTCATTCTATATTTCATCTTTATTTCTATATTTCATTTTACTTTTTTTATTTCATCTGTCTTTCTAGATTTCGTGTTACTTTCTATATTTCATCTTTCTTTCTATATTTCATTTTACTTTCTTTATTTCATATTTCTTTCTATATTTCATTTTACTTTCTTTATTTCATCTTTCTTTGTATATTTAATTTTACTTTCTAAATTTCATCTTTCTTTCTATATTTCATTTTACTTTCTATATATCATCATACTTTCTATATTTTATTTTACTTTCAATTTTTCATCTTTCTTTCTATAATTCATTTTACTTTCTATATTTTATCATTCATTCTATATTTCATCTTTCTTTCTATATTTCATGTTACTTTCTATGTTTCATATTTCTTCTTATATTTTATTTTATTTTCTATATTTCGTATTTCATTCTATATTTCATTTTATTTTCTATATTTCAAATTTTTTTCTATATTTCATATTTTTGTTATATTTCTTATTACTTTATATATTACATTTTATATTTCTTAATTTCATCATTCTTTCAGTGTTTCATTTTACTTTCTACAATTCATCTACTCTCTATATTTCATTTTACTTTCTTTATTTCATCTTTATCTTGATAATTCATTTTACTTTCTATATTTCATCTTTCTTTCTATATTACATTTTATTTTGTATATATTTCATCTTTCTTTATGTATTTCATCTTTTTTTTTTTATATTTCATTTTACTTTCTATATTTTATCTTTGTTTATTTATTTCATGTTACTTTCTATATATCATTTTTCTTACTATATTTTATTTTACTTTCTATATTACATCTTTCTTTCTATATTTCATCTTTATTTCTATATTTCATTTTACTTTTTATATTTCATCTTTTTTTTTCTATATTTCATTTTACTTCCTATATTTTTTCTGTCGTTCTATATTTCATCTTTCTTTCTATATTTCATTTTATTGTCTATATTTTTTCTGTCGTTGTATATTTCATCTTTCTTTCTATATTTCATTTTACTTTCTATAATTCAACTTTCTTTCTATATTTCATCTTTCTTTCTATATCTTATTTTTCTTAAAAAAAAATTTCATCTTTCTTTTTATTTTTCATTTTATTTTCTACGTTTCATCTTTCTTTCTACATTTCATTTTACTTTCTAAATATCTTCACACTTTCTATAATTCATTTTACTTTCTATATTTCATATTTATTTCTATATTTCATTTTTCTTTCTTTATTTTAACCTTCTTTCTTTATTTCATCTTTTTTCTATATTTCATTTTACTTTCTATATTTCATCTTACTTTCTATTTTTTATTTTACTTTCTATATTTTATTCTATATTTTATCTTCCTGTCTATATTTCATTTTACTTTCTATATATCTTCTTAATTTCTCTATTTCATTTTACTTTCTATATTTCATCTTTCTTTCTATATTTCCTTTTTCTTTCTTTATTTTAACCTTCTTTCTATACTTCATTTTACTTTCTATATTTGATCTCTCTTTCTTTATTTCAAGTTCTTTCAATATATCATTTTTCTTACTATATTTCATTTTACTTTCTATATTTTATTTTACTTTCTATATTTCATATTTCTTTCTGTATTTCATTTTACTTTATATATTTCATCTTTCTTTCTATATTCCATTTTACTTTCTATATTTTGTCTTTCTTTCTACATTTAATTTTATTTTCTATATATCATCTTACTTTCTATATTTCATTTTGCTTTCTATATTTCATCTTTCTTTCTGTATTTCATTTTACTTTCTATATTTCATTTTACTTTCTATATATCATCATACTTTATATATTTCATTTTACTTTCTAAATTTGATCTTTCTTTCTATATTTCATTTTACTTTCTATATTTTATCTTTCATTCTATATTTCATCTTTATTTCTATATTTCATTTTACTTTTTTTATTTCATCTGTCTTTCTAGATTTCGTGTTACTTTCTATATTTCATCTTTCTTTCTATATTTCATTTTACTTTCTTTATTTCATATTTCTTTCTATATTTCATTTTACTTTCTTTATTTCATCTTTCTTTGTATATTTAATTTTACTTTCTAAATTTCATCTTTCTTTCTATATTTCATTTTACTTTCTATATATCATCATACTTTCTATATTTTATTTTACTTTCAATTTTTCATCTTTCTTTCTATAATTCATTTTACTTTCTATATTTTATCATTCATTCTATATTTCATCTTTCTTTCTATATTTCATGTTACTTTCTATATTTCATATTTCTTCTTATATTTTATTTTATTTTCTATATTTCGTATTTCATTCTATATTTCATTTTATTTTCTATATTTCAAATTTTTTTCTATATTTCATATTTTTGTTATATTTCTTATTACTTTATATATTACATTTTATATTTCTTAATTTCATCATTCTTTCAGTGTTTCATTTTACTTTCTACAATTCATCTACTCTCTATATTTCATTTTACTTTCTTTATTTCATCTTTATCTTGATAATTCATTTTACTTTCTATATTTCATCTTTCTTTCTATATTACATTTTATTTTGTATATATTTCATCTTTCTTTATGTATTTCATCTTTTTTTTTTTATATTTCATTTTACTTTCTATATTTTATCTTTGTTTATTTATTTCATGTTACTTTCTATATATCATTTTTCTTACTATATTTTATTTTACTTTCTATATTACATCTTTCTTTCTATATTTCATCTTTATTTCTATATTTCATTTTACTTTTTATATTTCATCTTTTTTTTTCTATATTTCATTTTACTTCCTATATTTTTTCTGTCGTTCTATATTTCATCTTTCTTTCTATATTTCATTTTATTGTCTATATTTTTTCTGTCGTTGTATATTTCATCTTTCTTTCTATATTTCATTTTACTTTCTATAATTCAACTTTCTTTCTATATTTCATCTTTCTTTCTATATCTTATTTTTCTTAAAAAAAAATTTCATCTTTCTTTTTATTTTTCATTTTATTTTCTACGTTTCATCTTTCTTTCTACATTTCATTTTACTTTCTAAATATCTTCACACTTTCTATAATTCATTTTACTTTCTATATTTCATATTTATTTCTATATTTCATTTTTCTTTCTTTATTTTAACCTTCTTTCTTTATTTCATCTTTTTTCTATATTTCATTTTACTTTCTATATTTCATCTTACTTTCTATTTTTTATTTTACTTTCTATATTTTATTCTATATTTTATCTTCCTGTCTATATTTCATTTTACTTTCTATATATCTTCTTAATTTCTCTATTTCATTTTACTTTCTATATTTCATCTTTCTTTCTATATTTCCTTTTTCTTTCTTTATTTTAACCTTCTTTCTATACTTCATTTTACTTTCTATATTTGATCTCTCTTTCTTTATTTCAAGTTCTTTCAATATATCATTTTTCTTACTATATTTCATTTTACTTTCTATATTTTATTTTACTTTCTATATTTCATATTTCTTTCTGTATTTCATTTTACTTTATATATTTCATCTTTCTTTCTATATTCCATTTTACTTTCTATATTTTGTCTTTCTTTCTACATTTAATTTTATTTTCTATATATCATCTTACTTTCTATATTTCATTTTGCTTTCTATATTTCATCTTTCTTTCTGTATTTCATTTTACTTTCTATATTTCATTTTACTTTCTATATATCATCATACTTTATATATTTCATTTTACTTTCTAAATTTGATCTTTCTTTCTATATTTCATTTTACTTTCTATATTTTATCTTTCATTCTATATTTCATCTTTATTTCTATATTTCATTTTACTTTTTTTATTTCATCTGTCTTTCTAGATTTCGTGTTACTTTCTATATTTCATCTTTCTTTCTATATTTCATTTTACTTTCTTTATTTCATATTTCTTTCTATATTTCATTTTACTTTCTTTATTTCATCTTTCTTTGTATATTTAATTTTACTTTCTAAATTTCATCTTTCTTTCTATATTTCATTTTACTTTCTATATATCATCATACTTTCTATATTTTATTTTACTTTCAATTTTTCATCTTTCTTTCTATAATTCATTTTACTTTCTATATTTTATCATTCATTCTATATTTCATCTTTCTTTCTATATTTCATGTTACTTTCTATATTTCATATTTCTTCTTATATTTTATTTTATTTTCTATATTTCGTATTTCATTCTATATTTCATTTTATTTTCTATATTTCAAATTTTTTTCTATATTTCATATTTTTGTTATATTTCTTATTACTTTATATATTACATTTTATATTTCTTAATTTCATCATTCTTTCAGTGTTTCATTTTACTTTCTACAATTCATCTACTCTCTATATTTCATTTTACTTTCTTTATTTCATCTTTATCTTGATAATTCATTTTACTTTCTATATTTCATCTTTCTTTCTATATTACATTTTATTTTGTATATATTTCATCTTTCTTTATGTATTTCATCTTTTTTTTTTTATATTTCATTTTACTTTCTATATTTTATCTTTGTTTATTTATTTCATGTTACTTTCTATATATCATTTTTCTTACTATATTTTATTTTACTTTCTATATTACATCTTTCTTTCTATATTTCATCTTTATTTCTATATTTCATTTTACTTTTTATATTTCATCTTTTTTTTTCTATATTTCATTTTACTTCCTATATTTTTTCTGTCGTTCTATATTTCATCTTTCTTTCTATATTTCATTTTATTGTCTATATTTTTTCTGTCGTTGTATATTTCATCTTTCTTTCTATATTTCATTTTACTTTCTATAATTCAACTTTCTTTCTATATTTCATCTTTCTTTCTATATCTTATTTTTCTTAAAAAAAAATTTCATCTTTCTTTTTATTTTTCATTTTATTTTCTACGTTTCATCTTTCTTTCTACATTTCATTTTACTTTCTAAATATCTTCACACTTTCTATAATTCATTTTACTTTCTATATTTCATATTTATTTCTATATTTCATTTTTCTTTCTTTATTTTAACCTTCTTTCTTTATTTCATCTTTTTTCTATATTTCATTTTACTTTCTATATTTCATCTTACTTTCTATTTTTTATTTTACTTTCTATATTTTATTCTATATTTTATCTTCCTGTCTATATTTCATTTTACTTTCTATATATCTTCTTAATTTCTCTATTTCATTTTACTTTCTATATTTCATCTTTCTTTCTATATTTCCTTTTTCTTTCTTTATTTTAACCTTCTTTCTATACTTCATTTTACTTTCTATATTTGATCTCTCTTTCTTTATTTCAAGTTCTTTCAATATATCATTTTTCTTACTATATTTCATTTTACTTTCTATATTTTATTTTACTTTCTATATTTCATATTTCTTTCTGTATTTCATTTTACTTTATATATTTCATCTTTCTTTCTATATTCCATTTTACTTTCTATATTTTGTCTTTCTTTCTACATTTAATTTTATTTTCTATATATCATCTTACTTTCTATATTTCATTTTGCTTTCTATATTTCATCTTTCTTTCTGTATTTCATTTTACTTTCTATATTTCATTTTACTTTCTATATATCATCATACTTTATATATTTCATTTTACTTTCTAAATTTGATCTTTCTTTCTATATTTCATTTTACTTTCTATATTTTATCTTTCATTCTATATTTCATCTTTATTTCTATATTTCATTTTACTTTTTTTATTTCATCTGTCTTTCTAGATTTCGTGTTACTTTCTATATTTCATCTTTCTTTCTATATTTCATTTTACTTTCTTTATTTCATATTTCTTTCTATATTTCATTTTACTTTCTTTATTTCATCTTTCTTTGTATATTTAATTTTACTTTCTAAATTTCATCTTTCTTTCTATATTTCATTTTACTTTCTATATATCATCATACTTTCTATATTTTATTTTACTTTCAATTTTTCATCTTTCTTTCTATAATTCATTTTACTTTCTATATTTTATCATTCATTCTATATTTCATCTTTCTTTCTATATTTCATGTTACTTTCTATATTTCATATTTCTTCTTATATTTTATTTTATTTTCTATATTTCGTATTTCATTCTATATTTCATTTTATTTTCTATATTTCAAATTTTTTTCTATATTTCATATTTTTGTTATATTTCTTATTACTTTATATATTACATTTTATATTTCTTAATTTCATCATTCTTTCAGTGTTTCATTTTACTTTCTACAATTCATCTACTCTCTATATTTCATTTTACTTTCTTTATTTCATCTTTATCTTGATAATTCATTTTACTTTCTATATTTCATCTTTATTTCTATATTACATTTTATTTTGTATATATTTCATCTTTCTTTATGTATTTCATCTTTTTTTTTTTATATTTCATTTTACTTTCTATATTTTATCTTTGTTTATTTATTTCATGTTACTTTCTATATATCATTTTTCTTACTATATTTTATTTTACTTTCTACATTACATCTTTCTTTCTATATTTCATCTTTATTTCTATATTTCATTTTACTTTTTATATTTCATCTTTTTTTTTCTATATTTCATTTTACTTCCTATATTTTTTCTGTCGTTCTATATTTCATCTTTCTTTCTATATTTCATTTTATTGTCTATATTTTTTCTGTCGTTGTATATTTCATCTTTCTTTCTATATTTCATTTTACTTTCTATAATTCAACTTTCTTTCTATATTTCATCTTTCTTTCTATATCTTATTTTTCTTAAAAAAAAATTTCATCTTTCTTTTTATTTTTCATTTTATTTTCTACGTTTCATCTTTCTTTCTACATTTCATTTTACTTTCTAAATATCTTCACACTTTCTATAATTCATTTTACTTTCTATATTTCATATTTATTTCTATATTTCATTTTTCTTTCTTTATTTTAACCTTCTTTCTTTATTTCATCTTTTTTCTATATTTCATTTTACTTTCTATATTTCATCTTACTTTCTATTTTTTATTTTACTTTCTATATTTTATTCTATATTTTATCTTCCTGTCTATATTTCATTTTACTTTCTATATATCTTCTTAATTTCTCTATTTCATTTTACTTTCTATATTTCATCTTTCTTTCTATATTTCCTTTTTCTTTCTTTATTTTAACCTTCTTTCTATACTTCATTTTACTTTCTATATTTGATCTCTCTTTCTTTATTTCAAGTTCTTTCAATATATCATTTTTCTTACTATATTTCATTTTACTTTCTATATTTTATTTTACTTTCTATATTTCATATTTCTTTCTGTATTTCATTTTACTTTATATATTTCATCTTTCTTTCTATATTCCATTTTACTTTCTATATTTTGTCTTTCTTTCTACATTTAATTTTATTTTCTATATATCATCTTACTTTCTATATTTCATTTTGCTTTCTATATTTCATCTTTCTTTCTGTATTTCATTTTACTTTCTATATTTCATTTTACTTTCTATATATCATCATACTTTATATATTTCATTTTACTTTCTAAATTTGATCTTTCTTTCTATATTTCATTTTACTTTCTATATTTTATCTTTCATTCTATATTTCATCTTTATTTCTATATTTCATTTTACTTTTTTTATTTCATCTGTCTTTCTAGATTTCATGTTACTTTCTATATTTCATCTTTCTTTCTATATTTCATTTTACTTTCTTTATTTCATATTTCTTTCTATATTTCATTTTACTTTCTTTATTTCATCTTTCTTTGTATATTTAATTTTACTTTCTAAATTTCATCTTTCTTTCTATATTTCATTTTACTTTCTATATATCATCATACTTTCTATATTTTATTTTACTTTCAATTTTTCATCTTTCTTTCTATAATTCATTTTACTTTCTATATTTTATCATTCATTCTATATTTCATCTTTCTTTCTATATTTCATGTTACTTTCTATATTTCATATTTCTTCTTATATTTTATTTTATTTTCTATATTTCGTATTTCATTCTATATTTCATTTTATTTTCTATATTTCAAATTTTTTTCTATATTTCATATTTTTGTTATATTTCTTATTACTTTATATATTACATTTTATATTTCTTAATTTCATCATTCTTTCAGTGTTTCATTTTACTTTCTACAATTCATCTACTCTCTATATTTCATTTTACTTTCTTTATTTCATCTTTATCTTGATAATTCATTTTACTTTCTATATTTCATCTTTCTTTCTATATTACATTTTATTTTGTATATATTTCATCTTTCTTTATGTATTTCATCTTTTTTTTTTTATATTTCATTTTACTTTCTATATTTTATCTTTGTTTATTTATTTCATGTTACTTTCTATATATCATTTTTCTTACTATATTTTATTTTACTTTCTATATTACATCTTTCTTTCTATATTTCATCTTTATTTCTATATTTCATTTTACTTTTTATATTTCATCTTTTTTTTTCTATATTTCATTTTACTTCCTATATTTTTTCTGTCGTTCTATATTTCATCTTTCTTTCTATATTTCATTTTATTGTCTATATTTTTTCTGTCGTTGTATATTTCATCTTTCTTTCTATATTTCATTTTACTTTCTATAATTCAACTTTCTTTCTATATTTCATCTTTCTTTCTATATCTTATTTTTCTTAAAAAAAAATTTCATCTTTCTTTTTATTTTTCATTTTATTTTCTACGTTTCATCTTTCTTTCTACATTTCATTTTACTTTCTAAATATCTTCACACTTTCTATAATTCATTTTACTTTCTATATTTCATATTTATTTCTATATTTCATTTTTCTTTCTTTATTTTAACCTTCTTTCTTTATTTCATCTTTTTTCTATATTTCATTTTACTTTCTATATTTCATCTTACTTTCTATTTTTTATTTTACTTTCTATATTTTATTCTATATTTTATCTTCCTGTCTATATTTCATTTTACTTTCTATATATCTTCTTAATTTCTCTATTTCATTTTACTTTCTATATTTCATCTTTCTTTCTATATTTCCTTTTTCTTTCTTTATTTTAACCTTCTTTCTATACTTCATTTTACTTTCTATATTTGATCTCTCTTTCTTTATTTCAAGTTCTTTCAATATATCATTTTTCTTACTATATTTCATTTTACTTTCTATATTTTATTTTACTTTCTATATTTCATATTTCTTTCTGTATTTCATTTTACTTTATATATTTCATCTTTCTTTCTATATTCCATTTTACTTTCTATATTTTGTCTTTCTTTCTACATTTAATTTTATTTTCTATATATCATCTTACTTTCTATATTTTATTTTGCTTTCTATATTTCATCTTTCTTTCTGTATTTCATTTTACTTTCTATATTTCATTTTACTTTCTATATATCATCATACTTTATATATTTCATTTTACTTTCTAAATTTGATCTTTCTTTCTATATTTCATTTTACTTTCTATATTTTATCTTTCATTCTATATTTCATCTTTATTTCTATATTTCATTTTACTTTTTTTATTTCATCTGTCTTTCTAGATTTCGTGTTACTTTCTATATTTCATCTTTCTTTCTATATTTCATTTTACTTTCTTTATTTCATATTTCTTTCTATATTTCATTTTACTTTCTTTATTTCATCTTTCTTTGTATATTTAATTTTACTTTCTAAATTTCATCTTTCTTTCTATATTTCATTTTACTTTCTATATATCATCATACTTTCTATATTTTATTTTACTTTCAATTTTTCATCTTTCTTTCTATAATTCATTTTACTTTCTATATTTTATCATTCATTCTATATTTCATCTTTCTTTCTATATTTCCTGTTACTTTCTATATTTCATATTTCTTCTTATATTTTATTTTATTTTCTATATTTCGTATTTCATTCTATATTTCATTTTATTTTCTATATTTCAAATTTTTTTCTATATTTCATATTTTTGTTATATTTCTTATTACTTTATATATTACATTTTATATTTCTTAATTTCATCATTCTTTCAGTGTTTCATTTTACTTTCTACAATTCATCTAATCTCTATATTTCATTTTACTTTCTTTATTTCATCTTTATCTTGATAATTCATTTTACTTTCTATATTTCATCTTTCTTTCTATATTACATTTTATTTTGTATATATTTCATCTTTCTTTATGTATTTCATCTTTTTTTTTTTATATTTCATTTTACTTTCTATATTTTATCTTTGTTTATTTATTTCATGTTACTTTCTATATATCATTTTTCTTACTATATTTTATTTTACTTTCTATATTACATCTTTCTTTCTATATTTCATCTTTATTTCTATATTTCATTTTACTTTTTATATTTCATCTTTTTTTTTCTATATTTCATTTTACTTCCTATATTTTTTCTGTCGTTCTATATTTCATCTTTCTTTCTATATTTCATTTTATTGTCTATATTTTTTCTGTCGTTGTATATTTCATCTTTCTTTCTATATTTCATTTTACTTTCTATAATTCAACTTTCTTTCTATATTTCATCTTTCTTTCTATATCTTATTTTTCTTAAAAAAAAATTTCATCTTTCTTTTTATTTTTCATTTTATTTTCTACGTTTCATCTTTCTTTCTACATTTCATTTTACTTTCTAAATATCTTCACACTTTCTATAATTCATTTTACTTTCTATATTTCATATTTATTTCTATATTTCATTTTTCTTTCTTTATTTTAACCTTCTTTCTTTATTTCATCTTTTTTCTATATTTCATTTTACTTTCTATATTTCATCTTACTTTCTATTTTTTATTTTACTTTCTATATTTTATTCTATATTTTATCTTCCTGTCTATATTTCATTTTACTTTCTATATATCTTCTTAATTTCTCTATTTCATTTTACTTTCTATATTTCATCTTTCTTTCTATATTTCCTTTTTCTTTCTTTATTTTAACCTTCTTTCTATACTTCATTTTACTTTCTATATTTGATCTCTCTTTCTTTATTTCAAGTTCTTTCAATATATCATTTTTCTTACTATATTTCATTTTACTTTCTATATTTTATTTTACTTTCTATATTTCATATTTCTTTCTGTATTTCATTTTACTTTATATATTTCATCTTTCTTTCTATATTCCATTTTACTTTCTATATTTTGTCTTTCTTTCTACATTTAATTTTATTTTCTATATATCATCTTACTTTCTATATTTCATTTTGCTTTCTATATTTCATCTTTCTTTCTGTATTTCATTTTACTTTCTATATTTCATTTTACTTTCTATATATCATCATACTTTATATATTTCATTTTACTTTCTAAATTTGATCTTTCTTTCTATATTTCATTTTACTTTCTATATTTTATCTTTCATTCTATATTTCATCTTTATTTCTATATTTCATTTTACTTTTTTTATTTCATCTGTCTTTCTAGATTTCCTGTTACTTTCTATATTTCATCTTTCTTTCTATATTTCATTTTACTTTCTTTATTTCATATTTCTTTCTATATTTCATTTTACTTTCTTTATTTCATCTTTCTTTGTATATTTAATTTTACTTTCTAAATTTCATCTTTCTTTCTATATTTCATTTTACTTTCTATATATCATCATACTTTCTATATTTTATTTTACTTTCAATTTTTCATCTTTCTTTCTATAATTCATTTTACTTTCTATATTTTATCATTCATTCTATATTTCATCTTTCTTTCTATATTTCATGTTACTTTCTATATTTCATATTTCTTCTTATATTTTATTTTATTTTCTATATTTCGTATTTCATTCTATATTTCATTTTATTTTCTATATTTCAAATTTTTTTCTATATTTCATATTTTTGTTATATTTCTTATTACTTTATATATTACATTTTATATTTCTTAATTTCATCATTCTTTCAGTGTTTCATTTTACTTTCTACAATTCATCTACTCTCTATATTTCATTTTATTTTGTATATATTTCATCTTTCTTTATGTATTTCATCTTTTTTTTTTTATATTTCATTTTACTTTCTATATTTTATCTTTGTTTATTTATTTCATGTTACTTTCTATATATCATTTTTCTTACTATATTTTATTTTACTTTCTATATTACATCTTTCTTTCTATATTTCATCTTTATTTCTATATTTCATTTTACTTTTTATATTTCATCTTTTTTTTTCTATATTTCATTTTACTTCCTATATTTTTTCTGTCGTTCTATATTTCATCTTTCTTTCTATATTTCATTTTATTGTCTATATTTTTTCTGTCGTTGTATATTTCATCTTTCTTTCTATATTTCATTTTACTTTCTATAATTCAACTTTCTTTCTATATTTCATCTTTCTTTCTATATCTTATTTTTCTTAAAAAAAAATTTCATCTTTCTTTTTATTTTTCATTTTATTTTCTACGTTTCATCTTTCTTTCTACATTTCATTTTACTTTCTAAATATCTTCACACTTTCTATAATTCATTTTACTTTCTATATTTCATATTTATTTCTATATTTCATTTTTCTTTCTTTATTTTAACCTTCTTTCTTTATTTCATCTTTTTTCTATATTTCATTTTACTTTCTATATTTCATCTTACTTTCTATTTTTTATTTTACTTTCTATATTTTATTCTATATTTTATCTTCCTGTCTATATTTCATTTTACTTTCTATATATCTTCTTAATTTCTCTATTTCATTTTACTTTCTATATTTCATCTTTCTTTCTATATTTCCTTTTTCTTTCTTTATTTTAACCTTCTTTCTATACTTCATTTTACTTTCTATATTTGATCTCTCTTTCTTTATTTCAAGTTCTTTCAATATATCATTTTTCTTACTATATTTCATTTTACTTTCTATATTTTATTTTACTTTCTATATTTCATATTTCTTTCTGTATTTCATTTTACTTTATATATTTCATCTTTCTTTCTATATTCCATTTTACTTTCTATATTTTGTCTTTCTTTCTACATTTAATTTTATTTTCTATATATCATCTTACTTTCTATATTTCATTTTGCTTTCTATATTTCATCTTTCTTTCTGTATTTCATTTTACTTTCTATATTTCATTTTACTTTCTATATATCATCATACTTTATATATTTCATTTTACTTTCTAAATTTGATCTTTCTTTCTATATTTCATTTTACTTTCTATATTTTATCTTTCATTCTATATTTCATCTTTATTTCTATATTTCATTTTACTTTTTTTATTTCATCTGTCTTTCTAGATTTCATGTTACTTTCTATATTTCATCTTTCTTTCTATATTTCATTTTACTTTCTTTATTTCATATTTCTTTCTATATTTCATTTTACTTTCTTTATTTCATCTTTCTTTGTATATTTAATTTTACTTTCTAAATTTCATCTTTCTTTCTATATTTCATTTTACTTTCTATATATCATCATACTTTCTATATTTTATTTTACTTTCAATTTTTCATCTTTCTTTCTATAATTCATTTTACTTTCTATATTTTATCATTCATTCTATATTTCATCTTTCTTTCTATATTTCATGTTACTTTCTATATTTCATATTTCTTCTTATATTTTATTTTATTTTCTATATTTCGTATTTCATTCTATATTTCATTTTATTTTCTATATTTCAAATTTTTTTCTATATTTCATATTTTTGTTATATTTCTTATTACTTTATATATTACATTTTATATTTCTTAATTTCATCATTCTTTCAGTGTTTCATTTTACTTTCTACAATTCATCTACTCTCTATATTTCATTTTACTTTCTTTATTTCATCTTTATCTTGATAATTCATTTTACTTTCTATATTTCATCTTTCTTTCTATATTACATTTTATTTTGTATATATTTCATCTTTCTTTATGTATTTCATCTTTTTTTTTTTATATTTTATTTTACTTTCTATATTTTATCTTTGTTTATTTATTTCATGTTACTTTCTATATATCATTTTTCTTACTATATTTTATTTTACTTTCTATATTACATCTTTCTTTCTATATTTCATCTTTATTTCTATATTTCATTTTACTTTTTATATTTCATCTTTTTTTTTCTATATTTCATTTTACTTCCTATATTTTTTCTGTCGTTCTATATTTCATCTTTCTTTCTATATTTCATTTTATTGTCTATATTTTTTCTGTCGTTGTATATTTCATCTTTCTTTCTATATTTCATTTTACTTTCTATAATTCAACTTTCTTTCTATATTTCATCTTTCTTTCTATATCTTATTTTTCTTAAAAAAAAATTTCATCTTTCTTTTTATTTTTCATTTTATTTTCTACGTTTCATCTTTCTTTCTACATTTCATTTTACTTTCTAAATATCTTCACACTTTCTATAATTCATTTTACTTTCTATATTTCATATTTATTTCTATATTTCATTTTTCTTTCTTTATTTTAACCTTCTTTCTTTATTTCATCTTTTTTCTATATTTCATTTTACTTTCTATATTTCATCTTACTTTCTATTTTTTATTTTACTTTCTATATTTTATTCTATATTTTATCTTCCTGTCTATATTTCATTTTACTTTCTATATATCTTCTTAATTTCTCTATTTCATTTTACTTTCTATATTTCATCTTTCTTTCTATATTTCCTTTTTCTTTCTTTATTTTAACCTTCTTTCTATACTTCATTTTACTTTCTATATTTGATCTCTCTTTCTTTATTTCAAGTTCTTTCAATATATCATTTTTCTTACTATATTTCATTTTACTTTCTATATTTTATTTTACTTTCTATATTTCATATTTCTTTCTGTATTTCATTTTACTTTATATATTTCATCTTTCTTTCTATATTCCATTTTACTTTCTATATTTTGTCTTTCTTTCTACATTTAATTTTATTTTCTATATATCATCTTACTTTCTATATTTCATTTTGCTTTCTATATTTCATCTTTCTTTCTGTATTTCATTTTACTTTCTATATTTCATTTTACTTTCTATATATCATCATACTTTATATATTTCATTTTACTTTCTAAATTTGATCTTTCTTTCTATATTTCATTTTACTTTCTATATTTTATCTTTCATTCTATATTTCATCTTTATTTCTATATTTCATTTTACTTTTTTTATTTCATCTGTCTTTCTAGATTTCCTGTTACTTTCTATATTTCATCTTTCTTTCTATATTTCATTTTACTTTCTTTATTTCATATTTCTTTCTATATTTCATTTTACTTTCTTTATTTCATCTTTCTTTGTATATTTAATTTTACTTTCTAAATTTCATCTTTCTTTCTATATTTCATTTTACTTTCTATATATCATCATACTTTCTATATTTTATTTTACTTTCAATTTTTCATCTTTCTTTCTATAATTCATTTTACTTTCTATATTTTATCATTCATTCTATATTTCATCTTTCTTTCTATATTTCATGTTACTTTCTATATTTCATATTTCTTCTTATATTTTATTTTATTTTCTATATTTCGTATTTCATTCTATATTTCATTTTATTTTCTATATTTCAAATTTTTTTCTATATTTCATATTTTTGTTATATTTCTTATTACTTTATATATTACATTTTATATTTCTTAATTTCATCATTCTTTCAGTGTTTCATTTTACTTTCTACAATTCATCTACTCTCTATATTTCATTTTACTTTCTTTATTTCATCTTTATCTTGATAATTCATTTTACTTTCTATATTTCATCTTTCTTTCTATATTACATTTTATTTTGTATATATTTCATCTTTCTTTATGTATTTCATCTTTTTTTTTTTATATTTCATTTTACTTTCTATATTTTATCTTTGTTTATTTATTTCATGTTACTTTCTATATATCATTTTTCTTACTATATTTTATTTTACTTTCTACATTACATCTTTCTTTCTATATTTCATCTTTATTTCTATATTTCATTTTACTTTTTATATTTCATCTTTTTTTTTCTATATTTCATTTTACTTCCTATATTTTTTCTGTCGTTCTATATTTCATCTTTCTTTCTATATTTCATTTTATTGTCTATATTTTTTCTGTCGTTGTATATTTCATCTTTCTTTCTATATTTCATTTTACTTTCTATAATTCAACTTTCTTTCTATATTTCATCTTTCTTTCTATATCTTATTTTTCTTAAAAAAAAATTTCATCTTTCTTTTTATTTTTCATTTTATTTTCTACGTTTCATCTTTCTTTCTACATTTCATTTTACTTTCTAAATATCTTCACACTTTCTATAATTCATTTTACTTTCTATATTTCATATTTATTTCTATATTTCATTTTTCTTTCTTTATTTTAACCTTCTTTCTTTATTTCATCTTTTTTCTATATTTCATTTTACTTTCTATATTTCATCTTACTTTCTATTTTTTATTTTACTTTCTATATTTTATTCTATATTTTATCTTCCTGTCTATATTTCATTTTACTTTCTATATATCTTCTTAATTTCTCTATTTCATTTTACTTTCTATATTTCATCTTTCTTTCTATATTTCCTTTTTCTTTCTTTATTTTAACCTTCTTTCTATACTTCATTTTACTTTCTATATTTGATCTCTCTTTCTTTATTTCAAGTTCTTTCAATATATCATTTTTCTTACTATATTTCATTTTACTTTCTATATTTTATTTTACTTTCTATATTTCATATTTCTTTCTGTATTTCATTTTACTTTATATATTTCATCTTTCTTTCTATATTCCATTTTACTTTCTATATTTTGTCTTTCTTTCTACATTTAATTTTATTTTCTATATATCATCTTACTTTCTATATTTCATTTTGCTTTCTATATTTCATCTTTCTTTCTGTATTTCATTTTACTTTCTATATTTCATTTTACTTTCTATATATCATCATACTTTATATATTTCATTTTACTTTCTAAATTTGATCTTTCTTTCTATATTTCATTTTACTTTCTATATTTTATCTTTCATTCTATATTTCATCTTTATTTCTATATTTCATTTTACTTTTTTTATTTCATCTGTCTTTCTAGATTTCCTGTTACTTTCTATATTTCATCTTTCTTTCTATATTTCATTTTACTTTCTTTATTTCATATTTCTTTCTATATTTCATTTTACTTTCTTTATTTCATCTTTCTTTGTATATTTAATTTTACTTTCTAAATTTCATCTTTCTTTCTATATTTCATTTTACTTTCTATATATCATCATACTTTCTATATTTTATTTTACTTTCAATTTTTCATCTTTCTTTCTATAATTCATTTTACTTTCTATATTTTATCATTCATTCTATATTTCATCTTTCTTTCTATATTTCATGTTACTTTCTATATTTCATATTTCTTCTTATATTTTATTTTATTTTCTATATTTCGTATTTCATTCTATATTTCATTTTATTTTCTATATTTCAAATTTTTTTCTATATTTCATATTTTTGTTATATTTCTTATTACTTTATATATTACATTTTATATTTCTTAATTTCATCATTCTTTCAGTGTTTCATTTTACTTTCTACAATTCATCTACTCTCTATATTTCATTTTACTTTCTTTATTTCATCTTTATCTTGATAATTCATTTTACTTTCTATATTTCATCTTTCTTTCTATATTACATTTTATTTTGTATATATTTCATCTTTCTTTATGTATTTCATCTTTTTTTTTTTATATTTCATTTTACTTTCTATATTTTATCTTTGTTTATTTATTTCATGTTACTTTCTATATATCATTTTTCTTACTATATTTTATTTTACTTTCTATATTACATCTTTCTTTCTATATTTCATCTTTATTTCTATATTTCATTTTACTTTTTATATTTCATCTTTTTTTTTCTATATTTCATTTTACTTCCTATATTTTTTCTGTCGTTCTATATTTCATCTTTCTTTCTATATTTCATTTTATTGTCTATATTTTTTCTGTCGTTGTATATTTCATCTTTCTTTCTATATCTTATTTTTCTTAAAAAAAAATTTCATCTTTCTTTTTATTTTTCATTTTATTTTCTACGTTTCATCTTTCTTTCTACATTTCATTTTACTTTCTAAATATCTTCACACTTTCTATAATTCATTTTACTTTCTATATTTCATATTTATTTCTATATTTCATTTTTCTTTCTTTATTTTAACCTTCTTTCTTTATTTCATCTTTTTTCTATATTTCATTTTACTTTCTATATTTCATCTTACTTTCTATTTTTTATTTTACTTTCTATATTTTATTCTATATTTTATCTTCCTGTCTATATTTCATTTTACTTTCTATATATCTTCTTAATTTCTCTATTTCATTTTACTTTCTATATTTCATCTTTCTTTCTATATTTCCTTTTTCTTTCTTTATTTTAACCTTCTTTCTATACTTCATTTTACTTTCTATATTTGATCTCTCTTTCTTTATTTCAAGTTCTTTCAATATATCATTTTTCTTACTATATTTCATTTTACTTTCTATATTTTATTTTACTTTCTATATTTCATATTTCTTTCTGTATTTCATTTTACTTTATATATTTCATCTTTCTTTCTATATTCCATTTTACTTTCTATATTTTGTCTTTCTTTCTACATTTAATTTTATTTTCTATATATCATCTTACTTTCTATATTTCATTTTGCTTTCTATATTTCATCTTTCTTTCTGTATTTCATTTTACTTTCTATATTTTATTTTACTTTCTATATATCATCATACTTTATATATTTCATTTTACTTTCTAAATTTGATCTTTCTTTCTATATTTCATTTTACTTTCTATATTTTATCTTTCATTCTATATTTCATCTTTATTTCTATATTTCATTTTACTTTTTTTATTTCATCTGTCTTTCTAGATTTCGTGTTACTTTCTATATTTCATCTTTCTTTCTATATTTCATTTTACTTTCTTTATTTCATATTTCTTTCTATATTTCATTTTACTTTCTTTATTTCATCTTTCTTTGTATATTTAATTTTACTTTCTAAATTTCATCTTTCTTTCTATATTTCATTTTACTTTCTATATATCATCATACTTTCTATATTTTATTTTACTTTCAATTTTTCATCTTTCTTTCTATAATTCATTTTACTTTCTATATTTTATCATTCATTCTATATTTCATCTTTCTTTCTATATTTCCTGTTACTTTCTATATTTCATATTTCTTCTTATATTTTATTTTATTTTCTATATTTCGTATTTCATTCTATATTTCATTTTATTTTCTATATTTCAAATTTTTTTCTATATTTCATATTTTTGTTATATTTCTTATTACTTTATATATTACATTTTATATTTCTTAATTTCATCATTCTTTCAGTGTTTCATTTTACTTTCTACAATTCATCTACTCTCTATATTTCATTTTACTTTCTTTATTTCATCTTTATCTTGATAATTCATTTTACTTTCTATATTTCATCTTTCTTTCTATATTACATTTTATTTTGTATATATTTCATCTTTCTTTATGTATTTCATCTTTTTTTTTTTATATTTCATTTTACTTTCTATATTTTATCTTTGTTTATTTATTTCATGTTACTTTCTATATATCATTTTTCTTACTATATTTTATTTTACTTTCTATATTACATCTTTCTTTCTATATTTCATCTTTATTTCTATATTTCATTTTACTTTTTATATTTCATCTTTTTTTTTCTATATTTCATTTTACTTCCTATATTTTTTCTGTCGTTCTATATTTCATCTTTCTTTCTATATTTCATTTTATTGTCTATATTTTTTCTGTCGTTGTATATTTCATCTTTCTTTCTATATTTCATTTTACTTTCTATAATTCAACTTTCTTTCTATATTTCATCTTTCTTTCTATATCTTATTTTTCTTAAAAAAAAATTTCATCTTTCTTTTTATTTTTCATTTTATTTTCTACGTTTCATCTTTCTTTCTACATTTCATTTTACTTTCTAAATATCTTCACACTTTCTATAATTCATTTTACTTTCTATATTTCATATTTATTTCTATATTTCATTTTTCTTTCTTTATTTTAACCTTCTTTCTTTATTTCATCTTTTTTCTATATTTCATTTTACTTTCTATATTTCATCTTACTTTCTATTTTTTATTTTACTTTCTATATTTTATTCTATATTTTATCTTCCTGTCTATATTTCATTTTACTTTCTATATATCTTCTTAATTTCTCTATTTCATTTTACTTTCTATATTTCATCTTTCTTTCTATATTTCCTTTTTCTTTCTTTATTTTAACCTTCTTTCTATACTTCATTTTACTTTCTATATTTGATCTCTCTTTCTTTATTTCAAGTTCTTTCAATATATCATTTTTCTTACTATATTTCATTTTACTTTCTATATTTTATTTTACTTTCTATATTTCATATTTCTTTCTGTATTTCATTTTACTTTATATATTTCATCTTTCTTTCTATATTCCATTTTACTTTCTATATTTTGTCTTTCTTTCTACATTTAATTTTATTTTCTATATATCATCTTACTTTCTATATTTTATTTTGCTTTCT